>NW_027363543.1:0-678258 GCF_046119375.1 Phyllobates terribilis
CAAAAAAAATTTTCAGAAATTGCACCTTGCAATGTGGAGATATTACTGTTTTGTGCATTTACAATATTCATTGATTTTTGCCATTGAAAAACATGTTTTTTCATATACCAGAAATGTTTTGAAGCTACTGACTGAATGAAAGGAGCTGGCATCTCACTCTCTTTGAATCTTCTTTATCATTCTAGGATTAACAGGAAAAAGCAAAAAATTTCAGAATTGCACCTTGCAATGTGGAGATATTACTGTTTGTGCATTTACAATATTCATTGATTTTTGCCATTGAAAAACATGTTTTTCATATACCAGAAATGTTTGAAGCTACTGACTGAATGAAAGGAGCTGGCATCTCACTCTCTTTGAATCTTCTTTATCATGCTAGGATTAACAGGAAAAAGCAAAAAATTTCAGAATTGCACCTTGCAATGTGGAGATATTTACTGTTTGTGCATTTACAATATTCATTGATTTTTGCCATTGAAAAACGTCCAGAAATGTTTGAAGCTACTAACTGAATGAAAGGAGCTGGCATCTCACTCTCTTTGAATCTTCTTTATCATGCTAGGATTAGCAGGAAAAAGCAAAAAATTTCAGAATTGCACCTTGCAATGTGGAGATATTACTGTTTGTGCATTTACAATATTCATTGATTTTTGCCATTGAAAAACATGTTTTTCATATACCAGAAATGTTTGAAGCTACTGACTGAATGAAAGGAGCTGGCATCTCACTCTCTTTGAATCTTCTTTATCATGCTAGGATTAGCAGGAAAAAGCAAAAATTTCAGAATTGCACCTTGCAATGTGGAGATATTACTGTTTGTGCATTTACAATATTCATTGATTTTTGCCATTGAAAAACATGTTTTTCATATACCAGAAATGTTTGAAGCTACTGACTGAATGAAAGGAGCTGGGCATCTCACTCTCTTTGAATCTTCTTTATCATGCTAGGATTAGCAGGAAAAAGCAAAAATTTCAGAATTGCACCTTGCAATGTGGAGATATTACTGTTTGTGCATTTACAATATTCATTGATTTTTGCCATTGAAAAACATGTTTTTCATATACCAGAAATGTTTGAAGCTACTGACTGAATGAAAGGAGCTGGCATCTCACTCTCTTTGAATCTTCTTTATCATGCTAGGATTAACAGGAAAAAGCAAAAAATTTCAGAATTGCACCTTGCAATGTGGAGATATTACTGTTTGTGCATTTACAATATTCATTGATTTTTCCCATTGAAAACGTCTTCACCAGAAATGTTTGAAGCTACTGACTGAATGAAAGGATCTGGCATCTCACTCTCTTTGAATCTTCTTTATCATGCTAGGATTAGCAGGAAAAAGCAAAAAATTTCAGAATTGCACCTTGCAATGTGGAGATATTACTGTTTGTGCATTTACAATATTCATTGATTTTTGCCATTGAAAAACATGTTTTTTCATATACCAGAAATGTTTGAAGCTACTGACTGAATGAAAGGAGCTGGCATCTCACTCTCTTTGAATCTCTTTATCATGCTAGGATTAACAGGAAAAAGCAAAAAATTTCAGAATTGCACCTTGCAATGTGGAGATATTACTGTTTGTGCATTTACAATATTCATTGATTTTTCCCATTGAAAAACGTCCAGAAATGTTTGAAGCTACTGACTGAATGAAAGGAGCTGGCATCTCACTCTCTTTGAATCTTCTTTATCATGCTAGGATTAGCAGGAAAAAGCAAAAAATTCAGAATTGCACCTTGCAATGTGGAGATATTACTGTTTGTGCATTTACAATATTCATTGATTTTTGCCATTGAAAAACATGTTTTTCATATACCAGAAATGTTTGAAGCTACTGACTGAATGAAAGGAGCTGGCATCTCACTCTCTTTGAATCTTCTTTATCATGCTAGGATTAGCAGGAAAAAGCAAAAAATTTCAGAATTGCACCTTGCAATGTGGAGATATTACTGTTTGTGCATTTACAATATTCATTGATTTTTGCCATTGAAAAACGTCCAGAAATGTTTGAAGCTGACTGAAATGAAAGGAGCTGGCATCTCACTCTCTTTGAATCTTCTTTATCATGCTAGGATTAGCAGGAAAAAGCAAAAATTTCAGAATTGCACCTTGCATGTGGAGATATTACTGTTTGTGCATTTACAATATTCATTGATTTTTGCCATTGAAAAACATGTTTTTCATATACCAGAAATGTTTGAAGCTACTGACTGAATGAAAGGAGCTGGCATCTCATTCTCTTTGAATCTTCTTTATCATGCTAGGATTAGCAGGAAAAAGCAAAAAAATTCAGAATTGCACCTTGCAATGTGGAGATATTACTGTTTGTGCATTTACAATATTCATTGATTTTTGCCATTGAAAAACGTCCAGAAATGTTTGAAGCTACTGACTGAATGAAAGGAGCTGGCATCTCACTCTCTTTGAATCTTCTTTATCATGCTAGGATTAGCAGGAAAAAGCAAAAAATTTCAGAATTGCACCTTGCAATGTGGAGATATTACTGTTTGTGCATTTACAATATTCATTGATTTTTGCCATTGAAAAACGTTTTTCATATACCAGAAATGTTTGAAGCTACTGACTGAATGAAAGGAGCTGGCATCTCACTCTCTTTGAATCTTCTTTATCATGCTAGGATTAACAGGAAAAAGCAAAAAATTTCAGAATTGCACCTTGCAATGTGGAGATATTACTGTTTGTGCATTTACAATATTCATTGATTTTTGCCATTGAAAAACGTCCAGAAATGTTTGAAGCTACTGACTGAATGAAAGGAGCTGGCATCTCACTCTCTTTGAATCTTCTTTATCATGCTAGGATTAACAGGAAAAAGCTAAAAATTTCAGAATTGCACCTTGCAATGTGGAGATATTACTGTTTGTGCATTTACAATATTCATTGATTTTTGCCATTGAAAAACATGTTTTTCATATGCCAGAAATGTTTGAAGCTACTGACTGAATGAAAGGAGCTGGCATCTCACTCTCTTTGAATCTTCTTTATCATGCTAGGATTAGCAGGAAAAAGCAAAAAATTTCAGAATTGCACCTTGCAATGTGGAGATATTACTGTTTGTGCATTTACAATATTCATTGATTTTTGCCATTGAAAAACATGTTTTTCATATACCAGAAATGTTTGAAGCTACTGACTGAATGAAAGGAGCTGGCATCTCACTCTCTTTGAATCTTCTTTATCATGCTAGGATTAGCAGGAAAAAGCAAAAAATTTCAGAATTGCACCTTGCAATGTGGAGATATTACTGTTTGTGCATTTACAATATTCATTGATTTTTTGCCATTGAAAAACATGTTTTTCATATACCAGAAATGTTTGAAGCTACTGACTGAATGAAAGGAGCTGGCATCTCACTCTCTTTGAATCTTCTTTATCATGCTAGGATTAACAGGAAAAAGCAAAAAAATTTCAGAATTGCACCTTGCAATGTGGAGATATTACTGTTTGTGCATTTACAATATTCATTGATTTTTGCCATTGAAAAACGTCCAGAAATGTTTGAAGCTACTGACTGAATGAAAGGAGCTGGCATCTCACTCTCTTTGAATCTTCTTTATCATGCTAGGATTAGCAGGAAAAAGCAAAAAATTTCAGAATTGCACCTTGCAATGTGGAGATATTACTGTTTGTGCATTTACAATATTCATTGATTTTTGCCATTGAAAAACATGTTTTTCATATACCAGAAATGTTTGAAGCTACTGACTGAATGAAAGGAGCTGGCATCTCACTCTCTTTGAATCTTCTTTATCATGCTAGGATTAGCAGGAAAAAGCAAAAAATTTCAGAATTGCACCTTGCAATGTGGAGATATTACTGTTTGTGCATTTACAATATTCATTGATTTTTGCCATTGAAAAACGTCCAGAAATGTTTGAAGCTACTGACTGAATGAAAGGAGCTGGCATCTCACTCTCTTTGAATCTTCTTTATCATGCTAGGATTAGCAGGAAAAAGCAAAAAATTTCAGAATTGCACCTTGCAATGTGGAGATATTACTGTTTGTGCATTTACAATATTCATTGATTTTTGCCATTGAAAAACGTTTTTCATATACCAGAAATGTTTGAAGCTACTGACTGAATGAAAGGAGCTGGCATCTCACTCTCTTTGAATCTTCTTTATCATGCTAGGATTAACAGGAAAAATCAAAAAATTTCAGAATTGCACCTTGCAATGTGGAGATATTACTGTTTGTGCATTTACAATATTCATTGATTTTTGCCATTGAAAAACGTCCAGAAATGTTTGAAGCTACTGACTGAATGAAAGGAGCTGGCATCTCACTCTCTTTGAATCTTTATCATGCTAGGATTAACAGGAAAAAGCTAAAAATTTCAGAATTGCACCTTGCAATGTGGAGATATTACTGTTTGTGCATTTACAATATTCATTGATTTTTGCCATTGAAAAACATGTTTTTCATATACCAGAAATGTTTGAAGCTACTGACTGAATGAAAGGAGCTGGCATCTCACTCTCTTTGAATCTTCTTTATCATGCTAGGATTAGCAGGAAAAAGCAAAAAATTTCAGAATTGCACCTTGCAATGTGGAGATATTACTGTTTGTGCATTTACAATATTCATTGATTTTTGCCATTGAACAACATGTTTTTCATATACCAGAAATGTTTGAAGCTACTGACTGAATGAAAGGAGCTGGCATCTCACTCTCTTTGAATCTTCTTTATCATGCTAGGATTAGCAGGAAAAAGCAAAAAATTTCAGAATTGCACCTTGCAATGTGGAGATATTACTGTTTGTGCATTTACAATATTCATTGATTTTTGCCATTGAAAAACATGTTTTTCATATACCAGAAATGTTTGAAGCTACTGACTGAATGAAAGGAGCTGGCATCTCACTCTCTTTGAATCTTCTTTATCATGCTAGGATTAACAGGAAAAAGCAAAAAATTTCAGAATTGCACCTTGCAATGTGGAGATATTACTGTTTGTGCATTTACAATATTCATTGATTTTTGCCATTGAAAAACGTCCAGAAATGTTTGAAGCTACTGACTGAATGAAAGGAGCTGGCATCTCACTCTCTTTGAATCTTCTTTATCATGCTAGGATTAGCAGGAAAAAGCAAAAAATTTCAGAATTGCACCTTGCAATGTGGAGATATTACTGTTTGTGCATTTACAATATTCATTGATTTTTGCCATTGAAAAACATGTTTTTCATATACCAGAAATGTTTGAAGCTACTGACTGAATGAAAGGAGCTGGCATCTCACTCTCTTTGAATCTTCTTTATCATGCTAGGATTAACAGGAAAAAGCAAAAAATTTCAGAATTGCACCTTGCAATGTGGAGATATTACTGTTTGTGCATTTACAATAATCATTGATTTTTGCCATTGAAAAACATGTTTTTCATATACCAGAAATGTTTGAAGCTACTGACTGAATGAAAGGAGCTGGCATCTCACTCTCTTTGAATCTTCTTTATCATGCTAGGATTAACAGGAAAAAGCAAACAATTTCAGAATTGCACCTTGCAATGTGGAGATATTACTGTTTGTGCATTTACAATATTCATTGATTTTTGCCATTGAAAAACGTCCAGAAATGTTTGAAGCTACTGACTGAATGAAAGGAGCTGGCATCTCACTCTCTTTGAATCTTCTTTATCATGCTAGGATTAGCAGGAAAAAGCAAAAAATTTCTGAATTGCACCTTGCAATGTGGAGATATTACTGTTTGTGCATTTACAATATTCATTGATTTTTGCCATTGAAAAACATGTTTTTCATATACCAGAAATGTTTGAAGCTACTGACTGAATGAAAGGAGCTGGCATCTCACTCTCTTTGAATCTTCTTTATCATGCTAGGATTAGCAGGAAAAAGCAAAAAATTTCAGAATTGCACCTTGCAATGTGGAGATATTACTGTTTGTGCATTTACAATATTCATTGATTTTTGCCATTGAAAAACATGTTTTTCATATACCAGAAATGTTTGAAGCTACTGACTGAATGAAAGGAGCTGGCATCTCACTCTCTTTGAATCTTCTTTATCATGCTAGGATTAACAGGAAAAAGCAAAAAATTTCAGAATTGCACCTTGCAATGTGGAGATATTACTGTTTGTGCATTTACAATATTCATTGATTTTTGCCATTGAAAAACATGTTTTTCATATACCAGAAATGTT
This sequence comes from Phyllobates terribilis, assembly GCF_046119375.1. Taxonomy (NCBI): domain Eukaryota; kingdom Metazoa; phylum Chordata; class Amphibia; order Anura; family Dendrobatidae; genus Phyllobates; species Phyllobates terribilis. The sequence continues at coordinate 6,190 of NW_027363543.1, forward strand.
TGAACCTACTGACTGAATGAAAGGAGCTGGCATCTCACTCTCTTTGAATCTTCTTTATCATGCTAGGATTAGCAGGAAAAAGCAAAAAATTTCAGAATTGCACCTTGCAATGTGGAGATATTACTGTTTGTGCATTTACAATATTCATTGATTTTTGCCATTGAAAAACATGTTTTTCATATACCAGAAATGTTTGAAGCTACTGACTGAATGAAAGGAGCTGGCATCTCACTCTCTTTGAATCTTCTTTATCATGCTAGGATTAACAGGAAAAAGCAAAAAATTTCAGAATTGCACCTTGCAATGTGGAGATATTACTGTTTGTGCATTTACAATATTCATTGATTTTTGCCATTGAAAAACGTCCAGAAATGTTTGAAGCTACTGACTGAATGAAAGGAGCTGGCATCTCACTCTCTTTGAATCTTATTTATCATGCTAGGATTAGCAGGAAAAAGCAAAAAATTTCAGAATTGCACCTTGCAATGTGGAGATATTACTGTTTGTGCATTTACAATATTCATTGATTTTTGCCATTGAAAAACATGTTTTTCATATACCAGAAATGTTTGAAGCTACTGACTGAATGAAAGGAGCTGGCATCTCACTCTCTTTGAATCTTCTTTATCATGCTAGGATTAACAGGAAAAAGCAAAAAATTTCAGAATTGCACCTTGCAATGTGGAGATATTACTGTTTGTGCATTTACAATATTCATTGATTTTTGCCATTGAAAAACATGTTTTGCATATACCAGAAATGTTTGAAGCTACTGACTGAATGAAAGGAGCTGGCATCTCACTCTCTTTGAATCTTCTTTATCATGCTAGGATTAACAGGAAAAAGCAAAAAATTTCAGAATTGCACCTTGCAATGTGGAGATATTACTGTTTGTGCATTTACAATATTCATTGATTTTTGCCATTGAAAAACATGTTTTTCATATACCAGAAATGTTTGAAGCTACTGACTGAACGAAAGGAGCTGGCATCTCACTCTCTTTGAATCTTCTTTATCATGCTAGGATTAGCAGGAAAAAGCAAAAAATTTCAGAATTGCACCTTGCAATGTGGAGATATTACTGTTTGTGCATTTACAATATTCATTGATTTTTGCCATTGAAAAACATGTTTTTCATATACCAGAAATGTTTGAAGCTACTGACTGAATGAAAGGAGCTGGCATCTCACTCTCTTTGAATCTTCTTTATCATGCTAGGATTAACAGGAAAAAGCAAAAAATTTCAGAATTGCACCTTGCAATGTGGAGATATTACTGTTTGTGCATTTACAATATTCATTGATTTTTGCCATTGAAAAACATGTTTTTCATATACCAGAAATGTTTGAAGCTACTGACTGAATGAAAGGAGCTGGCATCTCACTCTCTTTGAATCTTCTTTATCATGCTAGGATTAACAGGAAAAAGCAAAAAATTTCAGAATTGCACCTTGCAATGTGGAGATATTACTGTTTGTGCATTTACAATATTCATTGATTTTTGCCATTGAAAAACATGTTTTTCATATACCAGAAATGTTTGAAGCTACTGACTGAACGAAAGGAGCTGGCATCTCACTCTCTTTGAATCTTCTTTATCATGCTAGGATTAGCAGGAAAAAGCAAAAAATTTCAGAATTGCACCTTGCAATGTGGAGATATTACTGTTTGTGCATTTACAATATTCATTGATTTTTGCCATTGAAAAACATGTTTTTCATATACCAGAAATGTTTGAAGCTACTGACTGAATGAAAGGAGCTGGCATCTCACTCTCTTTGAATCTTCTTTATCATGCTAGGATTAACAGGAAAAAGCAAAAAATTTCAGAATTGCACCTTGCAATGTGGAGATATTACTGTTTGTGCATTTACAATATTCATTGATTTTTGCCATTGAAAAACGTCCAGAAATGTTTGAAGCTACTGACTGAATGAAAGGAGCTGGCATCTCACTCTCATTGAATCTTCTTTATCATGCTAGGATTAGCAGGAAAAAGCAAAAAATTTCAGAATTGCACCTTGCAATGTGGAGATATTACTGTTTGTGCATTTACAATATTCATTGATTTTTGCCATTGAAAAACATGTTTTTCATATACCAGAAATGTTTGAAGCTACTGACTGAATGAAAGGAGCTGGCATCTCACTCTCTTTGAATCTTCTTTATCATGCTAGGATTAGCAGGAAAAAGCAAAAAATTTCAGAATTGCACCTTGCAATGTGGAGATATTACTGTTTGTGCATTTACAATATTCATTGATTTTTGCCATTGAAAAACGTCCAGAAATGTTTGAAGCTACTGACTGAATGAAAGGAGCTGGCATCTCACTCTCTTTGAATCTTCTTTATCATGCTAGGATTAGCAGGAAAAAGCAAAAAATTTCAGAATTGCACCTTGCAATGTGGAGATATTACTGTTTGTGCATTTACAATATTCATTGATTTTTGCCATTGAAAAACGTCCAGAAATGTTTGAAGCTACTGACTGAATGAAAGGAGCTGGCATCTCACTCTCTTTGAATCTTCTTTATCATGCTAGGATTAGCAGGAAAAAGCAAAAAATTTCAGAATTGCACCTTGCAATGTGGAGATATTACTGTTTGTGCATTTACAATATTCATTGATTTTTGCCATTGAAAAACATGTTTTTCATATACCAGAAATGTTTGAAGCTACTGACTGAATGAAAGGAGCTGGCATCTCACTCTCTTTGAATCTTCTTTATCATGCTAGGATTAACAGGAAAAAGCAAAAAATTTCAGAATTGCACCTTGCAATGTGGAGATATTACTGTTTGTGCATTTACAATATTCATTGATTTTTGCCATTGAAAAACATGTTTTTCATATACCAGAAATGTTTGAAGATACTGACTGAATGAAAGGAGCTGGCATCTCACTCTCTTTGAATCTTCTTTATCATGCTAGGATTAGCAGGAAAAAGCAAAAAATTTCAGAATTGCACCTTGCAATGTGGAGATATTACTGTTTGTGCATTTACAATATTCATTGATTTTTGCCATTGAAAAACATGTTTTTCATATACCAGAAATGTTTGAAGCTACTGACTGAATGAAAGGAGCTGGCATCTCACTCTCTTTGAATCTTCTTTATCATGCTAGGATTAACAGGAAAAAGCAAAAAATTTCAGAATTGCACCTTGCAATGTGGAGATATTACTGTTTGTGCATTTACAATATTCATTGATTTTTGCCATTGAAAAACGTCCAGAAATGTTTGAAGCTACTGACTGAATGAAAGGAGCTGGCATCTCACTCTCTTTGAATCTTATTTATCATGCTAGGATTAGCAGGAAAAAGCAAAAAATTTCAGAATTGCACCTTGCAATGTGGAGATATTACTGTTTGTGCATTTACAATATTCATTGATTTTTGCCATTGAAAAACATGTTTTTCATATACCAGAAATGTTTGAAGCTACTGACTGAATGAAAGGAGCTGGCATCTCACTCTCTTTGAATCTTCTTTATCATGCTAGGATTAACAGGAAAAAGCAAAAAATTTCAGAATTGCACCTTGCAATGTGGAGATATTACTGTTTGTGCATTTACAATATTCATTGATTTTTGCCATTGAAAAACATGTTTTGCATATACCAGAAATGTTTGAAGCTACTGACTGAATGAAAGGAGCTGGCATCTCACTCTCTTTGAATCTTCTTTATCATGCTAGGATTAACAGGAAAAAGCAAAAAATTTCAGAATTGCACCTTGCAATGTGGAGATATTACTGTTTGTGCATTTACAATATTCATTGATTTTTGCCATTGAAAAACATGTTTTTCATATACCAGAAATGTTTGAAGCTACTGACTGAACGAAAGGAGCTGGCATCTCACTCTCTTTGAATCTTCTTTATCATGCTAGGATTAGCAGGAAAAAGCAAAAAATTTCAGAATTGCACCTTGCAATGTGGAGATATTACTGTTTGTGCATTTACAATATTCATTGATTTTTGCCATTGAAAAACATGTTTTTCATATACCAGAAATGTTTGAAGCTACTGACTGAATGAAAGGAGCTGGCATCTCACTCTCTTTGAATCTTCTTTATCATGCTAGGATTAACAGGAAAAAGCAAAAAATTTCAGAATTGCACCTTGCAATGTGGAGATATTACTGTTTGTGCATTTACAATATTCATTGATTTTTGCCATTGAAAAACATGTTTTTCATATACCAGAAATGTTTGAAGCTACTGACTGAATGAAAGGAGCTGGCATCTCACTCTCTTTGAATCTTCTTTATCATGCTAGGATTAACAGGAAAAAGCAAAAAATTTCAGAATTGCACCTTGCAATGTGGAGATATTACTGTTTGTGCATTTACAATATTCATTGATTTTTGCCATTGAAAAACATGTTTTTCATATACCAGAAATGTTTGAAGCTACTGACTGAACGAAAGGAGCTGGCATCTCACTCTCTTTGAATCTTCTTTATCATGCTAGGATTAGCAGGAAAAAGCAAAAAATTTCAGAATTGCACCTTGCAATGTGGAGATATTACTGTTTGTGCATTTACAATATTCATTGATTTTTGCCATTGAAAAACATGTTTTTCATATACCAGAAATGTTTGAAGCTACTGACTGAATGAAAGGAGCTGGCATCTCACTCTCTTTGAATCTTCTTTATCATGCTAGGATTAACAGGAAAAAGCAAAAAATTTCAGAATTGCACCTTGCAATGTGGAGATATTACTGTTTGTGCATTTACAATATTCATTGATTTTTGCCATTGAAAAACGTCCAGAAATGTTTGAAGCTACTGACTGAATGAAAGGAGCTGGCATCTCACTCTCTTTGAATCTTCTTTATCATGCTAGGATTAGCAGGAAAAAGCAAAAAATTTCAGAATTGCACCTTGCAATGTGGAGATATTACTGTTTGTGCATTTACAATATTCATTGATTTTTGCCATTGAAAAACATGTTTTTCATATACCAGAAATGTTTGAAGCTACTGACTGAATGAAAGGAGCTGGCATCTCACTCTCTTTGAATCTTCTTTATCATGCTAGGATTAGCAGGAAAAAGCAAAAAATTTCAGAATTGCACCTTGCAATGTGGAGATATTACTGTTTGTGCATTTACAATATTCATTGATTTTTGCCATTGAAAAACGTCCAGAAATGTTTGAAGCTACTGACTGAATGAAAGGAGCTGGCATCTCACTCTCTTTGAATCTTCTTTATCATGCTAGGATTAGCAGGAAAAAGCAAAAAATTTCAGAATTGCACCTTGCAATGTGGAGATATTACTGTTTGTGCATTTACAATATTCATTGATTTTTGCCATTGAAAAACATGTTTTTCATATACCAGAAATGTTTGAAGCTACTGACTGAATGAAAGGAGCTGGCATCTCACTCTCTTTGAATCTTCTTTATCATGATAGGATTAGCAGGAAAAAGCAAAAAATTTCAGAATTGCACCTTGCAATGTGGAGATATTACTGTTTGTGCATTTACAATATTCATTGATTTTTGCCATTGAAAAACGTCCAGAAATGTTTGAAGCTACTGACTGAATGAAAGGAGCTGGCATCTCACTCTCTTTGAATCTTCTTTATCATGCTAGGATTAGCAGGAAAAAGCAAAAAATTTCAGAATTGCACCTTGCAATGTGGAGATATTACTGTTTGTGCATTTACAATATTCATTGATTTTTGCCATTGAAAAACGTTTTTCATATACCAGAAATGTTTGAAGCTACTGACTGAATGAAAGGAGCTGGCATCTCACTCTCTTTGAATCTTCTTTATCATGCTAGGATTAACAGGAAAAAGCAAAAAATTTCAGAATTGCACCTTGCAATGTGGAGATATTACTGTTTGTGCATTTACAATATTCATTGATTTTTGCCATTGAAAAACGTCCAGAAATGTTTGAAGCTACTGACTGAATGAAAGGAGCTGGCATCTCACTCTCTTTGAATCTTTATCATGCTAGGATTAACAGGAAAAAGCTAAAAATTTCAGAATTGCACCTTCAATGTGGAGATATTACTGTTTGTGCATTTACAATATTCATTGATTTTTGCCATTGAAAAACATGTTTTTCATATACCAGAAATGTTTGAAGCTACTGACTGAATGAAAGGAGCTGGCATCTCACTCTCTTTGAATCTTCTTTATCATGCTAGGATTAGCAGGAAAAAGCAAAAAATTTCAGAATTGCACCTTGCAATGTGGAGATATTACTGTTTGTGCATTTACAATATTCATTGATTTTTGCCATTGAAAAACATGTTTTTCATATACCAGAAATGTTTGAAGCTACTGACTGAATGAAAGGAGCTGGCATCTCACTCTCTTTGAATCTTCTTTATCATGCTAGGATTAACAGGAAAAAGCAAAAAATTTCAGAATTGCACCTTGCAATGTGGAGATATTACTGTTTGTGCATTTACAATATTCATTGATTTTTGCCATTGAAAAACGTCCAGAAATGTTTGAAGCTACTGACTGAATGAAAGGAGCTGGCATCTCACTCTCTTTGAATATTCTTTATCATGCTAGGATTAGCAGGAAAAAGCAAAAAATTTCAGAATTGCACCTTGCAATGTGGAGATATTACTGTTTGTGCATTTACAATATTCATTGATTTTTGCCATTGAAAAACATGTTTTTCATATACCAGAAATGTTTGAAGCTACTGACTGAATGAAAGGAGCTGGCATCTCACTCTCTTTGAATCTTCTTTATCATGCTAGGATTAACAGGAAAAAGCAAAAAATTTCAGAATTGCACCTTGCAATGTGGAGATATTACTGTTTGTGCATTTACAATAATCATTGATTTTTGCCATTGAAAAACATGTTTTTCATATACCAGAAATGTTTGAAGCTACTGACTGAATGAAAGGAGCTGGCATCTCACTCTCTTTGAATCTTCTTTATCATGCTAGGATTAACAGGAAAAAGCAAAAAATTTCAGAATTGCACCTTGCAATGTGGAGATATTACTGTTTGTGCATTTACAATATTCATTGATTTTTGCCATTGAAAAACGTCCAGAAATGTTTGAAGCTACTGACTGAATGAAAGGAGCTGGCATCTCACTCTCTTTGAATCTTCTTTATCATGCTAGGATTAGCAGGAAAAAGCAAAAAATTTCTGAATTGCACCTTGCAATGTGGAGATATTACTGTTTGTGCATTTACAATATTCATTGATTTTTGCCATTGAAAAACATGTTTTTCATATACCAGAAATGTTTGAAGCTACTGACTGAATGAAAGGAGCTGGCATCTCACTCTCTTTGAATCTTCTTTATCATGCTAGGATTAGCAGGAAAAAGCAAAACATTTCAGAATTGCACCTTGCAATGTGGAGATATTACTGTTTGTGCATTTACAATATTCATTGATTTTTGCCATTGAAAAACATGTTTTTCATATACCAGAAATGTTTGAAGCTACTGACTGAATGAAAGGAGCTGGCATCTCACTCTCTTTGAATCTTCTTTATCATGCTAGGATTAACAGGAAAAAGCAAAAAATTTCAGAATTGCACCTTGCAATGTGGAGATATTACTGTTTGTGCATTTACAATATTCATTGATTTTTGCCATTGAAAAACATGTTTTTCATATACCAGAAATGTTTGAAGCTACTGACTGAATGAAAGGAGCTGGCATCTCACTCTCTTTGAATCTTCTTTATCATGCTAGGATTAGCAGGAAAAAGCAAAAAATTTCAGAATTGCACCTTGCAATGTGGAGATATTACTGTTTGTGCATTTACAATATTCATTGATTTTTGCCATTGAAAAACATGTTTTTCATATACCAGAAATGTTTGAAGCTACTGACTGAATGAAAGGAGCTGGCATCTCACTCTCTTTGAATCTTCTTTATCATGCTAGGATTAACAGGAAAAAGCAAAAAATTTCAGAATTGCACCTTGCAATGTGGAGATATTACTGTTTGTGCATTTACAATATTCATTGATTTTTGCCATTGAAAAACGTCCAGAAATGTTTGAAGCTACTGACTGAATGAAAGGAGCTGGCATCTCACTCTCTTTGAATCTTCTTTATCATGCTAGGATTAGCAGGAAAAAGCAAAAAATTTCAGAATTGCACCTTGCAATGTGGAGATATTACTGTTTGTGCATTTACAATATTCATTGATTTTTGCCATTGAAAAACATGTTTTTCATATACCAGAAATGTTTGAAGCTACTGACTGAATGAAAGGAGCTGGCATCTCACTCTCTTTGAATCTTCTTTATCATGCTAGGATTAACAGGAAAAAGCAAAAAATTTCAGAATTGCACCTTGCAATGTGGAGATATTACTGTTTGTGCATTTACAATATTCATTGATTTTTGCCATTGAAAAACATGTTTTGCATATACCAGAAATGTTTGAAGCTACTGACTGAATGAAAGGAGCTGGCATCTCACTCTCTTTGAATCTTCTTTATCATGCTAGGATTAACAGGAAAAAGCAAAAAATTTCAGAATTGCACCTTGCAATGTGGAGATATTACTGTTTGTGCATTTACAATATTCATTGATTTTTGCCATTGAAAAACATGTTTTTCATATACCAGAAATGTTTGAAGCTACTGACTGAACGAAAGGAGCTGGCATCTCACTCTCTTTGAATCTTCTTTATCATGCTAGGATTAGCAGGAAAAAGCAAAAAATTTCAGAATTGCACCTTGCAATGTGGAGATATTACTGTTTGTGCATTTACAATATTCATTGATTTTTGCCATTGAAAAACATGTTTTTCATATACCAGAAATGTTTGAAGCTACTGACTGAATGAAAGGAGCTGGCATCTCACTCTCTTTGAATCTTCTTTATCATGCTAGGATTAACAGGAAAAAGCAAAAAATTTCAGAATTGCACCTTGCAATGTGGAGATATTACTGTTTGTGCATTTACAATATTCATTGATTTTTGCCATTGAAAAACATGTTTTTCATATACCAGAAATGTTTGAAGCTACTGACTGAATGAAAGGAGCTGGCATCTCACTCTCTTTGAATCTTCTTTATCATGCTAGGATTAACAGGAAAAAGCAAAAAATTTCAGAATTGCACCTTGCAATGTGGAGATATTACTGTTTGTGCATTTACAATATTCATTGATTTTTGCCATTGAAAAACATGTTTTTCATATACCAGAAATGTTTGAAGCTACTGACTGAACGAAAGGAGCTGGCATCTCACTCTCTTTGAATCTTCTTTATCATGCTAGGATTAGCAGGAAAAAGCAAAAAATTTCAGAATTGCACCTTGCAATGTGGAGATATTACTGTTTGTGCATTTACAATATTCATTGATTTTTGCCATTGAAAAACATGTTTTTCATATACCAGAAATGTTTGAAGCTACTGACTGAATGAAAGGAGCTGGCATCTCACTCTCTTTGAATCTTCTTTATCATGCTAGGATTAACAGGAAAAAGCAAAAAATTTCAGAATTGCACCTTGCAATGTGGAGATATTACTGTTTGTGCATTTACAATATTCATTGATTTTTACCATTGAAAAACGTCCAGAAATGTTTGAAGCTACTGACTGAATGAAAGGAGCTGGCATCTCACTCTCTTTGAATCTTCTTTATCATGCTAGGATTAGCAGGAAAAAGCAAAAAATTTCAGAATTGCACCTTGCAATGTGGAGATATTACTGTTTGTGCATTTACAATATTCATTGATTTTTGCCATTGAAAAACATGTTTTTCATATACCAGAAATGTTTGAAGCTACTGACTGAATGAAAGGAGCTGGCATCTCACTCTCTTTGAATCTTCTTTATCATGCTAGGATTAGCAGGAAAAAGCAAAAAATTTCAGAATTGCACCTTGCAATGTGGAGATATTACTGTTTGTGCATTTACAATATTCATTGATTTTTGCCATTGAAAAACATGTTTTTCATATACCAGAAATGTTTGAAGCTACTGACTGAACGAAAGGAGCTGGCATCTCACTCTCTTTGAATCTTCTTTATCATGCTAGGATTAGCAGGAAAAAGCAAAAAATTTCAGAATTGCACCTTGCAATGTGGAGATATTACTGTTTGTGCATTTACAATATTCATTGATTTTTGCCATTGAAAAACATGTTTTTCATATACCAGAAATGTTTGAAGCTACTGACTGAATGAAAGGAGCTGGCATCTCACTCTCTTTGAATCTTCTTTATCATGCTAGGATTAACAGGAAAAAGCAAAAAATTTCAGAATTGCACCTTGCAATGTGGAGATATTACTGTTTGTGCATTTACAATATTCATTGATTTTTGCCATTGAAAAACATGTTTTTCATATACCAGAAATGTTTGAAGCTACTGACTGAATGAAAGGAGCTGGCATCTCACTCTCTTTGAATCTTCTTTATCATGCTAGGATTAACAGGAAAAAGCAAAAAATTTCAGAATTGCACCTTGCAATGTGGAGATATTACTGTTTGTGCATTTACAATATTCATTGATTTTTGCCATTGAAAAACATGTTTTTCATATACCAGAAATGTTTGAAGCTACTGACTGAACGAAAGGAGCTGGCATCTCACTCTCTTTGAATCTTCTTTATCATGCTAGGATTAACAGGAAAAAGCAAAAAATTTCAGAATTGCACCTTGCAATGTGGAGATATTACTGTTTGTGCATTTACAATATTCATTGATTTTTGCCATTGAAAAACATGTTTTTCATATACCAGAAATGTTTGAAGCTACTGACTGAATGAAAGGAGCTGGCATCTCACTCTCTTTGAATCTTCTTTATCATGCTAGGATTAACAGGAAAAAGCAAAAAATTTCAGAATTGCACCTTGCAATGTGGAGATATTACTGTTTGTGCATTTACAATATTCATTGATTTTTGCCATTGAAAAACGTCCAGAAATGTTTGAAGCTACTGACTGAATGAAAGGAGCTGGCATCTCACTCTCTTTGAATCTTCTTTATCATGCTAGGATTAGCAGGAAAAAGCAAAAAATTTCAGAATTGCACCTTGCAATGTGGAGATATTACTGTTTGTGCATTTACAATATTCATTGATTTTTGCCATTGAAAAACATGTTTTTCATATACCAGAAATGTTTGAAGCTACTGACTGAATGAAAGGAGCTGGCATCTCACTCTCTTTGAATCTTCTTTATCATGCTAGGATTAGCAGGAAAAAGCAAAAAATTTCAGAATTGCACCTTGCAATGTGGAGATATTACTGTTTGTGCATTTACAATATTCATTGATTTTTGCCATTGAAAAACGTCCAGAAATGTTTGAAGCTACTGACTGAATGAAAGGAGCTGGCATCTCACTCTCTTTGAATCTTCTTTATCATGCTAGGATTAGCAGGAAAAAGCAAAAAATTTCAGAATTGCACCTTGCAATGTGGAGATATTACTGTTTGTGCATTTACAATATTCATTGATTTTTGCCATTGAAAAACATGTTTTTCATATACCAGAAATGTTTGAAGCTACTGACTGAATGAAAGGAGCTGGCATCTCACTCTCTTTGAATCTTCTTTATCATGCTAGGATTAGCAGGAAAAAGCAAAAAATTTCAGAATTGCACCTTGCAATGTGGAGATATTACTGTTTGTGCATTTACAATATTCATTGATTTTTGCCATTGAAAAACGTCCAGAAATGTTTGAAGCTACTGACTGAATGAAAGGAGCTGGCATCTCACTCTCTTTGAATCTTCTTTATCATGCTAGGATTAGCAGGAAAAAGCAAAAAATTTCAGAATTGCACCTTGCAATGTGGAGATATTACTGTTTGTGCATTTACAATATTCATTGATTTTTGCCATTGAAAAACGTTTTTCATATACCAGAAATGTTTGAAGCTACTGACTGAATGAAAGGAGCTGGCATCTCACTCTCTTTGAATCTTCTTTATCATGCTAGGATTAACAGGAAAAAGCAAAAAATTTCAGAATTGCACCTTGCAATGTGGAGATATTACTGTTTGTGCATTTACAATATTCATTGATTTTTGCCATTGAAAAACGTCCAGAAATGTTTGAAGCTACTGACTGAATGAAAGGAGCTGGCATCTCACTCTCTTTGAATCTTTATCATGCTAGGATTAACAGGAAAAAGCTAAAAATTTCAGAATTGCACCTTGCAATGTGGAGATATTACTGTTTGTGCATTTACAATATTCATTGATTTTTGCCATTGAAAAACATGTTTTTCATATACCAGAAATGTTTGAAGCTACTGACTGAATGAAAGGAGCTGGCATCTCACTCTCTTTGAATCTTCTTTATCATGCTCGGATTAGCAGGAAAAAGCAAAAAATTTCAGAATTGCACCTTGCAATGTGGAGAAATTACTGTTTGTGCATTTACAATATTCATTGATTTTTGCCATTGAAAAACATGTTTTTCATATACCAGAAATGTTTGAAGCTACTGACTGAATGAAAGGAGCTGGCATCTCACTCTCTTTGAATCTTCTTTATCATGCTAGGATTAGCAGGAAAAAGCAAAAAATTTCAGAATTGCACCTTGCAATGTGGAGATATTACTGTTTGTGCATTTACAATATTCATTGATTTTTGCCATTGAAAAACATGTTTTTCATATACCAGAAATGTTTGAAGCTACTGACTGAATGAAAGGAGCTGGCATCTCACTCTCTTTGAATCTTCTTTATCATGCTAGGATTAACAGGAAAAAGCAAAAAATTTCAGAATTGCACCTTGCAATGTGGAGATATTACTGTTTGTGCATTTACAATATTCATTGATTTTTGCCATTGAAAAACGTCCAGAAATGTTTGAAGCTACTGACTGAATGAAAGGAGCTGGCATCTCACTCTCTTTGAATCTTCTTTATCATGCTAGGATTAGCAGGAAAAAGCAAAAAATTTCAGAATTGCACCTTGCAATGTGGAGATATTACTGTTTGTGCATTTACAATATTCATTGATTTTTGCCATTGAAAAACATGTTTTTCATATACCAGAAATGTTTGAAGCTACTGACTGAATGAAAGGAGCTGGCATCTCACTCTCTTTGAATCTTCTTTATCATGCTAGGATTAGCAGGAAAAAGCAAAACATTTCAGAATTGCACCTTGCAATGTGGAGATATTACTGTTTGTGCATTTACAATATTCATTGATTTTTGCCATTGAAAAACATGTTTTTCATATACCAGAAATGTTTGAAGCTACTGACTGAATGAAAGGAGCTGGCATCTCACTCTCTTTGAATCTTCTTTATCATGCTAGGATTAACAGGAAAAAGCAAAAAATTTCAGAATTGCACCTTGCAATGTGGAGATATTACTGTTTGTGCATTTACAATATTCATTGATTTTTGCCATTGAAAAACATGTTTTTCATATACCAGAAATGTTTGAAGCTACTGACTGAATGAAAGGAGCTGGCATCTCACTCTCTTTGAATCTTCTTTATCATGCTAGGATTAGCAGGAAAAAGCAAAAAATTTCAGAATTGCACCTTGCAATGTGGAGATATTACTGTTTGTGCATTTACAATATTCATTGATTTTTGCCATTGAAAAACATGTTTTTCATATACCAGAAATGTTTGAAGCTACTGACTGAATGAAAGGAGCTGGCATCTCACTCTCTTTGAATCTTCTTTATCATGCTAGGATTAACAGGAAAAAGCAAAAAATTTCAGAATTGCACCTTGCAATGTGGAGATATTACTGTTTGTGCATTTACAATATTCATTGATTTTTGCCATTGAAAAACGTCCAGAAATGTTTGAAGCTACTGACTGAATGAAAGGAGCTGGCATCTCACTCTCTTTGAATCTTCTTTATCATGCTAGGATTAGCAGGAAAAAGCAAAAAATTTCAGAATTGCACCTTGCAATGTGGAGATATTACTGTTTGTGCATTTACAATATTCATTGATTTTTGCCATTGAAAAACATGTTTTTCATATACCAGAAATGTTTGAAGCTACTGACTGAATGAAAGGAGCTGGCATCTCACTCTCTTTGAATCTTCTTTATCATGCTAGGACTAACAGGAAAAAGCAAAAAATTTCAGAATTGCACCTTGCAATGTGGAGATATTACTGTTTGTGCATTTACAATATTCATTGATTTTTGCCATTGAAAAACATGTTTTGCATATACCAGAAATGTTTGAAGCTACTGACTGAATGAAAGGAGCTGGCATCTCACTCTCTTTGAATCTTCTTTATCATGCTAGGATTAACAGGAAAAAGCAAAAAATTTCAGAATTGCACCTTGCAATGTGGAGATATTACTGTTTGTGCATTTACAATATTCATTGATTTTTGCCATTGAAAAACATGTTTTTCATATACCAGAAATGTTTGAAGCTACTGACTGAACGAAAGGAGCTGGCATCTCACTCTCTTTGAATCTTCTTTATCATGCTAGGATTAGCAGGAAAAAGCAAAAAATTTCAGAATTGCACCTTGCAATGTGGAGATATTACTGTTTGTGCATTTACAATATTCATTGATTTTTGCCATTGAAAAACATGTTTTTCATATACCAGAAATGTTTGAAGCTACTGACTGAATGAAAGGAGCTGGCATCTCACTCTCTTTGAATCTTCTTTATCATGCTAGGATTAACAGGAAAAAGCAAAAAATTTCAGAATTGCACCTTGCAATGTGGAGATATTACTGTTTGTGCATTTACAATATTCATTGATTTTTGCCATTGAAAAACATGTTTTTCATATACCAGAAATGTTTGAAGCTACTGACTGAATGAAAGGAGCTGGCATCTCACTCTCTTTGAATCTTCTTTATCATGCTAGGATTAACAGGAAAAAGCAAAAAATTTCAGAATTGCACCTTGCAATGTGGAGATATTACTGTTTGTGCATTTACAATATTCATTGATTTTTGCCATTGAAAAACATGTTTTTCATATACCAGAAATGTTTGAAGCTACTGACTGAACGAAAGGAGCTGGCATCTCACTCTCTTTGAATCTTCTTTATCATGCTAGGATTAGCAGGAAAAAGCAAAAAATTTCAGAATTGCACCTTGCAATGTGGAGATATTACTGTTTGTGCATTTACAATATTCATTGATTTTTGCCATTGAAAAACATGTTTTTCATATACCAGAAATGTTTGAAGCTACTGACTGAATGAAAGGAGCTGGCATCTCACTCTCTTTGAATCTTCTTTATCATGCTAGGATTAACAGGAAAAAGCAAAAAATTTCAGAATTGCACCTTGCAATGTGGAGATATTACTGTTTGTGCATTTACAATATTCATTGATTTTTGCCATTGAAAAACGTCCAGAAATGTTTGAAGCTACTGACTGAATGAAAGGAGCTGGCATCTCACTCTCTTTGAATCTTCTTTATCATGCTAGGATTAGCAGGAAAAAGCAAAAAATTTCAGAATTGCACCTTGCAATGTGGAGATATTACTGTTTGTGCATTTACAATATTCATTGATTTTTGCCATTGAAAAACATGTTTTTCATATACCAGAAATGTTTGAAGCTACTGACTGAATGAAAGGAGCTGGCATCTCACTCTCTTTGAATCTTCTTTATCATGCTAGGATTAGCAGGAAAAAGCAAAAAATTTCAGAATTGCACCTTGCAATGTGGAGATATTACTGTTTGTGCATTTACAATATTCATTGATTTTTGCCATTGAAAAACATGTTTTTCATATACCAGAAATGTTTGAAGCTACTGACTGAACGAAAGGAGCTGGCATCTCACTCTCTTTGAATCTTCTTTATCATGCTAGGATTAGCAGGAAAAAGCAAAAAATTTCAGAATTGCACCTTGCAATGTGGAGATATTACTGTTTGTGCATTTACAATATTCATTGATTTTTGCCATTGAAAAACATGTTTTTCATATACCAGAAATGTTTGAAGCTACTGACTGAATGAAAGGAGCTGGCATCTCACTCTCTTTGAATCTTCTTTATCATGCTAGGATTAACAGGAAAAAGCAAAAAATTTCAGAATTGCACCTTGCAATGTGGAGATATTACTGTTTGTGCATTTACAATATTCATTGATTTTTGCCATTGAAAAACATGTTTTTCATATACCAGAAATGTTTGAAGCTACTGACTGAATGAAAGGAGCTGGCATCTCACTCTCTTTGAATCTTCTTTATCATGCTAGGATTAACAGGAAAAAGCAAAAAATTTCAGAATTGCACCTTGCAATGTGGAGATATTACTGTTTGTGCATTTACAATATTCATTGATTTTTGCCATTGAAAAACGTCCAGAAATGTTTGAAGCTACTGACTGAATGAAAGGAGCTGGCATCTCACTCTCTTTGAATCTTCTTTATCATGCTAGGATTAGCAGGAAAAAGCAAAAAATTTCAGAATTGCACCTTGCAATGTGGAGATATTACTGTTTGTGCATTTACAATATTCATTGATTTTTGCCATTGAAAAACATGTTTTTCATATACCAGAAATGTTTGAAGCTACTGACTGAATGAAAGGAGCTGGCATCTCACTCTCTTTGAATCTTCTTTATCATGCTAGGATTAGCAGGAAAAAGCAAAAAATTTCAGAATTGCACCTTGCAATGTGGAGATATTACTGTTTGTGCATTTACAATATTCATTGATTTTTGCCATTGAAAAACGTCCAGAAATGTTTGAAGCTACTGACTGAATGAAAGGAGCTGGCATCTCACTCTCTTTGAATCTTCTTTATCATGCTAGGATTAGCAGGAAAAAGCAAAAAATTTCAGAATTGCACCTTGCAATGTGGAGATATTACTGTTTGTGCATTTACAATATTCATTGATTTTTGCCATTGAAAAACATGTTTTTCATATACCAGAAATGTTTGAAGCTACTGACTGAATGAAAGGAGCTGGCATCTCACTCTCTTTGAATCTTCTTTATCATGCTAGGATTAGCAGGAAAAAGCAAAAAATTTCAGAATTGCACCTTGCAATGTGGAGATATTACTGTTTGTGCATTTACAATATTCATTGATTTTTGCCATTGAAAAACGTCCAGAAATGTTTGAAGCTACTGACTGAATGAAAGGAGCTGGCATCTCACTCTCTTTGAATCTTCTTTATCATGCTAGGATTAGCAGGAAAAAGCAAAAAATTTCAGAATTGCACCTTGCAATGTGGAGATATTACTGTTTGTGCATTTACAATATTCATTGATTTTTGCCATTGAAAAACGTTTTTCATATACCAGAAATGTTTGAAGCTACTGACTGAATGAAAGGAGCTGGCATCTCACTCTCTTTGAATCTTCTTTATCATGCTAGGATTAACAGGAAAAAGCAAAAAATTTCAGAATTGCACCTTGCAATGTGGAGATATTACTGTTTGTGCATTTACAATATTCATTGATTTTTGCCATTGAAAAACGTCCAGAAATGTTTGAAGCTACTGACTGAATGAAAGGAGCTGGCATCTCACTCTCTTTGAATCTTTATCATGCTAGGATTAACAGGAAAAAGCTAAAAATTTCAGAATTGCACCTTGCAATGTGGAGATATTACTGTTTGTGCATTTACAATATTCATTGATTTTTGCCATTGAAAAACATGTTTTTCATATACCAGAAATGTTTGAAGCTACTGACTGAATGAAAGGAGCTGGCATCTCACTCTCTTTGAATCTTCTTTATCATGCTAGGATTAGCAGGAAAAAGCAAAAAATTTCAGAATTGCACCTTGCAATGTGGAGAAATTACTGTTTGTGCATTTACAATATTCATTGATTTTTGCCATTGAAAAACATGTTTTTCATATACCAGAAATGTTTGAAGCTACTGACTGAATGAAAGGAGCTGGCATCTCACTCTCTTTGAATCTTCTTTATCATGCTAGGATTAGCAGGAAAAAGCAAAAAATTTCAGAATTGCACCTTGCAATGTGGAGATATTACTGTTTGTGCATTTACAATATTCATTGATTTTTGCCATTGAAAAACATGTTTTTCATATACCAGAAATGTTTGAAGCTACTGACTGAACGAAAGGAGCTGGCATCTCACTCTCTTTGAATCTTCTTTATCATGCTAGGATTAACAGGAAAAAGCAAAAAATTTCAGAATTGCACCTTGCAATGTGGAGATATTACTGTTTGTGCATTTACAATATTCATTGATTTTTGCCATTGAAAAACGTCCAGAAATGTTTGAAGCTACTGACTGAATGAAAGGAGCTGGCATCTCACTCTCTTTGAATCTTCTTTATCATGCTAGGATTAGCAGGAAAAAGCAAAAAATTTCAGAATTGCACCTTGCAATGTGGAGATATTACTGTTTGTGCATTTACAATATTCATTGATTTTTGCCATTGAAAAACATGTTTTTCATATACCAGAAATGTTTGAAGCTACTGACTGAATGAAAGGAGCTGGCATCTCACTCTCTTTGAATCTTCTTTATCATGCTAGGATTAACAGGAAAAAGCAAAAAATTTCAGAATTGCACCTTGCAATGTGGAGATATTACTGTTTGTGCATTTACAATATTCATTGATTTTTGCCATTGAAAAACATGTTTTTCATATACCAGAAATGTTTGAAGCTACTGACTGAATGAAAGGAGCTGGCATCTCACTCTCTTTGAATCTTCTTTATCATGCTAGGATTAACAGGAAAAAGCAAAAAATTTCAGAATTGCACCTTGCAATGTGGAGATATTACTGTTTGTGCATTTACAATATTCATTGATTTTTGCCATTGAAAAACGTCCAGAAATGTTTGAAGCTACTGACTGAATGAAAGGAGCTGGCATCTCACTCTCTTTGAATCTTCTTTATCATGCTAGGATTAGCAGGAAAAAGCAAAAAATTTCTGAATTGCACCTTGCAATGTGGAGATATTACTGTTTGTGCATTTACAATATTCATTGATTTTTGCCATTGAAAAACATGTTTTTCATATACCAGAAATGTTTGAAGCTACTGACTGAATGAAAGGAGCTGGCATCTCACTCTCTTTGAATCTTCTTTATCATGCTAGGATTAGCAGGAAAAAGCAAAAAATTTCAGAATTGCACCTTGCAATGTGGAGATATTACTGTTTGTGCATTTACAATATTCATTGATTTTTGCCATTGAAAAACATGTTTTTCATATACCAGAAATGTTTGAAGCTACTGACTGAATGAAAGGAGCTGGCATCTCACTCTCTTTGAATCTTCTTTATCATGCTAGGATTAACAGGAAAAAGCAAAAAATTTCAGAATTGCACCTTGCAATGTGGAGATATTACTGTTTGTGCATTTACAATATTCATTGATTTTTGCCATTGAAAAACGTCCAGAAATGTTTGAAGCTACTGACTGAATGAAAGGAGCTGGCATCTCACTCTCTTTGAATCTTCTTTATCATGCTAGGATTAGCAGGAAAAAGCAAAAAATTTCAGAATTGCACCTTGCAATGTGGAGATATTACTGTTTGTGCATTTACAATATTCATTGATTTTTGCCATTGAAAAACATGTTTTTCATATACCAGAAATGTTTGAAGCTACTGACTGAATGAAAGGAGCTGGCATCTCACTCTCTTTGAATCTTCTTTATCATGCTAGGATTAGCAGGAAAAAGCAAAAAATTTCAGAATTGCACCTTGCAATGTGGAGATATTACTGTTTGTGCATTTACAATATTCATTGATTTTTGCCATTGAAAAACGTCCAGAAATGTTTGAAGCTACTGACTGAATGAAAGGAGCTGGCATCTCACTCTCTTTGAATCTTCTTTATCATGCTAGGATTAGCAGGAAAAAGCAAAAAATTTCAGAATTGCACCTTGCAATGTGGAGATATTACTGTTTGTGCATTTACAATATTCATTGATTTTTGCCATTGAAAAACATGTTTTTCATATACCAGAAATGTTTGAAGCTACTGACTGAATGAAAGGAGCTGGCATCTCACTCTCTTTGAATCTTCTTTATCATGCTAGGATTAGCAGGAAAAAGCAAAAAATTTCAGAATTGCACCTTGCAATGTGGAGATATTACTGTTTGTGCATTTACAATATTCATTGATTTTTGCCATTGAAAAACGTCCAGAAATGTTTGAAGCTACTGACTGAATGAAAGGAGCTGGCATCTCACTCTCTTTGAATCTTCTTTATCATGCTAGGATTAGCAGGAAAAAGCAAAAAATTTCAGAATTGCACCTTGCAATGTGGAGATATTACTGTTTGTGCATTTACAATATTCATTGATTTTTGCCATTGAAAAACGTTTTTCATATACCAGAAATGTTTGAAGCTACTGACTGAATGAAAGGAGCTGGCATCTCACTCTCTTTGAATCTTCTTTATCATGCTAGGATTAACAGGAAAAAGCAAAAAATTTCAGAATTGCACCTTGCAATGTGGAGATATTACTGTTTGTGCATTTACAATATTCATTGATTTTTGCCATTGAAAAACGTCCAGAAATGTTTGAAGCTACTGACTGAATGAAAGGAGCTGGCATCTCACTCTCTTTGAATCTTCTTTATCATGCTAGGATTAACAGGAAAAAGCTAAAAATTTCAGAATTGCACCTTGCAATGTGGAGATATTACTGTTTGTGCATTTACAATATTCATTGATTTTTGCCATTGAAAAACATGTTTTTCATATACCAGAAATGTTTGAAGCTACTGACTGAATGAAAGGAGCTGGCATCTCACTCTCTTTGAATCTTCTTTATCATGCTAGGATTAGCAGGAAAAAGCAAAAAATTTCAGAATTGCACCTTGCAATGTGGAGATATTACTGTTTGTGCATTTACAATATTCATTGATTTTTGCCATTGAAAAACATGTATTTCATATACCAGAAATGTTTGAAGCTACTGACTGAATGAAAGGAGCTGGCATCTCACTCTCTTTGAATCTTCTTTATCATGCTAGGATTAGCAGGAAAAAGCAAAAAATTTCAGTATTGCACCTTGCAATGTGGAGATACAGTCATATGAAAAAGTTTGGGCACCCCTATTAATCTTAAGCTTAATGTTTTATAAAAATTGGCGTTTTTGCAACAGCTATTTCAGTTTGATATATGTAATAACTGTTGGACACAGTAATGTTTCTGCCTTGAAATGAGGTTTATTGTGCTAACAGAAAATGTGCAATCTGCATTCAAACAAAATTTGACCTGTGCATAAGTATGGGCACCCTTATCATTTTCTTGTTTTAAATACTCCTGCCTACTTTTTACTGACTTACTAAAGCACTTTTTTTGGTTTTGTAACCTCATTGAGCTTTGAACTTTATAGCCAGGTGTATGCAATCATGAGAAAAGCTACTTAAAGTGGCCACTTTCAAGTTGTTCTCCTGTTTGAATCTCCTCTGAAGAGTGGCATCATGGGCTCCTCAAAACAACTGTCAAATGATCTGAAAACAAAGATTATTCAACATAGTTGTTCAGGGGAAGGATACAAAAAGCTGTCTCAGAGATTTAACCTGTCAGTTTCCACTGTGAGGAACATAGTAAGGAAATGGAAGAACACAGGGACAGTTCTTGTTAAGGCCAGAAGAGTCAGGACAAGAAAAACATCAGAAAGGCAGAGAAGAAGAATGGTGAGATCAGTCAAGGACAATCCTCAGACCACCTCCAGAGAGCTGCAGCATCAACTTGCTGCAGATGGTGTCACTGTGCATCGGTCAACTATACAACGCACTTTGCACAAGGAGAAGCTGTATGGGAGAGTGATGCGAAAGAAGCCGTTTCTGCAAGTACGCACAAAACAGAGTCGGCTGAGGTATGCAAAAGCACATTTGAAGAAGCCTATTTCTTTTTGGAAGAAGGTCCTGTGGACTGATGAAACCAAGATTGAGTTGTTTGGTCATACAAAAAGGCGTTATGCATGGTGGCAAAAAAACACAGCATTCCAAGAAAAACACTTGCTACCCACAGTAAAATTTGGTGGAGGTTCCATCATGCTTTGGGGCTGTGTGGTCAATGCCGGCACTGGGAATCTTGTTAAAGTTGAGGGACACATGGATTCCACTCAGTATCAGCAGATTCTTGGCAATAGTGTTCAAGAATCAGTGATAAAGTTGAAGTTACGCAGTGGATGGATCTTTCAGCAAGACAATGATCCAAAACACCGCTCCAAATCTACTCAGGCATTCATGCAGAGGAACAATTACAATGTTCTGGAATGGCCATCCCAGTCCCCAGACCTGAATATCATTGAACATCTGTGGGATCATTTGAAGAGGGCTGTCCATGCTCGGCGACCATCAAACTTAACTGAACTGGAATTGTTTTGTAAAGAGGAATGGTCAAAAATACCTTCATCCAGGATCCAGGAACTCATTAAAAGCTACAGGAAGCGACTAGAGGCTGTTATTTTTGCAAAAGGAGGATCTACTAAATATTAATGTCACTTTTCTGGTGAGGTGCCCATACTTATGCACCTGTCAAATTTTGTTTGAATGCAGATTGCACATTTTCTGTTAGTACAATAAACCTCATTTCAAGACAGAAACAGTACTGTATCCAACAGTTATTACATATATCAAACTGAAATAGCTGTTGCAAAAACACCAATTTTTATAAAACATTAAGCTTAAGATTAATAGGGGTGCCCAAACTTTTTCATATGACTGTATTACTGTTTGTGCATTTACAATATTCATTGATTTTTGCCATTGAAAAACATGTTTTTCATATACCAGAAATGTTTGAAGCTACTGACTGAATGAAAGGAGCTGGCATCTCACTCTCTTTGAATCTTCTTTATCATGCTAGGATTAGCAGGAAAAAGCAAAAAATTTCAGAATTGCACCTTGCAATGTGGAGATATTACTGTTTGTGCATTTACAATATTCATTGATTTTTCCATTGAAAAACGTCCAGAAATGTTTGAAGCTACTGACTGAATGAAAGGAGCTGGCATCTCACTCTCTTTGAATCTTCTTTATCATGCTAGGATTAGCAGGAAAAAGCAAAAAATTTCAGAATTGCACCTTGCAATGTGGAGATATTACTGTTTGTGCATTTACAATATTCATTGATTTTTGCCATTGAAAAACATGTTTTTCATATACCAGAAATGTTTGAAGCTACTGACTGAATGAAAGGAGCTGGCATCTCACTCTCTTTGAATCTTCTTTATCATGCTAGGATTAGCAGGAAAAAGCAAAAAATTTCAGAATTGCACCTTGCAATGTGGAGATATTACTGTTTGTGCATTTACAATATTCATTGATTTTTGCCATTGAAAAACGTCCAGAAATGTTTGAAGCTACTGACTGAATGAAAGGAGCTGGCATCTCACTCTCTTTGAATCTTCTTTATCATGCTAGGATTAGCAGGAAAAAGCAAAAAATTTCAGAATTGCACCTTGCAATGTGGAGATATTACTGTTTGTGCATTTACAATATTCATTGATTTTTGCCATTGAAAAACGTTTTTCATATACCAGAAATGTTTGAAGCTACTGACTGAATGAAAGGAGCTGGCATCTCACTCTCTTTGAATCTTCTTTATCATGCTAGGATTAACAGGAAAAAGCAAAAAATTTCAGAATTGCACCTTGCAATGTGGAGATATTACTGTTTGTGCATTTACAATATTCATTGATTTTTGCCATTGAAAAACGTCCAGAAATGTTTGAAGCTACTGACTGAATGAAAGGAGCTGGCATCTCGCTCTCTTTGAATCTTCTTTATCATGCTAGGATTAACAGGAAAAAGCTAAAAATTTCAGAATTGCACCTTGCAATGTGGAGATATTACTGTTTGTGCATTTACAATATTCATTGATTTTTGCCATTGAAAAACATGTTTTTCATATACCAGAAATGTTTGAAGCTACTGACTGAATGAAAGGAGCTGGCATCTCACTCTCTTTGAATCTTCTTTATCATGCTAGGATTAGCAGGAAAAAGCAAAAAATTTCAGAATTGCGCCTTGCAATGTGGAGATATTACTGTTTGTGCATTTACAATATTCATTGATTTTTGCCATTGAAAAACATGTTTTTCATATACCAGAAATGTTTGAAGCTACTGACTGAATGAAAGGAGCTGGCATCTCACTCTCTTTGAATCTTCTTTATCATGCTAGGATTAACAGGAAAAAGCAAAAAATTTCAGAATTGCACCTTGCAATGTGGAGATATTACTGTTTGTGCATTTACAATATTCATTGATTTTTGCCATTGAAAAACATGTTTTTCATATACCAGAAATGTTTGAAGCTACTGACTGAATGAAAGGAGCTGGCATCTCACTCTCTTTGAATCTTCTTTATCATGCTAGGATTAACAGGAAAAAGCAAAAAATTTCAGAATTGCACCTTGCAATGTGGAGATATTACTGTTTGTGCATTTACAATATTCATTGATTTTTGCCATTGAAAAACGTCCAGAAATGTTTGAAGCTACTGACTGAATGAAAGGAGCTGGCATCTCACTCTCTTTGAATCTTCTTTATCATGCTAGGATTAGCAGGAAAAAGCAAAAAATTTCTGAATTGCACCTTGCAATGTGGAGATATTACTGTTTGTGCATTTACAATATTCATTGATTTTTGCCATTGAAAAACATGTTTTTCATATACCAGAAATGTTTGAAGCTACTGACTGAATGAAAGGAGCTGGCATCTCACTCTCTTTGAATCTTCTTTATCATGCTAGGATTAGCAGGAAAAAGCAAAAAATTTCAGAATTGCACCTTGCAATGTGGAGATATTACTGTTTGTGCATTTACAATATTCATTGATTTTTGCCATTGAAAAACATGTTTTTCATATACCAGAAATGTTTGAAGCTACTGACTGAATGAAAGGAGCTGGCATCTCACTCTCTTTGAATCTTCTTTATCATGCTAGGATTAACAGGAAAAAGCAAAAAATTTCAGAATTGCACCTTGCAATGTGGAGATATTACTGTTTGTGCATTTACAATATTCATTGATTTTTGCCATTGAAAAACGTCCAGAAATGTTTGAAGCTACTGACTGAATGAAAGGAGCTGGCATCTCACTCTCTTTGAATCTTCTTTATCATGCTAGGATTAGCAGGAAAAAGCAAAAAATTTCAGAATTGCACCTTGCAATGTGGAGATATTACTGTTTGTGCATTTACAATATTCATTGATTTTTGCCATTGAAAAACATGTTTTTCATATACCAGAAATGTTTGAAGCTACTGACTGAATGAAAGGAGCTGGCATCTCACTCTCTTTGAATCTTCTTTATCATGCTAGGATTAGCAGGAAAAAGCAAAAAATTTCAGAATTGCACCTTGCAATGTGGAGATATTACTGTTTGTGCATTTACAATATTCATTGATTTTTGCCATTGAAAAACGTCCAGAAATGTTTGAAGCTACTGACTGAATGAAAGGAGCTGGCATCTCACTCTCTTTGAATCTTCTTTATCATGCTAGGATTAGCAGGAAAAAGCAAAAAATTTCAGAATTGCACCTTGCAATGTGGAGATATTACTGTTTGTGCATTTACAATATTCATTGATTTTTGCCATTGAAAAACATGTTTTTCATATACCAGAAATGTTTGAAGCTACTGACTGAATGAAAGGAGCTGGCATCTCACTCTCTTTGAATCTTCTTTATCATGCTAGGATTAGCAGGAAAAAGCAAAAAATTTCAGAATTGCACCTTGCAATGTGGAGATATTACTGTTTGTGCATTTACAATATTCATTGATTTTTGCCATTGAAAAACGTCCAGAAATGTTTGAAGCTACTGACTGAATGAAAGGAGCTGGCATCTCACTCTCTTTGAATCTTCTTTATCATGCTAGGATTAGCAGGAAAAAGCAAAAAATTTCAGAATTGCACCTTGCAATGTGGAGATATTACTGTTTGTGCATTTACAATATTCATTGATTTTTGCCATTGAAAAACGTTTTTCATATACCAGAAATGTTTGAAGCTACTGACTGAATGAAAGGAGCTGGCATCTCACTCTCTTTGAATCTTCTTTATCATGCTAGGATTAACAGGAAAAAGCAAAAAATTTCAGAATTGCACCTTGCAATGTGGAGATATTACTGTTTGTGCATTTACAATATTCATTGATTTTTGCCATTGAAAAACGTCCAGAAATGTTTGAAGCTACTGACTGAATGAAAGGAGCTGGCATCTCACTCTCTTTGAATCTTCTTTATCATGCTAGGATTAACAGGAAAAAGCTAAAAATTTCAGAATTGCACCTTGCAATGTGGAGATATTACTGTTTGTGCATTTACAATATTCATTGATTTTTGCCATTGAAAAACATGTTTTTCATATACCAGAAATGTTTGAAGCTACTGACTGAATGAAAGGAGCTGGCATCTCACTCTCTTTGAATCTTCTTTATCATGCTAGGATTAGCAGGAAAAAGCAAAAAATTTCAGAATTGCACCTTGCAATGTGGAGATATTACTGTTTGTGCATTTACAATATTCATTGATTTTTGCCATTGAAAAACATGTATTTCATATACCAGAAATGTTTGAAGCTACTGACTGAATGAAAGGAGCTGGCATCTCACTCTCTTTGAATCTTCTTTATCATGCTAGGATTAGCAGGAAAAAGCAAAAAATTTCAGAATTGCACCTTGCAATGTGGAGATATTACTGTTTGTGCATTTACAATATTCATTGATTTTTGCCATTGAAAAACATGTTTTTCATATACCAGAAATGTTTGAAGCTACTGACTGAATGAAAGGAGCTGGCATCTCACTCTCTTTGAATCTTCTTTATCATGCTAGGATTAGCAGGAAAAAGCAAAAAATTTCAGAATTGCACCTTGCAATGTGGAGATATTACTGTTTGTGCATTTACAATATTCATTGATTTTTCCATTGAAAAACGTCCAGAAATGTTTGAAGCTACTGACTGAATGAAAGGAGCTGGCATCTCACTCTCTTTGAATCTTCTTTATCATGCTAGGATTAGCAGGAAAAAGCAAAAAATTTCAGAATTGCACCTTGCAATGTGGAGATATTACTGTTTGTGCATTTACAATATTCATTGATTTTTGCCATTGAAAAACATGTTTTTCATATACCAGAAATGTTTGAAGCTACTGACTGAATGAAAGGAGCTGGCATCTCACTCTCTTTGAATCTTCTTTATCATGCTAGGATTAGCAGGAAAAAGCAAAAAATTTCAGAATTGCACCTTGCAATGTGGAGATATTACTGTTTGTGCATTTACAATATTCATTGATTTTTGCCATTGAAAAACGTCCAGAAATGTTTGAAGCTACTGACTGAATGAAAGGAGCTGGCATCTCACTCTCTTTGAATCTTCTTTATCATGCTAGGATTAGCAGGAAAAAGCAAAAAATTTCAGAATTGCACCTTGCAATGTGGAGATATTACTGTTTGTGCATTTACAATATTCATTGATTTTTGCCATTGAAAAACGTTTTTCATATACCAGAAATGTTTGAAGCTACTGACTGAATGAAAGGAGCTGGCATCTCACTCTCTTTGAATCTTCTTTATCATGCTAGGATTAACAGGAAAAAGCA
The DNA here is from genome assembly GCF_046119375.1 of Phyllobates terribilis. Lineage (NCBI taxonomy): Eukaryota > Metazoa > Chordata > Amphibia > Anura > Dendrobatidae > Phyllobates > Phyllobates terribilis. The sequence goes on from NW_027363543.1 coordinate 33,610, forward strand.
AAAAATTTCAGAATTGCACCTTGCAATGTGGAGATATTACTGTTTGTGCATTTACAATATTCATTGATTTTTGCCATTGAAAAACGTCCAGAAATGTTTGAAGCTACTGACTGAATGAAAGGAGCTGGCATCTCGCTCTCTTTGAATCTTCTTTATCATGCTAGGATTAACAGGAAAAAGCTAAAAATTTCAGAATTGCACCTTGCAATGTGGAGATATTACTGTTTGTGCATTTACAATATTCATTGATTTTTGCCATTGAAAAACATGTTTTTCATATACCAGAAATGTTTGAAGCTACTGACTGAATGAAAGGAGCTGGCATCTCACTCTCTTTGAATCTTCTTTATCATGCTAGGATTAGCAGGAAAAAGCAAAAAATTTCAGAATTGCGCCTTGCAATGTGGAGATATTACTGTTTGTGCATTTACAATATTCATTGATTTTTGCCATTGAAAAACATGTTTTTCATATACCAGAAATGTTTGAAGCTACTGACTGAATGAAAGGAGCTGGCATCTCACTCTCTTTGAATCTTCTTTATCATGCTAGGATTAGCAGGAAAAAGCAAAAAATTTCAGAATTGCACCTTGCAATGTGGAGATATTACTGTTTGTGCATTTACAATATTCATTGATTTTTGCCATTGAAAAACATGTTTTTCATATACCAGAAATGTTTGAAGCTACTGACTGAATGAAAGGAGCTGGCATCTCACTCTCTTTGAATCTTCTTTATCATGCTAGGATTAACAGGAAAAAGCAAAAAATTTCAGAATTGCACCTTGCAATGTGGAGATATTACTGTTTGTGCATTTACAATATTCATTGATTTTTGCCATTGAAAAACGTCCAGAAATGTTTGAAGCTACTGACTGAATGAAAGGAGCTGGCATCTCACTCTCTTTGAATCTTCTTTATCATGCTAGGATTAGCAGGAAAAAGCAAAAAATTTCAGAATTGCACCTTGCAATGTGGAGATATTACTGTTTGTGCATTTACAATATTCATTGATTTTTGCCATTGAAAAACATGTTTTTCATATACCAGAAATGTTTGAAGCTACTGACTGAATGAAAGGAGCTGGCATCTCACTCTCTTTGAATCTTCTTTATCATTCTAGGATTAACAGGAAAAAGCAAAAAATTTCAGAATTGCACCTTGCAATGTGGAGATATTACTGTTTGTGCATTTACAATATTCATTGATTTTTGCCATTGAAAAACATGTTTTTCATATACCAGAAATGTTTGAAGCTACTGACTGAATGAAAGGAGCTGGCATCTCACTCTCTTTGAATCTTCTTTATCATGCTAGGATTAACAGGAAAAAGCAAAAAATTTCAGAATTGCACCTTGCAATGTGGAGATATTACTGTTTGTGCATTTACAATATTCATTGATTTTTGCCATTGAAAAACGTCCAGAAATGTTTGAAGCTACTGACTGAATGAAAGGAGCTGGCATCTCACTCTCTTTGAATCTTCTTTATCATGCTAGGATTAGCAGGAAAAAGCAAAAAATTTCTGAATTGCACCTTGCAATGTGGAGATATTACTGTTTGTGCATTTACAATATTCATTGATTTTTGCCATTGAAAAACATGTTTTTCATATACCAGAAATGTTTGAAGCTACTGACTGAATGAAAGGAGCTGGCATCTCACTCTCTTTGAATCTTCTTTATCATGCTAGGATTAGCAGGAAAAAGCAAAAAATTTCAGAATTGCACCTTGCAATGTGGAGATATTACTGTTTGTGCATTTACAATATTCATTGATTTTTGCCATTGAAAAACATGTTTTTCATATACCAGAAATGTTTGAAGCTACTGACTGAATGAAAGGAGCTGGCATCTCACTCTCTTTGAATCTTCTTTATCATGCTAGGATTAACAGGAAAAAGCAAAAAATTTCAGAATTGCACCTTGCAATGTATAGATATTACTGTTTGTGCATTTACAATATTCATTGATTTTTCCCATTGAAAAACGTCCAGAAATGTTTGAAGCTACTGACTGAATGAAAGGAGCTGGCATCTCACTCTCTTTGAATCTTCTTTATCATGCTAGGATTAGCAGGAAAAAGCAAAAAATTTCAGAATTGCACCTTGCAATGTGGAGATATTACTGTTTGTGCATTTACAATATTCATTGATTTTTGCTATTGAAAAACATGTTTTTCATATACCAGAAATGTTTGAAGCTACTGACTGAATGAAAGGAGCTGGCATCTCACTCTCTTTGAATCTTCTTTATCATGCTAGGATTAGCAGGAAAAAGCAAAAAATTTCAGAATTGCACCTTGCAATGTGGAGATATTACTGTTTGTGCATTTACAATATTCATTGATTTTTGCCATTGAAAAACGTCCAGAAATGTTTGAAGCTACTGACTGAATGAAAGGAGCTGGCATCTCACTCTCTTTGAATCTTCTTTATCATGCTAGGATTAGCAGGAAAAAGCAAAAAATTTCAGAATTGCACCTTGCAATGTGGAGATATTACTGTTTGTGCATTTACAATATTCATTGATTTTTGCCATTGAAAAACATGTTTTTCATATACCAGAAATGTTTGAAGCTACTGACTGAATGAAAGGAGCTGGCATCTCATTCTCTTTGAATCTTCTTTATCATGCTAGGATTAGCAGGAAAAAGCAAAAAATTTCAGAATTGCACCTTGCAATGTGGAGATATTACTGTTTGTGCATTTACAATATTCATTGATTTTTGCCATTGAAAAACGTCCAGAAATGTTTGAAGCTACTGACTGAATGAAAGGAGCTGGCATCTCACTCTCTTTGAATCTTCTTTATCATGCTAGGATTAGCAGGAAAAAGCAAAAAATTTCAGAATTGCACCTTGCAATGTGGAGATATTACTGTTTCTGCATTTACAATATTCATTGATTTTTGCCATTGAAAAACGTTTTTCATATACCAGAAATGTTTGAAGCTACTGACTGAATGAAAGGAGCTGGCATCTCACTCTCTTTGAATCTTCTTTATCATGCTAGGATTAACAGGAAAAAGCAAAAAATTTCAGAATTGCACCTTGCAATGTGGAGATATTACTGTTTGTGCATTTACAATATTCATTGATTTTTGCCATTGAAAAACGTCCAGAAATGTTTGAAGCTACTGACTGAATGAAAGGAGCTGGCATCTCACTCTCTTTGAATCTTCTTTATCATGCTAGGATTAACAGGAAAAAGCTAAAAATTTCAGAATTGCACCTTGCAATGTGGAGATATTACTGTTTGTGCATTTACAATATTCATTGATTTTTGCCATTGAAAAACATGTTTTTCATATGCCAGAAATGTTTGAAGCTACTGACTGAATGAAAGGAGCTGGCATCTCACTCTCTTTGAATCTTCTTTATCATGCTAGGATTAGCAGGAAAAAGCAAAAAATTTCAGAATTGCACCTTGCAATGTGGAGATATTACTGTTTGTGCATTTACAATATTCATTGATTTTTGCCATTGAAAAACATGTTTTTCATATACCAGAAATGTTTGAAGCTACTGACTGAATGAAAGGAGCTGGCATCTCACTCTCTTTGAATCTTCTTTATCATGCTAGGATTAGCAGGAAAAAGCAAAAAATTTCAGAATTGCACCTTGCAATGTGGAGATATTACTGTTTGTGCATTTACAATATTCATTGATTTTTGCCATTGAAAAACATGTTTTTCATATACCAGAAATGTTTGAAGCTACTGACTGAATGAAAGGAGCTGGCATCTCACTCTCTTTGAATCTTCTTTATCATGCTAGGATTAACAGGAAAAAGCAAAAAATTTCAGAATTGCACCTTGCAATGTGGATATATTACTGTTTGTGCATTTACAATATTCATTGATTTTTGCCATTGAAAAACGTCCAGAAATGTTTGAAGCTACTGACTGAATGAAAGGAGCTGGCATCTCACTCTCTTTGAATCTTCTTTATCATGCTAGGATTAACAGGAAAAAGCTAAAAATTTCAGAATTGCACCTTGCAATGTGGAGATATTACTGTTTGTGCATTTACAATATTCATTGATTTTTGCCATTGAAAAACATGTTTTTCATATACCAGAAATGTTTGAAGCTACTGACTGAATGAAAGGAGCTGGCATCTCACTCTCTTTGAATCTTCTTTATCATGCTAGGATTAGCAGGAAAAAGCAAAAAATTTCAGAATTGCACCTTGCAATGTGGAGATATTACTGTTTGTGCATTTACAATATTCATTGATTTTTGCCATTGAAAAACATGTTTTTCATATACCAGAAATGTTTGAAGCTACTGACTGAATGAAAGGAGCTGGCATCTCACTCTCTTTGAATCTTCTTTATCATGCTAGGATTAGCAGGAAAAAGCAAAAAATTTCAGAATTGCACCTTGCAATGTGGAGATATTACTGTTTGTGCATTTACAATATTCATTGATTTTTGCCATTGAAAAACATGTTTTTCATATACCAGAAATGTTTGAAGCTACTGACTGAATGAAAGGAGCTGGCATCTCACTCTCTTTGAATCTTCTTTATCATGCTAGGATTAACAGGAAAAAGCAAAAAATTTCAGAATTGCACCTTGCAATGTGGAGATATTACTGTTTGTGCATTTACAATATTCATTGATTTTTGCCATTGAAAAACGTCCAGAAATGTTTGAAGCTACTGACTGAATGAAAGGAGCTGGCATCTCACTCTCTTTGAATCTTCTTTATCATGCTAGGATTAACAGGAAAAAGCTAAAAATTTCAGAATTGCACCTTGCAATGTGGAGATATTACTGTTTGTGCATTTACAATATTCATTGATTTTTGCCATTGAAAAACATGTTTTTCATATACCAGAAATGTTTGAAGCTACTGACTGAATGAAAGGAGCTGGCATCTCACTCTCTTTGAATCTTCTTTATCATGCTAGGATTAGCAGGAAAAAGCAAAAAAATTCAGAATTGCACCTTGCAATGTGGAGATATTACTGTTTGTGCATTTACAATATTCATTGATTTTTGCCATTGAAAAACATGTTTTTCATATACCAGAAATGTTTGAAGCTACTGACTGAATGAAAGGAGCTGGCATCTCACTCTCTTTGAATCTTCTTTATCATGCTAGGATTAGCAGGAAAAAGCAAAAAATTTCAGAATTGCACCTTGCAATGTGGAGATATTACTGTTTGTGCATTTACAATATTCATTGATTTTTGCCATTGAAAAACATGTTTTTCATATACCAGAAATGTTTGAAGCTACTGACTGAATGAAAGAAGCTGGCATCTCACTCTCTTTGAATCTTCTTTATCATGCTAGGATTAACAGGAAAAAGCAAAAAATTTCAGAATTGCACCTTGCAATGTGGAGATATTACTGTTTGTGCATTTACAATATTCATTGATTTTTGCCATTGAAAAACGTCCAGAAATGTTTGAAGCTACTGACTGAATGAAAGGAGCTGGCATCTCACTCTCTTTGAATCTTCTTTATCATGCTAGGATTAGCAGGAAAAAGCAAAAAATTTCTGAATTGCACCTTGCAATGTGGAGATATTACTGTTTGTGCATTTACAATATTCATTGATTTTTGCCATTGAAAAACATGTTTTTCATATACCAGAAATGTTTGAAGCTACTGACTGAATGAAAGGAGCTTGCATCTCACTCTCTTTGAATCTTCTTTATCATGCTAGGATTAGCAGGAAAAAGCAAAAAATTTCAGAATTGCACCTTGCAATGTGGAGATATTACTGTTTGTGCATTTACAATATTAATTGATTTTTGCCATTGAAAAACATGTTTTTCATATACCAGAAATGTTTGAAGCTACTGACTGAATGAAAGGAGCTGGCATCTCACTCTCTTTGAATCTTCTTTATCATGCTAGGATTAACAGGAAAAAGCAAAAAATTTCAGAATTGCACCTTGCAATGTGGAGATATTACTGTTTGTGCATTTACAATATTCATTGATTTTTCCCATTGAAAAACGTCCAGAAATGTTTGAAGCTACTGACTGAATGAAAGGAGCTGGCATCTCACTCTCTTTGAATCTTCTTTATCATGCTAGGATTAGCAGGAAAAAGCAAAAAATTTCAGAATTGCACCTTGCAATGTGGAGATATTACTGTTTGTGCATTTACAATATTCATTGATTTTTGCCATTGAAAAACATGTTTTTCATATACCAGAAATGTTTGAAGCTACTGACTGAATGAAAGGAGCTGGCATCTCATTCTCTTTGAATCTTCTTTATCATGCTAGGATTAGCAGGAAAAAGCAAAAATTTCAGAATTGCACCTTGCAATGTGGAGATATTACTGTTTGTGCATTTACAATATTCATTGATTTTTGCCATTGAAAAACGTCCAGAAATGTTTGAAGCTACTGACTGAATGAAAGGAGCTGGCATCTCACTCTCTTTGAATCTTCTTTATCATGCTAGGATTAGCAGGAAAAAGCAAAAAATTTCAGAATTGCACCTTGCAATGTGGAGATATTACTGTTTGTGCATTTACAATATTCATTGATTTTTGCCATTGAAAAACGTTTTTCATATACCAGAAATGTTTGAAGCTACTGACTGAATGAAAGGAGCTGGCATCTCACTCTCTTTGAATCTTCTTTATCATGCTAGGATTAACAGGAAAAAGCAAAAAATTTCAGAATTGCACCTTGCAATGTGGAGATATTACTGTTTGTGCATTTACAATATTCATTGATTTTTGCCATTGAAAAACGTCCAGAAATGTTTGAAGCTACTGACTGAATGAAAGGAGCTGGCATCTCACTCTCTTTGAATCTTCTTTATCATGCTAGGATTAACAGGAAAAAGCTAAAAATTTCAGAATTGCACCTTGCAATGTGGAGATATTACTGTTTGTGCATTTACAATATTCATTGATTTTTGCCATTGAAAAACATGTTTTTCATATGCCAGAAATGTTTGAAGCTACTGACTGAATGAAAGGAGCTGGCATCTCACTCTCTTTGAATCTTCTTTATCATGCTAGGATTAGCAGGAAAAAGCAAAAAATTTCAGAATTGCACCTTGCAATGTGGAGATATTACTGTTTGTGCATTTACAATATTCATTGATTTTTGCCATTGAAAAACATGTTTTTCATATACCAGAAATGTTTGAAGCTACTGACTGAATGAAAGGAGCTGGCATCTCACTCTCTTTGAATCTTCTTTATCATGCTAGGATTAGCAGGAAAAAGCAAAAAATTTCAGAATTGCACCTTGCAATGTGGAGATATTACTGTTTGTGCATTTACAATATTCATTGATTTTTGCCATTGAAAAACATGTTTTTCATATACCAGAAATGTTTGAAGCTACTGACTGAATGAAAGGAGCTGGCATCTCACTCTCTTTGAATCTTCTTTATCATGCTAGGATTAACAGGAAAAAGCAAAAAATTTCAGAATTGCACCTTGCAATGTGGAGATATTACTGTTTGTGCATTTACAATATTCATTGATTTTTGCCATTGAAAAACGTCCAGAAATGTTTGAAGCTACTGACTGAATGAAAGGAGCTGGCATCTCACTCTCTTTGAATCTTCTTTATCATGCTAGGATTAACAGGAAAAAGCTAAAAATTTCAGAATTGCACCTTGCAATGTGGAGATATTACTGTTTGTGCATTTACAATATTCATTGATTTTTGCCATTGAAAAACATGTTTTTCATATATCAGAAATGTTTGAAGCTACTGACTGAATGAAAGGAGCTGGCATCTCACTCTCTTTGAATCTTCTTTATCATGCTAGGATTAGCAGGAAAAAGCAAAAAAATTCAGAATTGCACCTTGCAATGTGGAGATATTACTGTTTGTGCATTTACAATATTCATTGATTTTTGCCATTGAAAAACATGTTTTTCATATACCAGAAATGTTTGAAGCTACTGACTGAATGAAAGGAGCTGGCATCTCACTCTCTTTGAATCTTCTTTATCATGCTAGGATTAGCAGGAAAAAGCAAAAAATTTCAGAATTGCACCTTGCAATGTGGAGATATTACTGTTTGTGCATTTACAATATTCATTGATTTTTGCCATTGAAAAACATGTTTTTCATATACCAGAAATGTTTGAAGCTACTGACTGAATGAAAGAAGCTGGCATCTCACTCTCTTTGAATCTTCTTTATCATGCTAGGATTAACAGGAAAAAGCAAAAAATTTCAGAATTGCACCTTGCAATGTGGAGATATTACTGTTTGTGCATTTACAATATTCATTGATTTTTGCCATTGAAAAACGTCCAGAAATGTTTGAAGCTACTGACTGAATGAAAGGAGCTGGCATCTCACTCTCTTTGAATCTTCTTTATCATGCTAGGATTAGCAGGAAAAAGCAAAAAATTTCTGAATTGCACCTTGCAATGTGGAGATATTACTGTTTGTGCATTTACAATATTCATTGATTTTTGCCATTGAAAAACATGTTTTTCATATACCAGAAATGTTTGAAGCTACTGACTGAATGAAAGGAGCTTGCATCTCACTCTCTTTGAATCTTCTTTATCATGCTAGGATTAGCAGGAAAAAGCAAAAAATTTCAGAATTGCACCTTGCAATGTGGAGATATTACTGTTTGTGCATTTACAATATTCATTGATTTTTGCCATTGAAAAACATGTTTTTCATATACCAGAAATGTTTGAAGCTACTGACTGAATGAAAGGTGCTGGCATCTCACTCTCTTTGAATCTTCTTTATCATGCTAGGATTAACAGGAAAAAGCAAAAAATTTCAGAATTGCACCTTGCAATGTGGAGATATTACTGTTTGTGCATTTACAATATTCATTGATTTTTCCCATTGAAAAACGTCCAGAAATGTTTGAAGCTACTGACTGAATGAAAGGAGCTGGCATCTCACTCTCTTTGAATCTTCTTTATCATGCTAGGATTAGCAGGAAAAAGCAAAAAATTTCAGAATTGCACCTTGCAATGTGGAGATATTACTGTTTGTGCATTTACAATATTCATTGATTTTTGCCATTGAAAAACATGTTTTTCATATACCAGAAATGTTTGAAGCTACTGACTGAATGAAAGGAGCTGGCATCTCACTCTCTTTGAATCTTCTTTATCATGCTAGGATTAGCAGGAAAAAGCAAAAAATTTCAGAATTGCACCTTGCAATGTGGAGATATTACTGTTTGTGCATTTACAATATTCATTGATTTTTGCCATTGAAAAACGTCCAGAAATGTTTGAAGCTACTGACTGAATGAAAGGAGCTGGCATCTCACTCTCTTTGAATCTTCTTTATCATGCTAGGATTAGCAGGAAAAAGCAAAAAATTTCAGAATTGCACCTTGCAATGTGGAGATATTACTGTTTGTGCATTTACAATATTCATTGATTTTTGCCATTGAAAAACATGTTTTTCATATACCAGAAATGTTTGAAGCTACTGACTGAATGAAAGGAGCTGGCATCTCACTCTCTTTGAATCTTCTTTATCATGCTAGGATTAGCAGGAAAAAGCAAAAAATTTCAGAATTGCACCTTGCAATGTGGAGATATTACTGTTTGTGCATTTACAATATTCATTGATTTTTGCCATTGAAAAACGTCCAGAAATGTTTGAAGCTACTGACTGAATGAAAGGAGCTGGCATCTCACTCTCTTTGAATCTTCTTTATCATGCTAGGATTAGCAGGAAAAAGCAAAAAATTTCAGAATTGCACCTTGCAATGTGGAGATATTACTGTTTGTGCATTTACAATATTCATTGATTTTTGCCATTGAAAAACGTTTTTCATATACCAGAAATGTTTGAAGCTACTGACTGAATGAAAGGAGCTGGCATCTCACTCTCTTTGAATCTTCTTTATCATGCTAGGATTAACAGGAAAAAGCAAAAAATTTCAGAATTGCACCTTGCAATGTGGAGATATTACTGTTTGTGCATTTACAATATTCATTGATTTTTGCCATTGAAAAACGTCCAGAAATGTTTGAAGCTACTGACTGAATGAAAGGAGCTGGCATCTCACTCTCTTTGAATCTTCTTTATCATGCTAGGATTAACAGGAAAAAGCTAAAAATTTCAGAATTGCACCTTGCAATGTGGAGATATTACTGTTTGTGCATTTACAATATTCATTGATTTTTGCCATTGAAAAACATGTTTTTCATATGCCAGAAATGTTTGAAGCTACTGACTGAATGAAAGGAGCTGGCATCTCACTCTCTTTGAATCTTCTTTATCATGCTAGGATTAGCAGGAAAAAGCAAAAAATTTCAGAATTGCACCTTGCAATGTGGAGATATTACTGTTTGTGCATTTACAATATTCATTGATTTTTGCCATTGAAAAACATGTTTTTCATATACCAGAAATGTTTGAAGCTACTGACTGAATGAAAGGAGCTGGCATCTCACTCTCTTTGAATCTTCTTTATCATGCTAGGATTAGCAGGAAAAAGCAAAAAATTTCAGAATTGCACCTTGCAATGTGGAGATATTACTGTTTGTGCATTTACAATATTCATTGATTTTTGCCATTGAAAAACATGTTTTTCATATACCAGAAATGTTTGAAGCTACTGACTGAATGAAAGGAGCTGGCATCTCACTCTCTTTGAATCTTCTTTATCATGCTAGGATTAACAGGAAAAAGCAAAAAATTTCAGAATTGCACCTTGCAATGTGGAGATATTACTGTTTGTGCATTTACAATATTCATTGATTTTTCCCATTGAAAAACGTCCAGAAATGTTTGAAGCTACTGACTGAATGAAAGGAGCTGGCATCTCACTCTCTTTGAATCTTCTTTATCATGCTAGGATTAGCAGGAAAAAGCAAAAAATTTCAGAATTGCACCTTGCAATGTGGAGATATTACTGTTTGTGCATTTACAATATTCATTGATTTTTGCCATTGAAAAACATGTTTTTCATATACCAGAAATGTTTGAAGCTACTGACTGAATGAAAGGAGCTGGCATCTCACTCTCTTTGAATCTTCTTTATCATGCTAGGATTAGCAGGAAAAAGCAAAAAATTTCAGAATTGCACCTTGCAATGTGGAGATATTACTGTTTGTGCATTTACAATATTCATTGATTTTTGCCATTGAAAAACGTCCAGAAATGTTTGAAGCTACTGACTGAATGAAAGGAGCTGGCATCTCACTCTCTTTGAATCTTCTTTATCATGCTAGGATTAGCAGGAAAAAGCAAAAAATTTCAGAATTGCACCTTGCAATGTGGAGATATTACTGTTTGTGCATTTACAATATTCATTGATTTTTGCCATTGAAAAACATGTTTTTCATATACCAGAAATGTTTGAAGCTACTGACTGAATGAAAGGAGCTGGCATCTCACTCTCTTTGAATCTTCTTTATCATGCTAGGATTAGCAGGAAAAAGCAAAAAATTTCAGAATTGCACCTTGCAATGTGGAGATATTACTGTTTGTGCATTTACAATATTCATTGATTTTTGCCATTGAAAAACGTCCAGAAATGTTTGAAGCTACTGACTGAATGAAAGGAGCTGGCATCTCACTCTCTGTGAATCTTCTTTATCATGCTAGGATTAGCAGGAAAAAGCAAAAAATTTCAGAATTGCACCTTGCAATGTGGAGATATTACTGTTTGTGCATTTACAATATTCATTGATTTTTGCCATTGAAAAACGTTTTTCATATACCAGAAATGTTTGAAGCTACTGACTGAATGAAAGGAGCTGGCATCTCACTCTCTTTGAATCTTCTTTATCATGCTAGGATTAACAGGAAAAAGCAAAAAATTTCAGAATTGCACCTTGCAATGTGGAGATATTACTGTTTGTGCATTTACAATATTCATTGATTTTTGCCATTGAAAAACGTCCAGAAATGTTTGAAGCTACTGACTGAATGAAAGGAGCTGGCATCTCACTCTCTTTGAATCTTCTTTATCATGCTAGGATTAACAGGAAAAAGCTAAAAATTTCAGAATTGCACCTTGCAATGTGGAGATATTACTGTTTGTGCATTTACAATATTCATTGATTTTTGCCATTGAAAAACATGTTTTTCATATGCCAGAAATGTTTGAAGCTACTGACTGAATGAAAGGAGCTGGCATCTCACTCTCTTTGAATCTTCTTTATCATGCTAGGATTAGCAGGAAAAAGCAAAAAATTTCAGAATTGCACCTTGCAATGTGGAGATATTACTGTTTGTGCATTTACAATATTCATTGATTTTTGCCATTGAAAAACATGTTTTTCATATACCAGAAATGTTTGAAGCTACTGACTGAATGAAAGGAGCTGGCATCTCACTCTCTTTGAATCTTCTTTATCATGCTAGGATTAGCAGGAAAAAGCAAAAAATTTCAGAATTGCACCTTGCAATGTGGAGATATTACTGTTTGTGCATTTACAATATTCATTGATTTTTGCCATTGAAAAACATGTTTTTCATATACCAGAAATGTTTGAAGCTACTGACTGAATGAAAGGAGCTGGCATCTCACTCTCTTTGAATCTTCTTTATCATGCTAGGATTAACAGGAAAAAGCAAAAAATTTCAGAATTGCACCTTGCAATGTGGAGATATTACTGTTTGTGCATTTACAATATTCATTGATTTTTGCCATTGAAAAACGTCCAGAAATGTTTGAAGCTACTGACTGAATGAAAGGAGCTGGCATCTCACTCTCTTTGAATCTTCTTTATCATGCTAGGATTAGCAGGAAAAAGCAAAAAAATTCAGAATTGCACCTTGCAATGTGGAGATATTACTGTTTGTGCATTTACAATATTCATTGATTTTTGCCATTGAAAAACATGTTTTTCATATACCAGAAATGTTTGAAGCTACTGACTGAATGAAAGGAGCTGGCATCTCACTCTCTTTGAATCTTCTTTATCATGCTAGGATTAGCAGGAAAAAGCAAAAAATTTCAGAATTGCACCTTGCAATGTGGAGATATTACTGTTTGTGCATTTACAATATTCATTGATTTTTGCCATTGAAAAACATGTTTTTCATATACCAGAAATGTTTGAAGCTACTGACTGAATGAAAGAAGCTGGCATCTCACTCTCTTTGAATCTTCTTTATCATGCTAGGATTAACAGGAAAAAGCAAAAAATTTCAGAATTGCACCTTGCAATGTGGAGATATTACTGTTTGTGCATTTACAATATTCATTGATTTTTGCCATTGAAAAACGTCCAGAAATGTTTGAAGCTACTGACTGAATGAAAGGAGCTGGCATCTCACTCTCTTTGAATCTTCTTTATCATGCTAGGATTAGCAGGAAAAAGCAAAAAATTTCAGAATTGCACCTTGCAATGTGGAGATATTACTGTTTGTGCATTTACAATATTCATTGATTTTTGCCATTGAAAAACATGTTTTTCATATACCAGAAATGTTTGAAGCTACTGACTGAATGAAAGAAGCTGGCATCTCACTCTCTTTGAATCTTCTTTATCATGCTAAGAGGAGCAGGAAAAAGTAAAAAATTTCAGAATTGCACCTTGCAATGCGGAGAAATTACTGTTTGTGCATTTATAATATTAAATGATTTTTGCCATTGAAAAACGTCCAGAAATGATTGAAGCTACTGACTGAACGAAACGAGCTGGCATCTCACTCTCTTTGAATCTTCTTTATCATGCTAAGAGGAGCAGGAAAAAGCAAAAAATTTCAGAATTGCACCTTGCAATGCGGAGAAATTACTGTTTGTGCATTTACAATATTCATTGATTTTTGCCATTGAAAAACATCATGTTATTCATATACCAGAAATGTTTGAAGCCACTGACTGAATGAAAGGAGCTGGCATCTCACTCTCTTTGAATCTTCTTTATCATGCTAAGAGGAGCAGGAAAAAGCAAAAAATTTCAGAATTGCACCTTGCAATGCGGAGAAATTACTGTTTGTGCATTTACAATATTCATTGATTTTTGCCATTGAAAAACGTCCAGAAATGATTGAAGCTACTGACTGAATGAAAGGAGCTGGCATCTCACTCTCTTTGAATCTTCTTTATCATGCTAAGAGGAGCAGGAAAAAGCAAAAAAATTCAGAATTGCACCTTGCAATGCGGAGAAATTACTGTTTGTGCATTTACAATATTCATTGATTTTTGCCATTGAAAAACGTCCAGAAATGATTGAAGCTACTGACTGAATGAAAGGAGCTGGCATCTCACTCTCTTTGAATCTTGTTTATCATGCTAAGAGGAGCAGGAAAAAGCAAAAAATTTCAGAATTGCACCTTGCAATGCGGAGAAATTACTGTTTGTGCATTTACAATATTCATTGATTTTTGCCATTGAAAAACGTCCAGAAATGATTGAAGCTACTGACTGAATGAAAGGAGCTGGCATCTCACTCTCTTTGAATCTTCTTTATCATGCTAAGAGGAGCAGGAAAAAGCAAAAAATTTCAGAATTGCACCTTGCAATGCGGAGAAATTACTGTTTGTGCATTTACAATATTCATTGATTTTTGCCATTGAAAAACATCATGTTATTCATATACCAGAAATGATTGAAGCTACTGACTGAATGAAGGGAGCTGGCATCTCACTCTCTTTGAATCTTCTTTATCATGCTAAGAGGAGCAGGAAAAAGTAAAAAATTTCAGAATTGCACCTTGCAATGCGGAGAAATTACTGTTTGTGCATTTATAATATTCAATGATTTTTGCCATTGAAAAACGTCCAGAAATGATTGAAGCTACTGACTGAACGAAAGGAGCTGGCATCTCACTCTCTTTGAATCTTCTTTATCATGCTAAGAGGAGCAGGAAAAAGCAAAAAATTTCAGAATTGCACCTTGCAATGCGGAGAAATTACTGTTTGTGCATTTACAATATTCATTGATTTTTGCCATTGAAAAACATCATGTTATTCATATACCAGAAATGTTTGAAGCTACTGACTGAATGAAAGGAGCTGGCATCTCACTCTCTTTGAATCTTCTTTATCATGCTAAGAGGAGCAGGAAAAAGCAAAAAATTTCAGAATTGCACCTTGCAATGCGGAGAAATTACTGTTTGTGCATTTACAATATTCATTGATTTTTGCCATTGAAAAACATCATGTTATTCATATACCAGAAATGTTTGAAGCTACTGACTGAATGAAAGGAGCTGGCATCTCACTCTCTTTGAATCTTCTTTATCATGCTAAGAGGAGCAGGAAAAAGCAAAAAATTTCAGAAGTGCACCTTGCAATGTGGAGAAATTACTGTTTGTGCATTTACAATATTCATTGATTTTTGCCATTGAAAAACGTCCAGAAATGATTGAAGCTACTGACTGAATGAAAGGAGCTGGCATCTCACTCTCTTTGAATCTTCTTTATCATGCTAAGAGGAGCAGGAAAAAGCAAAAAATTTCAGAATTGCACCTTGCAATGCGGAGAAATTACTGTTTGTGCATTTACAATATTCATTGATTTTTGCCATTGAAAAACATCATGTTATTCATATACCAGAAATGTTTGAAGCTACTGACTGTATGAAAGGAGCTGGCATCTCACTCTCTTTGAATCTTCTTTATCATGCTAAGAGGAGCAGGAAAAAGCAAAAAATTTCAGAATTGCACCTTGCAATGCGGAGAAATTACTGTTTGTGCATTTACAATATTCATTGATTTTTGCCATTGAAAAACATCATGTTATTCATATACCAGAAATGTTTGAAGCTACTGACTGAATGAAAGGAGCTGGCATCTCACTCTCTTTGAATCTTCTTTATCATGCTAAGAGGAGCAGGAAAAATCAAAAAATTTCAGAATTGCACCTTGCAATGTGGAGAAATTACTGTTTGTGCATTTACAATATTCATTGATTTTTACCATTGAAAAACGTCCAGAAATGATTGAAGCTACTGACTGAATGAAAGTAACTGGCATCTCACTCTCTTTGAATCTTCTTTATCATGCTAAGAGGAGCAGGAAAAAGCAAAAAATTTCAGACTTGCACCTTGCAATGCGGAGAAATTACTGTTTGTGCATTTACAATATTCATTGATTTTTGCCATTGAAAAACATCATGTTATTCATATACCAGAAATGTTTGAAGCTACTGACTGAATGAAAGGAGCTGGCATCTCACTCTCTTTGAATCTTCTTTATCATGCTAGGATTAGCAGGAAAAAGCAAAAAATTTCAGAATTGCACCTTGCAATGTGGAGAAATTACTGTTTGTGCATTTACAATATTCATTGATTTTTACCATTGAAAAACGTCCAGAAATGATTGAAGCTACTGACTGAATGAAAGTAACTGGCATCTCACTCTCTTTGAATCTTCTTTATCATGCTAAGAGGAGCAGGAAAAAGCAAAAAATTTCAGACTTGCACCTTGCAATGCGGAGAAATTACTGTTTGTGCATTTACAATATTCATTGATTTTTGCCATTGAAAAACGTCCAGAAATGATTGAAGGTACTGACTGAATGAAAGGAGCTGGCATCTCACTCTCTTTGAATCTTCTTTATCATGCTAAGAGGAGCAGGAAAAAGCAAAAAATTTCAGAATTGCACCTTGCAATGCGGAGAAATTACTGTTTGTGCATTTACAATATTCATTGATTTTTGCCACTGAAAAACGTCCAGAAATGATTGAAGCTACTGACTGAATGAAAGGAGCTGGCATCTCACTCTCTTTGAATCTTCTTTATCATGCTAAGAGGAGCAGGAAAAAGCAAAAAATTTCAGAATTGCACCTTGCAATGCGGAGAAATTACAGTTTGTGCATTTACAATATTCATTGATTTTTGCCATTGAAAAACATCCAGAAATGATTGAAGCTACTGACTGAATGAAAGGAGCTGGCATCTCACTCTCTTTGAATCTTCTTTATCATGCTAAGAGGAGCAGGAAAAAGCAAAAAATTTCAGAATTGCACCTTGCAATGCGGAGAAATTACTGTTTGTGCATTTACAAGATTCATTGATTTTTGCCATTGAAAAACATCATGTTATTCATATACCAGAAATGTTTGAAGCTACTGACTGAATGAAAGGAGCTGGCATCTCACTCTCTTTGAATCTTCTTTATCATGCTAAGAGGAGCAGGAAAAAGCAAAAAATTTCAGAATTGCACCTTGCAATGTGGAGAAATTACTGTTTGTGCATTTACAATATTCATTGATTTTTACCATTGAAAAACGTCCAGAAATGATTGAAGCTACTGACTGAATGAAAGTAGCTGGCATCTCACTCTCTTTGAATCTTCTTTATCATGCTAAGAGGAGCAGGAAAAAGCAAAAAATTTCAGACTTGCACCTTGCAATGCGGAGAAATTACTGTTTGTGCATTTACAATATTCATTGATTTTTGCCATTGAAAAACATCATGTTATTCATATACCAGAAATGTTTGAAGCTACTGACTGAATGAAAGGAGCTGGCATCTCACTCTCTTTGAATCTTCTTTATCATGCTAAGAGGAGCAGGAAAAAGCAAAAAATTTCAGAATTGCACCTTGCAATGCGGAGAAATTACTGTTTGTGCATTTACAATATTCATTGATTTTTGCCATTGAAAAACATCATGTTATTCATATACCAGAAATGTTTGAAGCTACTGACTGAATGAAAGGAGCTGGCATCTCACTCTCTTTGAATCTTCTTTATCATGCTAAGAGGAGCAGGAAAAAGCAAAAAATTTCAGAATTGCACCTTGCAATGCGGAGAAATTACTGTTTGTGCATTTACAATATTCATGGATTTTTGACATTGAAAAATGTCCAGAAATGATTGAAGCTACTGACTGAATGAAAGGAGCCGGCATCTCACTCTCTTTGAATCTTCTTTATCATGCTAAGAGGAGCAGGAAAAATCAAAAAATTTCAGAATTGCACCTTGCAATGCGGAGAAATTACTGTTTGTGCATTTACAATATTCATTGATTTTTGCCATTGAAAAACATGTTATTCATATACCAGAAATGTTTGAAGCTACTGACTGAATGAAAGGAGCTGGCACCTCACTCTCTTTGAATCTTCTTTATCATGCTAAGAGGAGCGGGAAAAAGCAAAAAATTTCAGAATTGCACCTTGCAATGCGGAGAAATTACTGTTTGTGCATTTACAATATTCATTGATTTTTGCCATTGAAAAACATGTTATTCATATACCAGAAATGTTTGAAGCTACTGACTGAATGAAAGGAGCTGGCATCTCACTCTCTTTGAATCTTCTTTATCATGCTAAGAGGAGCAGGAAAAAGCAAAAAATTTCAGAATTGCACCTTGCAATGCGGAGAAATTACAGTTTGTGCATTTACAATATTCATTGATTTTTGCCATTGAAAAACATCCAGAAATGATTGAAGCTACTGACTGAATGAAAGGAGCTGGCATCTCACTCTCTTTGAATCTTCTTTATCATGCTAAGAGGAGCAGGAAAAAGCAAAAAATTTCAGAATTGCACCTTGCAATGCGGAGAAATTACTGTTTGTGCATTTATAATATTCATTGATTTTTGCCATTGAAAAACATCATGTTATTCATATACCAGAAATGTTTGAAGCTACTGACTGAATGAAAGGAGCTGGCATCTCACTCTCTTTGAATCTTCTTTATCATGCTAAGAGGAGCAGGAAAAAGCAAAAAATTTCAGAATTGCACCTTGCAATGTGGAGAAATTACTGTTTGTGCATTTACAATATTCATTGATTTTTACCATTGAAAAACGTCCAGAAATGATTGAAGCTACTGACTGAATGAAAGTAGCTGGCATCTCACTCTCTTTGAATCTTCTTTATCATGCTAAGAGGAGCAGGAAAAAGCAAAAAATTTCTGACTTGCACCTTGCAATGCAGAGAAATTACTGTTTGTGCATTTACAATATTCATTGATTTTTGCCATTGAAAAACATCATGTTATTCATATACCAGAAATGTTTGAAGCTACTGACTGAATGAAAGGAGCTGGCATCTCACTCTCTTTGAATCTTCTTTACCATGCTAAGAGGAGCAGGAAAAAGCAAAAAATTTCAGAATTGCACCTTGCAATGCGGAGAAATTACTGTTTGTGCATTTACAATATTCATTGATTTTTGCCATTGAAAAACATCATGTTATTCATATACCAGAAATGTTTGAAGCTACTGACTGAATGAAAGGAGCTGGCATCTCACTCTCTTTGAATCTTCTTTACCATGCTAAGAGGAGCAGGAAAAAGCAAAAAATTTCAGAATTGCACCTTGCAATGCGGAGAAATTACTGTTTGTGCATTTACAATATTCATTGATTTTTGCCATTGAAAAACGTCCAGAAATGATTGAAGCTACTGACTGAATGAAAGGAGCTGGCATCTCACTCTCTTTGAATCTTCTTTATCATGCTAAGAGGAGCAGGAAAAAGCAAAAAATTTCAGAATTGCACCTTGCAATGCGGAGAAATTACAGTTTGTGCATTTACAATATTCATTGATTTTTGCCATTGAAAAACATCCAGAAATGATTGAAGCTACTGACTGAATGAAAGGAGCTGGCATCTCACTCTCTTTGAATCTTCTTTATCATGCTAAGAGGAGCAGGAAAAAGCAAAAAATTTCAGAATTGCACCTTGCAATGCGGAGAAATTACTGTTTGTGCATTTACAATATTCATTGATTTTTGCCATTGAAAAACATCATGTTATTCATATACCAGAAATGTTTGAAGCTACTGACTGAATGAAAGGAGCTGGCATCTCACTCTCTTTGAATCTTCTTTATCATGCTAAGAGGAGCAGGAAAAAGCAAAAAATTTCAGAATTGCACCTTGCAATGTGGAGAAATTACTGTTTGTGCATTTACAATATTCATTGATTTTTACCATTGAAAAACGTCCAGAAATGATTGAAGCTACTGACTGAATGAAAGTAGCTGGCATCTCACTCTCTTTGAATCTTCTTTATCATGCTAAGAGGAGCAGGAAAAAGCAAAAAATTTCTGACTTGCACCTTGCAATGCAGAGAAATTACTGTTTGTGCATTTACAATATTCATTGATTTTTGCCATTGAAAAACATCATGTTATTCATATACCAGAAATGTTTGAAGCTACTGACTGAATGAAAGGAGCTGGCATCTCACTCTCTTTGAATCTTCTTTACCATGCTAAGAGGAGCAGGAAAAAGCAAAAAATTTCAGAATTGCACCTTGCAATGCGGAGAAATTACTGTTTGTGCATTTACAATATTCATTGATTTTTGCCATTGAAAAACATCATGTTATTCATATACCAGAAATGTTTGAAGCTACTGACTGAATGAAAGGAGCTGGCATCTCACTCTCTTTGAATCTTCTTTACCATGCTAAGAGGAGCAGGAAAAAGCAAAAAATTTCAGAATTGCACCTTGCAATGCGGAGAAATTACTGTTTGTGCATTTACAATATTCATTGATTTTTGCCATTGAAAAACGTCCAGAAATGATTGAAGCTACTGACTGAATGAAAGGAGCTGGCATCTCACTCTCTTTGAATCTTCTTTATCATGCTAAGAGGAGCAGGAAAAATCAAAAAATTTCAGAATTGCACCTTGCAATGCGGAGAAATTACTGTTTGTGCATTTACAATATTCATTGATTTTTGCCATTGAAAAACATGTTATTCATATACCAGAAATGTTTGAAGCTACTGACTGAATGAAAGGAGCTGGCACCTCACTCTCTTTGAATCTTCTTTATCATGCTAAGAGGAGCGGGAAAAAGCAAAAAATTTCAGAATTGCACCTTGCAATGCGGAGAAATTACTGTTTGTGCATTTACAATATTCATTGATTTTTGCCATTGAAAAACGTCCAGAAATGATTGAAGGTACTGACTGAATGAAAGGAGCTGGCATCTCACTCTCTTTGAATCTTCTTTATCATGCTAAGAGGAGCAGGAAAAAGCAAAAAATTTCAGAATTGCACCTTGCAATGCGGAGAAATTACTGTTTGTGCATTTACAATATTCATTGATTTTTGCCATTGAAAAACGTCCAGAAATGATTGAAGCTACTGACTGAATGAAAGGAGCTGGCATCTCACTCTCTTTGAATCTTCTTTATCATGCTAAGAGGAGCAGGAAAAAGGAAAAAATTTCAGAATTGCACCTTGCAATGCGGAGAAATTACAGTTTGTGCATTTACAATATTCATTGATTTTTGCCATTGAAAAACATCCAGAAATGATTGAAGCTACTGACTGAATGAAAGGAGCTGGCATCTCACTCTCTTTGAATCTTCTTTATCATGCTAAGAGGAGCAGGAAAAAGCAAAAAATTTCAGAATTTCACCTTGCAATGCGGAGAAATTACAGTTTGTGCATTTACAATATTCATTGATTTTTGCCATTGAAAAACATCATGTTATTCATATACCAGAAATGTTTGAAGCTACTGACTGAATGAAAGGAGCTGGCATCTCACTCTCTTTGAATCTTCTTTATCATGCTAAGAGGAGCAGGAAAAAGCAAAAAATTTCAGAATTGCACCTTGCAATGTGGAGAAATTACTGTTTGTGCATTTACAATATTCATTGATTTTTACCATTGAAAAACGTCCAGAAATGATTGAAGCTACTGACTGAATGAAAGTAGCTGGCATCTCACTCTCTTTGAATCTTCTTTATCATGCTAAGAGGAGCAGGAAAAAGCAAAAAATTTCAGACTTGCACCTTGCAATGCGGAGAAATTACTGTTTGTGCATTTACAATATTCATTGATTTTTGCCATTGAAAAACATTATGTTATTCATATACCAGAAATGTTTGAAGCTACTGACTGAATGAAAGTAGCTGGCATCTCACTCTCTTTGAATCTTCTTTATCATGCTAAGAGGAGCAGGAAAAATCAAAAAATTTCAGAATTGCACCTTGCAATGCGGAGAAATTACTGTTTGTGCATTTACAATATTCATTGATTTTTGCCATTGAAAAACGTCCAGAAATGATTGAAGCTACTGACTGAATGAAAGGAGCTGGCATCTCACTCTCTTTGAATCTTCTTTATCATGCTAAGAGGAGCAGGAAAAAGCAAAAAATTTCAGAATTGCACCTTGCAATGCGGAGAAATTACTGTTTGTGCATTTACAATATTCATTGATTTTTGCCATTGAAAAACATCATGTTATTCATATACCAGAAATGATTGAAGCTACTGACTGAATGAAAGGAGCTGGCATCTCACTCTCTTTGAATCTTCTTTATCATGCTAAGAGGAGCAGGAAAAAGTAAAAAATTTCAGAATTGCACCTTGCAATGCGGAGAAATTACTGTTTGTGCATTTATAATATTCAATGATTTTTGCCATTGAAAAACGTCCAGAAATGATTGAAGCTACTGACTGAACGAAAGGAGCTGGCATCTCACTCTCTTTGAATCTTCTTTATCATGCTAAGAGGAGCAGGAAAAAGCAAAAAATTTCAGAATTGCACCTTGCAATGCAGAGAAATTACTGTTTGTGCATTTACAATATTCATTGATTTTTGCCATTGAAAAACGTCCAGAAATGATTGAAGCTACTGACTGAATGAAAGGAGCTGGCATCTCACTCTCTTTGAATCTTCTTTATCAAGCTAAGAGGAGCAGGAAAAAGCAAAAAATTTCAGAATTGCACCTTGCAATGCGGAGAAATTACTGTTTGTGCATTTACAATATTCATTGATTTTTGCCATTGAAAAACATCATGTTATTCATATACCAGAAATGTTTGAAGCTACTGACTGAATGAAAGGAGCTGACATCTCACTCTCTTTGAATCTTCTTTATCATGCTAAGAGGAGCAGGAAAAAGCAAAAAATTTCAGAATTGCACCTTGCAATGCAGAGAAATTACTGTTTGTGCATTTACAATATTCATTGATTTTTGCCATTGAAAAACGTCCAGAAATGTTTGAAGCTACTGACTGAATGAAAGGAGCTGGCATCTCACTCTCTTTGAATCTTCTTTATCATGCTAAGAGGAGCAGGAAAAAGCAAAAAATTTCAGAATTGCACCTTGCAATGCGGAGAAATTACTGTTTGTGCATTTACAATATTCATTGATTTTTGCCATTGAAAAACATCATGTTATTCATATACCAGAAATGTTTGAAGCTACTGACTGAATGAAAGGAGCTGGCATCTCACTCTCTTTGAATCTTCTTTATCATGCTAAGAGGAGCAGGAAAAAGCAAAAAATTTCAGAATTGCACCTTGCAATGCGGAGAAATTACTGTTTGTGCATTTACAATATTCATTGATTTTTGCCATTGAAAAACATCATGTTATTCATATACCAGAAATGTTTGAAGCTACTGACTGAATGAAAGGAGCTGGCATCTCACTCTCTTTGAATCTTCTTTATCATGCTAAGCGGAGCAGGAAAAAGCAAAAAATTTCAGAATTGCACCTTGCAATGCGGAGAAATTACTGTTTGTGCATTTACAATATTCATTGATTTTTGCCATTGAAAAACGTCCAGAAATGATTGAAAGTACTGACTGAATGAAAGGAGCTGGCATCTCACTCTCTTTGAATCTTCTTTATCATGCTAAGAGGAGCAGGAAAAAGCAAAAAATTTCAGAATTGCACCTTGCAATGCAGAGAAATTACTGTTTGTGCATTTACAATATTCATTGATTTTTGCCATTGAAAAACCTCCAGAAATGATTGAAGCTACTGACTGAATGAAAGGAGCTGGCATCTCACTCTCTTTGAATCTTCTTTATCATGCTAAGAGGAGCAGGAAAAAGTAAAAAATTTCAGAATTGCACCTTGCAATGCGGAGAAATTACAGTTTGTGCATTTACAATATTCATTGATTTTTGCCATTGAAAAACATCCAGAAATGATTGAAGCTACTGACTGAATGAAAGGAGCTGGCATCTCACTCTCTTTGAAACTTCTTTATCATGCTAAGAGGAGCAGGAAAAAGCAAAAAATTTCAGAATTGCACCTTGCAATGCGGAGAAATTACTGTTTGTGCATTTACAATATTCATTGATTTTTGCCATTGAAAAACATCATGTTATTCATATACCAGAAATGTTTGAAGCTACTGACTGAATGAAAGGAGCTGGCATCTCACTCTCTTTGAATCTTCATTATCATGCTAAGAGGAGCAGGAAAAAGCAAAAAATTTCAGAATTGCACCTTGCAATGTGGAGAAATTACTGTTTGTGCATTTACAATATTCATTGATTTTTAACATTGAAAAACGTCCAGAAATGATTGAATCTACTGACTGAATGAAAGTAGCTGGCATCTCACTCTCTTTGAATCTTCTTTATCATGCTAAGAGGAGCAGGAAAAAGCAAAAAATTTCAGACTTGCACCTTGCAATGCGGAGAAATTACTGTTTGTGCATTTACAATATTCATTGATTTTTGCCATTGAAAAACATCATGTTATTCATATACCAGAAATGTTTGAAGCTACTGACTGAATGAAAGGAGCTGGCATCTCACTCTCTTTGAATCTTCTTTATCATGCTAAGAGGAGCAGGAAAAAGTAAAAAATTTCAGAATTGCACCTTGCAATGCGGAGAAATTACTGTTTGTGCATTTATAATATTCAATGATTTTTGCCATTGAAAAACGTCCAGAAATGATTGAAGCTACTGACTGAACGAAAGGAGCTGGCATCTCACTCTCTTTGAATCTTCTTTATCATGCTAAGAGGAGCAGGAAAAAGCAAAAAATTTCAGAATTGCACCTTGCAATGCAGAGAAATTACTGTTTGTGCATTTACAATATTCATTGATTTTTGCCATTGAAAAACGTCCAGAAATGATTGAAGCTACTGACTGAATGAAAGGAGCTGGCATCTCACTCTCTTTGAATCTTCTTTATCAAGCTAAGAGGAGCAGGAAAAAGCAAAAAATTTCAGAATTGCACCTTGCAATGCGGAGAAATTACTGTTTGTGCATTTACAATATTCATTGATTTTTGCCATTGAAAAACATCATGTTATTCATATACCAGAAATGTTTGAAGCTACTGACTGAATGAAAGGAGCTGACATCTCACTCTCTTTGAATCTTCTTTATCATGCTAAGAGGAGCAGGAAAAAGCAAAAAATTTCAGAATTGCACCTTGCAATGCAGAGAAATTACTGTTTGTGCATTTACAATATTCATTGATTTTTGCCATTGAAAAACGTCCAGAAATGTTTGAAGCTACTGACTGAATGAAAGGAGCTGGCATCTCACTCTCTTTGAATCTTCTTTATCATGCTAAGAGGAGCAGGAAAAAGCAAAAAATTTCAGAATTGCACCTTGCAATGCGGAGAAATTACTGTTTGTGCATTTACAATATTCATTGATTTTTGCCATTGAAAAACATCATGTTATTCATATACCAGAAATGTTTGAAGCTACTGACTGAATGAAAGGAGCTGGCATCTCACTCTCTTTGAATCTTCTTTATCATGCTAAGAGGAGCAGGAAAAAGCAAAAAATTTCAGAATTGCACCTTGCAATGCGGAGAAATTACTGTTTGTGCATTTACAATATTCATTGATTTTTGCCATTGAAAAACATCATGTTATTCATATACCAGAAATGTTTGAAGCTACTGACTGAATGAAAGGAGCTGGCATCTCACTCTCTTTGAATCTTCTTTATCATGCTAAGCGGAGCAGGAAAAAGCAAAAAATTTCAGAATTGCACCTTGCAATGCGGAGAAATTACTGTTTGTGCATTTACAATATTCATTGATTTTTGCCATTGAAAAACGTCCAGAAATGATTGAAAGTACTGACTGAATGAAAGGAGCTGGCATCTCACTCTCTTTGAATCTTCTTTATCATGCTAAGAGGAGCAGGAAAAAGCAAAAAATTTCAGAATTGCACCTTGCAATGCAGAGAAATTACTGTTTGTGCATTTACAATATTCATTGATTTTTGCCATTGAAAAACCTCCAGAAATGATTGAAGCTACTGACTGAATGAAAGGAGCTGGCATCTCACTCTCTTTGAATCTTCTTTATCATGCTAAGAGGAGCAGGAAAAAGTAAAAAATTTCAGAATTGCACCTTGCAATGCGGAGAAATTACAGTTTGTGCATTTACAATATTCATTGATTTTTGCCATTGAAAAACATCCAGAAATGATTGAAGCTACTGACTGAATGAAAGGAGCTGGCATCTCACTCTCTTTGAATCTTCTTTATCATGCTAAGAGGAGCAGGAAAAAGCAAAAAATTTCAGAATTGCACCTTGCAATGCGGAGAAATTACTGTTTGTGCATTTACAATATTCATTGATTTTTGCCATTGAAAAACATCATGTTATTCATATACCAGAAATGTTTGAAGCTACTGACTGAATGAAAGGAGCTGGCATCTCACTCTCTTTGAATCTTCATTATCATGCTAAGAGGAGCAGGAAAAAGCAAAAAATTTCAGAATTGCACCTTGCAATGTGGAGAAATTACTGTTTGTGCATTTACAATATTCATTGATTTTTAACATTGAAAAACGTCCAGAAATGATTGAATCTACTGACTGAATGAAAGTAGCTGGCATCTCACTCTCTTTGAATCTTCTTTATCATGCTAAGAGGAGCAGGAAAAAGCAAAAAATTTCAGACTTGCACCTTGCAATGCGGAGAAATTACTGTTTGTGCATTTACAATATTCATTGATTTTTGCCATTGAAAAACATCATGTTATTCATATACCAGAAATGTTTGAAGCTACTGACTGAATGAAAGGAGCTGGCATCTCACTCTCTTTGAATCTTCTTTATCATGCTAAGAGGAGCAGGAAAAAGCAAAAAATTTCAGAATTGCACCTTGCAATGCGGAGAATTTACTGTTTGTGCATTTACAATATTCATTGATTTTTGCCATTGAAAACATCATGTTATTCATATACCAGAAATGTTTGAAGCTACTGACTGAATGAAAGGAGCTGGCATCTCACTCTCTTTGAATCTTCTTTATCATGCTAAGAGGAGCAGGAAAAAGCAAAAAATTTCAGAATTGCACCTTGCAATGTGGAGAAATTACTGTTTGTGCATTTACAATATTCATTGATTTTTACCATTGAAAAACGTCCAGAAATGATTGAAGCTACTGACTGAATGAAAGTAGCTGGCATCTCATTCTCTTTGAATCTTCTTTATCATGCTAAGAGGAGCAGGAAAAAGCAAAAAATTTCAGACTTGCACCTTGCAATGCGGAGAAATTGCTGTTTGTGCATTTACAATATTCATTGATTTTTGCCATTGAAAAACATCATGTTATTCATATACCAGAAATGTTTGAAGCTACTGACTGAATGAAAGGAGCTGGCATCTCACTCTCTTTGAATCTTCTTTATCATGCTAAGAGGAGCAGGAAAAAGCAAAAAATTTCAGAATTGCACCTTGCAATGCGGAGAAATTACTGTTTGTGCATTTACAATATTCATTGATTTTTGCCATTGAAAAACGTCCAGAAATGATTGAAGCTACTGACTGAATGAAAGGAGCTGGCATCTCACTCTATTTGAATCTTCTTTATCATGCTAAGAGGAGCAGGAAAAAGCAAAAAATTTCAGAATTGCACCTTGCAATGCGGAGAAATTACTGTTTGTGCATTTACAATATTCATTGATTTTTGCCATTGAAAAACGTCCAGAAATGATTGAAAGTACTGACTGAATGAAAGGAGCTGGCATCTCACTCTCTTTGAATCTTCTTTATCATGCTAAGAGGAGCAGGAAAAAGCAAAAAATTTCAGAATTGCACCTTGCAATGCGGAGAAATTACTGTTTGTGCATTTACAATATTCATTGATTTTTGCCATTGAAAAACGTCCAGAAATGATTGAAGCTACTGACTGAATGAAAGGAGCTGGCATCTCACTCTCTTTGAATCTTCTTTATCATGCTAAGAGGAGCAGGAAAAAGTAAAAAATTTCAGAATTGCACCTTGCAATGCGGAGAAATTACAGTTTGTGCATTTACAATATTCATTGATTTTTGCCATTGAAAAACATCCAGAAATGATTGAAGTTACTGACTGAATGAAAGGAGCTGGCATCTCACTCTCTTTGAATCTTCTTTATCATGCTAAGAGGAGCAGGAAAAAGCAAAAAATTTCAGAATTGCACCTTGCAATGCGGAGAAATTACTGTTTGTGCATTTACAATATTCATTGATTTTTGCCATTTAAAAACATCATGTTATTCATATACCAGAAATGTTTGAAGCTACTGACTGAATGAAAGGAGCTGGCATCTCACTCTCTTTGAATCTTCATTATCATGCTAAGAGGAGCAGGAAAAAGCAAAAAATTTCAGAATTGCACCTTGCAATGTGGAGAAATTACTGTTTGTGCATTTACAATATTCATTGATTTTTAACATTGAAAAACGTCCAGAAATGATTGAATCTACTGACTGAATGAAAGTAGCTGGCATCTCACTCTCTTTGAATCTTCTTTATCATGCTAAGAGGAGCAGGAAAAAGCAAAAAATTTCAGACTTGCACCTTGCAATGCGGAGAAATTACTGTTTGTGCATTTACAATATTCATTGATTTTTGCCATTGAAAAACATCATGTTATTCATATACCAGAAATGTTTGAAGCTACTGACTGAATGAAAGGAGCTGGCATCTCACTCTCTTTGAATCTTCTTTATCATGCTAAGAGGAGCAGGAAAAAGCAAAAAATTTCAGAATTGCACCTTGCAATGCGGAGAATTTACTGTTTGTGCATTTACAATATTCATTGATTTTTGCCATTGAAAACATCATGTTATTCATATACCAGAAATGTTTGAAGCTACTGACTGAATGAAAGGAGCTGGCATCTCACTCTCTTTGAATCTTCTTTATCATGCTAAGAGGAGCAGGAAAAAGCAAAAAATTTCAGAATTGCACCTTGCAATGTGGAGAAATTACTGTTTGTGCATTTACAATATTCATTGATTTTTACCATTGAAAAACGTCCAGAAATGATTGAAGCTACTGACTGAATGAAAGTAGCTGGCATCTCACTCTCTTTGAATCTTCTTTATCATGCTAAGAGGAGCAGGAAAAAGCAAAAAATTTCAGACTTGCAACTTGCAATGCGGAGAAATTACTGTTTGTGCATTTACAATATTCATTGATTTTTGCCATTGAAAAACATCATGTTATTCATATACCAGAAATGTTTGAAGCTACTGACTGAATGAAAGGAGCTGGCATCTCACTCTCTTTGAATCTTCTTTATCATGCTAAGAGGAGCAGGAAAAAGCAAAAAATTTCAGAATTGCACCTTGCAATGCGGAGAAATTACTGTTTGTGCATTTACAATATTCATTGATTTTTGCCATTGAAAAACGTCCAGAAATGATTGAAGCTACTGACTGAATGAAAGGAGCTGGCATCTCACTCTCTTTGAATCTTCTTTATCATGCTAAGAGGAGCAGGAAAAAGCAAAAAATTTCAGAATTGCACCTTGCAATGCGGAGAAATTACTGTTTGTGCATTTACAATATTCATTGATTTTTGCCATTGAAAAACGTCCAGAAATGATTGAAGCTACTGACTGAATGAAAGGAGCTGGCATCTCACTCTCTTTGAATCTTCTTTATCATGCTAAGAGGAGCAGGAAAAAGCAAAAAATTTCACAATTGCACCTTGCAATGCGGAGAAATTACTGTTTGTGCATTTACAATATTCATTGATTTTTGCCATTGAAAAACATGTTATTCATATACCAGAAATGTTTGAAGCTACTGACTGAATGAAAGAAGCTGGCACCTCACTCTCTTTGAATCTTCTTTATCATGCTAAGAGGAGCAGGAAAAAGCAAAAAATTTCAGAATTGCACCTTGCAATGCGGAGAAATTACTGTTTGTGCATTTACAATATTCATTGATTTTTGCCATTGAAAAACATCATGTTATTCATATACCAGAAATGATTGAAGCTACTGACTGAATGAAAGTAGCTGGCATCTCACTCTCTTTGAATCGTCTTTATCATGCTAAGAGGAGCAGGAAAAAGCAAAAAATTTCAGAATTGCACCTTGCAATGCGGAGAAATTACTGTTTGTGCATTTACAATATTCATTGATTTTTGCCATTGAAAAACGTCCAGAAATGATTGAAGCTACTGACTGAATGAAAGGAGCTGGCATCTCACTCTCTTTGAATCTTCTTTATCATGCTAAGAGGAGCAGGAAAAAGCAAAAAATTTCAGAATTGCACCTTGCAATGCGGAGAAATTACTGTTTGTGCATTTACAATATTCATTGATTTTTGCCATTGAAAAACGTCCAGAAATGATTGAAGCTACTGACTGAATGAAAGGAGCTGGCATCTCACTCTCTTTGAATCTTCTTTATCATGCTAAGAGGAGCAGGAAAAAGCAAAAAATTTCAGAATTGCACCTTGCAATGCGGAGAAATTACTGTTTGTGCATTTACAATATTCATTGATTTTTGCCATTGAAAAACATCATGTTATTCATATACCAGAAATGATTGAAGCTACTGACTGAATGAAAGGAGCTGGCATCTCACTCTCTTTGAATCTTCTTTATCATGCTAAGAGGAGCAGGAAAAAGCAAAAAATTTCAGAATTGCACCTTGCAATGCGGAGAAATTACTGTTTGTGCATTTACAATATTCATTGATTTTTGCCATTGAAAAACGTCCAGAAATGATTGAAGCTACTGACTGAATGAAAGGAGCTGGCATCTCACTCTCTTTGAATCTTCTTTATCATGCTAAGAGGAGCAGGAAAAAGTAAAAAATTTCAGAATTGCACCTTGCAATGCGGAGAAATTACAGTTTGTGCATTTACAATATTCATTGATTTTTGCCATTGAAAAACATCCAGAAATGATTGAAGTTACTGACTGAATGAAAGGAGCTGGCATCTCACTCTCTTTGAATCTTCTTTATCATGCTAAGAGGAGCAGGAAAAAGCAAAAAATTTCAGAATTGCACCTTGCAATGCGGAGAAATTACTGTTTGTGCATTTACAATATTCATTGATTTTTGCCATTTAAAAACATCATGTTATTCATATACCAGAAATGTTTGAAGCTACTGACTGAATGAAAGGAGCTGGCATCTCACTCTCTTTGAATCTTCATTATCATGCTAAGAGGAGCAGGAAAAAGCAAAAAATTTCAGAATTGCACCTTGCAATGTGGAGAAATTACTGTTTGTGCATTTACAATATTCATTGATTTTTAACATTGAAAAACGTCCAGAAATGATTGAATCTACTGACTGAATGAAAGTAGCTGGCATCTCACTCTCTTTGAATCTTCTTTATCATGCTAAGAGGAGCAGGAAAAAGCAAAAAATTTCAGACTTGCACCTTGCAATGCGGAGAAATTACTGTTTGTGCATTTACAATATTCATTGATTTTTGCCATTGAAAAACATCATGTTATTCATATACCAGAAATGTTTGAAGCTACTGACTGAATGAAAGGAGCTGGCATCTCACTCTCTTTGAATCTTCTTTATCATGCTAAGAGGAGCAGGAAAAAGCAAAAAATTTCAGAATTGCACCTTGCAATGCGGAGAATTTACTGTTTGTGCATTTACAATATTCATTGATTTTTGCCATTGAAAACATCATGTTATTCATATACCAGAAATGTTTGAAGCTACTGACTGAATGAAAGGAGCTGGCATCTCACTCTCTTTGAATCTTCTTTATCATGCTAAGAGGAGCAGGAAAAAGCAAAAAATTTCAGAATTGCACCTTGCAATGTGGAGAAATTACTGTTTGTGCATTTACAATATTCATTGATTTTTACCATTGAAAAACGTCCAGAAATGATTGAAGCTACTGACTGAATGAAAGTAGCTGGCATCTCACTCTCTTTGAATCTTCTTTATCATGCTAAGAGGAGCAGGAAAAAGCAAAAAATTTCAGACTTGCAACTTGCAATGCGGAGAAATTACTGTTTGTGCATTTACAATATTCATTGATTTTTGCCATTGAAAAACATCATGTTATTCATATACCAGAAATGTTTGAAGCTACTGACTGAATGAAAGGAGCTGGCATCTCACTCTCTTTGAATCTTCTTTATCATGCTAAGAGGAGCAGGAAAAAGCAAAAAATTTCAGAATTGCACCTTGCAATGCGGAGAAATTACTGTTTGTGCATTTACAATATTCATTGATTTTTGCCATTGAAAAACGTCCAGAAATGATTGAAGCTACTGACTGAATGAAAGGAGCTGGCATCTCACTCTCTTTGAATCTTCTTTATCATGCTAAGAGGAGCAGGAAAAAGCAAAAAATTTCAGAATTGCACCTTGCAATGCGGAGAAATTACTGTTTGTGCATTTACAATATTCATTGATTTTTGCCATTGAAAAACGTCCAGAAATGATTGAAGCTACTGACTGAATGAAAGGAGCTGGCATCTCACTCTCTTTGAATCTTCTTTATCATGCTAAGAGGAGCAGGAAAAAGCAAAAAATTTCACAATTGCACCTTGCAATGCGGAGAAATTACTGTTTGTGCATTTACAATATTCATTGATTTTTGCCATTGAAAAACATGTTATTCATATACCAGAAATGTTTGAAGCTACTGACTGAATGAAAGAAGCTGGCACCTCACTCTCTTTGAATCTTCTTTATCATGCTAAGAGGAGCAGGAAAAAGCAAAAAATTTCAGAATTGCACCTTGCAATGCGGAGAAATTACTGTTTGTGCATTTACAATATTCATTGATTTTTGCCATTGAAAAACATCATGTTATTCATATACCAGAAATGATTGAAGCTACTGACTGAATGAAAGTAGCTGGCATCTCACTCTCTTTGAATCGTCTTTATCATGCTAAGAGGAGCAGGAAAAAGCAAAAAATTTCAGAATTGCACCTTGCAATGCGGAGAAATTACTGTTTGTGCATTTACAATATTCATTGATTTTTGCCATTGAAAAACGTCCAGAAATGATTGAAGCTACTGACTGAATGAAAGGAGCTGGCATCTCACTCTCTTTGAATCTTCTTTATCATGCTAAGAGGAGCAGGAAAAAGCAAAAAATTTCAGAATTGCACCTTGCAATGCGGAGAAATTACTGTTTGTGCATTTACAATATTCATTGATTTTTGCCATTGAAAAACGTCCAGAAATGATTGAAGCTACTGACTGAATGAAAGGAGCTGGCATCTCACTCTCTTTGAATCTTCTTTATCATGCTAAGAGGAGCAGGAAAAAGCAAAAAATTTCAGAATTGCACCTTGCAATGCGGAGAAATTACTGTTTGTGCATTTACAATATTCATTGATTTTTGCCATTGAAAAACATCATGTTATTCATATACCAGAAATGATTGAAGCTACTGACTGAATGAAAGGAGCTGGCATCTCACTCTCTTTGAATCTTCTTTATCATGCTAAGAGGAGCAGGAAAAAGCAAAAAATTTCAGAATTGCACCTTGCAATGCGGAGAAATTACTGTTTGTGCATTTACAATATTCATTGATTTTTGCCATTGAAAAACGTCCAGAAATGATTGAAGCTACTGACTGAATGAAAGGAGCTGGCATCTCACTCTCTTTGAATCTTCTTTATCATGCTAAGAGGAGCAGGAAAAAGCAAAAAATTTCAGAATTGCACCTTGCAATGCGGAGAAATTACTGATTGTGCATTTACAATATTCATTGATTTTTGCCATTGAAAAACGTCCAGAAATGATTGAAGCTACTGACTGAATGAAAGGAGCTGGCATCTCACTCTCTTTGAATCTTGTTTATCATGCTAATAGGAGCAGGAAAAAGCAAAAAATTTCAGAATTGCACCTTGCAATGCGGAGAAATTACTGTTTGTGCATTTACAATATTCATTGATTTTTGCCATTGAAAAACGTCCAGAAATGATTGAAGCTACTGACTGAATGAAAGGAGCTGGCATCTCACTCTCTTTGAATCTTCTTTATCATGCTAAGAGGAGCAGGAAAAAGCAAAAAATTTCAGAATTGCACCTTGCAATGCGGAGAAATTACTGTTTGTGCATTTACAATATTCATTGATTTTTGCCATTGAAAAACATCATGTTATTCATATACCAGAAATGATTGAAGCTACTGACTGAATGAAAGGAGCTGGCATCTCACTCTCTTTGAATCTTCTTTATCATGCTTAGAGGAGCAGGAAAAAGTAAAAAATTTCAGAATTGCACCTTGCAATGCGGAGAAATTACTGTTTGTGCATTTATAATATTCAATGATTTTTGCCATTGAAAAACGTCCAGAAATGATTGAAGCTACTGACTGAACGAAAGGAGCTGGTATCTCACTCTCTTTGAATCTTCTTTATCATGCTAAGAGGAGCAGGAAAAAGCAAAAAATTTCAGAATTGCACCTTGCAATGCGGAGAAATTACTGTTTGTGCATTTACAATATTCATTGATTTTTGCCATTGAAAAACGTCCAGAAATGATTGAATCTACTGACTGAATGAAAGGAGCTGGCATCTCACTCTCTTTGAATCTTCTTTATCATGCTAAGAGGAGCAGGAAAAAGCAAAAAATTTCAGAATTGCACCTTGCAATGCGGAGAAATTACTGTTTGTGCATTTACAATATTCATTGATTTTTGCCATTGAAAAACATCATGTTATTCATATACCAGAAATGTTTGAAGCTAATGACTGAATGAAAGGAGCTGACATCTCACTCTCTTTGAATCTTCTTTATCATGCTAAGAGGAGCAGGAAAAAGCAAAAAATTTCAGAATTGCACCTTGCAATGCGGAGAAATTACTGTTTGTGCATTTACAATATTCATTGATTTTTGCCATTGAAAAACGTCCAGAAATGATTGAAGCTACTGACTGAATGAAAGGAGCTGGCATCTCACTCTCTTTGAATCTTCTTTATCATGCTAAGAGGAGCAGGAAAAAGCAAAAAATTTCAGAATTGCACCTTGCAATGCGGAGAAATTACTGTTTGTGCATTTACAATATTCATTGATTTTTGCCATTGAAAAACATCATGTTATTCATATACCAGAAATGTTTGAAGCTACTGACTGAATGAAAGGAGCTGGCATCTCACTCTCTTTGAATCTTCTTTATCATGCTAAGAGGAGCAGGAAAAGGCAAAAAATTTCAGAATTGCACCTTGCAATGCGGAGAAATTACTGTTTGTGCATTTACAATATTCATTGATTTTTGCCATTGAAAAACATCATGTTATTCATATATCAGAAATGTTTGAAGCTACTGACTGAATGAAAGGAGCTGGCATCTCACTCTCTTTGAATCTTCTTTATCATGCTAAGAGGAGCAGGAAAAAGCAAAAAATTTCAGAATTGCACCTTGCAATGTGGAGAAATTACTGTTTGTGCATTTACAATATTCATTGATTTTTACCATTGAAAAACGTCCAGAAATGATTGAAGCTACTGACTGAATGAAAGTAGCTGGCATCTCACTCTCTTTGAATCTTCTTTATCATGCTAAGAGGAGCAGGAAAAAGCAAAAAATTTCAGACTTGCACCTTGCAATGCGGAGAAATTACTGTTTGTGCATTTACAATATTCATTGATTTTTGCCATTGAAAAACATCATGTTATTCATATACCAGAAATGTTTGAAGCTACTGACTGAATGAAAGGAGCTGGCATCTCACTCTCTTTGAATCTTCTTTATCATGCTAAGAGGAGCAGGAAAAAGCAAAAAATTTCAGAATTGCACCTTGCAATGCGGAGAAATTACTGTTTGTGCATTTACAATATTCATTGATTTTTGCCATTGAAAAACGTCCAGAAATGATTGAAGCTACTGACTGAATGAAAGGAGCTGGCATCTCTCTCTCTTTGAATCTTCTTTATCATGCTAAGAGGAGCAGGAAAAAGCAAAAAATTTCAGAATTGCACCTTGCAATGCGGAGAAATTACTGTTTGTGCATTTACAATATTCATTGATTTTTGCCATTGAAAAACGTCCAGAAATGATTGAAGCTACTGACTGAATGAAAGGAGCTGGCATCTCACTCTCTTTGAATCTTCTTTATCATGCTAAGAGGAGCAGGAAAAAGCAAAAAAATTTCAGAATTGCACCTTGCAATGCGGAGAAATTACTGTTTGTGCATTTACAATATTCATTGATTTTTGCCATTGAAAAACATCATGTTATTCATATACCAGAAATGTTTGAAGCTAATGACTGAATGAAAGGAGCTGACATCTCACTCTCTTTGAATCTTCTTTATCATGCTAAGAAGAGCAGGAAAAAGCAAAAAATTTCAGAATTGCACCTTGCAATGCGGAGAAATTACTGTTTGTGCATTTACAATATTCATTGATTTTTGCCATTGAAAAACGTCCAGAAATGATTGAAGCTACTGACTGAATGAAAGGAGCTGGCATCTCACTCTCTTTGAATCTTCTTTATCATGCTAAGAGGAGCAGGAAAAAGCAAAAAATTTCAGAATTGCACCTTGCAATGCGGAGAAATTACTGTTTGTGCATTTACAATATTCATTGATTTTTGCCATTGAAAAACATCATGTTATTCATATACCAGAAATGATTGAAGCTACTGACTGAATGAAAGGAGCTGGCATCTCACTCTCTTTGAATCTTCTTTATCATGCTTAGAGGAGCAGGAAAAAGTAAAAAATTTCAGAATTGCACCTTGCAATGCGGAGAAATTTCTGTTTGTGCATTTATAATATTCAATGATTTTTGCCATTGAAAAACGTCCAGAAATGATTGAAGCTACTGACTGAACGAAAGGAGCTGGTATCTCACTCTCTTTGAATCTTCTTTATCATGCTAAGAGGAGCAGGAAAAAGCAAAAAATTTCAGAATTGCACCTTGCAATGCGGAGAAATTACTGTTTGTGCATTTACAATATTCATTGATTTTTGCCATTGAAAAACGTCCAGAAATGATTGAATCTACTGACTGAATGAAAGGAGCTGGCATCTCACTCTCTTTGAATCTTCTTTATCATGCTAAGAGGAGCAGGAAAAAGCAAAAAATTTCAGAATTGCACCTTGCAATGCGGAGAAATTACTGTTTGTGCATTTACAATATTCATTGATTTTTGCCATTGAAAAACATCATGTTATTCATATACCAGAAATGTTTGAAGCTAATGACTGAATGAAAGGAGCTGACATCTCACTCTCTTTGAATCTTCTTTATCATGCTAAGAGGAGCAGGAAAAAGCAAAAAATTTCAGAATTGCACCTTGCAATGCGGAGAAATTACTGTTTGTGCATTTACAATATTCATTGATTTTTGCCATTGAAAAACGTCCAGAAATGATTGAAGCTACTGACTGAATGAAAGGAGCTGGCATCTC
The DNA here is from genome assembly GCF_046119375.1 of Phyllobates terribilis. Lineage (NCBI taxonomy): Eukaryota > Metazoa > Chordata > Amphibia > Anura > Dendrobatidae > Phyllobates > Phyllobates terribilis. Next base: position 70,782 of record NW_027363543.1, read on the forward strand.
ACTCTCTTTGAATCTTCTTTATCATGCTAAGAGGAGCAGGAAAAAGCAAAAAATTTCAGAATTGCACCTTGCAATGCGGAGAAATTACTGTTTGTGCATTTACAATATTCATTGATTTTTGCCATTGAAAAACATCATGTTATTCATATACCAGAAATGTTTGAAGCTACTGACTGAATGAAAGGAGCTGGCATCTCACTCTCTTTGAATCTTCTTTATCATGCTAAGAGGAGCAGGAAAAGGCAAAAAATTTCAGAATTGCACCTTGCAATGCGGAGAAATTACTGTTTGTGCATTTACAATATTCATTGATTTTTGCCATTGAAAAACATCATGTTATTCATATATCAGAAATGTTTGAAGCTACTGACTGAATGAAAGGAGCTGGCATCTCACTCTCTTTGAATCTTCTTTATCATGCTAAGAGGAGCAGGAAAAAGCAAAAAATTTCAGAATTGCACCTTGCAATGTGGAGAAATTACTGTTTGTGCATTTACAATATTCATTGATTTTTACCATTGAAAAACGTCCAGAAATGATTGAAGCTACTGACTGAATGAAAGTAGCTGGCATCTCACTCTCTTTGAATCTTCTTTATCATGCTAAGAGGAGCAGGAAAAAGCAAAAAATTTCAGACTTGCACCTTGCAATGCGGAGAAATTACTGTTTGTGCATTTACAATATTCATTGATTTTTGCCATTGAAAAACATCATGTTATTCATATACCAGAAATGTTTGAAGCTACTGACTGAATGAAAGGAGCTGGCATCTCACTCTCTTTGAATCTTCTTTATCATGCTAAGAGGAGCAGGAAAAAGCAAAAAATTTCAGAATTGCACCTTGCAATGCGGAGAAATTACTGTTTGTGCATTTACAATATTCATTGATTTTTGCCATTGAAAAACGTCCAGAAATGATTGAAGCTACTGACTGAATGAAAGGAGCTGGCATCTCTCTCTCTTTGAATCTTCTTTATCATGCTAAGAGGAGCAGGAAAAAGCAAAAAATTTCAGAATTGCACCTTGCAATGCGGAGAAATTACTGTTTGTGCATTTACAATATTCATTGATTTTTGCCATTGAAAAACGTCCAGAAATGATTGAAGCTACTGACTGAATGAAAGGAGCTGGCATCTCACTCTCTTTGAATCTTCTTTATCATGCTAAGAGGAGCAGGAAAAAGCAAAAAAATTTCAGAATTGCACCTTGCAATGCGGAGAAATTACTGTTTGTGCATCTACAATATTCATTGATTTTTGCCATTGAAAAACATCATGTTATTCATATACCAGAAATGTTTGAAGCTAATGACTGAATGAAAGGAGCTGACATCTCACTCTCTTTGAATCTTCTTTATCATGCTAAGAAGAGCAGGAAAAAGCAAAAAATTTCAGAATTGCACCTTGCAATGCGGAGAAATTACTGTTTGTGCATTTACAATATTCATTGATTTTTGCCATTGAAAAACGTCCAGAAATGATTGAAGCTACTGACTGAATGAAAGGAGCTGGCATCTCACTCTCTTTGAATCTTCTTTATCATGCTAAGAGGAGCAGGAAAAAGCAAAAAATTTCAGAATTGCACCTTGCAATGCGGAGAAATTACTGTTTGTGCATTTACAATATTCATTGATTTTTGCCATTGAAAAACATCATGTTATTCATATACCAGAAATGTTTGAAGCTACTGACTGAATGAAAGGAGCTGGCATCTCACTCTCTTTGAATCTTCTTTATCATGCTAAGAGGAGCAGGAAAAAGCAAAAAATTTCAGAATTGCACCTTGCAATGCGGAGAAATTACTGTTTGTGCATTTACAATATTCATTGATTTTTGCCATTGAAAAACATCATGTTATTCATATATCAGAAATGTTTGAAGCTACTGACTGAATGAAAGGAGCTGGCATCTCACTCTCTTTGAATCTTCTTTATCATGCTAAGAGGAGCAGGAAAAAGCAAAAAATTTCAGAATTGCACCTTGCAATGTGGAGAAATTACTGTTTGTGCATTTACAATATTCATTGATTTTTACCATTGAAAAACGTCCAGAAATGATTGAAGCTACTGACTGAATGAAAGTAGCTGGCATCTCACTCTCTTTGAATCTTCTTTATCATGCTAAGAGGAGCAGGAAAAAGCAAAAAATTTCAGACTTGCACCTTGCAATGCGGAGAAATTACTGTTTGTGCATTTACAATATTCATTGATTTTTGCCATTGAAAAACATCATGTTATTCATATACCAGAAATGTTTGAAGCTACTGACTGAATGAAAGGAGCTGGCATCTCACTCTCTTTGAATCTTCTTTATCATGCTAAGAGGAGCAGGAAAAAGCAAAAAATTTCAGAATTGCACCTTGCAATGCGGAGAAATTACTGTTTGTGCATTTACAATATTCATTGATTTTTGCCATTGAAAAACGTCCAGAAATGATTGAAGCTACTGACTGAATGAAAGGAGCTGGCATCTCTCTCTCTTTGAATCTTCTTTATCATGCTAAGAGGAGCAGGAAAAAGCAAAAAATTTCAGAATTGCACCTTGCAATGCGGAGAAATTACTGTTTGTGCATTTACAATATTCATTGATTTTTGCCATTGAAAAACGTCCAGAAATGATTGAAGCTACTGACTGAATGAAAGGAGCTGGCATCTCACTCTCTTTGAATCTTCTTTATCATGCTAAGAGGAGCAGGAAAAAGCAAAAAATTTCAGAATTGCACCTTGCAATGCGGAGAAATTACTGTTTGTGCATTTACAATATTCATTGATTTTTGCCATTGAAAAACATGTTATTCATATACCAGAAATGTTTGAAGCTACTGACTGAATGAAAGGAGCTGGCACCTCACTCTCTTTGAATCTTCTTTATCATGCTAAGAGGAGCGGGAAAAAGCAAAAAATTTCAGAATTGCACCTTGCAATGCGGAGAAATTACTGTTTGTGCATTTACAATATTCATTGATTTTTGCCATTGAAAAACGTCCAGAAATGATTGAAGGTACTGACTGAATGAAAGGAGCTGGCATCTCACTCTCTTTGAATCTTCTTTATCATGCTAAGAGGAGCAGGAAAAAGCAAAAAATTTCAGAATTGCACCTTGCAATGCGGAGAAATTACTGTTTGTGCATTTACAATATTCATTGATTTTTGCCATTGAAAAACGTCCAGAAATGATTGAAGCTACTGACTGAATGAAAGGAGCTGGCATCTCACTCTCTTTGAATCTTCTTTATCATGCTAAGAGGAGCAGGAAAAAGCAAAAAATTTCAGAATTGCACCTTGCAATGCGGAGAAATTACAGTTTGTGCATTTACAATATTCATTGATTTTTGCCATTGAAAAACATCCAGAAATGATTGAAGCTACTGACTGAATGAAAGGAGCTGGCATCTCACTCTCTTTGAATCTTCTTTATCATGCTAAGAGGAGCAGGAAAAAGCAAAAAATTTCAGAATAGCACCTTGCAATGCGGAGAAATTACTGTTTGTGCATTTACAATATTCATTGATTTTTGCCATTGAAAAACATTGTGTTATTCATATACCAGAAATGTTTGAAGCTACTGACTGAATGAAAGGAGATGGCATCTCACTCTCTTTGAATCTTCTTTATCATGCTAAGAGGAGCAGGAAAAAGCAAAAAATTTCAGAATTGCACCTTGCAATGTGGAGAAATTACTGTTTGTGCATTTACAATATTCATTGATTTTTACCATTGAAAAACGTCCAGAAATGATTGAAGCTACCGACTGAATGAAAGTAGCTGGCATCTCACTCTCTTTGAATCTTCTTTATCATGCTAAGAGGAGCAGGAAAAAGCAAAAAATTTCAGACTTGCACCTTGCAATGCGGAGAAATTACTGTTTGTGCATTTACAATATTCATTGATTTTTGCCATTGAAAAACATCATGTTATTCATATACCAGAAATGTTTGAAGCTACTGACTGAATGAAAGGAGCTGGCATCTCACTCTCTTTGAATCTTCTTTATCATGCTAAGAGGAGCAGGAAAAAGCAAAAAATTTCAGAATTGCACCTTGCAATGCGGAGAAATTACTGTTTGTGCATTTACAATATTCATTGATTTTTGCCATTGAAAAACATCATGTTATTCATATACCAGAAATGTTTGAAGCTACTGACTGAATGAAAGGAGCTGGCATCTCACTCTCTTTGAATCTTCTTTATCATGCTAAGAGGAGCAGGAAAAAGCAAAAAATTTCAGAATTGCACCTTGCAATGTGGAGAAATTACTGTTTGTGCATTTACAATATTCATTGATTTTTACCATTGAAAAACGTCCAGAAATGATTGAAGCTACTGACTGAATGAAAGTAGCTGGCATCTCACTCTCTTTGAATCTTCTTTATCATGCTAAGAGGAGCAGGAAAAAGCAAAAAATTTCAGACTTGCACCTTGCAATGCGGAGAAATTACTGTTTGTGCATTTACAATATTCATTGATTTTTGCCATTGAAAAACATCATGTTATTCATATACCAGAAATGTTTGAAGCTACTGACTGAATGAAAGGAGCTGGCATCTCACTCTCTTTGAATCTTCTTTATCATGCTAAGAGGAGCAGGAAAAAGCAAAAAATTTCAGAATTGCACCTTGCAATGCGGAGAAATTACTGTTTGTGCATTTACAATATTCATTGATTTTTGCCATTGAAAAACATCATGTTATTCATATACCAGAAATGATTGAAGCTACTGACTGAATGAAAGGAGCTGGCATCTCACTCTCTTTGAATCTTCTTTATCATGCTAAGAGGAGCAGGAAAAAGTAAAAAATTTCAGAATTGCACCTTGCAATGCGGAGAAATTACTGTTTGTGCATTTATAATATTCAATGATTTTTGCCATTGAAAAACGTCCAGAAATGATTGAAGCTACTGACTGAACGAAAGGAGCTGGCATCTCACTCTCTTTGAATCTTCTTTATCATGCTAAGAGGAGCAGGAAAAAGCAAAAAATTTCAGAATTGCACCTTGCAATGCGGAGAAATTACTGTTTGTGCATTTACAATATTCATTGATTTTTGCCATTGAAAAACATCCAGAAATGATTGAAGCTACTGACTGAATGAAAGGAGCTGGCATCTCACTCTCTTTGAATCTTCTTTATCATGCTAAGAGGAGCAGGAAAAAGCAAAAAATTTCAGAATTGCACCTTGCAATGCGGAGAAATTACTGTTTGTGCATTTACAATATTCATTGATTTTTGCCATTGAAAAACATCATGTTATTCATATACCAGAAATGTTTGAAGCTACTGACTGAATGAAAGGAGCTGACATCTCACTCTCTTTGAATCTTCTTTATCATGCTAAGAGGAGCAGGAAAAAGCAAAAAATTTCAGAATTGCACCTTGCAATGCGGAGAAATTACTGTTTGTGCATTTACAATATTCATTGATTTTTGCCATTGAAAAACGTCCAGAAATGATTGAAGCTACTGACTGAATGAAAGGAGCTGGCATCTCACTCTCTTTGAATCTTCTTTATCATGCTAAGAGGAGCAGGAAAAAGCAAAAAATTTCAGAATAGCACCTTGCAATGCGGAGAAATTACTGTTTGTGCATTTACAATATTCATTGATTTTTGCCATTGAAAAACATCATGTTATTCATATACCAGAAATGTTTGAAGCTACTGACTGAATGAAAGGAGCTGGCATCTCACTCTCTTTGAATCTTCTTTATCATGCTAAGAGGAGCAGGAAAAAGCAAAAAATTTCAGAATTGCACCTTGCAATGTGGAGAAATTACTGTTTGTGCATTTACAATATTCATTGATTTTTGCCATTGAAAAACATGTTATTCATATACCAGAAATGTTTGAAGCTACTGACTGAATGAAAGGAGCTGGCACCTCACTCTCTTTGAATCTTCTTTATCATGCTAAGAGGAGCGGGAAAAAGCAAAAAATTTCAGAATTTCACCTTGCAATGCGGAGAAATTACTGTTTGTGCATTTATAATATTCAATGATTTTTGCCATTGAAAAACGTCCAGAAATGATTGAAGCTACTGACTGAACGAAAGGAGCTGGCATCTCACTCTCTTTGAATCTTCTTTATCATGCTAAGAGGAGCAGGAAAAAGCAAAAAATTTCAGAATTGCACCTTGCAATGCGGAGAAATTACTGTTTGTGCATTTACAATATTCATTGATTTTTGCCATTGAAAAACATCATGTTATTCATATACTAGAAATGTTTGAAGCTACTGACTGAATGAAAGGAGCTGACATCTCACTCTCTTTGAATCTTCTTTATCATGCTAAGAGGAGCAGGAAAAAGCAAAAAATTTCAGAATTGCACCTTGCAATGCGGAGAAATTACAGTTTGTGCATTTACAATATTCATTGATTTTTGCCATTGAAAAACATCCAGAAATGATTGAAGCTACTGACTGAATGAAAGGAGCTGGCATCTCACTCTCTTTGAATCTTCTTTATCATGCTAAGAGGAGCAGGAAAAAGCAAAAAATTTCAGAATAGCACCTTGCAATGCGGAGAAATTACTGTTTGTGCATTTACAATATTCATTGATTTTTGCCATTGAAAAACATCATGTTATTCATATACCAGAAATGTTTGAAGCTACTGACTGAATGAAAGGAGCTGGCATCTCACTCTCTTTGAATCTTCTTTATCATGCTAAGAGGAGCAGGAAAAAGCAAAAAATTTCAGAATTGCACCTTGCAATGTGGAGAAATTACTGTTTGTGCATTTACAATATTCATTGATTTTTGCCATTGAAAAACATGTTATTCATATACCAGAAATGTTTGAAGCTACTGACTGAATGAAAGGAGCTGGCACCTCACTCTCTTTGAATCTTCTTTATCATGCTAAGAGGAGCGGGAAAAAGCAAAAAATTTCAGAATTGCACCTTGCAATGCGGAGAAATTACTGTTTGTGCATTTATAATATTCAATGATTTTTGCCATTGAAAAACGTCCAGAAATGATTGAAGCTACTGACTGAACGAAAGGAGCTGGCATCTCACTCTCTTTGAATCTTCTTTATCATGCTAAGAGGAGCAGGAAAAAGCAAAAAATTTCAGAATTGCACCTTGCAATGCGGAGAAATTACTGTTTGTGCATTTACAATATTCATTGATTTTTGCCATTGAAAAACATCCAGAAACGATTGAAGCTACTGACTGAATGAAAGGAGCTGGCATCTCACTCTCTTTGAATCTTCTTTATCATGCTAAGAGGAGCAGGAAAAAGCAAAAAAATTTCAGAATTGCACCTTGCAATGCGGAGAAATTACTGTTTGTGCATTTACAATATTCATTGATTTTTGCCATTGAAAAACATCATGTTATTCATATACTAGAAATGTTTGAAGCTACTGACTGAATGAAAGGAGCTGACATCTCACTCTCTTTGAATCTTCTTTATCATGCTAAGAGGAGCAGGAAAAAGCAAAAAATTTCAGAATTGCACCTTGCAATGCGGAGAAATTACAGTTTGTGCATTTACAATATTCATTGATTTTTGCCATTGAAAAACATCCAGAAATGATTGAAGCTACTGACTGAATGAAAGGAGCTGGCATCTCACTCTCTTTGAATCTTCTTTATCATGCTAAGAGGAGCAGGAAAAAGCAAAAAATTTCAGAATAGCACCTTGCAATGCGGAGAAATTACTGTTTGTGCATTTACAATATTCATTGATTTTTGCCATTGAAAAACATCATGTTATTCATATACCAGAAATGTTTGAAGCTACTGACTGAATGAAAGGAGCTGGCATCTCACTCTCTTTGAATCTTCTTTATCATGCTAAGAGGAGCAGGAAAAAGCAAAAAATTTCAGAATTGCACCTTGCAATGTGGAGAAATTACTGTTTGTGCATTTACAATATTCATTGATTTTTACCATTGAAAAACGTCCAGAAATGATTGAAGCTACTGACTGAATGAAAGTAGCTGGCATCTCACTCTCTTTGAATCTTCTTTATCATGCTAAGAGGAGCAGGAAAAAGCAAAAAATTTCAGACTTGCACCTTGCAATGCGGAGAAATTACTGTTTGTGCATTTACAATATTCATTGATTTTTGCCATTGAAAAACATCATGTTATTCATATACCAGAAATGTTTGAAGCTACTGACTGAATGAAAGGAGCTGGCATCTCACTCTCTTTGAATCTTCTTTATCATGCTAAGAGGAGCAGGAAAAAGCAAAAAATTTCAGAATTGCACCTTGCAATGCGGAGAAATTACTGTTTGTGCATTTACAATATTCATTGATTTTTGCCATTGAAAAACATCATGTTATTCATATACCAGAAATGTTTGAAGCTACTGACTGAATGAAAGGAGCTGGCATCTCACTCTCTTTGAATCTTCTTTATCATGCTAAGAGGAGCAGGAAAAAGCAAAAAATTTCAGAATTGCACCTTGCAATGTGGAGAAATTACTGTTTGTGCATTTACAATATTCATTGATTTTTACCATTGAAAAACGTCCAGAAATGATTGAAGCTACTGACTGAATGAAAGTAGCTGGCATCTCACTCTCTTTGAATCTTCTTTATCATGCTAAGAGGAGCAGGAAAAAGCAAAAAATTCCAGACTTGCACCTTGCAATGCGGAGAAATTACTGTTTGTGCATTTACAATATTCATTGATTTTTGCCATTGAAAAACATCATGTTATTCATATACCAGAAATGTTTGAAGCTACTGACTGAATGAAAGGAGCTGGCATCTCACTCTCTTTGAATCTTCTTTATCATGCTAAGAGGAGCAGGAAAAAGCAAAAAATTTCAGAATTGCACCTTGCAATGCGGAGAAATTACTGTTTGTGCATTTACAATATTCATTGATTTTTGCCATTGAAAAACATCATGTTATTCATATACCAGAAATGATTGAAGCTACTGACTGAATGAAAGGAGCTGGCATCTCACTCTCTTTGAATCTTCTTTATCATGCTAAGAGGAGCAGGAAAAAGTAAAAAATTTCAGAATTGCACCTTGCAATGCGGAGAAATTACTGTTTGTGCATTTATAATATTCAATGATTTTTGCCATTGAAAAACGTCCAGAAATGATTGAAGCTACTGACTGAACGAAAGGAGCTGGCATCTCACTCTCTTTGAATCTTCTTTATCATGCTAAGAGGAGCAGGAAAAAGCAAAAAATTTCAGAATTGCACCTTGCAATGCGGAGAAATTACTGTTTGTGCATTTACAATATTCATTGATTTTTGCCATTGAAAAACATCCAGAAATGATTGAAGCTACTGACTGAATGAAAGGAGCTGGCATCTCACTCTCTTTGAATCTTCTTTATCATGCTAAGAGGAGCAGGAAAAAGCAAAAAATTTCAGAATTGCACCTTGCAATGCGGAGAAATTACTGTTTGTGCATTTACAATATTCATTGATTTTTGCCATTGAAAAACATCATGTTATTCATATACCAGAAATGTTTGAAGCTACTGACTGAATGAAAGGAGCTGACATCTCACTCTCTTTGAATCTTCTTTATCATGCTAAGAGGAGCAGGAAAAAGCAAAAAATTTCAGAATTGCACCTTGCAATGCGGAGAAATTACTGTTTGTGCATTTACAATATTCATTGATTTTTGCCATTGAAAAACGTCCAGAAATGATTGAAGCTAATTACTGAATGAAAGGAGCTGGCATCTCACTCTCTTTGAATCTTCTTTATCATGCTAAGAGGAGCAGGAAAAAGCAAAAAATTTCAGAATTGCACCTTGCAATGCGGAGAAATTACTGTTTGTGCATTTACAATATTCATTGATTTTTGCCATTGAAAAACATGTTATTCATATACCAGAAATGTTTGAAGCTACTGACTGAATGAAAGGAGCTGGCACCTCACTCTCTTTGAATCTTCTTTATCATGCTAAGAGGAGCGGGAAAAAGCAAAAAATTTCAGAATTGCACCTTGCAATGCGGAGAAATTACTGTTTGTGCATTTATAATATTCAATGATTTTTGCCATTGAAAAACGTCCAGAAATGATTGAAGCTACTGACTGAACGAAAGGAGCTGGCATCTCACTCTCTTTGAATCTTCTTTATCATGCTAAGAGGAGCAGGAAAAAGCAAAAAATTTCAGAATTGCACCTTGCAATGCGGAGAAATTACTGTTTGTGCATTTACAATATTCATTGATTTTTGCCATTGAAAAACATCCAGAAATGATTGAAGCTACTGACTGAATGAAAGGAGCTGGCATCTCACTCTCTTTGAATCTTCTTTATCATGCTAAGAGGAGCAGGAAAAAGCAAAAAATTTCAGAATTGCACCTTGCAATGCGGAGAAATTACTGTTTGTGCATTTACAATATTCATTGATTTTTGCCATTGAAAAACATCATGTTATTCATATACCAGAAATGTTTGAAGCTACTGACTGAATGAAAGGAGCTGACATCTCACTCTCTTTGAATCTTCTTTATCATGCTAAGAGGAGCAGGAAAAAGCAAAAAATTTCAGAATTGCACCTTGCAATGTGGAGAAATTACTGTTTGTGCATTTACAATATTCATTGATTTTTACCATTGAAAAACGTCCAGAAATGATTGAAGCTACTGACTGAATGAAAGTAGCTGGCATCTCACTCTCTTTGAATCTTCTTTATCATGCTAAGAGGAGCAGGAAAAAGCAAAAAATTCCAGACTTGCACCTTGCAATGCGGAGAAATTACTGTTTGTGCATTTACAATATTCATTGATTTTTGCCATTGAAAAACATCATGTTATTCATATACCAGAAATGTTTGAAGCTACTGACTGAATGAAAGGAGCTGGCATCTCACTCTCTTTGAATCTTCTTTATCATGCTAAGAGGAGCAGGAAAAAGCAAAAAATTTCAGAATTGCACCTTGCAATGCGGAGAAATTACTGTTTGTGCATTTACAATATTCATTGATTTTTGCCATTGAAAAACATCATGTTATTCATATACCAGAAATGATTGAAGCTACTGACTGAATGAAAGGAGCTGGCATCTCACTCTCTTTGAATCTTCTTTATCATGCTAAGAGGAGCAGGAAAAAGTAAAAAATTTCAGAATTGCACCTTGCAATGCGGAGAAATTACTGTTTGTGCATTTATAATATTCAATGATTTTTGCCATTGAAAAACGTCCAGAAATGATTGAAGCTACTGACTGAACGAAAGGAGCTGGCATCTCACTCTCTTTGAATCTTCTTTATCATGCTAAGAGGAGCAGGAAAAAGCAAAAAATTTCAGAATTGCACCTTGCAATGTGGAGAAATTACTGTTTGTGCATTTACAATATTCATTGATTTTTGCCATTGAAAAACATCCAGAAATGATTGAAGCTACTGACTGAATGAAAGGAGCTGGCATCTCACTCTCTTTGAATCTTCTTTATCATGCTAAGAGGAGCAGGAAAAAGCAAAAAATTTCAGAATTGCACCTTGCAATGCGGAGAAATTACTGTTTGTGCATTTACAATATTCATTGATTTTTGCCATTGAAAAACATCATGTTATTCATATACCAGAAATGTTTGAAGCTACTGACTGAATGAAAGGAGCTGACATCTCACTCTCTTTGAATCTTCTTTATCATGCTAAGAGGAGCAGGAAAAAGCAAAAAATTTCAGAATTGCACCTTGCAATGCGGAGAAATTACTGTTTGTGCATTTACAATATTCATTGATTTTTGCCATTGAAAAACGTCCAGAAATGATTGAAGCTAATTACTGAATGAAAGGAGCTGGCATCTCACTCTCTTTGAATCTTCTTTATCATGCTAAGAGGAGCAGGAAAAAGCAAAAAATTTCAGAATTGCACCTTGCAATGCGGAGAAATTACTGTTTGTGCATTTACAATATTCATTGATTTTTGCCATTGAAAAACATGTTATTCATATACCAGAAATGTTTGAAGCTACTGACTGAATGAAAGGAGCTGGCACCTCACTCTCTTTGAATCTTCTTTATCATGCTAAGAGGAGCGGGAAAAAGCAAAAAATTTCAGAATTGCACCTTGCAATGCGGAGAAATTACTGTTTGTGCATTTATAATATTCAATGATTTTTGCCATTGAAAAACGTCCAGAAATGATTGAAGCTACTGACTGAACGAAAGGAGCTGGCATCTCACTCTCTTTGAATCTTCTTTATCATGCTAAGAGGAGCAGGAAAAAGCAAAAAATTTCAGAATTGCACCTTGCAATGCGGAGAAATTACTGTTTGTGCATTTACAATATTCATTGATTTTTGCCATTGAAAAACATCCAGAAATGATTGAAGCTACTGACTGAATGAAAGGAGCTGGCATCTCACTCTCTTTGAATCTTCTTTATCATGCTAAGAGGAGCAGGAAAAAGCAAAAAATTTCAGAATTGCACCTTGCAATGCGGAGAAATTACTGTTTGTGCATTTACAATATTCATTGATTTTTGCCATTGAAAAACATCATGTTATTCATATACCAGAAATGTTTGAAGCTACTGACTGAATGAAAGGAGCTGACATCTCACTCTCTTTGAATCTTCTTTATCATGCTAAGAGGAGCAGGAAAAAGCAAAAAATTTCAGAATTGCACCTTGCAATGCGGAGAAATTACTGTTTGTGCATTTACAATATTCATTGATTTTTGCCATTGAAAAACGTCCAGAAATGATTGAAGCTACTGACTGAATGAAAGGAGCTGGCATCTCACTCTCTTTGAATCTTCTTTATCATGCTAAGAGGAGCAGGAAAAAGCAAAAAATTTCAGAATTGCACCTTGCAATGCGGAGAAATTACTGTTTGTGCATTTACAATATTCATTGATTTTTGCCATTGAAAAACATGTTATTCATATACCAGAAATGTTTGAAGCTACTGACTGAATGAAAGGAGCTGGCACCTCACTCTCTTTGAATCTTCTTTATCATGCTAAGAGGAGCGGGAAAAAGCAAAAAATTTCAGAATTGCACCTTGCAATGCGGAGAAATTACTGTTTGTGCATTTACAATATTCATTGATTTTTGCCATTGAAAAACGTCCAGAAATGATTGAAGGTACTGACTGAATGAAAGGAGCTGTCATCTCACTCTCTTTGAATCTTCTTTATCATGCTAAGAGGAGCAGGAAAAAGCAAAAAATTTCAGAATTGCACCTTGCAATGCGGAGAAATTACTGTTTGTGCATTTACAATATTCATTGGTTTTTGCCATTGAAAAACGTCCAGAAATGATTGAAGCTACTGACTGAATGAAAGGAGCTGGCATCTCACTCTCTTTGAATCTTCTTTATCATGCTAAGAGGAGCAGGAAAAAGCAAAAAATTTCAGAATTGCACCTTGCAATGCGGAGAAATTACAGTTTGTGCATTTACAATATTCATTGATTTTTGCCATTGAAAAACATCCAGAAATGATTGAAGCTACTGACTGAATGAAAGGAGCTGGCATCTCACTCTCTTTGAATCTTCTTTATCATGCTAAGAGGAGCAGGAAAAAGCAAAAAATTTCAGAATTGCACCTTGCAATGCGGAGAAATTACTGTTTGTGCATTTACAATATTCATTGATTTTTGCCATTGAAAAACATCATGTTATTCATATACCAGAAATGTTTGAAGCTACTGACTGAATGAAAGGAGCTGGCATCTCACTCTCTTTGAATCTTCTTTATCATGCTAAGAGGAGCAGGAAAAAGTAAAAAATTTCAGAATTGCACCTTGCAATGCGGAGAAATTACTGTTTGTGCATTTATAATATTCAATGATTTTTGCCATTGAAAAACGTCCAGAAATGATTGAAGCTACTGACTGAACGAAAGGAGCTGGCATCTCACTCTCTTTGAATCTTCTTTATCATGCTAAGAGGAGCAGGAAAAAGCAAAAAATTTCAGAATTGCACCTTGCAATGCGGAGAAATTACTGTTTGTGCATTTACAATATTCATTGATTTTTGCCATTGAAAAACATCCAGAAATGATTGAAGCTACTGACTGAATGAAAGGAGCTGGCATCTCACTCTCTTTGAATCTTCTTTATCATGCTAAGAGGAGCAGGAAAAAGCAAAAAATTTCAGAATTGCACCTTGCAATGCGGAGAAATTACTGTTTGTGCATTTACAATATTCATTGATTTTTGCCATTGAAAAACATCATGTTATTCATATACCAGAAATGTTTGAAGCTACTGACTGAATGAAAGGAGCTGACATCTCACTCTCTTTGAATCTTCTTTATCATGCTAAGAGGAGCAGGAAAAAGCAAAAAATTTCAGAATTGCACCTTGCAATGCGGAGAAATTACTGTTTGTGCATTTACAATATTCATTGATTTTTGCCATTGAAAAACGTCCAGAAATGATTGAAGCTACTGACTGAATGAAAGGAGCTGGCATCTCACTCTCTTTGAATCTTCTTTATCATGCTAAGAGGAGCAGGAAAAAGCAAAAAATTTCAGAATTGCACCTTGCAATGCGGAGAAATTACTGTTTGTGCATTTACAATATTCATTGATTTTTGCCATTGAAAAACATGTTATTCATATACCAGAAATGTTTGAAGCTACTGACTGAATGAAAGGAGCTGGCACCTCACTCTCTTTGAATCTTCTTTATCATGCTAAGAGGAGCGGGAAAAAGCAAAAAATTTCAGAATTGCACCTTGCAATGCGGAGAAATTACTGTTTGTGCATTTATAATATTCAATGATTTTTGCCATTGAAAAACGTCCAGAAATGATTGAAGCTACTGACTGAACGAAAGGAGCTGGCATCTCACTCTCTTTGAATCTTCTTTATCATGCTAAGAGGAGCAGGAAAAAGCAAAAAATTTCAGAATTGCACCTTGCAATGCGGAGAAATTACTGTTTGTGCATTTACAATATTCATTGATTTTTGCCATTGAAAAACATCCAGAAATGATTGAAGCTACTGACTGAATGAAAGGAGCTGGCATCTCACTCTCTTTGAATCTTCTTTATCATGCTAAGAGGAGCAGGAAAAAGCAAAAAATTTCAGAATTGCACCTTGCAATGCGGAGAAATTACTGTTTGTGCATTTACAATATTCATTGATTTTTGCCATTGAAAAACATCATGTTATTCATATACCAGAAATGTTTGAAGCTACTGACTGAATGAAAGGAGCTGACATCTCACTCTCTTTGAATCTTCTTTATCATGCTAAGAGGAGCAGGAAAAAGCAAAAAATTTCAGAATTGCACCTTGCAATGCGGAGAAATTACTGTTTGTGCATTTACAATATTCATTGATTTTTGCCATTGAAAAACGTCCAGAAATGATTGAAGCTACTGACTGAATGAAAGGAGCTGGCATCTCACTCTCTTTGAATCTTCTTTATCATGCTAAGAGGAGCAGGAAAAAGCAAAAAATTTCAGAATTGCACCTTGCAATGCGGAGAAATTACTGTTTGTGCATTTACAATATTCATTGATTTTTGCCATTGAAAAACATGTTATTCATATACCAGAAATGTTTGAAGCTACTGACTGAATGAAAGGAGCTGGCACCTCACTCTCTTTGAATCTTCTTTATCATGCTAAGAGCAGCGGGAAAAAGCAAAAAATTTCAGAATTGCACCTTGCAATGCGGAGAAATTACTGTTTGTGCATTTACAATATTCATTGATTTTTGCAATTGAAAAACGTCCAGAAATGATTGAAGGTACTGACTGAATGAAAGGAGCTGTCATCTCACTCTCTTTGAATCTTCTTTATCATGCTAAGAGGAGCAGGAAAAAGCAAAAAATTTCAGAATTGCACCTTGCAATGCGGAGAAATTACTGTTTGTGCATTTACAATATTCATTGGTTTTTGCCATTGAAAAACGTCCAGAAATGATTGAAGCTACTGACTGAATGAAAGGAGCTGGCATCTCACTCTCTTTGAATCTTCTTTATCATGCTAAGAGGAGCAGGAAAAAGCAAAAAATTTCAGAATTGCACCTTGCAATGCGGAGAAATTACAGTTTGTGCATTTACAATATTCATTGATTTTTGCCATTGAAAAACATCCAGAAATGATTGAAGCTACTGACTGAATGAAAGGAGCTGGCATCTCACTCTCTTTGAATCTTCTTTATCATGCTAAGAGGAGCAGGAAAAAGCAAAAAATTTCAGAATTGCACCTTGCAATGCGGAGAAATTACTGTTTGTGCATTTACAATATTCATTGATTTTTGCCATTGAAAAACATCATGTTATTCATATACCAGAAATGTTTGAAGCTACTGACTGAATGAAAGGAGCTGGCATCTCACTCTCTTTGAATCTTCTTTATCATGCTAAGAGGAGCAGGAAAAAGCAAAAAATTTCAGAATTGCACCTTGCAATGTGGAGAAATTACTGTTTGTGCATTTACAATATTCATTGATTTTTACCATTGAAAAACGTCCAGAAATGATTGAAGCTACTGACTGAATGAAAGTAGCTGGCATCTCACTCTCTTTGAATCTTCTTTATCATGCTAAGAGGAGCAGGAAAAAGCAAAAAATTTCAGACTTGCACCTTGCAATGCGGAGAAATTACTGTTTGTGCATTTACAATATTCATTGATTTTTGCCATTGAAAAACATCATGTTATTCATATACCAGAAATGTTTGAAGCTACTGACTGAATGAAAGGAGCTGGCATCTCACTCTCTTTGAATCTTCTTTATCATGCTAAGAGGAGCAGGAAAAAGTATAAAATTTCAGAATTGCACCTTGCAATGCGGAGAAATTACTGTTTGTGCATTTATAATATTCAATGATTTTTGCCATTGAAAAATGTCCAGAAATGATTGAAGCTACTGACTGAACGAAAGGAGCTGGCATCTCACTCTCTTTGAATCTTCTTTATCATGCTAAGAGGAGCAGGAAAAAGCAAAAAATTTCAGAATTGCACCTTGCAATGCGGAGAAATTACTGTTTGTGCATTTACAATATTCATTGATTTTTGCCATTGAAAAACATCCAGAAATGATTGAAGCTACTGACTGAATGAAAGGAGCTGGCATCTCACTCTCTTTGAATCTTCTTTATCATGCTAAGAGGAGCAGGAAAAAGCAAAAAATTTCAGAATTGCACCTTGCAATGCGGAGAAATTACTGTTTGTGCATTTACAATATTCATTGATTTTTGCCATTGAAAAACATCATGTTATTCATATACCAGAAATGTTTGAAGCTACTGACTGAATGAAAGGAGCTGACATCTCACTCTCTTTGAATCTTCTTTATCATGCTAAGAGGAGCAGGAAAAAGCAAAAAATTTCAGAATTGCACCTTGCAATGCGGAGAAATTACTGTTTGTGCATTTACAATATTCATTGATTTTTGCCATTGAAAAACGTCCAGAAATGATTGAAGCTACTGACTGAATGAAAGGAGCTGGCATCTCACTCTCTTTGAATCTTCTTTATCATGCTAAGAGGAGCAGGAAAAAGCAAAAAATTTCAGAATTGCACCTTGCAATGCGGAGAAATTACTGTTTGTGCATTTACAATATTCATTGATTTTTGCCATTGAAAAACATGTTATTCATATACCAGAAATGTTTGAAGCTACTGACTGAATGAAAGGAGCTGGCACCTCACTCTCTTTGAATCTTCTTTATCATGCTAAGAGGAGCGGGAAAAAGCAAAAAATTTCAGAATTGCACCTTGCAATGCGGAGAAATTACTGTTTGTGCATTTATAATATTCAATGATTTTTGCCATTGAAAAACGTCCAGAAATGATTGAAGCTACTGACTGAACGAAAGGAGCTGGCATCTCACTCTCTTTGAATCTTCTTTATCATGCTAAGAGGAGCAGGAAAAAGCAAAAAATTTCAGAATTGCACCTTGCAATGCGGAGAAATTACTGTTTGTGCATTTACAATATTCATTGATTTTTGCCATTGAAAAACATCCAGAAATGATTGAAGCTACTGACTGAATGAAAGGAGCTGGCATCTCACTCTCTTTGAATCTTCTTTATCATGCTAAGAGGAGCAGGAAAAAGCAAAAAATTTCAGAATTGCACCTTGCAATGCGGAGAAATTACTGTTTGTGCATTTACAATATTCATTGATTTTTGCCATTGAAAAACATCATGTTATTCATATACCAGAAATGTTTGAAGCTACTGACTGAATGAAAGGAGCTGACATCTCACTCTCTTTGAATCTTCTTTATCATGCTAAGAGGAGCAGGAAAAAGCAAAAAATTTCAGAATTGCACCTTGCAATGCGGAGAAATTACTGTTTGTGCATTTACAATATTCATTGATTTTTGCCATTGAAAAACGTCCAGAAATGATTGAAGCTACTGACTGAATGAAAGGAGCTGGCATCTCACTCTCTTTAAATCTTCTTTATCATGCTAAGAGGAGCAGGAAAAAGCAAAAAATTTCAGAATTGCACCTTGCAATGCGGAGAAATTACTGTTTGTGCATTTACAATATTCATTGATCTTTGCCATTGAAAAACATGTTATTCATATACCAGAAATGTTTGAAGCTACTGACTGAATGAAAGGAGCTGGCACCTCACTCTCTTTGAATCTTCTTTATCATGCTAAGAGGAGCGGGAAAAAGCAAAAAATTTCAGAATTGCACCTTGCAATGCGGAGAAATTACTGTTTGTGCATTTACAATATTCATTGATTTTTGCCAATGAAAAACGTCCAGAAATGATTGAAGGTACTGACTGAATGAAAGGAGCTGGCATCTCACTCTCTTTGAATCTTCTTTATCATGCTAAGAGGAGCAGGAAAAAGCAAAAAATTTCAGAATTGCACCTTGCAATGCGGAGAAATTACTGTTTGTGCATTTACAATATTCATTGGTTTTTGCCATTGAAAAACGTCCAGAAATGATTGAAGCTACTGACTGAATGAAAGGAGCTGGCATCTCACTCTCTTTGAATCTTCTTTATCATGCTAAGAGGAGCAGGAAAAAGCAAAAAATTTCAGAATTGCACCTTGCAATGCGGAGAAATTACAGTTTGTGCATTTACAATATTCATTGATTTTTGCCATTGAAAAACATCCAGAAATGATTGAAGCTACTGACTGAATGAAAGGAGCTGGCATCTCACTCTCTTTGAATCTTCTTTATCATGCTAAGAGGAGCAGGAAAAAGCAAAAAATTTCAGAATTGCACCTTGCAATGCGGAGAAATTACTGTTTGTGCATTTACAATATTCATTGATTTTTGCCATTGAAAAACATCATGTTATTCATATACCAGAAATGTTTGAAGCTACTGACTGAATGAAAGGAGCTGGCATCTCACTCTCTTTGAATCTTCTTTATCATGCTAAGAGGAGCAGGAAAAAGCAAAAAATTTCAGAATTGCACCTTGCAATGTGGAGAAATTACTGTTTGTGCATTTACAATATTCATTGATTTTTACCATTGAAAAACGTCCAGAAATGATTGAAGCTACTGACTGAATGAAAGTAGCTGGCATCTCACTCTCTTTGAATCTTCTTTATCATGCTAAGAGGAGCAGGAAAAAGCAAAAAATTTCAGACTTGCACCTTGCAATGCGGAGAAATTACTGTTTGTGCATTTACAATATTCATTGATTTTTGCCATTGAAAAACATCATGTTATTCATATACCAGAAATGTTTGAAGCTACTGACTGAATGAAAGGAGCTGGCATCTCACTCTCTTTGAATCTTCTTTATCATGCTAAGAGGAGCAGGAAAAAGCAAAAAATTTCAGAATTGCACCTTGCAATGCGGAGAAATTACTGTTTGTGCATTTACAATATTCATTGATTTTTGCCATTGAAAAACATCATGTTATTCATATACCAGAAATGTTTGAAGCTACTGACTGAATGAAAGGAGCTGGCATCTCACTCTCTTTGAATCTTCTTTATCATGCTAAGAGGAGCAGGAAAAAGCAAAAAATTTCAGAATTGCACCTTGCAATGTGGAGAAATTACTGTTTGTGCATTTACAATATTCATTGATTTTTACCATTGAAAAACGTCCAGAAATGATTGAAGCTACTGACTGAATGAAAGTAGCTGGCATCTCACTCTCTTTGAATCTTCTTTATCATGCTAAGAGGAGCAGGAAAAAGCAAAAAATTTCAGACTTGCACCTTGCAATGCGGAGAAATTACTGTTTGTGCATTTACAATATTCATTGATTTTTGCCATTGAAAAACATCATGTTATTCATATACCAGAAATGTTTGAAGCTACTGACTGAATGAAAGGAGCTGGCATCTCACTCTCTTTGAATCTTCTTTATCATGCTAAGAGGAGCAGGAAAAAGCAAAAAATTTCAGAATTGCACCTTGCAATGCGGAGAAATTACTGTTTGTGCATTTACAATATTCATTGATTTTTGCCATTGAAAAACATCATGTTATTCATATACCAGAAATGTTTGAAGCTACTGACTGAATGAAAGGAGCTGGCATCTCACTCTCTTTGAATCTTCTTTATCATGCTAAGAGGAGCAGGAAAAAGCAAAAAATTTCAGAATTGCACCTTGCAATGTGGAGAAATTACTGTTTGTGCATTTACAATATTCATTGATTTTTACCATTGAAAAACGTCCAGAAATGATTGAAGCTACTGACTGAATGAAAGCAGCTGGCATCTCACTCTCTTTGAATCTTCTTTATCATGCTAAGAGGAGCAGGAAAAAGCAAAAAATTTCAGACTTGCACCTTGCAATGCGGAGAAATTACTGTTTGTGCATTTACAATATTCATTGATTTTTGCCATTGAAAAACATCATGTTATTCATATACCAGAAATGTTTGAAGCTACTGACTGAATGAAAGGAGCTGGCATCTCACTCTCTTTGAATCTTCTTTATCATGCTAAGAGGAGCAGGAAAAAGCAAAAAATTTCAGAATTGCACCTTGCAATGCGGAGAAATTACTGTTTGTGCATTTACAATATTCATTGATTTTTGCCATTGAAAAACATCATGTTATTCATATACCAGAAATGATTGAAGCTACTGACTGAATGAAAGGAGCTGGCATCTCACTCTCTTTGAATCTTCTTTATCATGCTAAGAGGAGCAGGAAAAAGTAAAAAATTTCAGAATTGCACCTTGCAATGCGGAGAAATTACTGTTTGTGCATTTATAATATTCAATGATTTTTGCCATTGAAAAACGTCCAGAAATGATTGAAGCTACTGACTGAACGAAAGGAGCTGGCATCTCACTCTCTTTGAATCTTCTTTATCATGCTAAGAGGAGCAGGAAAAAGCAAAAAATTTCAGAATTGCACCTTGCAATGCGGAGAAATTACTGTTTGTGCATTTACAATATTCATTGATTTTTGCCATTGAAAAACATCCAGAAATGATTGAAGCTACTGACTGAATGAAAGGAGCTGGCATCTCACTCTCTTTGAATCTTCTTTATCATGCTAAGAGGAGCAGGAAAAAGCAAAAAATTTCAGAATTGCACCTTGCAATGCGGAGAAATTACTGTTTGTGCATTTACAATATTCATTGATTTTTGCCATTGAAAAACATCATGTTATTCATATACCAGAAATGTTTGAAGCTACTGACTGAATGAAAGGAGCTGACATCTCACTCTCTTTGAATCTTCTTTATCATGCTAAGAGGAGCAGGAAAAAGCAAAAAATTTCAGAATTGCACCTTGCAATGCGGAGAAATTACTGTTTGTGCATTTACAATATTCATTGATTTTTGCCATTGAAAAACGTCCAGAAATGATTGAAGCTACTGACTGAATGAAAGGAGCTGGCATCTCACTCTCTTTGAATCTTCTTTATCATGCTAAGAGGAGCAGGAAAAAGCAAAAAATTTCAGAATTGCACCTTGCAATGCGGAGAAATTACTGTTTGTGCATTTACAATATTCATTGATTTTTGCCATTGAAAAACATGTTATTCATATACCAGAAATGTTTGAAGCTACTGACTGAATGAAAGGAGCTGGCACCTCCCTCTCTTTGAATCTTCTTTATCATGCTAAGAGGAGCGGGAAAAAGCAAAAAATTTCAGAATTGCACCTTGCAATGCGGAGAAATTACTGTTTGTGCATTTACAATATTCATTGATTTTTGCCATTGAAAAACGTCCAGAAATGATTGAAGGTACTGACTGAATGAAATGAGCTGGCATCTCACTCTCTTTGAATCTTCTTTATCATGCTAAGAGGAGCAGGAAAAAGCAAAAAATTTCAGAATTGCACCTTGCAATGCGGAGAAATTACAGTTTGTGCATTTACAATATTCATTGATTTTTGCCATTGAAAAACATCCAGAAATGATTGAAGCTACTGACTGAATGAAAGGAGCTGGCATCTCACTCTCTTTGAATCTTCTTTATCATGCTAAGAGGAGCAGGAAAAAGCAAAAAATTTCAGAATTGCACCTTGCAATGCGGAGAAATTACTGCTTGTGCATTTACAATATTCATTGATTTTTGCCATTGAAAAACATCATGTTATTCATATACCAGAAATGTTTGAAGCTACTGACTGAATGAAAGGAGCTGGCATCTCACTCTCTTTGAATCTTCTTTATCATGCTAAGAGGAGCAGGAAAAAGCAAAAAATTTCAGAATTGCACCTTGCAATGTGGAGAAATTACTGTTTGTGCATTTACAATATTCATTGATTTTTACCATTGAAAAACGTCCAGAAATGATTGAAGCTACTGACTGAATGAAAGTAGCTGGCATCTCACTCTCTTTGAATCTTCTTTATCATGCTAAGACGAGCAGGAAAAAGCAAAAAATTTCAGACTTGCACCTTGCAATGCGGAGAAATTACTATTTGTGCATTTACAATATTCATTGATTTTTGCCATTGAAAAACATCATGTTATTCATATACCAGAAATGTTTGAAGCTACTGACTGAATGAAAGGAGCTGGCATCTCACTCTCTTTGAATCTTCTTTATCATGCTAAGAGGAGCAGGAAAAAGCAAAAAATTTCAGAATTGCACCTTGCAATGCGGAGAAATTACTGTTTGTGCATTTACAATATTCATTGATTTTTGCCATTGAAAAACATCATGTTATTCATATACCAGAAATGTTTGAAGCTACTGACTGAATGAAAGGAGCTGGCATCTCACTCTCTTTGAATCTTCTTTATCATGCTAAGAGGAGCAGGAAAAAGCAAAAAATTTCAGACTTGCACCTTGCAATGCGGAGAAATTACTGTTTGTGCATTTACAATATTCATTGATTTTTGCCATTGAAAAACATCATGTTATTCATATACCAGAAATGATTGAAGCTACTGACTGAATGAAAGGAGCTGGCATCTCACTCTCTTTGAATCTTCTTTATCATGCTAAGAGGAGCAGGAAAAAGTAAAAAAAATTTCAGAATTGCACCTTGCAATGCGGAGAAATTACTGTTTGTGCATTTATAATATTCAATGATTTTTGCCATTGAAAAACGTCCAGAAATGATTGAAGCTACTGACTGAACGAAAGGAGCTGGCATCTCACTCTCTTTGAATCTTCTTTATCATGCTAAGAGGAGCAGGAAAAAGCAAAAAATTTCAGAATTGCACCTTGCAATGCGGAGAAATTACTGTTTGTGCATTTACAATATTCATTGATTTTTGCCATTGAAAAACATCATGTTATTCATATACCAGAAATGTTTGAAGCTACTGACTGAATGAAAGGAGCTGGCACCTCACTCTCTTTGAATCTTCTTTATCATGCTAAGAGGAGCGGGAAAAAGCAAAAAATTTCAGAATTGCACCTTGCAATGCGGAGAAATTACTGTTTGTGCATTTACAATATTCATTGATTTTTGCCATTGAAAAACGTCCAGAAATGATTGAAGGTACTGACTGAATGAAATGAGCTGGCATCTCACTCTCTTTGAATCTTCTTTATCATGCTAAGAGGAGCAGGAAAAAGCAAAAAATTTCAGAATTGCACCTTGCAATGCGGAGAAATTACTGTTTGTGCATTTACAATATTCATTGGTTTTTGCCATTGAAAAACGTCCAGAAATGATTGAAGCTACTGACTGAATGAAAGGAGCTGGCATCTCACTCTCTTTGAATCTTCTTTATCATGCTAAGAGGAGCAGGAAAAAGCAAAAAATTTCAGAATTGCACCTTGCAATGCGGAGAAATTACAGTTTGTGCATTTACAATATTCATTGATTTTTGCCATTGAAAAACATCCAGAAATGATTGAAGCTACTGACTGAATGAAAGTAGCTGGCATCTCACTCTTTTTGAATCTTCTTTATCATGCTAAGAGGAGCAGGAAAAAGCAAAAAATTTCAGACTTGCACCTTGCAATGCGGAGAAATTACTATTTGTGCATTTACAATATTCATTGATTTTTGCCATTGAAAAACATCATGTTATTCATATACCAGAAATGTTTGAAGCTACTGACTGAATGAAAGGAGCTGGCATCTCACTCTCTTTGAATCTTCTTTATCATGCTAAGAGGAGCAGGAAAAAGCAAAAAATTTCAGAATTGCACCTTGCAATGCGGAGAAATTACTGTTTGTGCATTTACAATATTCATTGATTTTTGCCATTGAAAAACATCATGTTATTCATATACCAGAAATGTTTGAAGCTACTGACTGAATGAAAGGAGCTGGCATCTCACTCTCTTTGAATCTTCTTTATCATGCTAAGAGGAGCAGGAAAAAGCAAAAAATTTCAGAATTGCACCTTGCAATGTGGAGAAATTACTGTTTGTGCATTTACAATATTCATTGATTTTTACCATTGAAAAACGTCCAGAAATGATTGAAGCTACTGACTGAATGAAAGTAGCTGGCATCTCACTCTCTTTGAATCTTCTTTATCATGCTAAGAGGAGCAGGAAAAAGCAAAAAATTTCAGACTTGCACCTTGCAATGCGGAGAAATTACTGTTTGTGCATTTACAATATTCATTGATTTTTGCCATTGAAAAACATCATGTTATTCATATACCAGAAATGATTGAAGCTACTGACTGAATGAAAGGAGCTGGCATCTCACTCTCTTTGAATCTTCTTTATCATGCTAAGAGGAGCAGGAAAAAGTAAAAAAAATTTCAGAATTGCACCTTGCAATGCGGAGAAATTACTGTTTGTGCATTTATAATATTCAATGATTTTTGCCATTGAAAAACGTCCAGAAATGATTGAAGCTACTGACTGAACGAAAGGAGCTGGCATCTCACTCTTTTTGAATCTTCTTTATCATGCTAAGAGGAGCAGGAAAAAGCAAAAAATTTCAGAATTGCACCTTGCAATGCGGAGAAATTACTGTTTGTGCATTTACAATATTCATTGATTTTTGCCATTGAAAAACATCATGTTATTCATATACCAGAAATGTTTGAAGCTACTGACTGAATGAAAGGAGCTGACATCTCACTCTCTTTGAATCTTCTTTATCATGCTAAGAGGAGCAGGAAAAAGCAAAAAATTTCAGAATTGCACCTTGCAATGCGGAGAAATTACTGTTTGTGCATTTACAATATTCATTGATTTTTGCCATTGAAAAACATCCAGAAATGATTGAAGCTACTGACTGAATGAAAGGAGCTGGCATCTCACTCTCTTTGAATCTTCTTTATCATGCTAAGAGGAGCAGGAAAAAGCAAAAAATTTCAGAATTGCACCTTGCAATGCGGAGAAATTACTGTTTGTGCATTTACAATATTCATTGATTTTTGCCATTGAAAAACATCATGTTATTCATATACCAGAAATGTTTGAAGCTACTGACTGAATGAAAGGAGCTGGCATCTCACTCTCTTTGAATCTTCTTTATCATGCTAAGAGGAGCAGGAAAAAGCAAAAAATTTCAGAATTGCACCTTGCAATGCGGAGAAATTACTGTTTGTGCATTTACAATATTCATTGATTTTTGCCATTGAAAAACGTCCAGAAATGATTGAAGTTACTGACTGAATGAAAGGAGCTGGCATCTCACTCTCTTTGAATCTTCTTTATCATGCTAAGAGGAGCAGGAAAAAGCAAAAAATTTCAGAATTGCACCTTGCAATGCGGAGAAATTACTGTTTGTGCATTTACAATATTCATTGGTTTTTGCCATTGAAAAACGTCCAGAAATGATTGAAGCTACTGACTAAATGAAAGGAGCTGGCATCTCACTCTCTTTGAATCTTCTTTATCATGCTAAGAGGAGCAGGAAAAAGCAAAAAATTTCAGAATTGCACCTTGCAATGCGGAGAAATTACAGTTTGTGCATTTACAATATTCATTGATTTTTGCCATTGAAAAACATCCAGAAATGATTGAAGCTACTGACTGAATGAAAGGAGCTGGCATCTCACTCTCTTTGAATCTTCTTTATCATGCTAAGAGGAGCAGGAAAAAGCAAAAAATTTCAGAATTGCACCTTGCAATGCGGAGAAATTACTGTTTGTGCATTTACAATATTCATTGATTTTTGCCATTGAAAAACATCATGTTATTCATATACCAGAAATGTTTGAAGCTACTGACTGAATGAAAGGAGCTGGCATCTCACTCTCTTTGAATCTTCTTTATCATGCTAAGAGGAGCTGGAAAAAGCAAAAAATTTCAGAATTGCACCTTGCAATGTGGAGAAATTACTGTTTGTGCATTTACAATATTCATTGATTTTTACCATTGAAAAACGTCCAGAAATGATTGAAGCTACTGACTGAATGAAAGTAGCTGGCATCTCACTCTCTTTGAATCTTCTTTATCATGCTAAGAGGAGCAGGAAAAAGCAAAAAATTTCAGACTTGCACCTTGCAATGCGGAGAAATTACTGTTTGTGCATTTACAATATTCATTGATTTTTGCCATTGAAAAACATCATGTTATTCATATACCAGAAATGTTTGAAGCTACTGACTGAATGAAAGGAGCTGGCATCTCACTCTCTTTGAATCTTCTTTATCATGCTAAGAGGAGCAGGAAAAAGCAAAAAATTTCAGAATTGCACCTTGCAATGCGGAGAAATTACTGTTTGTGCATTTACAATATTCATTGATTTTTGCCATTGAAAAACATCATGTTATTCATATACCAGAAATGATTGAAGCTACTGACTGAATGAAAGGAGCTGGCATCTCACTCTCTTTGAATCTTCTTTATCATGCTAAGAGGAGCAGGAAAAAGTAAAAAATTTCAGACTTGCACCTTGCAATGCGGAGAAATTACTGTTTGTGCATTTATAATATTCAATGATTTTTGCCATTGAAAAACGTCCAGAAATGATTGAAGCTACTGACTGAACGAAAGGAGCTGGCATCTCACTCTCTTTGAATCTTCTTTATCATGCTAAGAGGAGCAGGAAAAAGCAAAAAATTTCAGAATTGCACCTTGCAATGCGGAGAAATTACTGTTTGTGCATTTACAATATTCATTGATTTTTGCCATTGAAAAACATCCAGAAATGATTGAAGCTACTGACTGAATGAAAGGAGCTGGCATCTCACTCTCTTTGAATCTTCTTTATCATGCTAAGAGGAGCAGGAAAAAGCAAAAAATTTCAGAATTGCACCTTGCAATGCGGAGAAATTACTGTTTGTGCATTTACAATATTCATTGATTTTTGCCATTGAAAAACATCATGTTATTCATATACCAGAAATGTTTGAAGCTACTGACTGAATGAAAGGAGCTGACATCTCACTCTCTTTGAATCTTCTTTATCATGCTAAGAGGAGCAGGAAAAAGCAAAAAATTTCAGAATTGCACCTTGCAATGCGGAGAAATTACTGTTTGTGCATTTACAATATTCATTGATTTTTGCCATTGAAAAACGTCCAGAAATGATTGAAGCTACTGACTGAATGAAAGGAGCTGGCATCTCACTCTCTTTGAATCTTCTTTATCATGCTAAGAGGAGCAGGAAAAAGCAAAAAATTTCAGAATTGCACCTTGCAATGCGGAGAAATTACTGTTTGTGCATTTACAATATTCATTGATTTTTGCCATTGAAAAACATGTTATTCATATACCAGAAATGTTTGAAGCTACTGACTGAATGAAAGGAGCTGGCACCTCACTCTCTTTGAATCTTCTTTATCATGCTAAGAGGAGCGGGAAAAAGAAAAAATTTCAGAATTGCACCTTGCAATGCGGAGAAATTACTGTTTGTGCATTTATAATATTCAATGATTTTTGCCATTGAAAAACGTCCAGAAATGATTGAAGCTACTGACTGAACGAAAGGAGCTGGCATCTCACTCTCTTTGAATCTTCTTTATCATGCTAAGAGGAGCAGGAAAAAGCAAAAAATTTCAGAATTGCACCTTGCAATGCGGAGAAATTACTGTTTGTGCATTTACAATATTCATTGATTTTTGCCATTGAAAAACATCCAGAAATGATTGAAGCTACTGACTGAATGAAAGGAGCTGGCATCTCACTCTCTTTGAATCTTCTTTATCATGCTAAGAGGAGCAGGAAAAAGCAAAAAATTTCAGAATTGCACCTTGCAATGCGGAGAAATTACTGTTTGTGCATTTACAATATTCATTGATTTTTGCCATTGAAAAACATCATGTTATTCATATACCAGAAATGTTTGAAGCTACTGACTGAATGAAAGGAGCTGACATCTCACTCTCTTTGAATCTTCTTTATCATGCTAAGAGGAGCAGGAAAAAGCAAAAAATTTCAGAATTGCACCTTGCAATGCGGAGAAATTGCTGTTTGTGCATTTACAATATTCATTGATTTTTGCCATTGAAAAACGTCCAGAAATGATTGAAGCTACTGACTGAATGAAAGGAGCTGGCATCTCACTCTCTTTGAATCTTCTTTATCATGCTAAGAGGAGCAGGAAAAAGCAAAAAATTTCAGAATTGCACCTTGCAATGCGGAGAAATTACTGTTTGTGCATTTACAATATTCATTGATTTTTGCCATTGAAAAACATGTTATTCATATACCAGAAATGTTTGAAGCTACTGACTGAATGAAAGGAGCTGGCACCTCACTCTCTTTGAATCTTCTTTATCATGCTAAGAGGAGCGGGAAAAAGCAAAAAATTTCAGAATTGCACCTTGCAATGCGGAGAAATTACTGTTTGTGCATTTACAATATTCATTGATTTTTGCCATTGAAAAACGTCCAGAAATGATTGAAGGTACTGACTGAATGAAAGGAGCTGGCATCTCACTCTCTTTGAATCTTCTTTATCATGCTAAGAGGAGCAGGAAAAAGCAAAAAATTTCAGAATTGCACCTTGCAATGCGGAGAAATTACAGTTTGTGCATTTACAATATTCATTGATTTTTGCCATTGAAAAACATCCAGAAATGATTGAAGCTACTGACTGAATGAAAGGAGCTGGCATCTCACTCTCTTTGAATCTTCTTTATCATGCTAAGAGGAGCAGGAAAAAGCAAAAAATTTCAGACTTGCACCTTGCAATGCGGAGAAATTACTGTTTGTGCATTTACAATATTCATTGATTTTTGCCATTGAAAAACATCATGTTATTCATATACCAGAAATGTTTGAAGCTACTGACTGAATGAAAGGAGCTGGCATCTCACTCTCTTTGAATCTTCTTTATCATGCTAAGAGGAGCAGGAAAAAGCAAAAAATTTCAGAATTGCACCTTGCAATGTGGAGAAATTACTGTTTGTGCATTTACAATATTCATTGATTTTTACCATTGAAAAACGTCCAGAAATGATTGAAGCTACTGACTGAATGAAAGTAGCTGGCATCTCACTCTCTTTGAATCTTCTTTATCATGCTAAGAGGAGCAGGAAAAAGCAAAAAATTTCAGACTTGCACCTTGCAATGCGGAGAAATTACTGTTTGTGCATTTACAATATTCATTGATTTTTGCCATTGAAAAACATCATGTTATTCATATACCAGAAATGTTTGAAGCTACTGACTGAATGAAAGGAGCTGGCATCTCACTCTCTTTGAATCTTCTTTATCATGCTAAGAGGAGCAGGAAAAAGCAAAAAATTTCAGAATTGCACCTTGCAATGCGGAGAAATTACTGTTTGTGCATTTACAATATTCATTGATTTTTGCCATTGAAAAACATCATGTTATTCATATACCAGAAATGATTGAAGCTACTGACTGAATGAAAGGAGCTGGCATCTCACTCTCTTTGAATCTTCTTTATCATGCTAAGAGGAGCAGGAAAAAGTAAAAAATTTCAGACTTGCACCTTGCAATGCGGAGAAATTACTGTTTGTGCATTTATAATATTCAATGATTTTTGCCATTGAAAAACGTCCAGAAATGATTGAAGCTACTGACTGAACGAAAGGAGCTGGCATCTCACTCTCTTTGAATCTTCTTTATCATGCTAAGAGGAGCAGGAAAAAGCAAAAAATTTCAGAATTGCACCTTGCAATGCGGAGAAATTACTGTTTGTGCATTTACAATATTCATTGATTTTTGCCATTGAAAAACATCCAGAAATGATTGAAGCTACTGACTGAATGAAAGGAGCTGGCATCTCACTCTCTTTGAATCTTCTTTATCATGCTAAGAGGAGCAGGAAAAAGCAAAAAATTTCAGAATTGCACCTTGCAATGCGGAGAAATTACTGTTTGTGCATTTACAATATTCATTGATTTTTGCCATTGAAAAACATCATGTTATTCATATACCAGAAATGTTTGAAGCTACTGACTGAATGAAAGGAGCTGACATCTCACTCTCTTTGAATCTTCTTTATCATGCTAAGAGGAGCAGGAAAAAGCAAAAAATTTCAGAATTGCACCTTGCAATGCGGAGAAATTACTGTTTGTGCATTTACAATATTCATTGATTTTTGCCATTGAAAAACGTCCAGAAATGATTGAAGCTACTGACTGAATGAAAGGAGCTGGCATCTCACTCTCTTTGAATCTTCTTTATCATGCTAAGAGGAGCAGGAAAAAGCAAAAAATTTCAGAATTGCACCTTGCAATGCGGAGAAATTACTGTTTGTGCATTTACAATATTCATTGATTTTTGCCATTGAAAAACATGTTATTCATATACCAGAAATGTTTGAAGCTACTGACTGAATGAAAGGAGCTGGCACCTCACTCTCTTTGAATCTTCTTTATCATGCTAAGAGGAGCGGGAAAAAGAAAAAATTTCAGAATTGCACCTTGCAATGCGGAGAAATTACTGTTTGTGCATTTATAATATTCAATGATTTTTGCCATTGAAAAACGTCCAGAAATGATTGAAGCTACTGACTGAACGAAAGGAGCTGGCATCTCACTCTCTTTGAATCTTCTTTATCATGCTAAGAGGAGCAGGAAAAAGCAAAAAATTTCAGAATTGCACCTTGCAATGCGGAGAAATTACTGTTTGTGCATTTACAATATTCATTGATTTTTGCCATTGAAAAACATCCAGAAATGATTGAAGCTACTGACTGAATGAAAGGAGCTGGCATCTCACTCTCTTTGAATCTTCTTTATCATGCTAAGAGGAGCAGGAAAAAGCAAAAAATTTCAGAATTGCACCTTGCAATGCGGAGAAATTACTGTTTGTGCATTTACAATATTCATTGATTTTTGCCATTGAAAAACATCATGTTATTCATATACCAGAAATGTTTGAAGCTACTGACTGAATGAAAGGAGCTGACATCTCACTCTCTTTGAATCTTCTTTATCATGCTAAGAGGAGCAGGAAAAAGCAAAAAATTTCAGAATTGCACCTTGCAATGCGGAGAAATTGCTGTTTGTGCATTTACAATATTCATTGATTTTTGCCATTGAAAAACGTCCAGAAATGATTGAAGCTACTGACTGAATGAAAGGAGCTGGCATCTCACTCTCTTTGAATCTTCTTTATCATGCTAAGAGGAGCAGGAAAAAGCAAAAAATTTCAGAATTGCACCTTGCAATGCGGAGAAATTACTGTTTGTGCATTTACAATATTCATTGATTTTTGCCATTGAAAAACATGTTATTCATATACCAGAAATGTTTGAAGCTACTGACTGAATGAAAGGAGCTGGCACCTCACTCTCTTTGAATCTTCTTTATCATGCTAAGAGGAGCGGGAAAAAGCAAAAAATTTCAGAATTGCACCTTGCAATGCGGAGAAATTACTGTTTGTGCATTTACAATATTCATTGATTTTTGCCATTGAAAAACGTCCAGAAATGATTGAAGGTACTGACTGAATGAAAGGAGCTGGCATCTCACTCTCTTTGAATCTTCTTTATCATGCTAAGAGGAGCAGGAAAAAGCAAAAAATTTCAGAATTGCACCTTGCAATGCGGAGAAATTACAGTTTGTGCATTTACAATATTCATTGATTTTTGCCATTGAAAAACATCCAGAAATGATTGAAGCTACTGACTGAATGAAAGGAGCTGGCATCTCACTCTCTTTGAATCTTCTTTATCATGCTAAGAGGAGCAGGAAAAAGCAAAAAATTTCAGACTTGCACCTTGCAATGCGGAGAAATTACTGTTTGTGCATTTACAATATTCATTGATTTTTGCCATTGAAAAACATCATGTTATTCATATACCAGAAATGTTTGAAGCTACTGACTGAATGAAAGGAGCTGGCATCTCACTCTCTTTGAATCTTCTTTATCATGCTAAGAGGAGCAGGAAAAAGCAAAAAATTTCAGAATTGCACCTTGCAATGTGGAGAAATTACTGTTTGTGCATTTACAATATTCATTGATTTTTACCATTGAAAAACGTCCAGAAATGATTGAAGCTACTGACTGAATGAAAGTAGCTGGCATCTCACTCTCTTTGAATCTTCTTTATCATGCTAAGAGGAGCAGGAAAAAGCTAAAAAATTTCAGACTTGCACCTTGCAATGCGGAGAAATTACTGTTTGTGCATTTACAATATTCATTGATTTTTGCCATTGAAAAACATCATGTTATTCATATACCAGAAATGATTGAAGCTACTGACTGAATGAAAGGAGCTGGCATCTCACTCTCTTTGAATCTTCTTTATCATGCTAAGAGGAGCAGGAAAAAGTAAAAAATTTCAGAATTGCACCTTGCAATGCGGAGAAATTACTGTTTGTGCATTTATAATATTCAATGATTTTTGCCATTGAAAAACGTCCAGAAATGATAGAAGCTACTGACTGAACGAAAGGAGCTGGCATCTCACTCTCTTTGAATCTTCTTTATCATGCTAAGAGGAGCAGGAAAAAGCAAAAAATTTCAGACTTGCACCTTGCAATGCGGAGAAATTACTGTTTGTGCATTTACAATATTCATTGATTTTTGCCATTGAAAAACATCATGTTATTCATATACCAGAAATGTTTGAAGCTACTGACTGAATGAAAGGAGCTGGCATCTCACTCTCTTTGAATCTTCTTTATCATGCTAAGAGGAGCAGGAAAAAGCAAAAAATTTCAGAATTGCACCTTGCAATGTGGAGAAATTACTGTTTGTGCATTTACAATATTCATTGATTTTTACCATTGAAAAACGTCCAGAAATGATTGAAGCTACTGACTGAATGAAAGTAGCTGGCATCTCACTCTCTTTGAATCTTCTTTATCATGCTAAGAGGAGCAGGAAAAAGCTAAAAAATTTCAGACTTGCACCTTGCAATGCGGAGAAATTACTGTTTGTGCATTTACAATATTCATTGATTTTTGCCATTGAAAAACATCATGTTATTCATATACCAGAAATGATTGAAGCTACTGACTGAATGAAAGGAGCTGGCATCTCACTCTCTTTGAATCTTCTTTATCATGCTAAGAGGAGCAGGAAAAAGTAAAAAATTTCAGAATTGCACCTTGCAATGCGGAGAAATTACTGTTTGTGCATTTATAATATTCAATGATTTTTGCCATTGAAAAACGTCCAGAAATGATAGAAGCTACTGACTGAACGAAAGGAGCTGGCATCTCACTCTCTTTGAATCTTCTTTATCATGCTAAGAGGAGCAGGAAAAAGCAAAAAATTTCAGAATTGCACCTTGCAATGCGGAGAAATTACTGTTTGTGCATTTACAATATTCATTGATTTTTGCCATTGAAAAACATCCAGAAATGATTGAAGCTACTGACTGAATGAAAGGAGCTGGCATCTCACTCTCTTTGAATCTTCTTTATCATGCTAAGAGGAGCAGGAAAAAGCAAAAAATTTCAGAATTGCACCTTGCAATGCGGAGAAATTACTGTTTGTGCATTTACAATATTCATTGATTTTTGCCATTGAAAAACATCATGTTATTCATATACCAGAAATGTTTGAAGCTACTGACTGAATGAAAGGAGCTGACATCTCACTCTCTTTGAATCTTCTTTATCATGCTAAGAGGAGCAGGAAAAAGCAAAAAATTTCAGAATTGCACCTTGCAAAGCGGAGAAATTACTGTTTGTGCATATACAATATTCACTGATTTTTGCCATTGAAAAACATCCAGAAATGATTGAAGCTACTGACTGAATGAAAGGAGCTGGCATCTCACTCTCTTTGAATCTTCTTTATCATGCTAAGAGGAGCAGGAAAAAGCAAAAAATTTCAGAATTGCACCTTGCAATGTGGAGAAATTACTGTTTGTGCATTTACAATATTCATTGATTTTTGCCATTGAAAAACATCATGTTATTCATATACCAGAAATGTTTGAAGCTACTGACTGAA
Source organism: Phyllobates terribilis (assembly GCF_046119375.1). Lineage (NCBI taxonomy): Eukaryota > Metazoa > Chordata > Amphibia > Anura > Dendrobatidae > Phyllobates > Phyllobates terribilis. The sequence goes on from NW_027363543.1 coordinate 105,290, forward strand.
TGAAAGGAGCTGGCATCTCACTCTCTTTGAATCTTCTTTATCATGCTAAGAGGAGCAGGAAAAAGCAAAAAATTTCAGAATTGCACCTTGCAATGCGGAGAAATTACTGTTTGTGCATTTACAATATTCATTGATTTTTGCCATTGAAAAACATCATGTTATTCATATACCAGAAATGTTTGAAGCTACTGACTGAATGAAAGGAGCTGGCATCTCACTCTCTTTGAATCTTCTTTATCATGCTAAGAGGAGCAGGAAAAAGCAAAAAATTTCAGAATTGCACCTTGCAATGTGGAGAAATTACTGTTTGTGCATTTACAATATTCATTGATTTTTACCATTGAAAAACGTCCAGAAATGATTGAAGCTACTGACTGAATGAAAGTAACTGGCATCTCACTCTCTTTGAATCTTCTTTATCATGCTAAGAGGAGCAGGAAAAAGCAAAAAATTTCAGACTTGCACCTTGCAATGCGGAGAAATTACTGTTTGTGCATTTACAATATTCATTGATTTTTGCCATTGAAAAACATCATGTTATTCATATACCAGAAATGTTTGAAGCTACTGACTGAATGAAAGGAGCTGGCATCTCACTCTCTTTGAATCTTCTTTATCATGCTAAGAGGAGCAGGAAAAAGCAAAAAATTTCAGAATTGCACCTTGCAATGCGGAGAAATTACTGTTTGTGCATTTACAATATTCATTGATTTTTGCCATTGAAAAACGTCCAGAAATGATTGAAGCTACTGACTGAATGAAAGGAGCTGGCATCTCACTCTCTTTGAATCTTCTTTATCATGCTAAGAGGAGCAGGAAAAAGCAAAAAATTTCAGAATTGCACCTTGCAATGCGGAGAAATTACTGTTTGTGCATTTACAATCTTCATTAATTTTTGCCATTGAAAAACGTCCAGAAATGATTGAAGCTACTGACTGAATGAAAGGAGCTGGCATTTCACTCTCTTTGAATCTTCTTTATCATGCTAAGAGGAGCAGGAAAAATCAAAAAATTTCAGAATTGCACCTTGCAATGCGGAGAAATTACTGTTTGTGCATTTACAATATTCATTGATTTTTGCCATTGAAAAACATGTTATTCATATACCAGAAATGTTTGAAGCTACTGACTGAATGAAAGGAGCTGGCACCTCACTCTCTTTGAATCTTCTTTATCATGCTAAGAGGAGCGGGAAAAAGCAAAAAATTTCAGAATTGCACCTTGCAATGCGGAGAAATTACTGTTTGTGCATTTACAATATTCATTGATTTTTGCCATTGAAAAACGTCCAGAAATGATTGAAGGTACTGACTGAATGAAAGGAGCTGGCATCTCACTCTCTTTGAATCTTCTTTATCATGCTAAGAGGAGCAGGAAAAAGCAAAAAATTTCAGAATTGCACCTTGCAATGCGGAGAAATTACTGTTTGTGCATTTACAATATTCATTGATTTTTGCCACTGAAAAACGTCCAGAAATGATTGAAGCTACTGACTGAATGAAAGGAGCTGGCATCTCACTCTCTTTGAATCTTCTTTATCATGCTAAGAGGAGCAGGAAAAAGCAAAAAATTTCAGAATTGCACCTTGCAATGCGGAGAAATTACAGTTTGTGCATTTACAATATTCATTGATTTTTGCCATTGAAAAACATCCAGAAATGATTGAAGCTACTGACTGAATGAAAGGAGCTGGCATCTCACTCTCTTTGAATCTTCTTTATCATGCTAAGAGGAGCAGGAAAAAGCAAAAAATTTCAGAATTGCACCTTGCAATGCGGAGAAATTACTGTTTGTGCATTTACAATATTCATTGATTTTTGCCATTGAAAAACATCATGTTATTCATATACCAGAAATGTTTGAAGCTACTGACTGAATGAAAGGAGCTGGCATCTCACTCTCTTTGAATCTTCTTTATCATGCTAAGAGGAGCAGGAAAAAGCAAAAAATTTCAGAATTGCACCTTGCAATGTGGAGAAATTACTGTTTGTGCATTTACAATATTCATTGATTTTTACCATTGAAAAACGTCCAGAAATGATTGAAGCTACTGACTGAATGAAAGTAGCTGGCATCTCACTCTCTTTGAATCTTCTTTATCATGCTAAGAGGAGCAGGAAAAAGCAAAAAATTTCAGACTTGCACCTTGCAATGCGGAGAAATTACTGTTTGTGCATTTACAATATTCATTGATTTTTGCCATTGAAAAACATCATGTTATTCATATACCAGAAATGTTTGAAGCTACTGACTGAATGAAAGGAGCTGGCATCTCACTCTCTTTGAATCTTCTTTATCATGCTAAGAGGAGCAGGAAAAAGCAAAAAATTTCAGAATTGCACCTTGCAATGCGGAGAAATTACTGTTTGTACATTTACAATATTCATTGATTTTTGCCATTGAAAAACATCCAGAAATGATTGAAGCTACTGACTGAATGAAAGGAGCTGGCATCTCACTCTCTTTGAATCTTCTTTATCATGCTAAAAGGAGCAGGAAAAAGCAAAAAATTTCAGAATTGCACCTTGCAATGCGGAGAAATTACTGTTTGTGCATTTACAATATTCATTGATTTTTGCCATTGAAAAACATCATGTTATTCATATACCAGAAATGTTTGAAGCTACTGACTGAATGAAAGGAGCTGACATCACACTCTCTTTGAATCTTCTTTATCATGCTAAGAGGAGCAGGAAAAAGCAAAAATTTTCAGAATTGCACCTTGCAATGCGGAGAAATTACTGTTTGTGCATTTACAATATTCATTGATTTTTGCCATTGAAAAACATCCAGAAATGATTGAAGCTACTGACTGAATGAAAAGAGCTGGCATCTCACTCTCTTTGAATCTTCTTTATCATGCTAAGAGGAGCAGGAAAAAGCAAAAAATTTCAGAATTGCACCTTGCAATGCGGAGAAATTACTGTTTGTGCATTTACAATATTCATTGATTTTTGCCATTGAAAAACATCATGTTATTCATATACCAGAAATGTTTGAAGCTACTGACTGAATGAAAGGAGCTGGCATCTCACTTTCTTTGAATCTTCTTTATCATGCTAAGAGGAGCAGGAAAAAGCAAAAAATTTCAGAATTGCACCTTGCAATGCGGAGAAATTACTGTTTGTGCATTTACAATATTCATTGATTTTTGCCATTGAAAAACGTCCAGAAATGATTGAAGGTACTGACTGAATGAAAGGAGCTGGCATCTCACTCTCTTTGAATCTTCTTTATCATGCTAAGAGGAGCAGGAAAAAGCAAAAAATTTCAGAATTGCACCTTGCAATGCGGAGAAATTACTGTTTGTGCATTTACAATATTCATTGGTTTTTGCCATTGAAAAACGTCCAGAAATGATTGAAGCTACTGACTGAATGAAAGTAGCTGGCATCTCACTCTCTTTGAATCTTCTTTATCATGCTAAGAGGAGCAGGAAAAAGCAAAAAATTTCAGAATTGCACCTTGCAATGCGGAGAAATTACAGTTTGTGCATTTACAATATTCATTGATTTTTGCCATTGAAAAACATCCAGAAATGATTGAAGCTACTGACTGAATGAAAGGAGCTGGCATCTCACTCTCTTTGAATCTTCTTTATCATGCTAAGAGGAGCAGGAAAAAGCAAAAAATTTCAGAATTGCACCTTGCAATGCGGAGAAATTACTGTTTGTGCATTTACAATATTCATTGATTTTTGCCATTGAAAAACATCATGTTATTCATATACCAGAAATGTTTGAAGCTACTGACTGAATGAAAGGAGCTGGCATCTCACTCTCTTTGAATCTTCTTTATCATGCTAAGAGGAGCAGGAAAAAGCAAAAAATTTCAGAATTGCACCTTGCAATGTGGAGAAATTACTGTTTGTGCATTTACAATATTCATTGATTTTTACCATTGAAAAACGTCCAGAAATGATTGAAGCTACTGACTGAATGAAAGTAGCTGGCATCTCACTCTCTTTGAATCTTCTTTATCATGCTAAGAGGAGCAGGAAAAAGCAAAAAATTTCAGACTTGCACCTTGCAATGCGGAGAAATTACTGTTTGTGCATTTACAATATTCATTGATTTTTGCCATTGAAAAACATCATGTTATTCATATACCAGAAATGTTTGAAGCTACTGACTGAATGAAAGGAGCTGGCATCTCACTCTCTTTGAATCTTCTTTATCATGCTAAGAGGAGCAGGAAAAAGCAAAAAATTTCAGAATTGCACCTTGCAATGCGGAGAAATTACTGTTTGTGCATTTACAATATTCATTGATTTTTGCCATTGAAAAACATCATGTTATTCATATACCAGAAATGTTTGAAGCTACTGACTGAATGAAAGGAGCTGGCATCTCACTCTCTTTGAATCTTCTTTATCATGCTAAGAGGAGCAGGATAAAGTAAAAAATTTCAGAATTGCACCTTGCAATGCGGAGAAATTACTGTTTGTGCATTTATAATATTCAATGATTTTTGCCATTGAAAAACGTCCAGAAATGATTGAAGCTACTGACTGAACGAAAGGAGCTGGCATCTCACTCTCTTTGAATCTTCTTTATCATGCTAAGAGGAGCAGGAAAAAGCAAACAATTTCAGAATTGCACGTTGCAATGTGGAGAAATTACTGTTTGTGCATTTACAATATTCATTGATTTTTACCATTGAAAAACGTCCAGAAATGATTGAAGCTACTGACTGAATGAAAGTAGCTGGCATCTCACTCTCTTTGAATCTTCTTTATCATGCTAAGAGGAGCAGGAAAAAGCAAAAAATTTCAGACTTGCACCTTGCAATGCGGAGAAATTACTGTTTGTGCATTTACAATATTCATTGATTTTTGCCATTGAAAAACATCATCTTATTCATATACCAGAAATGTTTGAAGCTACTGACTGAATGAAAGGAGCTGGCATCTCACTCTCTTTGAATCTTCTTTATCATGCTAAGAGGAGCAGGAAAAAGTAAAAAATTTCAGAATTGCACCTTGCAATGCGGAGAAATTACTGTTTGTGCATTTATAATATTCAATGATTTTTGCCATTGAAAAACGTCCAGAAATGATTGAAGCTACTGACTGAACGAAAGGAGCTGGCATCTCACTCTCTTTGAATCTTCTTTATCATGCTAAGAGGAGCAGGAAAAAGCAAAAAATTTCAGAATTGCACCTTGCAATGCGGAGAAATTACTGTTTGTGCATTTACAATATTCATTGATTTTTGCCATTGAAAAAGATCCAGAAATGATTGAAGCTACTGACTGAATGAAAGGAGCTGGCATCTCACTCTCTTTGAATCTTCTTTATCATGCTAAGAGGAGCAGGAAAAAGCAAAAAATTTCAGAATTGCACCTTGCAATGCGGAGAAATTACTGTTTGTGCATTTACAATATTCATTGATTTTTGCCATTGAAAAACATCATGTTATTCATATACCAGAAATGTTTGAAGCTACTGACTGAATGAAAGGAGCTGACATCTCACTCTCTTTGAATCTTCTTTATCATGCTAAGAGGAGCAGGAAAAAGCAAAAAATTTCAGAATTGCACCTTGCAATGCGGAGAAATTACTGTTTGTGCATTTACAATATTCATTGATTTTTGCCATTGAAAAACGTCCAGAAATGATTGAAGCTACTGACTGAATGAAAGGAGCTGGCATCTCACTCTCTTTGAATCTTCTTTATCATGCTAAGAGGAGCAGGAAAAAGCAAAAAATTTCAGAATTGCACCTTGCAATGCGGAGAAATTACTGTTTGTGCATTTACAATATTCATTGATTTTTGCCATTGAAAAACATGTTATTCATATACCAGAAATGTTTGAAGCTACTGACTGAATGAAAGGAGCTGGCACCTCACTCTCTTTGAATCTTCTTTATCATGCTAAGAGGAGCGGGAAAAAGCAAAAAATTTCAGAATTGCACCTTGCAATGCGGAGAAATTACTGTTTGTGCATTTATAATATTCAATGATTTTTGCCATTGAAAAACGTCCAGAAATGATTGAAGCTACTGACTGAACGAAAGGAGCTGGCATCTCACTCTCTTTGAATCTTCTTTATCATGCTAAGAGGAGCAGGAAAAAGCAAAAAATTTCAGAATTGCACCTTGCAATGCGGAGAAATTACTGTTTGTGCATTTACAATATTCATTGATTTTTACCATTGAAAAACGTCCAGAAATGATTGAAGCTACTGACTGAATGAAAGTAGCTGGCATCTCACTCTCTTTGAATCTTCTTTATCATGCTAAGAGGAGCAGGAAAAAGCAAAAAATTTCAGACTTGCACCTTGCAATGCGGAGAAATTACTGTTTGTGCATTTACAATATTCATTGATTTTTGCCATTGAAAAACATCATGTTATTCATATACCAGAAATGTTTGAAGCTACTGACTGAATGAAAGGAGCTGGCATCTCACTCTCTTTGAATCTTCTTTATCATGCTAAGAGGAGCAGGAAAAAGCAAAAAATTTCAGAATTGCACCTTGCAATGCGGAGAAATTACTGTTTGTGCATTTACAATATTCATTGATTTTTGCCATTGAAAAACATCCAGAAATGATTGAAGCTACTGACTGAATGAAAGGAGCTGGCATCTCACTCTCTTTGAATCTTCTTTATCATGCTAAGAGGAGCAGGAAAAGCAAAAAATTTCAGAATTGCACCTTGCAATGCGGAGAAATTACTGTTTGTGCATTTACAATATTCATTGATTTTTGCCATTGAAAAACATCATGTTATTCATATACCAGAAATGTTTGAAGCTACTGACTGAATGAAAGGAGCTGACATCACACTCTCTTTGAATCTTCTTTATCATGCTAAGACGAGCAGGAAAAAGCAAAAAATTTCAGAATTGCACCTTGCAATGCGGAGAAATTACTGTTTGTGCATTTACAATATTCATTGATTTTTGCCATTGAAAAACATCCAGAAATGATTGAAGCTACTGACTGAATGAAAAGAGCTGGCATCTCACTCTCTTTGAATCTTCTTTATCATGCTAAGAGGAGCAGGAAAAAGCAAAAAATTTCAGAATTGCACCTTGCAATGCGGAGAAATTACTGTTTGTGCATTTACAATATTCATTGATTTTTGCCATTGAAAAACATCATGTTATTCATATACCAGAAATGTTTGAAGCTACTGACTGAATGAAAGGAGCTGGCATCTCACTCTCTTTGAATCTTCTTTATCATGCTAAGAGGAGCAGGAAAAAGCAAAAAATTTCAGAATTGCACCTTGCAATGCGGAGAAATTACTGTTTGTGCATTTACAATATTCATTGATTTTTGCCATTGAAAAACGTCCAGAAATGATTGAAGGTACTGACTGAATGAAAGGAGCTGGCATCTCACTCTCTTTGAATCTTCTTTATCATGCTAAGAGGAGCAGGAAAAAGCAAAAAATTTCAGAATTGCACCTTGCAATGCGGAGAAATTACTGTTTGTGCATTTACAATATTCATTGGTTTTTGCCATTGAAAAACGTCCAGAAATGATTGAAGCTACTGACTGAATGAAAGGAGCTGGCATCTCACTCTCTTTGAAACTTCTTTATCATGCTAAGAGGAGCAGGAAAAAGCAAAAAATTTCAGAATTGCACCTTGCAATGCGGAGAAATTACAGTTTGTGCATTTACAATATTCATTGATTTTTGCCATTGAAAAACATCCAGAAATGATTGAAGCTACTGACTGAATGAAAGGAGCTGGCATCTCACTCTCTTTGAATCTTCTTTATCATGCTAAGAGGAGCAGGAAAAAGCAAAAAATTTCAGAATTGCACCTTGCAATGTGGAGAAATTACTGTTTGTGCATTTACAATATTCATTGATTTTTACCATTGAAAAACGTCCAGAAATGATTGAAGCTACTGACTGAATGAAAGTAGCTGGCATCTCACTCTCTTTGAATCTTCTTTATCATGCAAAGAGGAGCAGGAAAAAGCAAAAAATTTCAGACTTGCACCTTGCAATGCGGAGAAATTACTGTTTGTGCATTTACAATATTCATTGATTTTTGCCATTGAAAAACTTCATGTTATTCATATACCAGAAATGTTTGAAGCTACTGACTGAATGAAAGGAGCTGGCATCTCACTCTCTTTGAATCTTCTTTATCATGCTAAGAGGAGCAGGAAAAAGCAAAAAATTTCAGAATTGCACCTTGCAATGCGGAGAAATTACTGTTTGTGCATTTACAATATTCATTGATTTTTGCCATTGAAAAACATCATGTTATTCATATACCAGAAATGATTGAAGCTACTGACTGAATGAAAGGAGCTGGCATCTCACTCTCTTTGAATCTTCTTTATCATGCTAAGAGGAGCAGGAAAAAGTAAAAAATTTCAGAATTGCACCTTGCAATGCGGAGAAATTACTGTTTGTGCATTTATAATATTCAATGATTTTTGCCATTGAAAAACGTCCAGAAATGATTGAAGCTACTGACTGAACGAAAGGAGCTGGCATCTCACTCTCTTTGAATCTTCTTTATCATGCTAAGAGGAGCAGGAAAAAGCAAAAAATTTCAGAATTGCACCTTGCAATGCGGAGAAATTACTGTTTGTGCATTTACAATATTCATTGATTTTTGCCATTGAAAAACATCCAGAAATGATTGAAGCTACTGACTGAATGAAAGGAGCTGGCATCTCACTCTCTTTGAATCTTCTTTATCATGCTAAGAGGAGCAGGAAAAAGCAAAAAATTTCAGAATTGCACCTTGCAATGCGGAGAAATTACTGTTTGTGCATTTACAATATTCATTGATTTTTGCCATTGAAAAACATCATGTTATTCATATACCAGAAATGTTTGAAGCTACTGACTGAATGAAAGGAGCTGACATCTCACTCTCTTTGAATCTTCTTTATCATGCTAAGAGGAGCAGGAAAAAGCAAAAAATTTCAGAATTGCACCTTGCAATGCGGAGAAATTACTGTTTGTGCATTTATAATATTCAATGATTTTTGCCATTGAAAAACGTCCAGAAATGATTGAAGCTACTGACTGAACGAAAGGAGCTGGCATCTCACTCTCTTTGAATCTTCTTTATCATGCTAAGAGGAGCAGGAAAAAGCAAAAAATTTCAGAATTGCACCTTGCAATGCGGAGAAATTACTGTTTGTGCATTTACAATATTCATTGATTTTTGCCATTGAAAAACGTCCAGAAATGATTGAAGCTACTGACTGAATGAAAGGAGCTGGCATCTCACTCTCTTTGAATCTTCTTTATCATGCTAAGAGGAGCAGGAAAAAGCAAAAAATTTCAGAATTGCATCTTGCAATGCGGAGAAATTACTGTTTGTGCATTTACAATATTCATTGATTTTTGCCATTGAAAAACATGTTATTCATATACCAGAAATGTTTGAAGCTACTGACTGAATGAAAGGAGCTGGCACCTCACTCTCTTTGAATCTTCTTTATCATGCTAAGAGGAGCGGGAAAAAGCAAAAAATTTCAGAATTGCACCTTGCAATGCGGAGAAATTACTGTTTGTGCATTTACAATATTCATTGATTTTTGCCATTGAAAAACGTCCAGAAATGATTGAAGGTACTGACTGAATGAAAGGAGCTGGCATCTCACTCTCTTTGAATCTTCTTTATCATGCTAAGAGGAGCAGGAAAAAGCAAAAAATTTCAGAATTGCACCTTGCAATGCGGAGAAATTACTGTTTGTGCATTTACAATATTCATTGGTTTTTGCCATTGAAAAACGTCCAGAAATGATTGAAGCTACTGACTGAATGAAAGGAGCTGGCATCTCACTCTCTTTGAATCTTCTTTATCATGCTAAGAGGAGCAGGAAAAAGCAAAAAATTTCAGAATTGCACCTTGCAATGCGGAGAAATTAAAGTTTGTGCATTTACAATATTCATTGATTTTTGCCATTGAAAAACATCCAGAAATGATTGAAGCTACTGACTGAATGAAAGGAGCTGGCATCTCACTCTCTTTGAATCTTCTTTATCATGCTAAGAGGAGCAGGAAAAAGCAAAACATTTCAGAATTGCACCTTGCAATGCGGAGAAATTACTGTTTGTGCATTTACAATATTCATTGATTTTTGCCATTGAAAAACATCATGTTATTCATATACCAGAAATGTTTGAAGCTACTGACTGAATGAAAGGAGCTGGCATCTCACTCTCTTTGAATCTTCTTTATCATGCTAAGAGGAGCAGGAAAAAGCAAAAAAATTCAGAATTGCACCTTGCAATGTGGAGAAATTACTGTTTGTGCATTTACAATATTCATTGATTTTTACCATTGAAAAACGTCCAGAAATGATTGAAGCTACTGACTGAATGAAAGCAGCTGGCATCTCACTCTCTTTGAATCTTCTTTATCATGCTAAGAGGAGCAGGAAAAAGCAAAAAATTTCAGACTTGCACCTTGCAATGCGGAGAAATTACTGTTTGTGCATTTACAATATTCATTGATTTTTGCCATTGAAAAACATCATGTTATTCATATACCAGAAATGTTTGAAGCTACTGACTGAATGAAAGGAGCTGGCATCTCACTCTCTTTGAATCTTCTTTATCATGCTAAGAGGAGCAGGAAAAAGCAAAAAATTTCAGAATTGCACCTTGCAATGCGGAGAAATTACTGTTTGTGCATTTACAATATTCATTGATTTTTGCCATTGAAAAACATCATGTTATTCATATACCAGAAATGTTTGAAGCTACTGACTGAATGAAAGGAGCTGGCATCTCACTCTCTTTGAATCTTCTTTATCATGCTAAGAGGAGCAGGAAAAAGCAAAAAATTTCAGAATTGCACCTTGCAATGTGGAGAAATTACTGTTTGTGCATTTACAATATTCATTGATTTTTACCATTGAAAAACGTCCAGAAATGATTGAAGCTACTGACTGAATGAAAGTAGCTGGCATCTCACTCTCTTTGAATCTTCTTTATCATGCTAAGAGGAGCAGGAAAAAGCAAAAAAATTTCAGACTTGCACCTTGCAATGCGGAGAAATTACTGTTTGTGCATTTACAATATTCATTGATTTTTGCCATTGAAAAACATCATGTTATTCATATACCAGAAATGTTTGAAGCTACTGACTGAATGAAAGGAGCTGGCATCTCACTCTCTTTGAATCTTCTTTATCATGCTAAGAGGAGCAGGAAAAATCAAAAAATTTCAGAATTGCACCTTGCAATGTGGAGAAATTACTGTTTGTGCATTTACAATATTCATTGATTTTTGCCATTGAAAAACATCCAGAAATGATTGAAGCTACTGACTGAATGAAAGGAGCTGGCATCTCACTCTCTTTGAATCTTCTTTATCATGCTAAGAGGAGCAGGAAAAAGCAAAAAATTTCAGAATTGCACCTTGCAATGCGGAGAAATTACTGTTTGTGCATTTACAATATTCATTGATTTTTGCCATTGAAAAACATCATGTTATTCATATACCAGAAATGTTTGAAGCTACTGACTGAATGAAAGGAGCTGACATCTCACTCTCTTTGAATCTTCTTTATCATGCTAAGAGGAGCAGGAAAAAGCAAAAAATTTCAGAATTGCACCTTGCAATGCGGAGAAATTACTGTTTGTGCATTTACAATATTCATTGATTTTTGCCATTGAAAAACATCCAGAAATGATTGAAGCTACTGACTGAATGAAAGGAGCTGGCATCTCACTCTTTTTGAATCTTCTTTATCATGCTAAGAGGAGCAGGAAAAAGCAAAAAATTTCAGAATTGCACCTTGCAATGCGGAGAAATTACTGTTTGTGCATTTACAATATTCATTGATTTTTGCCATTGAAAAACATCATGTTATTCATATACCAGAAATGTTTGAAGCTACTGACTGAATGAAAGGAGCTGGCATCTCACTCTCTTTGAATCTTCTTTATCATGCTAAGAGGAGCAGGAAAAAGCAAAAAATTTCAGAATTGCACCTTGCAATGCGGAGAAATTACTGTTTGTGCATTTACAATATTCATTGATTTTTGCCATTGAAAAACATCATGTTATTCATATACCAGAAATGTTTGAAGCTACTGACTGAATGAAAGGAGCTGGCATCTCACTCTCTTTGAATCTTCTTTATCATGCTAAGAGGAGCAGGAAAAAGCAAAAAATTTCAGAATTGCACCTTGCAATGTGGAGAAATTACTGTTTGTGCATTTACAATATTCATTGATTTTTACCATTGAAAAACATCATGTTATTCATATACCAGAAATGTTTGAAGCTACTGACTGAATGAAAGGAGCTGGCATCTCACTCTCTTTGAATCTTCTTTATCATGCTAAGAGGAGCAGGAAAAAGCAAAAAATTTCAGAATTGCACCTTGCAATGCGGAGAAATTACTGTTTGTGCATTTACAATATTCATTGATTTTTGCCATTGAAAAACATCCAGAAATGATTGAAGCTACTGACTGAATGAAAGGAGCTGGCATCTCACTCTTTTTGAATCTTCTTTATCATGCTAAGAGGAGCAGGAAAAAGCAAAAAATTTCAGAATTGCACCTTGCAATGCGGAGAAATTACTGTTTGTGCATTTACAATATTCATTGATTTTTGCCATTGAAAAACATCATGTTATTCATATACCAGAAATGTTTGAAGCTACTGACTGAATGAAAGGAGCTGGCATCTCACTCTCTTTGAATCTTCTTTATCATGCTAAGAGGAGCAGGAAAAAGCAAAAAATTTCAGAATTGCACCTTGCAATGTGGAGAAATTACTGTTTGTGCATTTACAATATTCATTGATTTTTACCATTGAAAAACGTCCAGAAATGATTGAAGCTACTGACTGAATGAAAGTAACTGGCATCTCACTCTCTTTGAATCTTCTTTATCATGCTAAGAGGAGCAGGAAAAAGGAAAAATTTCAGAATTGCACCTTGCAATGCGGAGAAATTACTGTTTGTGCATTTACAATATTCATTGATTTTTGCCATTGAAAAACATCATGTTATTCATATACCAGAAATGTTTGAAGCTACTGACTGAATGAAAGGAGCTGGCATCTCACTCTCTTTGAATCTTCTTTATCATGCTAAGAGGAGCAGGAAAAAGCAAAAAATTTCAGAATTGCACCTTGCAATGCGGAGAAATTACTGTTTGTGCTTTTACAATATTCATTGATTTTTGCCATTGAAAAACGTCCAGAAATGATTGAAGCTACTGACTGAATGAAAGGAGCTGGCATCTCACTCTCTTTGAATCTTCTTTATCATGCTAAGAGGAGCAGGAAAAATCAAAAAATTTCAGAATTGCACCTTGCAATGCGGAGAAATTACAGTTTGTGCATTTACAATATTCATTGATTTTTGCCATTGAAAAACATGTTATTCATATACCAGAAATGTTTGAAGCTACTGACTGAATGAAAGACCCTGGCACCTCACTCTCTTTGAATCTTCTTTATCATGCTAAGAGGAGCGGGAAAAAGCAAAAAATTTCAGAATTGCACCTTGCAATGCGGAGAAATTACTGTTTGTGCATTTACAATATTCATTGATTTTTGCCATTGAAAAACGTCCAGAAATGATTGAAGCTACTGACTGAATGAAAGGAGCTGGCATCTCACTCTCTTTGAATCTTCTTTATCATGCTAAGAGGAGCAGGAAAAAGCAAAAAATTTCAGAATTGCACCTTGCAATGCGGAGAAATTACTGTTTGTGCATTTACAATATTCATTGATTTTTGCCATTGAAAAACGTCCAGAAATGATTGAAGCTACTGACTGAATGAAAGGAGCTGGCATCTCACTCTCTTTGAATCTTCTTTATCATGCTAAGAGGAGCAGGAAAAAGCAAAAAATTTCAGAATTGCACCTTGCAATGCGGAGAAATTACAGTTTGTGCATTTACAATATTCATTGATTTTTGCCATTGAAAAACATCCAGAAATGATTGAAGCTACTGACTGAATGAAAGGAGCTGGCATCTCACTCTCTTTGAATCTTCTTTATCATGCTAAGAGGAGCAGGAAAAAGCAAAAAATTTCAGAATTGCACCTTGCAATGCGGAGAAATTACTGTTTGTGCATTTACAATATTCATTGATTTTTGCCATTGAAAAACATCATGTTATTCATATACCAGAAATGTTTGAAGCTACTGACTGAATGAAAGGAGCTGGCATCTCACTCTCTTTGAATCTTCTTTATCATGCTAAGAGGAGCAGGAAAAAGCAAAAAATTTCAGAATTGCACCTTGCAATGTGGAGAAATTACTGTTTGTGCATTTACAATATTCATTGATTTTTACCATTGAAAAACGTCCAGAAATGATTGAAGCTACTGACTGAATGAAAGTAGCTGGCATCTCACTCTCTTTGAATCTTCTTTATCATGCTAAGAGGAGCAGGAAAAGGCAAAAAATTTCAGACTTGCACCTTGCAATGCGGAGAAATTACTGTTTGTGCATTTACAATATTCATTGATTTTTGCCATTGAAAAACGTCCAGAAATGATTGAAGGTACTGACTGAATGAAAGGAGCTGGCATCTCACTCTCTTTGAATCTTCTTTATCATGCTAAGAGGAGCAGGAAAAAGCAAAAAATTTCAGAATTGCACCTTGCAATGCGGAGAAATTACTGTTTGTGCATTTACAATATTCATTGATTTTTGCCACTGAAAAACGTCCAGAAATGATTGAAGCTACTGACTGAATGAAAGGAGCTGGCATCTCACTCTCTTTGAATCTTCTTTATCATGCTAAGAGGAGCAGGAAAAAGCAAAAAATTTCAGAATTGCACCTTGCAATGCGGAGAAATTACAGTTTGTGCATTTACAATATTCATTGATTTTTGCCATTGAAAAACATCCAGAAATGATTGAAGCTACTGACTGAATGAAAGGAGCTGGCATCTCACTCTCTTTGAATCTTCTTTATCATGCTAAGAGGAGCAGGAAAAAGCAAAAAATTTCAGAATTGCACCTTGCAATGCGGAGAAATTACTGTTTGTGCATTTACAATATTCATTGATTTTTGCCATTGAAAAACATCATGTTATTCATATACCAGAAATGTTTGAAGCTACTGACTGAATGAAAGGAGCTGGCATCTCACTCTCTTTGAATCTTCTTTATCATGCTAAGAGGAGCAGGAAAAAGCAAAAAATTTCAGAATTGCACCTTGCAATGTGGAGAAATTACTGTTTGTGCATTTACAATATTCATTGATTTTTACCATTGAAAAACGTCCAGAAATGATTGAAGCTACTGACTGAATGAAAGTAGCTGGCATCTCACTCTCTTTGAATCTTCTTTATCATGCTAAGAGGAGCAGGAAAAAGCAAAAAATTTCAGACTTGCACCTTGCAATGCGGAGAAATTACTGTTTGTGCATTTACAATATTCATTGATTTTTGCCATTGAAAAACATGTTATTCATATACCAGAAATGTTTGAAGCTACTGACTGAATGAAAGGAGCTGGCACCTCACTCTCTTTGAATCTTCTTTATCATGCTAAGAGGAGCGGGAAAAAGCAAAAAATTTCAGAATTGCACCTTGCAATGCGGAGAAATTACTGTTTGTGCATTTACAATATTCATTGATTTTTGCCATTGAAAAACGTCCAGAAATGATTGAAGGTACTGACTAAATGAAAGGAGCTGGCATCTCACTCTCTTTGAATCTTCTTTATCATGCTAAGAGGAGCAGGAAAAAGCAAAAAATTTCAGAATTGCACCTTGCAATGCGGAGAAATTACTGTTTGTGCATTTACAATATTCATTGATTTTTGCCATTGAAAAACGTCCAGAAATGATTGAAGCTACTGACTGAATGAAAGGAGCTGGCATCTCACTCTCTTTGAATCTTTTTTATCATGCTAAGAGGAGCAGGAAAAAGCAAAAAATTTCAGAATTGCACCTTGCAATACGGAGAAATTACAGTTTGTGCATTTACAATATTCATTGATTTTTGCCATTGAAAAACATCCAGAAATGATTGAAGCTACTGACTGAATGAAAGGAGCTGGCATCTCACTCTCTTTGAATCTTCTTTATCATGCTAAGAGGAGCAGGAAAAAGCAAAAAATTTCAGACTTGCACCTTGCAATGCGGAGAAATTACTGTTTGTGCATTTACAATATTCATTGATTTTTGCCATTGAAAAACATCATGTTATTCATATACCAGAAATGTTTGAAGCTACTGACTGAATGAAAGGAGCTGGCATCTCACTCTCTTTGAATCTTCTTTATCATGCTAAGAGGAGCAGGAAAAAGCAAAAAATTTCAGAATTGCACCTTGCAATGCGGAGAAATTACTGTTTGTGCATTTACAATATTCATTGATTTTTGCCATTGAAAAACGTCCAGAAATGATTGAAGCTACTGACTGAATGAAAGGAGCTGGCATCTCACTCTCTTTGAATCTTGTTTATCATGCTAAGAGGAGCAGGAAAAAGCAAAAAATTTCAGAATTGCACCTTGCAATGCGGAGAAATTACTGTTTGTGCATTTACAATATTCATTGATTTTTGCCATTGAAAAACGTCCAGAAATGATTGAAGCTACTGACTGAATGAAAGGAGCTGGCATCTCACTCTCTTTGAATCTTCTTTATCATGCTAAGAGGAGCAGGAAAAAGCAAAAAATTTCAGAATTGCACCTTGCAATGCGGAGAAATTACTGTTTGTGCATTTACAATATTCATTGATTTTTGCCATTGAAAAACATCATGTTATTCATATACCAGAAATGATTGAAGCTACTGACTGAATGAAAGGAGCTGGCATCTCACTCTCTTTGAATCTTCTTTATCATGCTAAGAGGAGCAGGAAAAAGTAAAAAATTTCAGAATTGCACCTTGCAATGCGGAGAAATTACTGTTTGTGCATTTATAATATTCAATGATTTTTGCCATTGAAAAACATCCAGAAATGATTGAAGCTACTGACTGAACGAAAGGAGCTGGCATCTCACTCTCTTTGAATCTTCTTTATCATGCTAAGAGGAGCAGGAAAAAGCAAAAAATTTCAGAATTGCACCTTGCAATGCGGAGAAATTACTGTTTGTGCATTTACAATATTCATTGATTTTTGCCATTGAAAAACGTCCAGAAATGATTGAAGCTACTGACTGAATGAAAGGAGCTGGCATCTCACTCTCTTTGAATCTTCTTTATCATGCTAAGAGGAGCAGGAAAAAGCAAAAAATTTCAGAATTGCACCTTGCAATGCGGAGAAATTACTGTTTGTGCATTTACAATATTCATTGATTTTTGCCATTGAAAAACATCATGTTATTCATATACCAGAAATGTTTGAAGCTACTGACTGAATGAAAGGAGCTGACATCTCACTCTCTTTGAATCTTCTTTATCATGCTAAGAGGAGCAGGAAAAAGCAAAAAATTTCAGAATTGCACCTTGCAATGCGGAGAAATTACTGTTTGTGCATTTACAATATTCATTGATTTTTGCCATTGAAAAACGTCCAGAAATGATTGAAGCTACTGACTGAATGAAAGGAGCTGGCATCTCACTCTCTTTGAATCTTCTTTATCATGCTAAGAGGAGCAGGAAAAAGCAAAAAATTTCAGAATTGCACCTTGCAATGCGGAGAAATTACTGTTTGTGCATTTACAATATTCATTGATTTTTGCCATTGAAAAACATCATGTTATTCATATACCAGAAATGTTTGAAGCTACTGACTGAATGAAAGGAGCTGGCATCTCACTCTCTTTGAATCTTCTTTATCATGCTAAGAGGAGCAGGAAAAAGCAAAAAATTTCAGAATTGCACCTTGCAATGTGGAGAAATTACTGTTTGTGCATTTACAATAGTCATTGATTTTTGCCATTGAAAAACATCATGTTATTCATATACCAGAAATGTTTGAAGCTACTGACTGAATGAAAGGAGCTGGCATCTCACTCTCTTTGAATCTTCTTTATCATGCTAAGAGGAGCAGGATAAAGCAAAAAATTTCAGAATTGCACCTTGCAATGTGGAGAAATTACTGTTTGTGCATTTACAATATTCATTCATTTTTACCATTGAAAAACGTCCAGAAATGATTGAAGCTACTGACTGAATGAAAGTAGCTGGCATCTCACTCTCTTTGAATCTTCTTTATCATGCTAAGAGGAGCAGGAAAAAGCAAAAAATTTCAGACTTGCACCTTGCAATGCGGAGAAATTACTGTTTGTGCATTTACAATATTCATTGATTTTTGCCATTGAAAAACATCATGTTATTCATATACCAGAAATGTTTGAAGCTACTGACTGAATGAAAGGAGCTGGCATCTCACTCTCTTTGAATCTTCTTTATCATGCTAAGAGGAGCAGGAAAAAGCAAAAAATTTCAGAATTGCACCTTGCAATGTGGAGAAATTACTGTTTGTGCATTTACAATATTCATTGATTTTTACCATTGAAAAACATCCAGAAATGATTGAAGCTACTGACTGAATGAAAGTAGCTGGCATCTCACTCTCTTTGAATCTTCTTTATCATGCTAAGAGGAGCAGGAAAAAGCAAAAAATTTCAGACTTGCACCTTGCAATGCGGAGAAATTACTGTTTGTGCATTTACAATATTCATTGATTTTTGCCATTGAAAAACATCATGTTATTCATATACCAGAAATGTTTGAAGCTACTGACTGAATCAAAGGAGCTGGCATCTCACTCTCTTTGAATCTTCTTTATCATGCTAAGAGGAGCAGGAAAAAGCAAAAAATTTCAGAATTGCACCTTGCAATGCGGAGAAATTACTGTTTGTGCATTTACAATATTCATTGATTTTTGCCATTGAAAAACGTCCAGAAATGATTGAAGCTACTGACTGAATGAAAGGAGCTGGCATCTCACTCTCTTTGAATCTTCTTTATCATGCTAAGAGGAGCAGGAAAAAGCAAAAAATTTCAGAATTGCACCTTGCAATGCGGAGAAATTACTGTTTGTGCATTTACAATATTCATTGATTTTTGCCATTGAAAAACGTCCAGAAATGATTGAAGCTACTGATTGAATGAAAGGAGCTGGCATCTCACTCTCTTTGAATCTTCTTTATCATGCTAAGAGGAGCAGGAAAAAGCAAAAAATTTCAGAATTGCACCTTGCAATGCGGAGAAATTACTGTTTGTGCATTTACAATATTCATTGATTTTTGCCATTGAAAAACATGTTATTCATATACCAGAAATGTTTGAAGCTACTGACTGAATGAAAGGAGCTGGCACCTCACTCTCTTTGAATCTTCTTTATCATGCTAAGAGGAGCAGGAAAAAGCAAAAAATTTCAGAATTGCACCTTGCAATGCGGAGAAATTACTGTTTGTGCATTTACAATATTCATTGATTTTTGCCATTGAAAAACATCATGTTATTCATATACCAGAAATGTTTGAAGCTACTGACTGAATGAAAGGAGTTGGCATCTCACTCTCTTTGAATCTTCTTTATCATGCTAAGAGGAGCAGGAAAAAGCAAAAAATTTCAGAATTGCACCTTGCAATGCGGAGAAATTACTGTTTGTGCATTTACAATATTCATTGATTTTTGCCATTGAAAAACATCATGTTATTCATATACCAGAAATGTTTGAAGCTACTGACTGAATGAAAGGAGCTGGCATCTCACTCTCTTTGAATCTTCTTTATCATGCTAAGAGGAGCAGGAAAAAGCAAAAAATTTTAGAATTGCACATTGCAATGTGGAGAAATTACTGTTTGTGCATTTACAATATTCATTGATTTTTACCATTGAAAAACGTCCAGAAATGATTGAAGCTACTGACTGAATGAAAGTAGCTGGCATCTCACTCTCTTTGAATCTTCTTTATCATGCTAAGAGGAGCAGGAAAAAGCAAAAAATTTCAGACTTGCACCTTGCAATGCGGAGAAATTACTGTTTGTGCATTTACAATATTCATTGATTTTTGCCATTGAAAAACATCATGTTATTCATATTCCAGAAATGTTTGAAGCTACTGACTGAATGAAAGGAGCTGGCATCTCACTCTCTTTGAATCTTCTTTATCATGCTAAGAGGAGCAGGAAAAAGCAAAAAATTTCAGAATTGCACCTTGCAATGCGGAGAAATTACTGTTTGTGCATTTACAATATTCATTGATTTTTGCCATTGAAAAACGTCCAGAAATGATTGAAGCTACTGACTGAATGAAAGGAGCTGGCATCTCACTCTCTTTGAATCTTCTTTATCATGCTAAGAGGAGCAGGGAAAAGCAAAAAATTTCAGAATTGCACCTTGCAATGCGGAGAAATTACTGTTTGTGCATTTACAATATTCATTGATTTTTGCCATTGAAAAACGTCCAGAAATGATTGAAGCTACTGACTGAATGAAAGGAGCTGGCATCTCACTCTCTTTGAATCTTCTTTATCATGCTAAGAGGAGCAGGAAAAAGCAAAAAATTTCAGAATTGCACCTTGCAATGCGGAGAAATTACTGTTTGTGCATTTACAATATTCATTGATTTTAGCCATTGAAAAACATCATGTTATTCATATACCAGAAATGTTTGAAGCTACTGACTGAATGAAAGGAGCTGACATCTCACTCTCTTTGAATCTTCTTTATCATGCTAAGAGGAGCAGGAAAAAGCAAAAAATTTCAGAATTGCACCTTGCAATGCGGAGAAATTACTGTTTGTGCATTTACAATATTCATTGATTTTTGCCATTGAAAAACGTCCAGAAATGATTGAAGCTACTGACTGAATGAAAGGAGCTGGCATCTCACTCTCTTTGAATCTTCTTTATCATGCTAAGAGGAGCAGGAAAAAGCAAAAAATTTCAGAATTGCACCTTGCAATGCGGAGAAATTACTGTTTGTGCATTTACAATATTCATTGATTTTTGCCATTGAAAAACATCATGTTATTCATATACCAGAAATGTTTGAAGCTACTGACTGAATGAAAGGAGCTGGCATCTCACTCTCTTTGAATCTTCTTTATCATGCTAAGAGGAGCAGGAAAAAGCAAAAAATTTCAGAATTGCACCTTGCAATGTGGAGAAATTACTGTTTGTGCATTTACAATATTCATTGATTTTTGCCATTGAAAAACATCATGTTATTCATATACCAGAAATGTTTGAAGCTACTGACTGAATGAAAGGAGCTGGCATCTCACTCTCTTTGAATCTTCTTTATCATGCTAAGAGGAGCAGGAAAAAGCAAAAAATTTCAGAATTGCACCTTGCAATGTGGAGAAATTACTGTTTGTGCATTTACAATATTCATTGATTTTTACCATTGAAAAACGTCCAGAAATGATTGAAGCTACTGACTGAATGAAAGTAGCTGGCATCTCACTCTCTTTGAATCTTCTTTATCATGCTAAGAGGAGCAGGAAAAAGCAAAAAATTTCAGACTTGCACCTTGCAATGCGGAGAAATTACTGTTTGTGCATTTACAATATTCATTGATTTTTGCCATTGAAAAACATCATGTTATTCATATACCAGAAATGTTTGAAGCTACTGACTGAATGAAAGGAGCTGGCATCTCACTCTCTTTGAATCTTCTTTATCATGCTAAGAGGAGCAGGAAAAAGCAAAAAATTTCAGAATTGCACCTTGCAATGTGGAGAAATTACTGTTTGTGCATTTACAATATTCATTGATTTTTACCATTGAAAAACGTCCAGAAATGATTGAAGCTACTGACTGAATGAAAGTAGCTGGCATCTCACTCTCTTTGAATCTTCTTTATCATGCTAAGAGGAGCAGGAAAAAGCAAAAAATTTCAGACTTGCACCTTGCAATGCGGAGAAATTACTGTTTGTGCATTTACAATATTCATTGATTTTTGCCATTGAAAAACATCATGTTATTCATATACCAGAAATGTTTGAAGCTACTGACTGAATGAAAGGAGCTGGCATCTCACTCTCTTTGAATCTTCTTTATCATGCTAAGAGGAGCAGGAAAAAGCAAAAAATTTCAGAATTGCACCTTGCAATGCGGAGAAATTACTGTTTGTGCATTTACAATATTCATTGATTTTTGCCATTGAAAAACGTCCAGAAATGATTGAAGCTACTGACTGAATGAAAGGAGCTGGCATCTCACTCTCTTTGAATCTTCTTTATCATGCTAAGAGGAGCAGGAAAAAGCAAAAAATTTCAGAATTGCACCTTGCAATGCGGAGAAATTACTGTTTGTGCATTTACAATATTCATTGATTTTTGCCATTGAAAAACATGTTATTCATATACCAGAAATGTTTGAAGCTACTGACTGAATGAAAGGAGCTGGCACCTCACTCTCTTTGAATCTTCTTTATCATGCTAAGAGGAGCGGGAAAAAGCAAAAAATTTCAGAATTGCACCTTGCAATGCGGAGAAATTACTGTTTGTGCATTTACAATATTCATTGATTTTTGCCATTGAAAAACGTCCAGAAATGATTGAAGGTACTGACTGAATGAAAGGAGCTGGCATCTCACTCTCTTTGAATCTTCTTTATCATGCTAAGAGGAGCAGGAAAAAGCAAAAAATTTCAGAATTGCACCTTGCAATGCGGAGAAATTACTGTTTGTGCATTTACAATATTCATTGATTTTTGCCATTGAAAAACGTCAAGAAATGATTGAAGCTACTGACTGAATGAAAGGATCTGGCATCTCACTCTCTTTGAATCTTCTTTATCATGCTAAGAGGAGCAGGAAAAAGCAAAAAATTTCAGAATTGCACCTTGCAATGCGGAGAAATTACTGTTTGTGCATTTACAATATTCATTGATTTTTGCCATTGAAAAACATCATGTTATTCATATACCAGAAATGTTTGAAGCTACTGACTGAATGAAAGGAGTTGGCATCTCACTCTCTTTGAATCTTCTTTATCATGCTAAGAGGAGCAGGAAAAAGCAAAAAATTTCAGAATTGCACCTTGCAATGTGGAGAAATTACTGTTTGTGCATTTACAATATTCATTGATTTTTACCATTGAAAAACGTCCAGAAATGATTGAAGCTACTGACTGAATGAAAGTAGCTGGCATCTCACTCTCTTTGAATCTTCTTTATCATGCTAAGAGGAGCAGGAAAAAGCAAAAAATTTCAGACTTGCACCTTGCAATGCGGAGAAATTACTGTTTGTGCATTTACAATATTCATTGATTTTTGCCATTGAAAAACATCATGTTATTCATATACCAGAAAT
The DNA here is from genome assembly GCF_046119375.1 of Phyllobates terribilis. NCBI lineage: Eukaryota > Metazoa > Chordata > Amphibia > Anura > Dendrobatidae > Phyllobates > Phyllobates terribilis. Next base: position 128,429 of record NW_027363543.1, read on the forward strand.
GTTTGAAGCTACTGACTGAATGAAAGGAGCTGGCATCTCACTCTCTTTGAATCTTCTTTATCATGCTAAGAGGAGCAGGAAAAAGCAAAAAATTTCAGAATTGCACCTTGCAATGTGGAGAAATTACTGTTTGTGCATTTACAAAATTCATTGATTTTTACCATTGAAAAACGTCCAGAAATGATTGAAGCTACTGACTGAATGAAAGGAGCTGGCATCTCACTCTCTTTGAATCTTCTTTATCATGCTAAGAGGAGCAGGAAAAAGCAAAAAATTTCAGAATTGCACCTTGCAATGCGGAGAAATTACTGTTTGTGCATTTACAATATTCATTGATTTTTGCCATGGAAAAACGTCCAGAAATGATTGAAGCTACTGACTGAATGAAAGGAGCTGGCATCTCACTCTCTTTGAATCTTCTTTATCATGCTAAGAGGAGCAGGAAAAAGCAAAAAATTTCAGAATTGCACCTTGCAATGCGGAGAAATTACTGTTTGTGCATTTACAATATTCATTGATTTTTGCCATTGAAAAACATGTTATTCATATACCAGAAATGTTTGAAGCTACTGACTGAATGAAAGGAGCTGGCACCTCACTCTCTTTGAATCTTCTTTATCATGCTAAGAGGAGCGGGAAAAAGCAAAAAATTTCAGAATTGCACCTTGCAATGCGGAGAAATTACTGTTTGTGCATTTACAATATTCATTGATTTTTGCCATTGAAAAACGTCCAGAAATGATTGAAGGTACTGACTGAATGAAAGGAGCTGGCCTCTCACTCTCTTTGAATCTTCTTTATCATGCTAAGAGGAGCAGGAAAAAGCAAAAAATTTCAGAATTGCACCTTGCAATGCGGAGAAATTACTGTTTGTGCATTTACAATATTCATTGATTTTTGCCATTGAAAAACGTCCAGAAATGATTGAAGCTACTGACTGAATGAAAGGAGCTGGCATCTCACTCTCTTTGAATCTTCTTTATCATGCTAAGAGGAGCAGGAAAAAGCAAAAAATTTCAGAATTGCACCTTGCAATGCGGAGAAATTACTGTTTGTGCATTTACAATATTCATTGATTTTTGCCATTGAAAAACATCATGTTATTCATATACCAGAAATGTTTGAAGCTACTGACTGAATGAAAGGAGTTGGCATCTCACTCTCTTTGAATCTTCTTTATCATGCTAAGAGGAGCAGGAAAAAGCAAAAAATTTCAGAATTGCACCTTGCAATGCGGAGAAATTACTGTTTGTGCATTTACAATATTCATTGATTTTTGCCATTGAAAAACATCATGTTATTCATATGCCAGAAATGTTTGAAGCTACTGACTGAATGAAAGGAGCTGGCATCTCACTCTCTTTGAATCTTCTTTACCATGCTAAGAGGAGCAGGAAAAAGCAAAAAATTTTAGAATTGCACATTGCAATGTGGAGAAATTACTGTTTGTGCATTTACAATATTCATTGATTTTTACCATTGAAAAACGTCCAGAAATGATGGAAGCTACTGACTGAATGAAAGTAGCTGGCATCTCACTCTCTTTGAATCTTCTTTATCATGCTAAGAGGAGCAGGAAAAAGCAAAAAATTTCAGACTTGCACCTTGCAATGCGGAGAAATTACTGTTTGTGCATTTACAATATTCATTGATTTTTGCCATTGAAAAACATCATGTTATTCATATACCAGAAATGTTTGAAGCTACTGACTGAATCAAAGGAGCTGGCATCTCACTCTCTTTGAATCTTCTTTATCATGCTAAGAGGAGCAGGAAAAAGCAAAAAATTTCAGAATTGCACCTTGCAATGCGGAGAAATTACTGTTTGTGCATTTACAATATTCATTGATTTTTGCCATTGAAAAACGTCCAGAAATGATTGAAGCTACTGACTGAATGAAAGGAGCTGGCATCTCACTCTCTTTGAATCTTCTTTATCATTCTAAGAGGAGCAGGAAAAAGCAAAAAATTTCAGAATTGCACCTTGCAATGCGGAGAAATTACTGTTTGTGCATTTACAATATTCATTGATTTTTGCCATTGAAAAACGTCCAGAAATGATTGAAGCTACTGACTGAATGAAAGGAGCTGGCATCTCACTCTCTTTGAATCTTCTTTATCATGCTAAGAGGAGCAGGAAAAAGCAAAAAATTTCAGAATTGCACCTTGCAATGCGGAGAAATTACTGTTTGTGCATTTACAATATTCATTGATTTTTGCCATTGAAAAACATGTTATTCATATACCAGAAATGTTTGAAGCTACTGACTGAATGAAAGGAGCTGGCACCTCACTCTCTTTGAATCTTCTTTATCATGCTAAGAGGAGCGGGAAAAAGCAAAAAATTTCAGAATTGCACCTTGCAATGCGGAGAAATTACTGTTTGTGCATTTACAATATTCATTGATTTTTGCCATTGAAAAACGTCCAGAAATGATTGAAGGTACTGACTGAATGAAAGGAGCTGGCATCTCACTCTCTTTGAATCTTCTTTATCATGCTAAGAGGAGCAGGAAAAAGCAAAAAATTTCAGAATTGCACCTTGCAATGCGGAGAAATTACTGTTTGTGCATTTACAATATTCATTGATTTTTGCCATTGAAAAACGTCCAGAAATGATTGAAGCTACTGACTGAATGAAAGGAGCTGGCATCTCACTCTCTTTGAATCTTCTTTATCATGCTAAGAGGAGCAGGAAAAAGCAAAAAATTTCAGAATTGCACCTTGCAATGCGGAGAAATTACTGTTTGTGCATTTACAATATTCATTGATTTTTGCCATTGAAAAACATCATGTTATTCATATACCAGAAATGTTTGAAGCTACTGACTGAATGAAAGGAGTTGGCATCTCACTCTCTTTGAATCTTCTTTATCATGCTAAGAGGAGCAGGAAAAAGCAAAAAATTTCAGAATTGCACCTTGCAATGCGGAGAAATTACTGTTTGTGCATTTACAATATTCATTGATTTTTGCCATTGAAAAACATCATGTTATTCATATACCAGAAATGTTTGAAGCTACTGACTGAATGAAAGGAGCTGGCATCTCACTCTCTTTGAATCTTCTTTATCATGCTAAGAGGAGCAGGAAAAAGCAAAAAATTTCAGAATTGCACCTTGCAATGCGGAGAAATTACTGTTTGTGCATTTACAATATTCATTGATTTTTGCCATTGAAAAACGTCCAGAAATGATTGAAGCTACTGACTGAATGAAAGGAGCTGGCATCTCACTCTCTTTGAATCTTCTTTATCATGCTAAGAGGAGCAGGAAAAAGCAAAAAATTTCAGAATTGCACCTTGCAATGCGGAGAAATTACTGTTTGTGCATTTACAATATTCATTGATTTTTGCCATTGAAAAACGTCCAGAAATGATTGAAGCTACTGACTGAATGAAAGGAGCTGGCATCTCACTCTCTTTGAATCTTCTTTATCATGCTAAGAGGAGCAGGAAAAAGCAAAAAATTTCAGAATTGCACCTTGCAATGCGGAGAAAATACTGTTTGTGCATTTACAATATTCATTGATTTTTGCCATTGAAAAACATGTTATTCATATACCAGAAATGTTTGAAGCTACTGACTGAATGAAAGGAGCTGGCACCTCACTCTCTTTGAATCTTCTTTATCATGCTAAGAGGAGCGGGAAAAAGCAAAAAATTTCAGAATTGCACCTTGCAATGCGGAGAAATTACTGTTTGTGCATTTACAATATTCATTGATTTTTGCCATTGAAAAATGTCCAGAAATGATTGAAGGTACTGACTGAATGAAAGGAGCTGGCATCTCATTCTCTTTGAATCTTCTTTATCATGCTAAGAGGAGCAGGAAAAAGCAAAAAATTTCAGAATTGCACCTTGCAATGCGGAGAAATTACTGTTTGTGCATTTACAATATTCATTGATTTTTGCCATTGAAAAACGTCCAGAAATGATTGAAGCTACTGACTGAATGAAAGGAGCTGGCATCTCACTCTCTTTGAATCTTCTTTATCATGCTAAGAGGAGCAGGAAAAAGCAAAAAATTTCAGAATTGCACCTTGCAATGCGGAGAAATTACTGTTTGTGCATTTACAATATTCATTGATTTTTGCCATTGAAAAACATCATGTTATTCATATACCAGAAATGTTTGAAGCTACTGACTGAATGAAAGGAGCTGGCATCTCACTCTCTTTGAATCTTCTTTATCATGCTAAGAGGAGCAGGAAAAAGCAAAAAATTTCAGAATTGCACCTTGCAATGTGGAGAAATTACTGTTTGTGCATTTACAATATTCATTGATTTTTACCATTGAAAAACGTCCAGAAATGATTGAAGCTACTGACTGAATGAAAGTAGCTGGCATCTCACTCTCTTTGAATCTTCTTTATCATGCTAAGAGGAGCAGGAAAAAGCAAAAAATTTCAGACTTGCACCTTGCAATGCGGAGAAATTACTGTTTGTGCATTTACAATATTCATTGATTTTTGCCATTGAAAAACATCATGTTATTCATATACCAGAAATGTTTGAAGCTACTGACTGAATGAAAGGAGCTGGCATCTCACTCTCTTTGAATCTTCTTTATCATGCTAAGAGGAGCAGGAAAAAGCAAAAAATTTCAGACTTGCACCTTGCAATGCGGAGAAATTACTGTTTGTGCATTTACAATATTCATTGATTTTTGCCATTGAAAAACATCATGTTATTCATATACCAGAAATGTTTGAAGCTACTGACTGAATGAAAGGAGCTGGCATCTCACTCTCTTTGAATCTTCTTTATCATGCTAAGAGGAGCAGGAAAAAGCAAAAAATTTCAGAATTGCACCTTGCAATGCGGAGAAATTACTGTTTGTGCATTTACAAAATTCATTGATTTTTGCCATTGTAAAACGTCCAGAAATGATTGAAGGTACTGACTGAATGAAAGGAGCTGGCATCTCACTCTCTTTGAATCTTCTTTATCATGCTAAGAGGAGCAGGAAAAAGCAAAAAATTTTAGAATTGCACATTGCAATGTGGAGAAATTACTGTTTGTGCATTTACAATATTCATTGATTTTTACCATTGAAAAACGTCCAGAAATGATTGAAGCTACTGACTGAATGAAAGTAGCTGGCATCTCACTCTCTTTGAATCTTCTTTATCATGCTAAGAGGAGCAGGAAAAAGCAAAAAATTTCAGACTTGCACCTTGCAATGCGGAGAAATTACTGTTTGTGCATTTACAATATTCATTGATTTTTGCCATTGAAAAACATCATGTTATTCATATACCAGAAATGTTTGAAGCTACTGACTGAATGAAAGGAGCTGGCATCTCACTCTCTTTGAATCTTCTTTATCATGCTAAGAGGAGCAGGAAAAAGCAAAAAATTTCAGAATTGCACCTTGCAATGCGGAGAAATTACTGTTTGTGCATTTACAATATTCATTGATTTTTGCCATTGAAAAACATGTTATTCATATACCAGAAATGTTTGAAGCTACTGACTGAATGAAAGGAGCTGGCACCTCACTCTCTTTGAATCTTCTTTATCATGCTAAGAGGAGCAGGAAAAAGCAAAAAATTTCAGAATTGCACCTTGCAATGCGGAGAAATTACTGTTTGTGCATTTACAATATTCATTGATTTTTGCCATTGAAAAACGTCCAGAAATGATTGAAGCTACTGACTGAATGAAAGGAGCTGGCATCTCACTCTCTTTGAATCTTCTTTATCATGCTAAGAGGAGCAGGAAAACGCAAAAAATTTCAGAATTGCACCTTGCAATGCGGAGAAATTACTGTTTGTGCATTGACAATATTCATTGATTTTTGCCATTGAAAAACATCCAGAAATGATTGAAGCTACTGACTGAATGAAAGGAGCTGACATCTCACTCTCTTTGAATCTTCTTTATCATGCTAAGAGGAGCAGGAAAAAGCAAAAAATTTCAGAATGGCACCTTGCAATGCGGAGAAATTACAGTTTGTGCATTTACAATATTCATTGATTTTTGCCATTGAAAAACATCCAGAAATGATTGAAGCTACTGACTGAATGAAAGAAGCTGGCATCTCACTCTCTTTGAATCTTCTTTATCATGCTAAGAGGAGCAGGAAAAAGCAAAAAATTTCAGAATTGCACCTTGCAATGCGGAGAAATTACTGTTTGTGCATTTACAATATTCATTGATTTTTGCCATTGAAAAACATCATGTTATTCATATACCAGAAATGTTTGAAGCTACTGACTGAATGAAAGGAGCTGGCATCTCACTCTCTTTGAATCTTCTTTATCATGCTAAGAGGAGCAGGAAAAAGCAAAAAATTTCAGAATTGCACCTTGCAATGTGGAGAAATTACTGTTTGTGCATTTACAATATTCATTGATTTTTACCATTGAAAAACGTCCAGAAATGATTGAAGCTACTGACTGAATGAAAGTAGCTGGCATCTCACTCTCTTTGAATCTTCTTTATCATGCTAAGAGGAGCAGGAAAAAGCAAAAAATTTCAGACTTGCACCTTGCAATGCGGAGAAATTACTGTTTGTGCATTTACAATATTCATTGATTTTTGCCATTGAAAAACATCATGTTATTCATATACCAGAAATGTTTGAAGCTACTGACTGAATGAAAGGAGCTGGCATCTCACTCTCTTTGAATCTTCTTTATCATGCTAAGAGGAGCAGGAAAAAGCAAAAAATTTCAGACTTGCACCTTGCAATGCGGAGAAATTACTGTTTGTGCATTTACAATATTCATTGATTTTTGCCATTGAAAAACATCATGTTATTCATATACCAGAAATGTTTGAAGCTACTGACTGAATGAAAGGAGCTGGCATCTCACTCTCTTTGAATCTTCTTTATCATGCTAAGAGGAGCAGGAAAAAGCAAAAAATTTCAGAATTGCACCTTGCAATGCGGAGAAATTACTGTTTGTGCATTTACAATATTCATTGATTTTTGCCATTGAAAAACGTCCAGAAATGATTGAAGGTACTGACTGAATGAAAGGAGCTGGCATCTCACTCTCTTTGAATCTTCTTTATCATGCTAAGAGGAGCAGGAAAAAGCAAAAAATTTCAGAATTGCACCTTGCAATGCGGAGAAATTACTGTTTGTGCATTAACAATATTCATTGATTTTTGCCATTGAAAAATGTCCAGAAATGATTGAAGCTACTGACTGAATGAAAGGAGCTGGCATCTCACTCTCTTTGAATCTTCTTTATCATGCTAAGAGGAGCAGGAAAAAGCAAAAAATTTCAGAATTGCACCTTGCAATGCGGAGAAATTACAGTTTGTGCATTTACAATATTCATTGATTTTTGCCATTGAAAAACGTCCAGAAATGATTGAAGCTACTGACTGAATGAAAGGAGCTGGCATCTCACTCTCTTTGAATCTTCTTTATCATGCTAAGAGGAGCAGGAAAAAGCAAAAAATTTCAGAATTGCACCTTGCAATGCGGAGAAATTACTGTTTGTGCATTTACAATATTCGTTGATTTTTGCCATTGAAAAACGTCCAGAAATGATTGAAGCTACTGACTGAATGAAAGGAGCTGGCATCTCACTCTCTTTGAATCTTCTTTATCATGCTAAGAGGAGCAGGAAAAAGCAAAAAATTTCAGAATTGCACCTTGCAATGCGGAGAAATTACAGTTTGTGCATTTACAATATTCATTGATTTTTGCCATTGAAAAACGTCCAGAAATGATTGAAGCTACTGACTGAATGAAAGGAGCTGGCATCTCACTCTCTTTGAATCTTCTTTATCATGCTAAGAGGAGCAGGAAAAAGCAAAAAATTTCAGAATTGCACCTTGCAATGCGGAGAAATTACTGTTTGTGCATTTACAATATTCATTGATTTTTGCGATTGAAAAACATCATGTTATTCATATACCAGAAATGATTGAAGCTACTGACTGAACGAAAGGAGCTGGCATCTCACTCTCTTTGAATCTTCTTTATCATGCTAAGAGGAGCAGGAAAAAGTAAAAAATTTCAGACTTGCACCTTGCAATGCGGAGAAATTACTGTTTGTGCATTTACAATATTCATTGATTTTTGCCATTGAAAAACATCATGTTATTCATATACCAGAAATGTTTGAAGCTACTGACTGAATGAAAGGAGCTGGCATCTCACTCTCTTTGAATCTTCTTTATCATGCTAAGAGGAGCAGGAAAAAGCAAAAAATTTCAGACTTGCACCTTGCAATGCGGAGAAATTACTGTTTGTGCATTTACAATATTCATTGATTTTTGCCATTGAAAAACATCATGTTATTCATATACCAGAAATGTTTGAAGCTACTGACTGAATGAAAGGAGCTGGCATCTCACTCTCTTTGAATCTTCTTTATCATGCTAAGAGGAGCAGGAAAAAGCAAAAAATTTCAGAATTGCACCTTGCAATGCGGAGAAATTACTGTTTGTGCATTTACAATATTCATTGATTTTTGCCATTGAAAAACGTCCAGAAATGATTGAAGGTACTGACTGAATGAAAGGAGCTGGCATCTCACTCTCTTTGAATCTTCTTTATCATGCTAAGAGGAGCAGGAAAAAGCAAAAAATTTCAGAATTGCACCTTGCAATGCGGAGAAATTACTGTTTGTGCATTAACAATATTCATTGATTTTTGCCATTGAAAAATGTCCAGAAATGATTGAAGCTACTGACTGAATGAAAGGAGCTGGCATCTCACTCTCTTTGAATCTTCTTTATCATGCTAAGAGGAGCAGGAAAAAGCAAAAAATTTCAGAATTGCACCTTGCAATGCGGAGAAATTACAGTTTGTGCATTTACAATATTCATTGATTTTTGCCATTGAAAAACGTCCAGAAATGATTGAAGCTACTGACTGAATGAAAGGAGCTGGCATCTCACTCTCTTTGAATCTTCTTTATCATGCTAAGAGGAGCAGGAAAAAGCAAAAAATTTCAGAATTGCACCTTGCAATGCGGAGAAATTACTGTTTGTGCATTTACAATATTCGTTGATTTTTGCCATTGAAAAACGTCCAGAAATGATTGAAGCTACTGACTGAATGAAAGGAGCTGGCATCTCACTCTCTTTGAATCTTCTTTATCATGCTAAGAGGAGCAGGAAAAAGCAAAAAATTTCAGAATTGCACCTTGCAATGCGGAGAAATTACAGTTTGTGCATTTACAATATTCATTGATTTTTGCCATTGAAAAACGTCCAGAAATGATTGAAGCTACTGACTGAATGAAAGGAGCTGGCATCTCACTCTCTTTGAATCTTCTTTATCATGCTAAGAGGAGCAGGAAAAAGCAAAAAATTTCAGAATTGCACCTTGCAATGCGGAGAAATTACTGTTTGTGCATTTACAATATTCATTGATTTTTGCGATTGAAAAACATCATGTTATTCATATACCAGAAATGATTGAAGCTACTGACTGAACGAAAGGAGCTGGCATCTCACTCTCTTTGAATCTTCTTTATCATGCTAAGAGGAGCAGGAAAAAGTAAAAAATTTCAGACTTGCACCTTGCAATGCGGAGAAATTACTGTTTGTGCATTTACAATATTCATTGATTTTTGCCATTGAAAAACATCATGTTATTCATATACCAGAAATGTTTGAAGCTACTGACTGAATGAAAGGAGCTGGCATCTCACTCTCTTTGAATCTTCTTTATCATGCTAAGAGGAGCAGGAAAAAGCAAAAAATTTCAGACTTGCACCTTGCAATGCGGAGAAATTACTGTTTGTGCATTTACAATATTCATTGATTTTTGCCATTGAAAAACATCATGTTATTCATATACCAGAAATGTTTGAAGCTACTGACTGAATGAAAGGAGCTGGCATCTCACTCTCTTTGAATCTTCTTTATCATGCTAAGAGGAGCAGGAAAAAGCAAAAAATTTCAGAATTGCACCTTGCAATGCGGAGAAATTACTGTTTGTGCATTTACAATATTCATTGATTTTTGCCATTGAAAAATGTCCAGAAATGATTGAAGGTACTGACTGAATGAAAGGAGCTGGCATCTCACTCTCTTTGAATCTTCTTTATCATGCTAAGAGGAGCAGGAAAAAGCAAAAAATTTCAGAATTGCACCTTGCAATGCGGAGAAATTACTGTTTGTGCATTAACAATATTCATTGATTTTTGCCATTGAAAAATGTCCAGAAATGATTGAAGCTACTGACTGAATGAAAGGAGCTGGCATCTCACTCTCTTTGAATCTTCTTTATCATGCTAAGAGGAGCAGGAAAAAGCAAAAAATTTCAGAATTGCACCTTGCAATGCGGAGAAATTACAGTTTGTGCATTTACAATATTCATTGATTTTTGCCATTGAAAAACGTCCAGAAATGATTGAAGCTACTGACTGAATGAAAGGAGCTGGCATCTCACTCTCTTTGAATCTTCTTTATCATGCTAAGAGGAGCAGGAAAAAGCAAAAAATTTCAGAATTGCACCTTGCAATGCGGAGAAATTACTGTTTGTGCATTTACAATATTCGTTGATTTTTGCCATTTAAAAACGTCCAGAAATGATTGAAGCTACTGACTGAATGAAAGGAGCTGGCATCTCACTCTCTTTGAATCTTCTTTATCATGCTAAGAGGAGCAGGAAAAAGCAAAAATTTCAGAATTGCACCTTGCAATGCGGAGAAATTACTGTTTGTGCATTTACAATATTCATTGATTTTTGCGATTGAAAAACATCATGTTATTCATATACCAGAAATGATTGAAGCTACTGACTGAACGAAAGGAGCTGGCATCTCACTCTCTTTGAATCTTCTTTATCATGCTAAGAGGAGCAGGAAAAAGCAAAAAATTTCAGAATTGCACCTTGCAATGCGGAGAAATTACTGTTTGTGCATTTACAATATTCATTGATTTTTGCCATTGAAAAACGTCCAGAAATGATTGAAGCTACTGACTGAATGAAAGGAGCTGGCATCTCACTCTCTTTGAATCTTCTTTATCATGCTAAGAGGAGCAGGAAAAAACAAAAAATTTCAGAATTGCACCTTGCAATGCGGAGAAATTACTGTTTGTGCATTTACAATATTCATTGATTTTTGCTATTGAAAAACATCATGTTATTCATATACCAGAAATGATTGAAGCTACTGACTGAATGAAAGGAGCTGGCATCTCACTCTCTTTGAATCTTCTTTATCATGCTAAGAGGAGCAGGAAAAAGCAAAAAATTTCAGAATTGCACCTTGCAATGCGGAGAAATTACAGTTTGTGCATTTACAATATTCATTGATTTTTGCCATTGAAAAACGTCCAGAAATGATTGAAGCTACTGACTGAATGAAAGGAGCTGGCATCTCACTCTCTTTGAATCTTCTTTATCATGCTAAGAGGAGCAGGAAAAAGCAAAAAATTTCAGAATTGCACCTTGCAATGCGGAGAAATTACTGTTTGTGCATTTACAATATTCATTGATTTTTGCCATTGAAAAACGTCCAGAAATGATTGAAGGTACTGACTGAATGAAAGGAGCTGGCATATCACTCTCTTTGAATCTTCTTTATCATCCTAAGAGGAGCAGGAAAAAGCAAAAAATTTCAGAATTGCACCTTGCAATGCGGAGAAATTACTGTTTGTGCATTTACAATATTCATTGATTTTTGCCATTGAAAAACGTCCAGAAATGATTGAAGCTACTGACTGAATGAAAGGAGCTGGCATCTCACTCTCTTTGAATCTTCTTTATCATGCTAAGAGGAGCAGGAAAAAGCAAAAAATTTCAGAATTGCACCTTGCAATGCGGAGAAATTACTGTTTGTGCATTTACAATATTCATTGATTTTTGCCATTGAAAAATGTCCAGAAATGATTGAAGCTACTGACTGAATGAAAGGAGCTGGCATCTCACTCTCTTTGAATCTTCTTTATCATGCTAAGAGGAGCAGGAAAAAGCAAAAAATTTCAGAATTGCGCCTTGCAATGCGGAGAAATTACTGTTTGTGCATTTACAAAATTCATTGATTTTTGCCATTGAAAAACATCATGTTATTCATATACCAGAAATGATTGAAGCTACTGACTGAAGGAAAGGAGCTGGCATCTCACTCTCTTTGAATCTTCTTTATCATGCTAAGAGGAGCAGGAAAAAGCAAAAAATTTCAGAATTGCACCTTGCAATGCGGAGAAATTACTGTTTGTGCATTTACAATATTCATTGATTTTTGCCATTGAAAAACATCCAGAAATGATTGAAGCTACTGACTGAATGAAAGGAGCTGGCATCTCACTCTCTTTGAATCTTCTTTATCATGCTAAGAGGAGCAGGAAAAAGCAAAAAATTTCAGAATTGCACCTTGCAATGCGGAGAAATTACTGTTTGTGCTCCTCTTAGCATGATAAAGAAGATTCAAAGAGAGTGAGATGCCAGCTCCTTTCATTCAGTCAGTAGCTTCAATCATTTCTGGACATTTTTCAATGGCAAAAATCAATGAATATTGTAAATGCACAAACAGTAATTTCTCCGCATTGCAAGGTGCAATTCTGAAATTTTTTGCTTTTTCCTGCTCCTCTTAGCATGATAAAGAAGATTCAAAGAGAGTGAGATGTCAGCTCCTTTCATTCAGTCAGTAGCTTCAAACATTTCTGGTATATGAATAACATGATGTTTTTCAATGGCAAAAATCAATGAATATTGTAAATGCACAAACAGTAATTTCTCCGCATTGCAAGGTGCAATTCTGAAATTTTTTGCTTTTTCCTGCTCCTCTTAGCATGATAAAGAAGATTCAAAGAGAGTGAGATGCCAGCTCCTTTCATTCAGTCAGTAGCTTCAATCATTTCTGGTATATGAATAACATGATGTTTTTCAATGGCAAAAATCAATGAATTTTGTAAATGCACAAACAGTAATTTCTCAGCATTGCAAGGTGCAATTCTGAAATTTTTTGCTTTTTCCTGCTGCTCTTAGCATGATAAAGAAGATTCAAAGAGAGTGAGATGCCAGCTCCTTTCATTGTCAGTAGCTTCAATCATTTCTGGACGTTTTTCAATGGCAAAAATCAATGAATATTTTAAATGCACAAACAGTAATTTCTCCGCATTGCAAGGTGCAATTCTGAAATTTTTTGCTTTTTCCTGCTCCTCTTAGCATGATAAAGAAGATTCAAAGAGAGTGAGATGCCAGCTCCTTTCATTCAGTCAGTAGCTTCAATCATTTCTGGACGTTTTTCAATGGCAAAAATCAATGAATATTGTAAATGCACAAACAGTAATTTCTCCGCATTGCAAGGTGCAATTCTGAAATTTTTTGCTTTTTCCTGCTCCTCTTAGCATGATAAAGAAGATTCAAAGAGAGTGAGATGTCAGCTCCTTTCATTCAGTCAGTAGCTTCAAACATTTCTGGTATATGAATAACATGATGTTTTTCAATGGCAAAAATCAATGAATATTGTAAATGCACAAACAGTAATTTCTCCGCATTGCAAGGTGCAATTCTGAAATTTTTTGCTTTTTCCTGCTCCTCTTAGCATGATAAAGAAGATTCAAAGAGAGTGAGATGCCAGCTCCTTTCATTCAGTCAGTGGCTTCAAACATTTCTGGTATATGAATAACATGATGTTTTTCAATGGCAAAAATCAATGAATATTGTAAATGCACAAACAGTAATTTCTCCGCATTGCAAGGTGCAATTCTGAAATTTTTTGCTTTTTCCTGCTCCTCTTAGCATGATAAAGAAGATTCAAAGAGAGTGAGATGCCAGCTCCTTTCGTTCAGTCAGTAGCTTCAATCATTTCTGGACGTTTTTCAATGGCAAAAATCATTGAATATTGTAAATGCACAAACAGTAATTTCTCCGCATTGCAAGGTGCAATTCTGAAATTTTTTACTTTTTCCTGCTCCTCTTAGCATGATAAAGAAGATTCAAAGAGAGTGAGATGCCATCTCCTTTCATTCAATCAGTAGCTTCAATCATTTCTGGACGTTTTTCAATTGCAAAAATCAATGAATATTGTAAATGCACAAACAGTAATTTCTCCGCATTGCAAGGTGCAATTCTGAAATTTTTTGCTTTTTCCTGCTCCTCTTAGCATGATAAAGAAGATTCAAAGAGAGTGAGATGCCAGCTCCTTTCATTCAGTCAGTAGCTTCAATCATTTCTGGACGTTTTTCAATGGCAAAAATCAATGAATATTGTAAATGCACAAACAGTAATTTCTCCGCATTGCAAGGTGCAATTCTGAAATTTTTTGCTTTTTCCTGCTCCTTTTAGCATGATAAACAAGATTCAAAGAGAGTGAGATGCCAGCTCCTTTCATTCAGTCAGTAGCTTCAATCATTTATGGACGTTTTTCAATTGCAAAAATCATTGAATATTGTAAATGCACAAACAGTAATTTCTCCGCATTGCAAGGTGCAATTCTGAAATTTTTGACTTTTTCCTGCTCCTCTTAGCATGATAAAGAAGATTCAAAGAGAGTGAGATGCCAGCTCCTTTCATTCAGTCAGTAGCTTCAATCATTTCTGGTATATGAATAACATGATGTTTTTCAATCGCAAAAATCAATGAATATTGTAAATGCACAAACAGTAATTTCTCCGCATTGCAAGGTGCAATTCTGAAATTTTTTGCTTTTTCCTGCTCCTCTTAGCATGATAAAGAAGATTCAAAGAGAGTGAGATGCCAGCTCCTTTCATTCAGTCAGTAGCTTCAATCATTTCCGGACGTTTTTCAATGGCAAAAATCAATGAATATTGTAAATGCACAAACAGTAATTTCTCCGCATTGCAAGGTGTAATTCTGAAATTTTTTGCTTTTTCCTGCTCCTCTTAGCATGATAAAGAAGATTCAAAGAGAGTGAGATGCCAGCTCCTTTCCTTCAGTCAGTAGCTTCAATCATTTCTGGTATATGAATAACATGATGTTTTTCAATGGCAAAAATCAATGAATTTTGTAAATGCACAAACAGTAATTTCTCCGCATTGCAAGGCGCAATTCTGAAATTTTTTGCTTTTTCCTGCTCCTCTTAGCATGATAAAGAAGATTCAAAGAGAGTGAGATGCTAGCTCCTTTCATTCAGTCAGTAGCTTCAATCATTTCTGGACGTTTTTCAATGGCAAAAATCAATGAATATTGTAAATGCACAAACAGTAATTTCTCCGCATTGCAAGGTGCAATTCTGAAATTTTTTGCTTTTTCCTGCTCCTCTTAGCATGATAAACAAGATTCAAAGAGAGTGAGGTGCCAGCTCCTTTCATTCAGTCAGGAGCTTCAAACATTTCTGGTATATGAATAACATGTTTTTCAATGGCAAAAATCAATGAATATTGTAAATGCACAAACAGTAATTTCTCCGCATTGCAAGGTGCAATTCTGAAATTTTTTGCTTTTTCCTGCTCCTCTTAGCATGATAAAGAAGATTCAAAGAGAGTGAGATGCCAGCTCCTTTCATTCAGTCAGTAGCTTCAATCATTTCTGGACATTTTTCAATGGCAAAAATCAATGAATATTGTAAATGCACAAACAGTAATTTCTCCGCATTGCAAGGTGCAATGCTGAAATTTTTTGCTTTTTCCTGCTCCTCTTAGCATGATAAAGAAGATTCAAAGAGAGTGAGATGCCAGCTCCTTTCATTCAGTCAGTAGCTTCAATCATTTCTGGACGTTTTTCAATGGCAAAAATCAATGAATATTGTAAATGCACAAACTGTAATTTCTCCGCATTGCAAGGTGCAATTCTGAAATTTTTTGCTTTTTCCTGCTCCTCTTAGCATGATAAAGAAGATTCAAAGAGAGTGAGATGCCAGCTCCTTTCATTCAGTCAGTAGCTTCAATCATTTCTGGACGTTTTTCAATGGCAAAAATCAATGAATATTGTAAATGCACAAACAGTAATTTCTCCGCATTGCAAGGTGCAATTCTGAAATTTTTTGCTTTTTCCTGCTCCTCTTAGCATGATAAAGAAGATTCAAAGAGAGTGAGATGCCAGCTCCTTTCATTCAGTCAGTAGCTTCAATCATTTCTGGACGTTTTTCAATGGCAAAAATCAATGAATATTGTAAATGCACAAACAGTAATTTCTCCGCATTGCAAGGTGCAATTCTGAAATTTTTTGCTTTTTCCTGCTCCTCTTAGCATGATAAAGAAGATTCAAAGAGAGTGAGATGCCAGCTCCTTTCATTCAGTCAGTAGCTTCAATCATTTCTGGTATATGAATAACATGATGTTTTTCAATGGCAAAAATCAATGAATTTTGTAAATGCACAAACAGTAATTTCTCAGCATTGCAAGGTGCAATTCTGAAATTTTTTGCTTTTTCCTGCTCCTCTTAGCATGATAAAGAAGATTCAAAGAGAGTGAGATGCCAGCTCCTTTCATTGTCAGTAGCTTCAATCATTTCTGGACGTTTTTCAATGGCAAAAATCAATGAATATTGTAAATGCACAAACAGTAATTTCTCCGCATTGCAAGGTGCAATTCTGAAATTTTTTGCTTTTTCCTGCTCCTCTTAGCATTATGAAGAAGATTCAAAGAGAGTGAGATACCAGCTCCTTTCATTCAGTCAGTAGCTTCAAACATTTCTGGTATATGAATAACATGATGTTTTTCAATGGCAAAAATCAATGAATATTGTAAATGCACAAACAGTAATTTCTCCGCATTGCAAGGTGCAATTCTGAAATTTTTTGCTTTTTCCTGCTCCTCTTAGCATGATAAAGAAGATTCAAAGAGAGTGAGATGCCAGCTCCTTTAGTTCAGTCAGTAGCTTCAATCATTTCTGGACGTTTTTCAATGGCAAAAATCAGTGAATATTGTAAATGCACAAACAGTAATTTCTCCGCATTGCAAGGTGCAATTCTGAAATTTTTTACTTTTTCCTGCTCCTCTTAGCATGATAAAGAAGATTCAAAGAGAGTGAGATGCCAGCTCCTTTCATTCAGTCAGTAGCTTCAATCATTTCTGGTATATGAATAACATGATGTTTTTCAATCGCAAAAATCAATGAATATTGTAAATGCACAAACAGTAATTTCTCCGCATTGCAAGGTGCAATTCTGAAATTTTTTGCTTTTTCCTGCTCCTCTTAGCATGATAAAGAAGATTCAAAGAGAGTGAGATGCCAGCTCCTTTCATTCAGTCAGTAGCTTCAATCATTTCTGGACGTTTTTCAATGGCAAAAATCAATGAATATTGTAAATGCACAAACAGTAATTTCTCCGCATTGCAAGGTGCAATTCTGAAATTTTTTGCTTTTTCCTGCTCCTCTTAGCATGATAAAGAAGATTCAAAGAGAGTGAGATGCCAGCTCCTTTCCTTCAGTCAGTAGCTTCAATCATTTCTGGCATATGAATAACATGATGTTTTTCAATGGCAAAAATCAATGAATTTTGTAAATGCACAAACAGTAATTTCTCCGCATTGCAAGGTGCAATTCTGAAATTTTTTGCTTTTTCCTGCTCCTCTTAGCATGATAAAGAAGATTCAAAGAGAGTGAGATGCCAGCTCCTTTCATTCAGTCAGTAGCTTCAATCATTTCTGGACGTTTTTCAATGGCAAAAATCAATGAATATTGTAAATGCACAAACAGTAATTTCTCCGCATTGCAAGGTGCAATTCTGAAATTTTTTGCTTTTTCCTGCTCCTCTTAGCATGATAAAGAAGATTCAAAGAGTGAGGTGCCAGCTCCTTTCATTCAGTCAGGAGCTTCAAACATTTCTGGTATATGAATAACATGTTTTTCAATGGCAAAAATCAATGAATATTGTAAATGCACAAACAGTAATTTCTCCGCATTGCAAGGTGCAATTCTGAAATTTTTTGCTCTTTCCTGCTCCTCTTAGCATGATAAAGAAGATTCAAAGAGAGTGAGATGCCAGCTCCTTTCATTCAGTCAGTAGCTTCAATCATTTCTGGACGTTTTTCAACGGCAAAAATCAATGAATATTGTAAATGCACAAACAGTAATTTCTCCGCATTGCAAGGTGCAATTCTGAAATTTTTTGCTTTTTCCTGCTCCTCTTAGCATGATAAAGAAGATTCAAAGAGAGTGAGATGCCAGCTCCTTTCATTCAGTCAGTAGCTTCAATCATTTCTGGACGTTTTTCAATGGCAAAAATCAATGAATATTGTAAATGCACAAACAGTAATTTCTCTGCATTGCAATGTGCAATTCTGAAATTTTTTGCTTTTTCCTGCTCCTCTTAGCATGATAAAGAAGATTCAAAGAGAGTGAGATGCCAGCTCCTTTCATTCAGTCAGTAGCTTCAAACATTTCTGGTATATGAATAACATGATGTTTTTCAATGGCAAAAATCAATGAATATTGTAAATGCACAAACAGTAATTTCTCCGCATTGCAAGGTGCAATTCTGAAATTTTTTGCTTTTTTCTGCTCCACTTAGCATGATAAAGAAGATTCAAAGAGAGTGAGATGCCAGCTCCTTTCGTTCAGTCAGTAGCTTCAATCATTTCTGGACGTTTTTCAATGGCAAAAATCATTGAATATTATAAATGCACAAACAGTAATTTCTCCGCATTGCAAGGTGCAATTCTGAAATTTTTTACTTTTTCCTGCTCCTCTTAGCATGATAAAGAAGATTCAAAGAGAGTGAGATGCCAGCTCCTTTCATTCAGTCAGTAGCTTCAATCATTTCTGGTATATGAATAACATGATGTTTTTCAATGGCAAAAATCAATGAATATTGTAAATGCACAAACAGTAATTTCTCCGCATTGCAAGGTGCAATTCTGAAATTTTTTGCTTTTTCCTGCTCCTCTTAGCATGATAAAGAAGATTCAAAGAGAGTGAGATGCCAGCTCCTTTCATTCAGTCAGTAGCTTCAATCATTTCTGGACGTTTTTCAATGGCAAAAATCAATGAATATTGTAAATGCACAAACAGTAATTTCTCCGCATTGCAAGGTGCAATTCTGAAATTTTTTGGTTTTTCCTGCTCCTCTTAGCATGATAAAGAAGATT
The DNA here is from genome assembly GCF_046119375.1 of Phyllobates terribilis. Classification (NCBI taxonomy): domain Eukaryota; kingdom Metazoa; phylum Chordata; class Amphibia; order Anura; family Dendrobatidae; genus Phyllobates; species Phyllobates terribilis. The sequence continues at coordinate 147,350 of NW_027363543.1, forward strand.
CAAAGAGAGTGAGATGCCAGCTCCTTTCATTCAGTCAGTAGCTTTAATCATTTCTGGACGTTTTTCAATGGTAAAAATCATTGAATATTGTAAATGCACAATCAGTAATTTCTCCGCATTGCAAGGTGCAATTCTGAAATTTTTTACTTTTTCCTGCTCCTCTTAGCATGATAAAGAAGATTCAAAGAGAGTGAGATGCCAGCTCCTTTCATTCAGTCAGTAGCTTCAATCATTTCTGGTATATGAATAACATGATGTTTTTCAATCGCAAAAATCAATGAATATTGTAAATGCACAAACAGTAATTTCTCCGCATTGCAAGGTGCAATTCTGAAATTTTTTGCTTTTTCCTGCTCCTCTTAGCATGATAAAGAAGATTCAAAGAGAGTGAGATGCCAGCTCCTTTCATTCAGTCAGTAGCTTCAATCATTTCTGGACGTTTTTCAATGGCAAAAACCAATGAATATTGTAAATGCACAAACAGTAATTTCTCCGCATTGCAAGGTGCAATTCTGAAATTTTTTGCTTTTTCCTGCTCCTCTTAGCATGATAAAGAAGATTCAAAGAGAGTGAGATGCCAGATCCTTTCCTTCAGTCAGTAGCTTCAATCATTTCTGGTATATGAATAACATGATGTTTTTCAATGGCAAAAATCAATGAATTTTGTAAATGCACAAACAGTAATTTCTCCGCATTGCAAGGCGCAATTCTGAAATTTTTTGCTTTTTCCTGCTCCTCTTAGCATGATAAAGAAGATTCGAAGAGAGTGAGATGCCAGCTCCTTTCATTCAGTCAGTAGCTTCAATCATTTCTGGACATTTTTCAATGGCAAAAATCAATGAATATTGTAAATGCACAAACAGTAATTTCTCCGCATTGCAAGGTGCAATTCTGAAATTTTTTGCTTTTTCCTGCTCCTCTTAGCATGATAAAGAAGATTCAAAGAGAGTGAGATGCCAGCTCCTTTCATTCAGTCAGTAGCTTCAATCATTTCTGGACGTTTTTCAATGGCAAAAATCAATGAATATTGTAAATGCACAAACAGTAATTTCTCCGCATTGCAAGGTGCAATTCTGAAATTTTTTGCTTTTTCCTGCTCCTCTTAGCATGATAAAGAAGATTCAAAGAGAGTGAGATGCCAGCTCCTTTCATTCAGTCAGTAGCTTCAATCATTTCTGGACGTTTTTCAATGGCAAAAATCAATGAATATTGTAAATGCACAAACAGTAATTTCTCCGCATTGCAAGGTGCAATTCTGAAATTTTTTGCTTTTTCCTGCTCCTCTTAGCATGATAAAGAAGATTCAAAGAGAGTGAGATGCCAGCTCCTTTCATTCAGTCAGTAGCTTCAAACATTTCTGGTACATGAATAACATGATGTTTTTCAATGGCAAAAATCAATGAATATTGTAAATGCACAAACAGTAATTTCTCCGCATTGCAAGGTGCAATTCTGAAATTTTTTGCTTTTTCCTGCTCCTCTTAGCATGATAAAGAAGATTCAAAGAGAGTGAGATGCCAGCTCCTTTCGTTCAGTCAGTAGCTTCAATCATTTCTGGACGTTTTTCAATGGCAAAAATCATTGAATATTATAAATGCACAAACAGTAATTTCTCCGCATTGCAAGGTGCAATTCTGAAATTTTTTACTTTTTCCTGCTCCTCTTAGCATGATAAAGAAGATTCAAAGAGAGTGAGATGCCAGCTCCTTTCATTCAGTCAGTAGCTTCAATCATTTCTGGTATATGAATAACATGATGTTTTTCAATGGCAAAAATCAATGAATATTGTAAATGCACAAACAGTAATTTCTCCGCATTGCAAGGTGCAATTCTGAAATTTTTTGCTTTTTCCTGCTCCTCTTAGCATGATAAAGAAGATTCAAAGAGAGTGAGATGCCAGCTCCTTTCATTCAGTCAGTAGCTTCAATCATTTCTGGACGTTTTTCAATGGCAAAAATCAATGAATATTGTAAATGCACAAACAGTAATTTCTCCGCATTGCAAGGTGCAATTCTGAAATTTTTTGCTTTTTCCTGCTCCTCTTAGCATGATAAACAAGATTCAAAGAGAGTGAGATGCCAGCTCCTTTCATTCAGTCAGTAGCTTCAATCATTTCTGCTCGTTTTTCAATGGCAAAAATCATTGAATATTGTAAATGCACAAACAGTAATTTCTCCGCATTGCAAGGTGCAATTCTGAAATTTTTTACTTTTTCCTGCTCCTCTTAGCATGATAAAGAAGATTCAAAGAGAGTGAGATGCCAGCTCCTTTCATTCAGTCAGTAGCTTCAATCATTTCTGGTATATGAATAACATGATGTTTTTCAATCGCAAAAATCAATGAATATTGTAAATGCACAAACAGTAATTTCTCCGCATTGCAAGGTGCAATTCTGAAATTTTTTGCTTTTTCCTGCTCCTCTTAGCATGATAAAGAAGATTCAAAGAGAGTGAGATGCCAGCTCCTTTCATTCAGTCAGTAGCTTCAATCATTTCTGGACGTTTTTCAATGGCAAAAATCAATGAATATTGTAAATGCACAAACAGTAATTTCTCCGCATTGCAAGGTGCAATTCTGAAATTTTTTGCTTTTTCCTGCTCCTCTAAGCATGATAAAGAAGATTCAAAGAGAGTGAGATGCCAGATCCTTTCCTTCAGTCAGTAGCTTCAATCATTTCTGGTATATGAATAACATGATGTTTTTCAATGGCAAAAATCAATGAATTTTGTAAATGCACAAACAGTAATTTCTCCGCATTGCAAGGCGCAATTCTGAAATTTTTTGCTTTTTCCTGCTCCTCTTAGCATGATAAAGAAGATTCAAAGAGCGTGAGATGCCAGCTCCTTTCATTCAGTCAGTAGCTTCAATCATTTCTGGACATTTTTCAACGGCAAAAATCAATGAATATTGTAAATGCACAAACAGTAATTTCTCCGCATTGCAAGGTGCAATTCTGAAATTTTTTGCTTTTTCCTGCTCCTCTTAGCATGATAAAGAAGATTCAAAGAGAGTGAGATGCCAGCTCCTTTCATTCAGTCAGTAGCTTCAATCATTTCTGGACGTTTTTCAATGGCAAAAATCAATGAATATTGTAAATGCACAAACAGTAATTTCTCCGCATTGCAAGGTGCAATTCTGAAATTTTTTGCTTTTTCCTGCTCCTCTTAGCATGATAAAGAAGATTCAAAGAGAGTGAGATGCCAGCTCCTTTCATTCAGTCAGTACCTTCAATCATTTCTGGACGTTTTTCAATGGCAAAAATCAATGAATATTGTAAATGCACAAACAGTAATTTCTCCGCATTGCAAGGTGCAATTCTGAAATTTTTTGCTTTTTCCTGCTCCTCTTAGCATGATAAAGAAGATTCAAAGAGAGTGAGATGCCAGCTCCTTTCATTCAGTCAGTAGCTTCAATCATTTCTGGACGTTTTTCAATGGCAAAAATCAATGAATATTGTAAATGCACAAACTGTAATTTCTCCGCATTGCAAGGTGCAATTCTGAAATTTTTTGCTTTTTCCTGCTCCTCTTAGCATGATAAAGAAGATTCAAAGAGAGTGAGATGCCAGCTCCTTTCATTCAGTCAGTAGCTTCAATCATTTCTGGTATATGAATAACATGATGTTTTTCAATAGCAAAAATCAATGAATATTGTAAATGCACAAACAGTAATTTCTCCGCATTGCAAGGAGCAATTCTGAAATTTTTTGCTTTTTCCTGCTCCTCTTAGCATGATAAAGAAGATTCAAAGAGAGTGAGATGCCAGCTCCTTTCATTCAGTCAGTAGCTTCAATCATTTCTGGACGTTTTTCAATGGAAAAAATCAATGAATATTGTAAATGCACAAACAGTAATTTCTCCGCATTGCAAGGTGCAATTCTGAAATTTTTTACTTTTTCCTGCTCCTCTTAGCATGATAAAGAAGATTCAAAGAGAGTGAGATGCCAGCTCCTTTCATTCAGTCAGTAGCTTCAATCATTTCTGGACGTTTTTCAATGGCAAAAATCAATGAATATTGTAAATGCACAAACAGTAATTTCTCCGCATTGCAAGGTGCAATTCTGAAATTTTTTGCTTTTTCCTGCTCCTCTTAGCATGATAAAGAAGATTCAAAGAGAGTGAGATGCCAGCTCCTTTCATTCAGTCAGTAGCTTCAATCATTTCTGGACGTTTTTCAATGGCAAAAATCAATGAATATTGTAAATGCACAAACAGTAATTTCTCCGCATTGCAAGGTGCAATTCTGAAATTCTTTGCTTTTTCCTGCTCCTCTAAGCATGATAAAGAAGATTCAAAGAGAGTGAGATGCCGGATCCTTTCCTTCAGTCAGTAGCTTCAATCATTTCTGGTATATGAATAACATGATGTTTTTCAATGGCAAAAATCAATGAATTTTGTAAATGCACAAACAGTAATTTCTCCGCATTGCAAGGCGCAATTCTGAAATTTTTTACTTTTTCCTGCTCCTCTTAGCATGATAAAGAAGATTCAAAGAGAGTGAGATGCCAGCTCCTTTCATTCAGTCAGTAGCTTCAATCATTTCTGGTATATGAATAACATGATGTTTTTCAATGGCAAAAATCAATGAATATTGTAAATGCACAAACAGTAATTTCTCCGCATTGCAAGGTGCAATTCTGAAATTTTTTGCTTTTTCCTGCTCCTCTTAGCATGATAAAGAAGATTCAAAGAGAGTGAGATGCCAGCTCCTTTCATTCAGTCAGTAGCTTCAATCATTTCTGGACGTTTTTCAATGGCAAAAACCAATGAATATTGTAAATGCACAAACAGTAATTTCTCCGCATTGCAAGGTGCAATTCTGAAATTTTTTGCTTTTTCCTGCTCCTCTTAGCATGATAAAGAAGATTCAAAGAGAGTGAGATGCCAGATCCTTTCCTTCAGTCAGTAGCTTCAATCATTTCTGGTATATGAATAACATGATGTTTTTCAATGGCAAAAATCAATGAATTTTGTAAATGCACAAACAGTAATTTCTCCGCATTGCAAGGCGCAATTCTGAAATTTTTTGCTTTTTCCTGCTCCTCTTAGCATGATAAAGAAGATTCGAAGAGAGTGAGATGCCAGCTCCTTTCATTCAGTCAGTAGCTTCAATCATTTCTGGACATTTTTCAATGGCAAAAATCAATGAATATTGTAAATGCACAAACAGTAATTTCTCCGCATTGCAAGGTGCAATTCTGAAATTTTTTGCTTTTTCCTGCTCCTCTTAGCATGATAAAGAAGATTCAAAGAGAGTGAGATGCCAGCTCCTTTCATTCAGTCAGTAGCTTCAATCATTTCTGGACGTTTTTCAATGGCAAAAATCAATGAATATTGTAAATGCACAAACAGTAATTTCTCCGCATTGCAAGGTGCAATTCTGAAATTTTTTGCTTTTTCCTGCTCCTCTTAGCATGATAAAGAAGATTCAAAGAGAGTGAGATGCCAGCTCCTTTCATTCAGTCAGTAGCTTCAATCATTTCTGGACGTTTTTCAATGGCAAAAATCAATGAATATTGTAAATGCACAAACAGTAATTTCTCCGCATTGCAAGGTGCAATTCTGAAATTTTTTGCTTTTTCCTGCTCCTCTTAGCATGATAAAGAAGATTCAAAGAGAGTGAGATGCCAGCTCCTTTCATTCAGTCAGTAGCTTCAAACATTTCTGGTACATGAATAACATGATGTTTTTCAATGGCAAAAATCAATGAATATTGTAAATGCACAAACAGTAATTTCTCCGCATTGCAAGGTGCAATTCTGAAATTTTTTGCTTTTTCCTGCTCCTCTTAGCATGATAAAGAAGATTCAAAGAGAGTGAGATGCCAGCTCCTTTCGTTCAGTCAGTAGCTTCAATCATTTCTGGACGTTTTTCAATGGCAAAAATCATTGAATATTATAAATGCACAAACAGTAATTTCTCCGCATTGCAAGGTGCAATTCTGAAATTTTTTACTTTTTCCTGCTCCTCTTAGCATGATAAAGAAGATTCAAAGAGAGTGAGATGCCAGCTCCTTTCATTCAGTCAGTAGCTTCAATCATTTCTGGTATATGAATAACATGATGTTTTTCAATGGCAAAAATCAATGAATATTGTAAATGCACAAACAGTAATTTCTCCGCATTGCAAGGTGCAATTCTGAAATTTTTTGCTTTTTCCTGCTCCTCTTAGCATGATAAAGAAGATTCAAAGAGAGTGAGATGCCAGCTCCTTTCATTCAGTCAGTAGCTTCAATCATTTCTGGACGTTTTTCAATGGCAAAAATCAATGAATATTGTAAATGCACAAACAGTAATTTCTCCGCATTGCAAGGTGCAATTCTGAAATTTTTTGCTTTTTCCTGCTCCTCTTAGCATGATAAACAAGATTCAAAGAGAGTGAGATGCCAGCTCCTTTCATTCAGTCAGTAGCTTCAATCATTTCTGCTCGTTTTTCAATGGCAAAAATCATTGAATATTGTAAATGCACAAACAGTAATTTCTCCGCATTGCAAGGTGCAATTCTGAAATTTTTTACTTTTTCCTGCTCCTCTTAGCATGATAAAGAAGATTCAAAGAGAGTGAGATGCCAGCTCCTTTCATTCAGTCAGTAGCTTCAATCATTTCTGGTATATGAATAACATGATGTTTTTCAATCGCAAAAATCAATGAATATTGTAAATGCACAAACAGTAATTTCTCCGCATTGCAAGGTGCAATTCTGAAATTTTTTGCTTTTTCCTGCTCCTCTTAGCATGATAAAGAAGATTCAAAGAGAGTGAGATGCCAGCTCCTTTCATTCAGTCAGTAGCTTCAATCATTTCTGGACGTTTTTCAATGGCAAAAATCAATGAATATTGTAAATGCACAAACAGTAATTTCTCCGCATTGCAAGGTGCAATTCTGAAATTTTTTGCTTTTTCCTGCTCCTCTAAGCATGATAAAGAAGATTCAAAGAGAGTGAGATGCCAGATCCTTTCCTTCAGTCAGTAGCTTCAATCATTTCTGGTATATGAATAACATGATGTTTTTCAATGGCAAAAATCAATGAATTTTGTAAATGCACAAACAGTAATTTCTCCGCATTGCAAGGCGCAATTCTGAAATTTTTTGCTTTTTCCTGCTCCTCTTAGCATGATAAAGAAGATTCAAAGAGCGTGAGATGCCAGCTCCTTTCATTCAGTCAGTAGCTTCAATCATTTCTGGACATTTTTCAACGGCAAAAATCAATGAATATTGTAAATGCACAAACAGTAATTTCTCCGCATTGCAAGGTGCAATTCTGAAATTTTTTGCTTTTTCCTGCTCCTCTTAGCATGATAAAGAAGATTCAAAGAGAGTGAGATGCCAGCTCCTTTCATTCAGTCAGTAGCTTCAATCATTTCTGGACGTTTTTCAATGGCAAAAATCAATGAATATTGTAAATGCACAAACAGTAATTTCTCCGCATTGCAAGGTGCAATTCTGAAATTTTTTGCTTTTTCCTGCTCCTCTTAGCATGATAAAGAAGATTCAAAGAGAGTGAGATGCCAGCTCCTTTCATTCAGTCAGTACCTTCAATCATTTCTGGACGTTTTTCAATGGCAAAAATCAATGAATATTGTAAATGCACAAACAGTAATTTCTCCGCATTGCAAGGTGCAATTCTGAAATTTTTTGCTTTTTCCTGCTCCTCTTAGCATGATAAAGAAGATTCAAAGAGAGTGAGATGCCAGCTCCTTTCATTCAGTCAGTAGCTTCAATCATTTCTGGACGTTTTTCAATGGCAAAAATCAATGAATATTGTAAATGCACAAACTGTAATTTCTCCGCATTGCAAGGTGCAATTCTGAAATTTTTTGCTTTTTCCTGCTCCTCTTAGCATGATAAAGAAGATTCAAAGAGAGTGAGATGCCAGCTCCTTTCATTCAGTCAGTAGCTTCAATCATTTCTGGTATATGAATAACATGATGTTTTTCAATAGCAAAAATCAATGAATATTGTAAATGCACAAACAGTAATTTCTCCGCATTGCAAGGAGCAATTCTGAAATTTTTTGCTTTTTCCTGCTCCTCTTAGCATGATAAAGAAGATTCAAAGAGAGTGAGATGCCAGCTCCTTTCATTCAGTCAGTAGCTTCAATCATTTCTGGACGTTTTTCAATGGAAAAAATCAATGAATATTGTAAATGCACAAACAGTAATTTCTCCGCATTGCAAGGTGCAATTCTGAAATTTTTTACTTTTTCCTGCTCCTCTTAGCATGATAAAGAAGATTCAAAGAGAGTGAGATGCCAGCTCCTTTCATTCAGTCAGTAGCTTCAATCATTTCTGGACGTTTTTCAATGGCAAAAATCAATGAATATTGTAAATGCACAAACAGTAATTTCTCCGCATTGCAAGGTGCAATTCTGAAATTTTTTGCTTTTTCCTGCTCCTCTTAGCATGATAAAGAAGATTCAAAGAGAGTGAGATGCCAGCTCCTTTCATTCAGTCAGTAGCTTCAATCATTTCTGGACGTTTTTCAATGGCAAAAATCAATGAATATTGTAAATGCACAAACAGTAATTTCTCCGCATTGCAAGGTGCAATTCTGAAATTCTTTGCTTTTTCCTGCTCCTCTAAGCATGATAAAGAAGATTCAAAGAGAGTGAGATGCCGGATCCTTTCCTTCAGTCAGTAGCTTCAATCATTTCTGGTATATGAATAACATGATGTTTTTCAATGGCAAAAATCAATGAATTTTGTAAATGCACAAACAGTAATTTCTCCGCATTGCAAGGCGCAATTCTGAAATTTTTTACTTTTTCCTGCTCCTCTTAGCATGATAAAGAAGATTCAAAGAGAGTGAGATGCCAGCTCCTTTCATTCAGTCAGTAGCTTCAATCATTTCTGGTATATGAATAACATGATGTTTTTCAATGGCAAAAATCAATGAATATTGTAAATGCACAAACAGTAATTTCTCCGCATTGCAAGGTGCAATTCTGAAATTTTTTGCTTTTTCCTGCTCCTCTTAGCATGATAAAGAAGATTCAAAGAGAGTGAGATGCCAGCTCCTTTCATTCAGTCAGTAGCTTCAATCATTTCTGGACGTTTTTCAATGGCAAAAATCAATGAATATTGTAAATGCACAAACAGTAATTTCTCCGCAATGCAAAGTGCAATTCTGAAATTTTTTGCTTTTTTCTGCTCCTCTTAGCATGATAAAGAAGATTCAAAGAGAGTGAGATGCCAGCTCCTTTCATTCAGTCAGTAGCTTTAATCATTTCTGGACGTTTTTCAATGGCAAAAATCATTGAATATTGTAAATGCACAATCAGTAATTTCTCCGCATTGCAAGGTGCAATTCTGAAATTTTTTACTTTTTCCTGCTCCTCTTAGCATGATAAAGAAGATTCAAAGAGAGTGAGATGCCAGCTCCTTTCATTCAGTCAGTAGCTTCAATCATTTCTGGTATATGAATAACATGATGTTTTTCAATCGCAAAAATCAATGAATATTGTAAATGCACAAACAGTAATTTCTCCGCATTGCAAGGTGCAATTCTGAAATTTTTTGCTTTTTCCTGCTCCTCTTAGCATGATAAAGAAGATTCAAAGAGAGTGAGATGCCAGCTCCTTTCATTCAGTCAGTACCTTCAATCATTTCTGGACGTTTTTCAATGGCAAAAATCAATGAATATTGTAAATGCACAAACAGTAATTTCTCCGCATTGCAAGGTGCAATTCTGAAATTTTTTGCTTTTTCCTGCTCCTCTTAGCATGATAAAGAAGATTCAAAGAGAGTGAGATGCCAGCTCCTTTCATTCAGTCAGTAGCTTCAATCATTTCTGGACGTTTTTCAATGGCAAAAATCAATGAATATTGTAAATGCACAAACTGTAATTTCTCCGCATTGCAAGGTGCAATTCTGAAATTTTTTGCTTTTTCCTGCTCCTCTTAGCATGATAAAGAAGATTCAAAGAGAGTGAGATGCCAGCTCCTTTCATTCAGTCAGTAGCTTCAATCATTTCTGGTATATGAATAACATGATGTTTTTCAATAGCAAAAATCAATGAATATTGTAAATGCACAAACAGTAATTTCTCCGCATTGCAAGGAGCAATTCTGAAATTTTTTGCTTTTTCCTGCTCCTCTTAGCATGATAAAGAAGATTCAAAGAGAGTGAGATGCCAGCTCCTTTCATTCAGTCAGTAGCTTCAATCATTTCTGGACGTTTTTCAATGGAAAAAATCAATGAATATTGTAAATGCACAAACAGTAATTTCTCCGCATTGCAAGGTGCAATTCTGAAATTTTTTACTTTTTCCTGCTCCTCTTAGCATGATAAAGAAGATTCAAAGAGAGTGAGATGCCAGCTCCTTTCATTCAGTCAGTAGCTTCAATCATTTCTGGACGTTTTTCAATGGCAAAAATCAATGAATATTGTAAATGCACAAACAGTAATTTCTCCGCATTGCAAGGTGCAATTCTGAAATTTTTTGCTTTTTCCTGCTCCTCTTAGCATGATAAAGAAGATTCAAAGAGAGTGAGATGCCAGCTCCTTTCATTCAGTCAGTAGCTTCAATCATTTCTGGACGTTTTTCAATGGCAAAAATCAATGAATATTGTAAATGCACAAACAGTAATTTCTCCGCATTGCAAGGTGCAATTCTGAAATTCTTTGCTTTTTCCTGCTCCTCTAAGCATGATAAAGAAGATTCAAAGAGAGTGAGATGCCGGATCCTTTCCTTCAGTCAGTAGCTTCAATCATTTCTGGTATATGAATAACATGATGTTTTTCAATGGCAAAAATCAATGAATTTTGTAAATGCACAAACAGTAATTTCTCCGCATTGCAAGGCGCAATTCTGAAATTTTTTACTTTTTCCTGCTCCTCTTAGCATGATAAAGAAGATTCAAAGAGAGTGAGATGCCAGCTCCTTTCATTCAGTCAGTAGCTTCAATCATTTCTGGTATATGAATAACATGATGTTTTTCAATGGCAAAAATCAATGAATATTGTAAATGCACAAACAGTAATTTCTCCGCATTGCAAGGTGCAATTCTGAAATTTTTTGCTTTTTCCTGCTCCTCTTAGCATGATAAAGAAGATTCAAAGAGAGTGAGATGCCAGCTCCTTTCATTCAGTCAGTAGCTTCAATCATTTCTGGACGTTTTTCAATGGCAAAAATCAATGAATATTGTAAATGCACAAACAGTAATTTCTCCGCAATGCAAAGTGCAATTCTGAAATTTTTTGCTTTTTTCTGCTCCTCTTAGCATGATAAAGAAGATTCAAAGAGAGTGAGATGCCAGCTCCTTTCATTCAGTCAGTAGCTTTAATCATTTCTGGACGTTTTTCAATGGCAAAAATCATTGAATATTGTAAATGCACAATCAGTAATTTCTCCGCATTGCAAGGTGCAATTCTGAAATTTTTTACTTTTTCCTGCTCCTCTTAGCATGATAAAGAAGATTCAAAGAGAGTGAGATGCCAGCTCCTTTCATTCAGTCAGTAGCTTCAATCATTTCTGGTATATGAATAACATGATGTTTTTCAATCGCAAAAATCAATGAATATTGTAAATGCACAAACAGTAATTTCTCCGCATTGCAAGGTGCAATTCTGAAATTTTTTGCTTTTTCCTGCTCCTCTTAGCATGATAAAGAAGATTCAAAGAGAGTGAGATGCCAGCTCCTTTCATTCAGTCAGTAGCTTCAATCATTTCTGGACGTTTTTCAATGGCAAAAACCAATGAATATTGTAAATGCACAAACAGTAATTTCTCCGCATTGCAAGGTGCAATTCTGAAACTTTTTGCTTTTTCCTGCTCCTCTTAGCATGATAAAGAAGATTCAAAGAGAGTGAGATGCCAGATCCTTTCCTTCAGTCAGTAGCTTCAATCATTTCTGGTATATGAATAACATGATGTTTTTCAATGGCAAAAATCAATGAATTTTGTAAATGCACAAACAGTAATTTCTCCGCATTGCAAGGCGCAATTCTGAAATTTTTTGCTTTTTCCTGGTCCTCTTAGCATGATAAAGAAGATTCAAAGAGAGTGAGATGCCAGCTCCTTTCATTCAGTCAGTAGCTTCAATCATTTCTGGACATTTTTCAATGGCAAAAATCAATGAATATTGTAAATGCACAAACAGTCATTTCTCCGCATTGCAAGGTGCAATTCTGAAATTTTTTGCTTTTTCCTGCTCCTCTTAGCATGATAAAGAAGATTCAAAGAGAGTGAGATGCCAGCTCCTTTCATTCAGTCAGTAGCTTCAATCATTTCTGGACGTTTTTCAATGGCAAAAATCAATGAATATTGTAAATGCACAAACAGTAATTTCTCCGCATTGCAAGGTGCAATTCTGAAATTTTTTGCTTTTTCCTGCTCCTATTAGCATGATAAAGAAGATTCAAAGAGAGTGAGATGCCAGCTCCTTTCATTCAGTCAGTAGCTTCAATCATTTCTGGACGTTTTTCAATGGCAAAAATCAATGAATATTGTAAATGCACAAACAGTAATTTCTCCGCATTGCAAGGTGCAATTCTGAAATTTTTTGCTTTTTCCTGCTCCTCTTAGCATGATAAAGAAGATTCAAAGAGAGTGAGATGCCAGATCCTTTCCTTCAGTCAGTAGCTTCAATCATTTCTGGTATATGAATAACATGATGTTTTTCAATGGCAAAAATCAATGAATTTTGTAAATGCACAAACAGTAATTTCTCCGCATTGCAAGGCGCAATTCTGAAATTTTTTGCTTTTTCCTGCTCCTCTTAGCATGATAAAGAAGATTCAAAGAGAGTGAGATGCCAGCTCCTTTCATTCAGTCAGTAGCTTCAATCATTTCTGGACGTTTTTCAATGGCAAAAATCAATGAATATTGTAAATGCACAAACAGTAATTTCTCCGCATTGCAAGGTGCAATTCTGAAATTTTTTGCTTTTTCCTGCTCCTCTAAGCATGATAAAGAAGATTCAAAGAGAGTGAGATGCCAGATCCTTTCCTTCAGTCAGTAGCTTCAATCATTTCTGGTATATGAATAACATGATGTTTTTCAATGGCAAAAATCAATGAATTTTGTAAATGCACAAACAGTAATTTCTCCGCATTGCAAGGCGCAATTCTGAAATTTTTTGCTTTTTCCTGCTCCTCTTAGCATGATAAAGAAGATTCAAAGAGAGTGAGATGCCAGCTCCTTTCATTCAGTCAGTAGCTTCAATCATTTCTGGACATTTTTCAATGGCAAAAATCAATGAATATTGTAAATGCACAAACAGTAATTTCTCCGCATTGCAAGGTGCAATTCTGAAATTTTTTGCTTTTTCCTGCTCCTCTTAGCATGATAAAGAAGATTCAAAGAGAGTGAGATGCCAGCTCCTTTCATTCAGTCAGTAGCTTCAATCATTTCTGGACGTTTTTCAATGGCAAAAATCAATGAATATTGTAAATGCACAAACAGTAATTTCTCCGCATTGCAAGGTGCAATTCTGAAATTTTTTGCTTTTTCCTGCTCCTCTTAGCATGATAAAGAAGATTCAAAGAGAGTGAGATGCCAGCTCCTTTCATTCAGTCAGTACCTTCAATCATTTCTGGACGTTTTTCAATGGCAAAAATCAATGAATATTGTAAATGCACAAACAGTAATTTCTCCGCATTGCAAGGTGCAATTCTGAAATTTTTTGCTTTTTCCTGCTCCTCTTAGCATGATAAAGAAGATTCAAAGAGAGTGAGATGCCAGCTCCTTTCATTCAGTCAGTAGCTTCAATCATTTCTGGACGTTTTTCAATGGCAAAAATCAATGAATATTGTAAATGCACAAACTGTAATTTCTCCGCATTGCAAGGTGCAATTCTGAAATTTTTTGCTTTTTCCTGCTCCTCTTAGCATGATAAAGAAGATTCAAAGAGAGTGAGATGCCAGCTCCTTTCATTCAGTCAGTAGCTTCAATCATTTCTGGTATATGAATAACATGATGTTTTTCAATAGCAAAAATCAATGAATATTGTAAATGCACAAACAGTAATTTCTCCGCATTGCAAGGAGCAATTCTGAAATTTTTTGCTTTTTCCTGCTCCTCTTAGCATGATAAAGAAGATTCAAAGAGAGTGAGATGCCAGCTCCTTTCATTCAGTCAGTAGCTTCAATCATTTCTGGACGTTTTTCAATGGCAAAAATCAATGAATATTGTAAATGCACAAACAGTAATTTCTCCGCATTGCAAGGTGCAATTCTGAAATTTTTTACTTTTTCCTGCTCCTCTTAGCATGATAAAGAAGATTCAAAGAGAGTGAGATGCCAGCTCCTTTCATTCAGTCAGTAGCTTCAATCATTTCTGGTATATGAATAACATGATGTTTTTCAATCGCAAAAATCAATGAATATTGTAAATGCACAAACAGTAATTTCTCCGCATTGCAAGGTGCAATTCTGAAATTTTTTGCTTTTTCCTGCTCCTCTTAGCATGATAAAGAAGATTCAAAGAGAGTGAGATGCCAGCTCCTTTCATTCAGTCAGTAGCTTCAATCATTTCTGGACGTTTTTCAATGGCAAAAATCAATGAATATTGTAAATGCACAAACAGTAATTTCTCCGCATTGCAAGGTGCAATTCTGAAATTCTTTGCTTTTTCCTGCTCCTCTAAGCATGATAAAGAAGATTCAAAGAGAGTGAGATGCCAGATCCTTTCCTTCAGTCAGTAGCTTCAATCATTTCTGGTATATGAATAACATGATGTTTTTCAATGGCAAAAATCAATGAATTTTGTAAATGCACAAACAGTAATTTCTCCGCATTGCAAGGCGCAATTCTGAAATTTTTTACTTTTTCCTGCTCCTCTTAGCATGATAAAGAAGATTCAAAGAGAGTGAGATGCCAGCTCCTTTCATTCAGTCAGTAGCTTCAATCATTTCTGGTATATGAATAACATGATGTTTTTCAATGGCAAAAATCAATGAATATTGTAAATGCACAAACAGTAATTTCTCCGCATTGCAAGGTGCAATTCTGAAATTTTTTGCTTTTTCCTGCTCCTCTTAGCATGATAAAGAAGATTCAAAGAGAGTGAGATGCCAGCTCCTTTCATTCAGTCAGTAGCTTCAATCATTTCTGGACGTTTTTCAATGGCAAAAATCAATGAATATTGTAAATGCACAAACAGTAATTTCTCCGCAATGCAAGGTGCAATTCTGAAATTTTTTGCTTTTTCCTGCTCCTCTTAGCATGATAAAGAAGATTCAAAGAGAGTGAGATGCCAGCTCCTTTCATTCAGTCAGTAGCTTTAATCATTTCTGGACGTTTTTCAATGGCAAAAATCATTGAATATTGTAAATGCACAATCAGTAATTTCTCCGCATTGCAAGGTGCAATTCTGAAATTTTTTACTTTTTCCTGCTCCTCTTAGCATGATAAAGAAGATTCAAAGAGAGTGAGATGCCAGCTCCTTTCATTCAGTCAGTAGCTTCAATCATTTCTGGTATATGAATAACATGATGTTTTTCAATCGCAAAAATCAATGAATATTGTAAATGCACAAACAGTAATTTCTCCGCATTGCAAGGTGCAATTCTGAAATTTTTTGCTTTTTCCTGCTCCTCTTAGCATGATAAAGAAGATTCAAAGAGAGTGAGATGCCAGCTCCTTTCATTCAGTCAGTAGCTTCAATCATTTCTGGACGTTTTTCAATGGCAAAAACCAATGAATATTGTAAATGCACAAACAGTAATTTCTCCGCATTGCAAGGTGCAATTCTGAAACTTTTTGCTTTTTCCTGCTCCTCTTAGCATGATAAAGAAGATTCAAAGAGAGTGAGATGCCAGATCCTTTCCTTCAGTCAGTAGCTTCAATCATTTCTGGTATATGAATAACATGATGTTTTTCAATGGCAAAAATCAATGAATTTTGTAAATGCACAAACAGTAATTTCTCCGCATTGCAAGGCGCAATTCTGAAATTTTTTGCTTTTTCCTGCTCCTCTTAGCATGATAAAGAAGATTCAAAGAGAGTGAGATGCCAGCTCCTTTCATTCAGTCAGTAGCTTCAATCATTTCTGGACATTTTTCAATGGCAAAAATCAATGAATATTGTAAATGCACAAACAGTCATTTCTCCGCATTGCAAGGTGCAATTCTGAAATTTTTTGCTTTTTCCTGCTCCTCTTAGCATGATAAAGAAGATTCAAAGAGAGTGAGATGCCAGCTCCTTTCATTCAGTCAGTAGCTTCAATCATTTCTGGACGTTTTTCAATGGCAAAAATCAATGAATATTGTAAATGCACAAACAGTAATTTCTCCGCATTGCAAGGTGCAATTCTGAAATTTTTTGCTTTTTCCTGCTCCTCTTAGCATGATAAACAAGATTCAAAGAGAGTGAGATGCCAGCTCCTTTCATTCAGTCAGTAGCTTCAATCATTTCTGGACGTTTTTCAAAGGCAAAAATCATTGAATATTGTAAATGCACAAACAGTAATTTCTCCGCATTGCAAGGTGCAATTCTGAAATTTTTTACTTTTTCCTGCTCCTCTTAGCATGATAAAGAAGATTCAAAGAGAGTGAGATGCCAGCTCCTTTCATTCAGTCAGTAGCTTCAATCATTTCTGGTATATGAATAACATGATGTTTTTCAATCGCAAAAATCAATGAATATTGTAAATGCACAAACAGTAATTTCTCCGCATTGCAAGGTGCAATTCTGAAATTTTTTGCTTTTTCCTGCTCCTCTTAGCATGATAAAGAAGATTCAAAGAGAGTGAGATGCCAGCTCCTTTCATTCAGTCAGTAGCTTCAATCATTTCTGGACGTTTTTCAATGGCAAAAATCAATGAATATTGTAAATGCACAAACAGTAATTTCTCCGCATTGCAAGGTGCAATTCTGAAATTTTTTGCTTTTTCCTGCTCCTCTAAGCATGATAAAGAAGATTCAAAGAGAGTGAGATGCCAGATCCTTTCCTTCAGTCAGTAGCTTCAATCATTTCTGGTATATGAATAACATGATGTTTTTCAATGGCAAAAATCAATGAATTTTGTAAATGCACAAACAGTAATTTCTCCGCATTGCAAGGCGCAATTCTGAAATTTTTTGCTTTTTCCTGCTCCTCTTAGCATTATAAAGAAGATTCAAAGAGAGTGAGATGCCAGCTCCTTTCATTCAGTCAGTAGCTTCAATCATTTCTGGACATTTTTCAATGGCAAAAATCAATGAATATTGTAAATGCACAAACAGTAATTTCTCCGCATTGCAAGGTGCAATTCTGAAATTTTTTGCTTTTTCCTGCTCCTCTTAGCATGATAAAGAAGATTCAAAGAGAGTGAGATGCCAGCTCCTTTCATTCAGTCAGTAGCTTCAATCATTTCTGGACGTTTTTCAATGGCAAAAATCAATGAATATTGTAAATGCACAAACAGTAATTTCTCCGCATTGCAAGGTGCAATTCTGAAATTTTTTGCTTTTTCCTGCTCCTCTTAGCATGATAAAGAAGATTCAAAGAGAGTGAGATGCCAGCTCCTTTCATTCAGTCAGTACCTTCAATTATTTCTGGACCTTTTTCAATGGCAAAAATCAATGAATATTGTAAATGCACAAACAGTAATTTCTCCGCATTGCAAGGTGCAATTCTGAAATTTTTTGCTTTTTCCTGCTCCTCTTAGCATGATAAAGAAGATTCAAAGAGAGTGAGATGCCAGCTCCTTTCATTCAGTCAGTAGCTTCAATCATTTCTGGACGTTTTTCAATGGCAAAAATCAATGAATATTGTAAATGCACAAACAGTAATTTCTCCGCATTGCAAGGTGCAATTCTGAAATTTTTTGCTTTTTCCTGCTCCTCTAAGCATGATAAAGAAGATTCAAAGAGAGTGAGATGCCAGATCCTTTCCTTCAGTCAGTAGCTTCAATCATTTCTGGTATATGAATAACATGATGTTTTTCAATGGCAAAAATCAATGAATTTTGTAAATGCACAAACAGTAATTTCTCCGCATTGCAAGGCGCAATTCTGAAATTTTTTGCTTTTTCCTGCTCCTCTTAGCATTATAAAGAAGATTCAAAGAGAGTGAGATGCCAGCTCCTTTCATTCAGTCAGTAGCTTCAATCATTTCTGGACATTTTTCAATGGCAAAAATCAATGAATATTGTAAATGCACAAACAGTAATTTCTCCGCATTGCAAGGTGCAATTCTGAAATTTTTTGCTTTTTCCTGCTCCTCTTAGCATGATAAAGAAGATTCAAAGAGAGTGAGATGCCAGCTCCTTTCATTCAGTCAGTAGCTTCAATCATTTCTGGACGTTTTTCAATGGCAAAAATCAATGAATATTGTAAATGCACAAACAGTAATTTCTCCGCATTGCAAGGTGCAATTCTGAAATTCTTTGCTTTTTCCTGCTCCTCTAAGCATGATAAAGAAGATTCAAAGAGAGTGAGATGCCAGATCCTTTCCTTCAGTCAGTAGCTTCAATCATTTCTGGTATATGAATAACATGATGTTTTTCAATGGCAAAAATCAATGAATTTTGTAAATGCACAAACAGTAATTTCTCCGCATTGCAAGGCGCAATTCTGAAATTTTTTACTTTTTCCTGCTCCTCTTAGCATGATAAAGAAGATTCAAAGAGAGTGAGATGCCAGCTCCTTTCATTCAGTCAGTAGCTTCAATCATTTCTGGTATATGAATAACATGATGTTTTTCAATGGCAAAAATCAATGAATATTGTAAATGCACAAACAGTAATTTCTCCGCATTGCAAGGTGCAATTCTGAAATTTTTTGCTTTTTCCTGCTCCTCTTAGCATGATAAAGAAGATTCAAAGAGAGTGAGATGCCAGCTCCTTTCATTCAGTCAGTAGCTTCAATCATTTCTGGACGTTTTTCAATGGCAAAAATCAATGAATATTGTAAATGCACAAACAGTAATTTCTCCGCAATGCAAGGTGCAATTCTGAAATTTTTTGCTTTTTCCTGCTCCTCTTAGCATGATAAAGAAGATTCAAAGAGAGTGAGATGCCAGCTCCTTTCATTCAGTCAGTAGCTTTAATCATTTCTGGACGTTTTTCAATGGCAAAAATCATTGAATATTGTAAATGCACAATCAGTAATTTCTCCGCATTGCAAGGTGCAATTCTGAAATTTTTTACTTTTTCCTGCTCCTCTTAGCATGATAAAGAAGATTCAAAGAGAGTGAGATGCCAGCTCCTTTCATTCAGTCAGTAGCTTCAATCATTTCTGGTATATGAATAACATGATGTTTTTCAATCGCAAAAATCAATGAATATTGTAAATGCACAAACAGTAATTTCTCCGCATTGCAAGGTGCAATTCTGAAATTTTTTGCTTTTTCCTGCTCCTCTTAGCATGATAAAGAAGATTCAAAGAGAGTGAGATGCCAGCTCCGTTCATTCAGTCAGTAGCTTCAATCATTTCTGGACGTTTTTCAATGGCAAAAACCAATGAATATTGTAAATGCACAAACAGTAATTTCTCCGCATTGCAAGGTGCAATTCTGAAACTTTTTGCTTTTTCCTGCTCCTCTTAGCATGATAAAGAAGATTCAAAGAGAGTGAGATGCCAGATCCTTTCCTTCAGTCAGTAGCTTCAATCATTTCTGGTATATGAATAACATGATGTTTTTCAATGGCAAAAATCAATGAATTTTGTAAATGCACAAACAGTAATTTCTCCGCATTGCAAGGCGCAATTCTGAAATTTTTTGCTTTTTCCTGCTCCTCTTAGCATGATAAAGAAGATTCAAAGAGAGTGAGATGCCAGCTCCTTTCATTCAGTCAGTAGCTTCAATCATTTCTGGACATTTTTCAATGGCAAAAATCAATGAATATTGTAAATGCACAAACAGTCATTTCTCCGCATTGCAAGGTGCAATTCTGAAATTTTTTGCTTTTTCCTGCTCCTCTTAGCATGATAAAGAAGATTCAAAGAGAGTGAGATGCCAGCTCCTTTCATTCAGTCAGTAGCTTCAATCATTTCTGGACGTTTTTCAATGGCAAAAATCAATGAATATTGTAAATGCACAAACAGTAATTTCTCCGCATTGCAAGGTGCAATTCTGAAATTTTTTGCTTTTTCCTGCTCCTCTTAGCATGATAAACAAGATTCAAAGACAGTGAGATGCCAGCTCCTTTCATTCAGTCAGTAGCTTCAATCATTTCTGGACGTTTTTCAAAGGCAAAAATCATTGAATATTGTAAATGCACAAACAGTAATTTCTCCGCATTGCAAGGTGCAATTCTGAAATTTTTTACTTTTTCCTGCTCCTCTTAGCATGATAAAGAAGATTCAAAGAGAGTGAGATGCCAGCTCCTTTCATTCAGTCAGTAGCTTCAATCATTTCTGGTATATGAATAACATGATGTTTTTCAATCGCAAAAATCAATGAATATTGTAAATGCACAAACAGTAATTTCTCCGCATTGCAAGGTGCAATTCTGAAATTTTTTGCTTTTTCCTGCTCCTCTTAGCATGATAAAGAAGATTCAAAGAGAGTGAGATGCCAGCTCCTTTCATTCAGTCAGTAGCTTCAATCATTTCTGGACGTTTTTCAATGGCAAAAATCAATGAATATTGTAAATGCACAAACAGTAATTTCTCCGCATTGCAAGGTGCAATTCTGAAATTTTTTGCTTTTTCCTGCTCCTCTAAGCATGATAAAGAAGATTCAAAGAGAGTGAGATGCCAGATCCTTTCCTTCAGTCAGTAGCTTCAATCATTTCTGGTATATGAATAACATGATGTTTTTCAATGGCAAAAATCAATGAATTTTGTAAATGCACAAACAGTAATTTCTCCGCATTGCAAGGCGCAATTCTGAAATTTTTTGCTTTTTCCTGCTCCTCTTAGCATTATAAAGAAGATTCAAAGAGAGTGAGATGCCAGCTCCTTTCATTCAGTCAGTAGCTTCAATCATTTCTGGACATTTTTCAATGGCAAAAATCAATGAATATTGTAAATGCACAAACAGTAATTTCTCCGCATTGCAAGGTGCAATTCTGAAATTTTTTGCTTTTTCCTGCTCCTCTTAGCATGATAAAGAAGATTCAAAGAGAGTGAGATGCCAGCTCCTTTCATTCAGTCAGTAGCTTCAATCATTTCTGGACGTTTTTCAATGGCAAAAATCAATGAATATTGTAAATGCACAAACAGTAATTTCTCCGCATTGCAAGGTGCAATTCTGAAATTTTTTGCTTTTTCCTGCTCCTCTTAGCATGATAAAGAAGATTCAAAGAGAGTGAGATGCCAGCTCCTTTCATTCAGTCAGTACCTTCAATTATTTCTGGACCTTTTTCAATGGCAAAAATCAATGAATATTGTAAATGCACAAACAGTAATTTCTCCGCATTGCAAGGTGCAATTCTGAAATTTTTTGCTTTTTCCTGCTCCTCTTAGCATGATAAAGAAGATTCAAAGAGAGTGAGATGCCAGCTCCTTTCATTCAGTCAGTAGCTTCAATCATTTCTGGACGTTTTTCAATGGCAAAAATCAATGAATATTGTAAATGCACAAACAGTAATTTCTCCGCATTGCAAGGTGCAATTCTGAAATTTTTTGCTTTTTCCTGCTCCTCTAAGCATGATAAAGAAGATTCAAAGAGAGTGAGATGCCAGATCCTTTCCTTCAGTCAGTAGCTTCAATCATTTCTGGTATATGAATAACATGATGTTTTTCAATGGCAAAAATCAATGAATTTTGTAAATGCACAAACAGTAATTTCTCCGCATTGCAAGGCGCAATTCTGAAATTTTTTGCTTTTTCCTGCTCCTCTTAGCATTATAAAGAAGATTCAAAGAGAGTGAGATGCCAGCTCCTTTCATTCAGTCAGTAGCTTCAATCATTTCTGGACATTTTTCAATGGCAAAAATCAATGAATATTGTAAATGCACAAACAGTAATTTCTCCGCATTGCAAGGTGCAATTCTGAAATTTTTTGCTTTTTCCTGCTCCTCTTAGCATGATAAAGAAGATTCAAAGAGAGTGAGATGCCAGCTCCTTTCATTCAGTCAGTAGCTTCAATCATTTCTGGACGTTTTTCAATGGCAAAAATCAATGAATATTGTAAATGCACAAACAGTAATTTCTCCGCATTGCAAGGTGCAATTCTGAAATTTTTTGCTTTTTCCTGCTCCTCTTAGCATGATAAAGAAGATTCAAAGAGAGTGAGATGCCAGCTCCTTTCATTCAGTCAGTACCTTCAATTATTTCTGGACCTTTTTCAATGGCAAAAATCAATGAATATTGTAAATGCACAAACAGTAATTTCTCCGCATTGCAAGGTGCAATTCTGAAATTTTTTGCTTTTTCCTGCTCCTCTTAGCATGATAAAGAAGATTCAAAGAGAGTGAGATGCCAGCTCCTTTCATTCAGTCAGTAGCTTCAATCATTTCTGGACGTTTTTCAATGGCAAAAATCAATGAATATTGTAAATGCACAAACTGTAATTTCTCCGCATTGCAAGGTGCAATTCTGAAATTTTTTGCTTTTTCCTGCTCCTCTTAGCATGATAAAGAAGATTCAAAGAGAGTGAGATGCCAGCTCCTTTCATTCAGTCAGTAGCTTCAATCATTTCTGGTATATGAATAACATGATGTTTTTCAATAGCAAAAATCAATGAATATTGTAAATGCACAAACAGTAATTTCTCCGCATTGCAAGGTGCAATTCTGAAATTTTTTGCTTTTTCCTGCTCCTCTTAGCATGATAAAGAAGATTCAAAGAGAGTGAGATGCCAGCTCCTTTCATTCAGTCAGCAGCTTCAATCATTTCTGGACGTTTTTCAATGGCAAAAATCAATGAATATTGTAAATGCACAAACAGTAATTTCTCCGCATTGCAAGGTGCAATTCTGAAATTTTTTACTTTTTCCTGCTCCTCTTAGCATGATAAAGAAGATTCAAAGAGAGTGAGATGCCAGCTCCTTTCATTCAGTCAGTAGCTTCAATCATTTCTGGTATATGAATAACATGATGTTTTTCAATCGCAAAAATCAATGAATATTGTAAATGCACAAACAGTAATTTCTCCGCATTGCAAGGTGCAATTCTGAAATTTTTTGCTTTTTCCTGCTCCTCTTAGCATGATAAAGAAGATTCAAAGAGAGTGAGATGCCAGCTCCTTTCATTCAGTCAGTAGCTTCAATCATTTCTGGACGTTTTTCAATGGCAAAAATCAATGAATATTGTAAATGCACAAACAGTAATTTCTCCGCATTGCAAGGTGCAATTCTGAAATTTTTTGCTTTTTCCTGCTCCACTAAGCATGATAAAGAAGATTCAAAGAGAGTGAGATGCCATATCCTTTCCTTCAGTCAGTAGCTTCAATCATTTCTGGTATATGAATAACATGATGTTTTTCAATGGCAAAAATCAATGAATTTTGTAAATGCACAAACAGTAATTTCTCCGCATTGCAAGGCGCAATTCTGAAATTTTTTGCTTTTTCCTGCTCCTCTTAGCATGATAAAGAAGATTCAAAGAGAGCGAGATGCCAGCTCCTTTCATTCAGTCAGTACCTTCAATCATTTCTGGACGTTTTTCAATGGCAAAAATCAATGAATATTGTAAATGCACAAACAGTAATTTCTCCGCATTGCAAGGTGCAATTCTGAAATTTTTTGCTTTTTCCTGCTCCTCTTAGCATGATAAAGAAGATTCAAAGAGAGTGAGATGCCAGCTCCTTTCATTCAGTCAGTAGCTTCAATCATTTCTGGACGTTTTTCAATGGCAAAAATCAATGAATATTGTAAATGCACAAACTGTAATTTCTCCGCATTGCAACGTGCAATTCTGAAATTTTTTGCTTTTTCCTGCTCCTCTTAGCATGATAAAGAAGATTCAAAGAGAGCGAGATGCCAGCTCCTTTCATTCAGTCAGTACCTTCAATCATTTCTGGACGTTTTTCAATGGCAAAAATCAATGAATATTGTAAATGCACAAACAGTAATTTCTCCGCATTGCAAGGTGCAATTCTGAAATTTTTTGCTTTTTCCTGCTCCTCTTAGCATGATAAAGAAGATTCAAAGAGAGTGAGATGCCAGCTCCTTTCATTCAGTCAGTAGCTTCAATCATTTCTGGACGTTTTCCAATGGCAAAAATCAATGAATATTGTAAATGCACAAACTGTAATTTCTCCGCATTGCAACGTGCAATTCTGAAATTTTTTGCTTTTTCCTGCTCCTCTTAGCATGATAAAGAAGATTCAAAGAGAGTGAGATGCCAGCTCCTTTCATTCAGTCAGTAGCTTCAATCATTTCTGGTATATGAATAACATGATGTTTTTCAATAGCAAAAATCAATGAATATTGTAAATGCACAAACAGTAATTTCTCCGCATTGCAAGGTGCAATTCTGAAATTTTTTGCTTTTTCCTGCTCCTCTTAGCATGATAAAGAAGATTCAAAGAGAGTGAGATGCCAGCTCCTTTCATTCAGTCAGTAGCTTCAATCATTTCTGGACGTTTTTCAATGGCAAAAATCAATGAATATTGTAAATGCACAAACAGTAATTTCTCCGCATTGCAAGGTGCAATTCTGAAATTTTTTGCTTTTTCCTGCTCCTCTTAGCATGGTAAACAAGATTCAAAGAGAGTGAGATGCCAGCTCCTTTCATTCAGTCAGTAGCTTCAATCATTTCTGGACGTTTTTCAATGGCAAAAATCATTGAATATTGTAAATGCACAAACAGTAATTTCTCCGCATTGCAAGGTGCAATTCTGAAATTTTTTACTTTTTCCTGCTCCTCTTAGCATGCTAAAGAAGATTCAAAGAGAGTGAGATGCCAGCTCCTTTCATTCAGTCAGTAGCTTCAATCATTTCTGGTATATGAATAACATGATGTTTTTCAATCGCAAAAATCAATGAATATTGTAAATGCACAAACAGTAATTTCTCCGCATTGCAAGGTGCAATTCTGAAATTTTTTGCTTTTTCCTGCTCCTCTTAGCATGATAAAGAAGATTCAAAGAGAGTGAGATGCCAGCTCCTTTCATTCAGTCAGTAGCTTCAATCATTTCTGGACGTTTTTCAATGGCAAAAATCAATGAATATTGTAAATGCACAAACAGTAATTTCTCCGCATTGCAAGGTGCAATTCTGAAATTTTTTGCTTTTTCCTGCTCCTCTTAGCATGATAAAGAAGATTCAAAGAGAGTGAGATGCCAGATCCTTTCCTTCAGTCAGTAGCTTCAATCATTTCTGGTATATGAATAACATGATGTTTTTCAATGGCAAAAATCAATGAATTTTGTAAATGCACAAACAGTAATTTCTCCGCATTGCAAGGCGTAATTCTGAAATTTTTTGCTTTTTCCTGCTCCTCTTAGCATGATAAAGAAGATTCAAAGAGAGTGAGATGCCAGCTCCTTTCATTCAGTCAGTAGCTTCAATCATTTCTGGACATTTTTCAATGGCAAAAATCAATGAATATTGTAAATGCACAAACAGTAATTTCTCCGCATTGCAAGGTGCAATTCTGAAATTTTTTGCTTTTTCCTGCTCCTCTTAGCATGATAAAGAAGATTCAAAGAGAGTGAGATGCCAGCTCCTTTCATTCAGTCAGTAGCTTCAATCATTTCTGGACGTTTTTCAATGGCAAAAATCAATGAATATTGTAAATGCACAAACAGTAATTTCTCCGCATTGCAAGGTGCAATTCTGAAATTTTTTGCTTTTTCCTGCTCCTCTTAGCATGATAAAGAAGATTCAAAGAGAGTGAGATGCCAGCTCCTTTCATTCAGTCAGTAGCTTCAATCATTTCTGGACGTTTTTCAATGGCAAAAATCAATGAATATTGTAAATGCACAAAGAGTAATTTCTCCGCATTGCAAGGTGCAATTCTGAAATTTTTTGCTTTTTCCTGCTCCTCTTAGCATGATAAAGAAGATTCAAAGAGAGTGAGATGCCAGATCCTTTCCTTCAGTCAGTAGCTTCAATCATTTCTGGTATATGAATAACATGATGTTTTTCAATGGCAAAAATCAATGAATTTTGTAAATGCACAAACAGTAATTTCTCCGCATTGCAAGGCGCAATTCTGAAATTTTTTGCTTTTTCCTGCTCCTCTTAGCATGATAAAGAAGATTCAAAGAGAGTGAGATGCCAGCTCCTTTCATTCAGTCAGTAGCTTCAATCATTTCTGGACATTTTTCAATGGCAAAAATCAATGAATATTGTAAATACACAAACAATAATTTCTCCGCATTGCAAGGTGCAATTCTGAAATTTTTTGCTTTTTCCTGCTCCTCTTAGCATGATAAAGAAGATTCAAAGAGAGTGAGATGCCAGCTCCTTTCATTCAGTCAGTAGCTTCAATCATTTCTGGACGTTTTTCAATGGCAAAAATCAATGAATATTGTAAATGCACAAACAGTAATTTCTCCGCATTGCAATGTGCAATTCTGAAATTTTTTGCTTTTTCCTGCTCCTCTTAGCATTATAAAGAAGATTCAAAGAGAGTGAGATGCCAGCTCCTTTCATTCAGTCAGTAGCTTCAATCATTTCTGGACATTTTTCAATGGCAAAAATCAATGAATATTGTAAATGCACAAACAGTAATTTCTCCGCATTGCAAGGTGCAATTCTGAAATTTTTTGCTTTTTCCTGCTCCTCTTAGCATGATAAAGAAGATTCAAAGAGAGTGAGATGCCAGCTCCTTTCATTCAGTCAGTAGCTTCAATCATTTCTGGACGTTTTTCAATGACAAAAATCAATGAATATTGTAAATGCACAAACAGTAATTTCTCTGCATTGCAAGGTGCAATTCTGAAATTTTTTGCTTTTTCCTGCTCCTCTTAGCATGATAAAGAAGATTCAAAGAGAGTGAGATGCCAGCTCCTTTCATTCAGTCAGTAGCTTCAATCATTTCTGGACGTTTTTCAATGGCAAAAATCATTGAATATTGTAAATGCACAAACAGTAATTTCTCCGCATTGCAAGGTGCAATTCTGAAATTTTTTACTTTTTCCTGCTCCTCTTAGCATGATAAAGAAGATTCAAAGAGAGTGAGATGCCAGCTCCTTTCATTCAGTCAGTAGCTTCAATCATTTCTGGTATATGAATAACATGATGTTTTTCAATCGCAAAAATCAATGAATATTGTAAATGCACAAACAGTAATTT
This sequence comes from Phyllobates terribilis, assembly GCF_046119375.1. Classification (NCBI taxonomy): domain Eukaryota; kingdom Metazoa; phylum Chordata; class Amphibia; order Anura; family Dendrobatidae; genus Phyllobates; species Phyllobates terribilis. The sequence goes on from NW_027363543.1 coordinate 174,404, forward strand.
CTCCGCATTGCAAGGTGCAATTCTGAAATTTTTTGCTTTTTCCTGCTCCTCTTAGCATGATAAAGAAGATTCAAAGAGAGTGAGATGCCAGCTCCTTTCATTCAGTCAGTAGCTTCAATCATTTCTGGACGTTTTTCAATGGCAAAAATCAATGAATATTGTAAATGCACAAACAGTAATTTCTCCGCATTGCAAGGTGCAATTCTGAAATTTTTTGCTTTTTCCTGCTCCTCTTAGCATGATAAAGAAGATTCAAAGAGAGTGAGATGCCAGATCCTTTCCTTCAGTCAGTAGCTTCAATCATTTCTGGTATATGAATAACATGATGTTTTTCAATGGCAAAAATCAATGAATTTTGTAAATGCACAAACAGTAATTTCTCCGCATTGCAAGGCGCAATTCTGAAATTTTTTGCTTTTTCCTGCTCCTCTTAGCATGATAAAGAAGATTCAAAGAGAGTGAGATGCCAGCTCCTTTCATTCAGTCAGTAGCTTCAATCATTTCTGGACATTTTTCAATGGCAAAAATCAATGAATATTGTAAATGCACAAACAGTAATTTCTCCGCATTGCAAGGTGCAATTCTGAAATTTTTTGCTTTTTCCTGCTCCTCTTAGCATGATAAAGAAGATTCAAAGAGAGTGAGATGCCAGCTCCTTTCATTCAGTCAGTAGCTTCAATCATTTCTGGACGTTTTTCAATGGCAAAAATCAATGAATATTGTAAATGCACAAACAGTAATTTCTCCGCATTGCAAGGTGCAATTCTGAAATTTTTTGCTTTTTCCTGCTCCTCTTAGCATGATAAAGAAGATTCAAAGAGAGTGAGATGCCAGCTCCTTTCATTCAGTCAGTAGCTTCAATCATTTCTGGACGTTTTTCAATGGCAAAAATCAATGAATATTGTAAATGCACAAACAGTAATTTCTCCGCATTGCAAGGTGCAATTCTGAAATTTTTTGCTTTTTCCTGCTCCTCTTAGCATGATAAAGAAGATTCAAAGAGAGTGAGATGCCAGATCCTTTCCTTCAGTCAGTAGCTTCAATCATTTCTGGTATATGAATAACATGATGTTTTTCAATGGCAAAAATCAATGAATTTTGTAAATGCACAAACAGTAATTTCTCCGCATTGCAAGGCGCAATTCTGAAATTTTTTGCTTTTTCCTGCTCCTCTTAGCATGATAAAGAAGATTCAAAGAGAGTGAGATGCCAGCTCCTTTCATTCAGTCAGTAGCTTCAATCATTTCTGGACATTTTTCAATGGCAAAAATCAATGAATATTGTAAATGCACAAACAGTAATTTCTCCGCATTGCAAGGTGCAATTCTGAAATTTTTTGCTTTTTCCTGCTCCTCTTAGCATGATAAAGAAGATTCAAAGAGAGTGAGATGCCAGCTCCTTTCATTCATTCAGTAGCTTCAATCATTTCTGGACGTTTTTCAATGGCAAAAATCAATGAATATTGTAAATGCACAAACAGTAATTTCTCCGCATTGCAAGGTGCAATTCTGAAATTTTTTGCTTTTTCCTGCTCCTCTTAGCATGATAAAGAAGATTCAAAGAGAGTGAGATGCCAGCTCCTTTCATTCAGTCAGTAGCTTCAATCATTTCTGGACGTTTTTCAATGGCAAAAATCAATGAATATTGTAAATGCACAAACAGTAATTTCTCCGCATTGCAATGTGCAATTCTGAAATTTTTTGCTTTTTCCTGCTCCTCTTAGCATGATAAAGAAGATTCAAAGAGAGTGAGATGCCAGCTCCTTTCATTCAGTCAGTAGCTTCAATCATTTCTGGACATTTTTCAATGGCAAAAATCAATGAATATTGTAAATGCACAAACAGTAATTTCTCCGCATTGCAAGGTGCAATTCTGAAATTTTTTGCTTTTTCCTGCTCCTCTTAGCATGATAAAGAAGATTCAAAGAGAGTGAGATGCCAGCTCCTTTCATTCAGTCAGTAGCTTCAATCATTTCTGGACGTTTTTCAATGACAAAAATCAATGAATATTGTAAATGCACAAACAGTAATTTCTCTGCATTGCAAGGTGCAATTCTGAAATTTTTTGCTTTTTCCTGCTCCTCTTAGCATGATAAAGAAGATTCAAAGAGAGTGAGATGCCAGATCCTTTCCTTCAGTCAGTAGCTTCAATCATTTCTGGTATATGAATAACATGATGTTTTTCAATGGCAAAAATCAATGAATTTTGTAAATGCACAAACAGTAATTTCTCCGCATTGCAAGGCGCAATTCTGAAATTTTTTGCTTTTTCCTGCTCCTCTTAGCATGATAAAGAAGATTCAAAGAGAGTGAGATGCCAGCTCCTTTCATTCAGTCAGTAGCTTCAATCATTTCTGGACATTTTTCAATGGCAAAAATCAATGAATATTGTAAATGCACAAACAGTAATTTCTCCGCATTGCAAGGTGCAATTCTGAAATTTTTTGCTTTTTCCTGCTCCTCTTAGCATGATAAAGAAGATTCAAAGAGAGTGAGATGCCAGCTCCTTTCATTCAGTCAGTAGCTTCAATCATTTCTGGACGTTTTTCAATGGCAAAAATCAATGAATATTGTAAATGCACAAACAGTAATTTCTCCGCATTGCAAGGTGCAATTCTGAAATTTTTTGCTTTTTCCTGCTCCTCTTAGCATGATAAAGAAGATTCAAAGAGAGTGAGATGCCAGCTCCTTTCATTCAGTCAGTAGCTTCAATCATTTCTGGACGTTTTTCAATGGCAAAAATCAATGAATATTGTAAATGCACAAACAGTAATTTCTCCGCATTGCAAGGTGCAATTCTGAAATTTTTTGCTTTTTCCTGCTCCTCTTAGCATGATAAAGAAGATTCAAAGAGAGTGAGATGCCAGATCCTTTCCTTCAGTCAGTAGCTTCAATCATTTCTGGTATATGAATAACATGATGTTTTTCAATGGCAAAAATCAATGAATTTTGTAAATGCACAAACAGTAATTTCTCCGCATTGCAAGGCGCAATTCTGAAATTTTTTGCTTTTTCCTGCTCCTCTTAGCATGATAAAGAAGATTCAAAGAGAGTGAGATGCCAGCTCCTTTCATTCAGTCAGTAGCTTCAATCATTTCTGGACATTTTTCAATGGCAAAAATCAATGAATATTGTAAATGCACAAACAGTAATTTCTCCGCATTGCAAGGTGCAATTCTGAAATTTTTTGCTTTTTCCTGCTCCTCTTAGCATGATAAAGAAGATTCAAAGAGAGTGAGATGCCAGCTCCTTTCATTCAGTCAGTAGCTTCAATCATTTCTGGACGTTTTTCAATGGCAAAAATCAATGAATATTGTAAATGCACAAACAGTAATTTCTCCGCATTGCAAGGTGCAATTCTGAAATTTTTTGCTTTTTCCTGCTCCTCTTAGCATGATAAAGAAGATTCAAAGAGAGTGAGATGCCAGCTCCTTTCATTCAGTCAGTAGCTTCAATCATTTCTGGACGTTTTTCAATGGCAAAAATCAATGAATATTGTAAATGCACAAACAGTAATTTCTCCGCATTGCAATGTGCAATTCTGAAATTTTTTGCTTTTTCCTGCTCCTCTTAGCATGATAAAGAAGATTCAAAGAGAGTGAGATGCCAGCTCCTTTCATTCAGTCAGTAGCTTCAAACATTTCTGGTACATGAATAACATGATGTTTTTCAATGGCAAAAATCAATGAATATTGTAAATGCACAAACAGTAATTTCTCCGCATTGCAAGGTGCAATTCTGAAATTTTTTGCTTTTTCCTGCTCCTCTTAGCATGATAAAGAAGATTCAAAGAGAGTGAGATGCCAGCTCCTTTCGTTCAGTCAGTAGCTTCAATCATTTCTGGACGTTTTTCAATGGCAAAAATCATTGAATATTATAAATGCACAAACAGTAATTTCTCCGCATTGCAAGGTGCAATTCTGAAATTTTTTACTTTTTCCTGCTCCTCTTAGCATGATAAAGAAGATTCAAAGAGAGTGAGATGCCAGCTCCTTTCATTCAGTCAGTAGCTTCAATCATTTCTGGTATATGAATAACATGATGTTTTTCAATGGCAAAAATCAATGAATATTGTAAATGCACAAACAGTAATTTCTCCGCATTGCAAGGTGCAATTCTGAAATTTTTTGCTTTTTCCTGCTCCTCTTAGCATGATAAAGAAGATTCAAAGAGAGTGAGATGCCAGCTCCTTTCATTCAGTCAGTAGCTTCAATCATTTCTGGACGTTTTTCAATGGCAAAAATCAATGAATATTGTAAATGCACAAACAGTAATTTCTCCGCATTGCAAGGTGCAATTCTGAAATTTTTTGCTTTTTCCTGCTCCTCTTAGCATGATAAACAAGATTCAAAGAGAGTGAGATGCCACCTCATTTCATTCAGTCAGTAGCTTCAATCATTTCTGGACGTTTTTCAATGGCAAAAATCATTGAATATTGTAAATGCACAAACAGTAATTTCTCCGCATTGCAAGGTGCAATTCTGAAATTTTTTACTTTTTCCTGCTCCTCTTAGCATGATAAAGAAGATTCAAAGAGAGTGAGATGCCAGCTCCTTTCATTCAGTCAGTAGCTTCAATCATTTCTGGTATATGAATAACATGATGTTTTTCAATCGCAAAAATCAATGAATATTGTAAATGCACAAACAGTAATTTCTCCGCATTGCAAGGTGCAATTCTGAAATTTTTTGCTTTTTCCTGCTCCTCTTAGCATGATAAAGAAGATTCAAAGAGAGTGAGATGCCAGCTCCTTTCATTCAGTCAGTAGCTTCAATCATTTCTGGACGTTTTTCAATGGCAAAAATCAATGAATATTGTAAATGCACAAACAGTAATTTCTCCGCATTGCAAGGTGCAATTCTGAAATTTTTTGCTTTTTCCTGCTCCTCTAAGCATGATAAAGAAGATTCAAAGAGAGTGAGATGCCAGATCCTTTCCTTCAGTCAGTAGCTTCAATCATTTCTGGTATATGAATAACATGATGTTTTTCAATGGCAAAAATCAATGAATTTTGTAAATGCACAAACAGTAATTTCTCCGCATTGCAAGGCGCAATTCTGAAATTTTTTGCTTTTTCCTGCTCCTCTTAGCATGATAAAGAAGATTCAAAGAGAGTGAGATGCCAGCTCCTTTCATTCAGTCAGTAGCTTCAATCATTTCTGGACATTTTTCAATGGCAAAAATCAATGAATATTGTAAATGCACAAACAGTAATTTCTCCGCATTGCAAGGTGCAATTCTGAAATTTTTTGCTTTTTCCTGCTCCTCTTAGCATGATAAAGAAGATTCAGAGAGTGAGATGCCAGCTCCTTTCATTCAGTCAGTAGCTTCAATCATTTCTGGACGTTTTTCAATGGCAAAAATCAATGAATATTGTAAATGCACAAACTGTAATTTCTCCGCATTGCAAGGTGCAATTCTGAAATTTTTTGCTTTTTCCTGCTCCTCTTAGCATGATAAAGAAGATTCAAAGAGAGTGAGATGCCAGCTCCTTTCATTCAGTCAGTAGCTTCAATCATTTCTGGTATATGAATAACATGATGTTTTTCAATAGCAAAAATCAATGAATATTGTAAATGCACAAACAGTAATTTCTCCGCATTGCAAGGTGCAATTCTGAAATTTTTTGCTTTTTCCTGCTCCTCTTAGCATGATAAAGAAGATTCAAAGACAGTGAGATGCCAGCTCCTTTCATTCAGTCAGTAGCTTCAATCATTTCTGGACGTTTTTCAATGGCAAAAATCAATGAATATTGTAAATGCACAAACAGTAATTTCTCCGCATTGCAAGGTGCAATTCTGAAATTTTTTGCTTTTTCCTGCTCCTCTAAGCATGATAAAGAAGATTCAAAGAGAGTGAGATGCCAGATCCTTTCCTTCAGTCAGTAGCTTCAATCATTTCTGGTATATGAATAACATGATGTTTTTCAATGGCAAAAATCAATGAATTTTGTAAATGCACAAACAGTAATTTCTCCGCATTGCAAGGCGCAATTCTGAAATTTTTTGCTTTTTCCTGCTCCTCTTAGCATGATAAAGAAGATTCAAAGAGAGTGAGATGCCAGCTCCTTTCATTCAGTCAGTAGCTTCAATCATTTCTGGACATTTTTCAATGGCAAAAATCAATGAATATTGTAAATGCACAAACAGTAATTTCTCCGCATTGCAAGGTGCAATTCTGAAATTTTTTGCTTTTTCCTGCTCCTCTTAGCATGATAAAGAAGATTCAAAGAGAGTGAGATGCCAGCTCCTTTCATTCAGTCAGTAGCTTCAATCATTTCTGGACGTTTTTCAATGGCAAAAATCAATGAATATTGTAAATGCACAAACAGTAATTTCTCCGCATTGCAAGGTGCAATTCTGAAATTTTTTGCTTTTTCCTGCTCCTCTTAGCATGATAAAGAAGATTCAAAGAGAGTGAGATGCCAGCTCCTTTCATTCAGTCAGTACCTTCAATCATTTCTGGACGTTTTTCAATGGCAAAAATCAATGAATATTGTAAATGCACAAACAGTAATTTCTCCGCATTGCAAGGTGCAATTCTGAAATTTTTTGCTTTTTCCTGCTCCTCTTAGCATGATAAAGAAGATTCAAAGAGAGTGAGATGCCAGCTCCTTTCATTCAGTCAGTAGCTTCAATCATTTCTGGACGTTTTTCAATGGCAAAAATCAATGAATATTGTAAATGCACAAACTGTAATTTCTCCGCATTGCAAGGTGCAATTCTGAAATTTTTTGCTTTTTCCTGCTCCTCTTAGCATGATAAAGAAGATTCAAAGAGAGTGAGATGCCAGCTCCTTTCATTCAGTCAGTAGCTTCAATCATTTCTGGTATATGAATAACATGATGTTTTTCAATCGCAAAAATCAATGAATATTGTAAATGCACAAACAGTAATTTCTCCGCATTGCAAGGTGCAATTCTGAAATTTTTTGCTTTTTCCTGCTCCTCTTAGCATGATAAAGAAGATTCAAAGAGAGTGAGATGCCAGCTCCTTTCCTTCAGTCAGTAGCTTCAATCATTTCTGGTATATGAATAACATGATGTTTTTCAATGGCAAAAATCAATGAATTTTGTAAATGCACAAACAGTAATTTCTCCGCATTGCAAGGCGCAATTCTGAAATTTTTTGCTTTTTCCTGCTCCTCTTAGCATGATAAAGAAGATTCAAAGAGAGTGAGATGCCAGCTCCTTTCATTCAGTCAGTAGCTTCAATCATTTCTGGACATTTTTCAGTGGCAAAAATCAATGAATATTGTAAATGCACAAACAGTAATTTCTCCGCATTGCAAGGTGCAATTCTGAAATTTTTTGCTTTTTCCTGCTCCTCTTAGCATGATAAAGAAGATTCAAAGAGAGTGAGATGCCAGCTCCTTTCATTCAGTCAGTAGCTTCAATCATTTCTGGACGTTTTTCAATGGCAAAAATCAATGAATATTGTAAATGCACAAACTGTAATTTCTCCGCATTGCAAGGTGCAATTCTGAAATTTTTTGCTTTTTCCTGCTCCTCTTAGCATGATAAAGAAGATTCAAAGAGAGTGAGATGCCAGCTCCTTTCATTCAGTCAGTAGCTTCAATCATTTCTGGACGTTTTTCAATGGCAAAAATCAACGAATATTGTAAATGCACAAACAGTAATTTCTCCGCATTGCAAGGTGCAATTCTGAAATTTTTTGCTTTTTCCTGCTCCTCTTAGCATGATAAAGAAGATTCAAAGAGAGTGAGATGCCAGCTCCTTTCATTCAGTCAGTAGCTTCAATCATTTCTGGACTTTTTCAATGGCAAAAATCAATGAATATTGTAAATGCACAAACTGTAATTTCTCCGCATTGCAAGGTGCAATTCTGAATTTTTTTGCTTTTTCCTGCTCCTCTTAGCATGATAAAGAAGATTCAAAGAGAGTGAGATGCCAGCTCCTTTCATTCAGTCAGTAGCTTCAATCATTTCTGGACGTTTTTCAATGGCAAAAATCAATGAATATTGTAAATGCACAAACAGTAAATTCTCCGCATTGCAAGTTGCAATTCTGAAATTTTTTGCTTTTTCCTGCTCCTCTTAGCATGATAAAGAAGATTCAAAGAGAGTGAGATGCCAGCTCCTTTCCTTCAGTCAGTAGCTTCAATCATTTCTGGTATATGAATAACATGATGTTTTTCAATGGCAAAAATCAATGAATTTTGTAAATGCACAAACAGTAATTTCTCCGCATTGCAAGGCGCAATTCTGAAATTTTTTGCTTTTTCCTGCTCCTATTAGCATGATAAAGAAGATTCAAAGAGAGTGAGATGCCAGCTCCTTTCATTCAGTCAGTAGCTTCAATCATTTCTGGACATTTTTCAATGGCAAAAATCAATGAATATTGTAAATGCACAAACAGTAATTTCTCCGCATTGCAAGGTGCAATTCTGAAATTTTTTGCTTTTTCCTGCTCCTCTTAGCATGATAAAGAAGATTCAAAGAGAGTGAGATGCCAGCTCCTTTCATTCAGTCAGTAGCTTCAATCATTTCTGGACGTTTTTCAATGGCAAAAATCAATGAATATTGTAAATGCACAAACAGTAATTTCTCCGCATTGCAAGGTGCAATTCTGAAATTTTTTGCTTTTTCCTGCTCCTCTTAGCATGATAAAGAAGATTCAAAGAGAGTGAGATGCCAGCTCCTTTCATTCAGTCAGTAGCTTCAATCATTTCTGGACGTTTTTCAATGGCAAAAATCAATGAATATTGTAAATGCACAAACAGTAATTTCTCCGCATTGCAAGGTGCAATTCTGAAATTTTTTGCTTTTTCCTGCTCCTCTTAGCATGATAAAGAAGATTCAAAGAGAGTGAGGTGCCAGCTCCTTTCATTCAGTCAGGAGCTTCAAACATTTCTGGTATATGAATAACATGTTTTTCAATGGCAAAAATCAATGAATATTGTAAATGCACAAACAGTAAATTCTCCGCATTGCAAGGTGCAATTCTGAAATTTTTTGCTTTTTCCTGCTCCTCTTAGCATGATAAAGAAGATTCAAAGAGAGTGAGATGCCAGCTCCTTTCATTCAGTCAGTAGCTTCAATCATTTCTGGACGTTTTTCAATGGCAAAAATCAATGAATATTGTAAATGCACAAACTGTAATTTCTCCGCATTGCAAGGTGCAATTCTGAAATTTTTTGCTTTTTCCTTCTCCTCTTAGCATGATAAAGAAGATTCAAAGAGAGTGAGATGCCAGCTCCTTTCATTCAGTCAGTAGCTTCAATCATTTCTGGACGTTTTTCAATGGCAAAAATCAACGAATATTGTAAATGCACAAACAGTAATTTCTCCGCATTGCAAGGTGCAATTCTGAAATTTTTTGCTTTTTCCTGCTCCTCTTAGCATGATAAAGAAGATTCAAAGAGAGTGAGATGCCAGCTCCTTTCATTCAGTCAGTAGCTTCAATCATTTCTGGACGTTTTTCAATGGCAAAAATCAATGAATATTGTAAATGCACAAACTGTAATTTCTCCGCATTGCAAGGTGCAATTCTGAAATTTTTTGCTTTTTCCTGCTCCACTTAGCATGATAAAGAAGATTCAAAGAGAGTGAGATGCCAGCTCCTTTCATTCAGTCAGTAGCTTCAAACATTTCTGGTATATGAATAACATGATGTTTTTCAATGGCAAAAATCAATGAATATTGTAAATGCACAAACAGTAATTTCTCCGCATTGCAAGGTGCAATTCTGAAATTTTTTGCTTTTTCCTGCTCCTCTTAGCATGATAAAGAAGATTCAAAGCGAGTGAGATGCCAGCTCCTTTCATTCAGTCAGTAGCTTCAATCATTTCTGGACGTTTTTCAATGGCAAAAATCAACGAATATTGTAAATGCACAAACAGTAATTTCTCCGCATTGCAAGGTGCAATTCTGAAATTTTTTGCTTTTTCCTGCTCCTCTTAGCATGATAAAGAAGATTCAAAGAGAGTGAGATGCCAGCTCCTTTCATTCAGTCAGTAGCTTCAATCATTTCTGGACGTTTTTCAATGGCAAAAATCAATGAATATTGTAAATGCACAAACTGTAATTTCTCCGCATTGCAAGGTGCAATTCTGAAATTTTTTGCTTTTTCCTGCTCCTCTTAGCATGATAAAGAAGATTCAAAGAGAGTGAGATGCCAGCTCCTTTCATTCAGTCAGTAGCTTCAATAATTTCTGGACGTTTTTCAATGGCAAAAATCAATGAATATTGTAAATGCACAAACAGTAAATTCTCCGCATTGCAAGGTGCAATTCTGAAATTTTTTGCTTTTTCCTGCTCCTCTTAGCATGATAAAGAAGATTCAAAGAGAGTGAGATGCCAGCTCCTTTCCTTCAGTCAGTAGCTTCAATCATTTCTGGTATATGAATAACATGATGTTTTTCAATGGCAAAAATCAATGAATTTTGTAAATGCACAAACAGTAATTTCTCCGCATTGCAAGTTGCAATTCTGAAATTTTTTGCTTTTTCCTGCTCCTCTTAGCATGATAAAGAAGATTCAAAGAGAGTGAGATGCCAGCTCCTTTCATTCAGTCAGTAGCTTCAATCATTTCTGGACGTTTTTCAATGGCAAAAATCAATGAATATTGTAAATGCACAAACAGTAATTTCTCCGCATTGCAAGGTGCAATTCTGAAATTTTTTGCTTTTTCCTGCTCCTCTTAGCATGATAAAGAAGATTCAAAGAGAGTGAGATGCCAGCTCCTTTCATTCAGTCAGTAGCTTCAAACATTTCTGGTATATGAATAACATGATGTTTTTCAATGGCAAAAATCAATGAATATTGTAAATGCACAAACAGTAATTTCTCCGCATTGCAAGGTGCAAGTCTGAAATTTTTTGCTTTTTTCTGCTCCTCTTAGCATGATAAAGAAGATTCAAAGAGAGTGAGATGCCAGCTCCTTTCATTCAGTCAGTAGCTTCAAACATTTCTGGTATATGAATAACATGATGTTTTTCAATGGCAAAAATCAATGAATATTGTAAATGCACAAACAGTAATTTCTCCGCATTGCAAGGTGCAAGTCTGAAATTTTTTGCTTTTTCCTGCTCCTCTTAGCATGATAAAGAAGATTCAAAGAGAGTGAGATGCCAGCTACTTTCATTCAGTCAGTAGCTTCAATCATTTCTGGACGTTTTTCAATGGTAAAAATCAATGAATATTGTAAATGCACAAACAGTAATTTCTCCACATTGCAAGGTGCAATTCTGAAATTTTTTGCTTTTTCATGCTCCTCTTAGCATGATAAAGAAGATTCAAAGAGATTGAGATGCCAGCTCCTTTCATTCAGTCAGTAGCTTCAAACATTTCTGGTATATGAATAACATTATGTTTTTCAATGGCAAAAATCAATGAATATTGTAAATGCACAAACAGTAATTTCTCCGCATTGCAAGGTGCAATTCTGAAATTTTTTGCTTTTTCCTGCTCCTCTTAGCATGATAAAGAAGATTCAAAGAGAGTGAGATGCCAGCTCCTTTCATTCAGTCAGTAGCTTCAAACATTTCTGGTATATGAATAACATGATGTTTTTCAATGGCAAAAATCAATGAATATTGTAAATGCACAAACAGTAATTTCTCCGCATTGCAAGGTGCAATTCTGAAATTTTTTGCTTTTTCCTGCTCCTCTTAGCATGATAAAGAAGATTCAAAGAGAGTGAGATGCCAGCTCCTTTCATTCAGTCAGTAGCTTCAATCATTTCTGGACGTTTTTCAATGGCAAAAATCAACGAATATTGTAAATGCACAAACAGTAATTTCTCCGCATTGCAAGGTGCAATTCTGAAATTTTTTGCTTTTTCCTGCTCCTCTTAGCATGATAAAGAAGATTCAAAGAGAGTGAGATGCCAGCTCCTTTCATTCAGTCAGTAGCTTCAATCATTTCTGGACGTTTTTCAATGGCAAAAATCAATGAATACTGTAAATGCACAAACTGTAATTTCTCCGCATTGCAAGGTGCAATTCTGAAATTTTTTGATTTTTCCTGCTCCTCTTAGCATGATAAAGAAGATTCAAAGAGAGTGAGATGCCAGCTCCTTTCATTCAGTCAGTAGCTTCAATAATTTCTGGACGTTTTTCAATGGCAAAAATCAATGAATATTGTAAATGCACAAACAGTAAATTCTCCGCATTGCAAGGTGCAATTCTGAAATTTTTTGCTTTTTCCTGCTCCTCTTAGCATGATAAAGAAGATTCAAAGAGAGTGAGATGCCAGCTCCTTTCCTTCAGTCAGTAGCTTCAATCATTTCTGGTATATGAATAACATGATGTTTTTCAATGGCAAAAATCAATGAATTTTGTAAATGCACAAACAGTAATTTCTCCGCATTGCAAGGCGCAATTCTGAAATTTTTTGCTTTTTCCTGCTCCTCTTAGCATGATAAAGAAGATTCAAAGAGAGTGAGATGCCAGCTCCTTTCATTCAGTCAGTAGCTTCAATCATTTCTGGACATTTTTCAATGGCAAAAATCAATGAATATTGTAAATGCACAAACAGTAATTTCTCCGCATTGCAAGGTGCAATTCTGAAATTTTTTGCTTTTTCCTGCTCCTCTTAGCATGATAAAGAAGATTCAAAGAGAGTGAGGTGCCAGCTCCTTTCATTCAGTCAGGAGCTTCAAACATTTCTGGTATATGAATAACATGTTTTTCAATGGCAAAAATCAATGAATATTGTAAATGCACAAACAGTAAATTCTCCGCATTGCAAGGTGCAATTCTGAAATTTTTTGCTTTTTCCTGCTCCTCTTAGCATGATAAAGAAGATTCAAAGAGAGTGAGATGCCAGCTCCTTTCATTCAGTCAGTAGCTTCAATCATTTCTGGACGTTTTTCAATGGCAAAAATCAATGAATATTGTAAATGCACAAACTGTAATTTCTCCGCATTGCAAGGTGCAATTCTGAAATTTTTTGCTTTTTCCTGCTCCTCTTAGCATGATAAAGAAGATTCAAAGAGAGTGAGATGCCAGCTCCTTTCATTCAGTCAGTAGCTTCAATCATTTCTGGACGTTTTTCAATGGCAAAAATCAACGAATATTGTAAATGCACAAACAGTAATTTCTCCGCATTGCAAGGTGCAATTCTGAAATTTTTTGCTTTTTCCTGCTCCTCTTAGCATGATAAAGAAGATTCAAAGAGAGTGAGATGCCAGCTCCTTTCATTCAGTCAGTAGCTTCAATCATTTCTGGACGTTTTTCAATGGCAAAAATCAATGAATATTGTAAATGCACAAACTGTAATTTCTCCGCATTGCAAGGTGCAATTCTGAAATTTTTTGCTTTTTCCTGCTCCTCTTAGCATGATAAAGAAGATTCAAAGAGAGTGAGATGCCAGCTCCTTTCATTCAGTCAGTAGCTTCAATCATTTCTGGACGTTTTTCAATGGCAAAAATCAATGAATATTGTAAATGCACAAACTGTAATTTCTCCGCATTGCAAGGTGCAATTCTGAAATTTTTTGCTTTTTCCTGCTCCTCTTAGCATGATAAAGAAGATTCAAAGAGAGTGAGATGCCAGCTCCTTTCATTCAGTCAGTAGCTTCAATCATTTCTGGACGTTTTTCAATGGCAAAAATCAACGAATATTGTAAATGCACAAACAGTAATTTCTCCGCATTGCAAGGTGCAATTCTGAAATTTTTTGCTTTTTCCTGCTCCTCTTAGCATGATAAAGAAGATTCAAAGAGAGTGAGATGCCAGCTCCTTTCATTCAGTCAGTAGCTTCAATCATTTCTGGACGTTTTTCAATGGCAAAAATCAATGAATATTGTAAATGCACAAACTGTAATTTCTCCGCATTGCAAGGTGCAATTCTGAAATTTTTTGCTTTTTCCTGCTCCACTTAGCATGATAAAGAAGATTCAAAGAGAGTGAGATGCCAGCTCCTTTCATTCAGTCAGTAGCTTCAAATATTTCTGGACGTTTTTCAATGGCAAAAATCAATGAATATTGTAAATGCACAAACAGTAATTTCTCCGCATTGCAAGTTGCAATTCTGAAATTTTTTGCTTTTTCCTGCTCCTCTTAGCATGATAAAGAAGATTCAAAGAGAGTGAGATGCCAGCTCCTTTCATTCAGTCAGTACCTTCAATCATTTCTGGACGTTTTTCAATGGCAAAAATCAATGAATATTGTAAATGCACAAACAGTAATTTCTCCGCATTGCAAGGTGCAATTCTGAAATTTTTTGCTTTTTCCTGCTCCTCTTAGCATGATAAAGAAGATTCAAAGAGAGTGAGATGCCAGCTCCTTTCATTCAGTCAGTAGCTTCAAACATTTCTGGTATATGAATAACATGATGTTTTTCAATGGCAAAAATCAATGAATATTGTAAATGCACAAACAGTAATTTCTCCGCATTGCAAGGTGCAATTCTGAAATTTTTTGCTTTTTCCTGCTCCTCTTAGCATGATAAAGAAGATTCAAAGAGAGTGAGATGCCAGCTCCTTTCATTCAGTCAGTAGCTTCAATCATTTCTGGACGTTTTTCAATGGCAAAAATCAACGAATATTGTAAATGCACAAACAGTAATTTCTCCGCATTGCAAGGTGCAATTCTGAAATTTTTTGCTTTTTCCTGCTCCTCTTAGCATGATAAAGAAGATTCAAAGAGAGTGAGATGCCAGCTCCTTTCATTCAGTCAGTAGCTTCAATCATTTCTGGACGTTTTTCAATGGCAAAAATCAATGAATATTGTAAATGCACAAACTGTAATTTCTCCGCATTGCAAGGTGCAATTCTGAAATTTTTTGCTTTTTCCTGCTCCTCTTAGCATGATAAAGAAGATTCAAAGAGAGTGAGATGCCAGCTCCTTTCATTCAGTCAGTAGCTTCAATAATTTCTGGACGTTTTTCAATGGCAAAAATCAATGAATATTGTAAATGCACAAACAGTAAATTCTCCGGATTGCAAGGTGCAATTCTGAAATTTTTTGCTTTTTCCTGCTCCTCTTAGCATGATAAAGAAGATTCAAAGAGAGTGAGATGCCAGCTCCTTTCCTTCAGTCAGTAGCTTCAATCATTTCTGGTATATGAATAACATGATGTTTTTCAATGGCAAAAATCAATGAATTTTGTAAATGCACAAACAGTAATTTCTCCGCATTGCAAGGCGCAATTCTGAAATTTTTTGCTTTTTCCTGCTCCTCTTAGCATGATAAAGAAGATTCAAAGAGAGTGAGATGCCAGCTCCTTTCATTCAGTCAGTAGCTTCAATCATTTCTGGACATTTTTCAATGGCAAAAATCAATGAATATTGTAAATGCACAAACAGTAATTTCTCCGCATTGCAAGGTGCAATTCTGAAATTTTTTGCTTTTTCCTGCTCCTCTTAGCATGATAAAGAAGATTCAAAGAGAGTGAGATGCCAGCTCCTTTCATTCAGTCAGTAGCTTCAATCATTTCTGGACGTTTTTCAATGGCAAAAATCAATGAATATTGTAAATGCACAAACAGTAATTTCTCCGCATTGCAAGGTGCAATTCTGAAATTTTTTGCTTTTTCCTGCTCCTCTTAGCATGATAAAGAAGATTCAAAGAGAGTGAGGTGCCAGCTCCTTTCATTCAGTCAGGAGCTTCAAACATTTCTGGTATATGAATAACATGTTTTTCAATGGCAAAAATCAATGAATATTGTAAATGCACAAACAGTAAATTCTCCGCATTGCAAGGTGCAATTCTGAAATTTTTTGCTTTTTCCTGCTCCTCTTAGCATGATAAAGAAGATTCAAAGAGAGTGAGATGCCAGCTCCTTTCATTCAGTCAGTAGCTTCAATCATTTCTGGACGTTTTTCAATGGCAAAAATCAATGAATATTGTAAATGCACAAACTGTAATTTCTCCGCATTGCAAGGTGCAATTCTGAAATTTTTTGCTTTTTCCTGCTCCTCTTAGCATGATAAAGAAGATTCAAAGAGAGTGAGATGCCAGCTCCTTTCATTCAGTCAGTAGCTTCAATCATTTCTGGACGTTTTTCAATGGCAAAAATCAACGAATATTGTAAATGCACAAACAGTAATTTCTCCGCATTGCAAGGTGCAATTCTGAAATTTTTTGCTTTTTCCTGCTCCTCTTAGCATGATAAAGAAGATTCAAAGAGAGTGAGATGCCAGCTCCTTTCATTCAGTCAGTAGCTTCAATCATTTCTGGACGTTTTTCAATGGCAAAAATCAATGAATATTGTAAATGCACAAACTGTAATTTCTCCGCATTGCAAGGTGCAATTCTGAAATTTTTTGCTTTTTCCTGCTCCACTTAGCATGATAAAGAAGATTCAAAGAGAGTGAGATGCCAGCTCCTTTCATTCAGTCAGTAGCTTCAATCATTTCTGGACGTTTTTCAATGGCAAAAATCAATGAATATTGTAAATGCACAAACAGTAATTTCTCCGCATTGCAAGTTGCAATTCTGAAATTTTTTGCTTTTTCCTGCTCCTCTTAGCATGATAAAGAAGATTCAAAGAGAGTGAGATGCCAGCTCCTTTCATTCAGTCAGTAGCTTCAATCATTTCTGGACGTTTTTCAATGGCAAAAATCAATGAATATTGTAAATGCACAAACAGTAATTTCTCCGCATTGCAAGGTGCAATTCTGAAATTTTTTGCTTTTTCCTGCTCCTCTTAGCATGATAAAGAAGATTCAAAGAGAGTGAGATGCCAGCTCCTTTCATTCAGTCAGTAGCTTCAAACATTTCTGGTATATGAATAACATGATGTTTTTCAATGGCAAAAATCAATGAATATTGTAAATGCACAAACAGTAATTTCTCCGCATTGCAAGGTGCAAGTCTGAAATTTTTTGCTTTTTTCTGCTCCTCTTAGCATGATAAAGAAGATTCAAAGAGAGTGAGATGCCAGCTCCTTTCATTCAGTCAGTAGCTTCAAACATTTCTGGTATATGAATAACATGATGTTTTTCAATGGCAAAAATCAATGAATATTGTAAATGCACAAACAGTAATTTCTCCGCATTGCAAGGTGCAAGTCTGAAATTTTTTGCTTTTTCCTGCTCCTCTTAGCATGATAAAGAAGATTCAAAGAGAGTGAGATGCCAGCTACTTTCATTCAGTCAGTAGCTTCAATCATTTCTGGACGTTTTTCAATGGTAAAAATCAATGAATATTGTAAATGCACAAACAGTAATTTCTCCACATTGCAAGGTGCAATTCTGAAATTTTTTGCTTTTTCATGCTCCTCTTAGCATGATAAAGAAGATTCAAAGAGATTGAGATGCCAGCTCCTTTCATTCAGTCAGTAGCTTCAAACATTTCTGGTATATGAATAACATTATGTTTTTCAATGGCAAAAATCAATGAATATTGTAAATGCACAAACAGTAATTTCTCCGCATTGCAAGGTGCAATTCTGAAATTTTTTGCTTTTTCCTGCTCCTCTTAGCATGATAAAGAAGATTCAAAGAGAGTGAGATGCCAGCTCCTTTCATTCAGTCAGTAGCTTCAAACATTTCTGGTATATGAATAACATGATGTTTTTCAATGGCAAAAATCAATGAATATTGTAAATGCACAAACAGTAATTTCTCCGCATTGCAAGGTGCAATTCTGAAATTTTTTGCTTTTTCCTGCTCCTCTTAGCATGATAAAGAAGATTCAAAGAGAGTGAGATGCCAGCTCCTTTCATTCAGTCAGTAGCTTCAATCATTTCTGGACGTTTTTCAATGGCAAAAATCAACGAATATTGTAAATGCACAAACAGTAATTTCTCCGCATTGCAAGGTGCAATTCTGAAATTTTTTGCTTTTTCCTGCTCCTCTTAGCATGATAAAGAAGATTCAAAGAGAGTGAGATGCCAGCTCCTTTCATTCAGTCAGTAGCTTCAATCATTTCTGGACGTTTTTCAATGGCAAAAATCAATGAATACTGTAAATGCACAAACTGTAATTTCTCCGCATTGCAAGGTGCAATTCTGAAATTTTTTGCTTTTTCCTGCTCCTCTTAGCATGATAAAGAAGATTCAAAGAGAGTGAGATGCCAGCTCCTTTCATTCAGTCAGTAGCTTCAATAATTTCTGGACGTTTTTCAATGGCAAAAATCAATGAATATTGTAAATGCACAAACAGTAAATTCTCCGCATTGCAAGGTGCAATTCTGAAATTTTTTGCTTTTTCCTGCTCCTCTTAGCATGATAAAGAAGATTCAAAGAGAGTGAGATGCCAGCTCCTTTCCTTCAGTCAGTAGCTTCAATCATTTCTGGTATATGAATAACATGATGTTTTTCAATGGCAAAAATCAATGAATTTTGTAAATGCACAAACAGTAATTTCTCCGCATTGCAAGGCGCAATTCTGAAATTTTTTGCTTTTTCCTGCTCCTCTTAGCATGATAAAGAAGATTCAAAGAGAGTGAGATGCCAGCTCTTTTCATTCAGTCAGTAGCTTCAATCATTTCTGGACATTTTTCAATGGCAAAAATCAATGAATATTGTAAATGCACAAACAGTAATTTCTCCGCATTGCAAGGTGCAATTCTGAAATTTTTTGCTTTTTCCTGCTCCTCTTAGCATGATAAAGAAGATTCAAAGAGAGTGAGATGCCAGCTCCTTTCATTCAGTCAGTAGCTTCAATCATTTCTGGACGTTTTTCAATGGCAAAAATCAATGAATATTGTAAATGCACAAACAGTAATTTCTCCGCATTGCAAGGTGCAATTCTGAAATTTTTTGCTTTTTCCTGCTCCTCTTAGCATGATAAAGAAGATTCAAAGAGAGTGAGGTGCCAGCTCCTTTCATTCAGTCAGGAGCTTCAAACATTTCTGGTATATGAATAACATGTTTTTCAATGGCAAAAATCAATGAATATTGTAAATGCACAAACAGTAAATTCTCCGCATTGCAAGGTGCAATTCTGAAATTTTTTGCTTTTTCCTGCTCCTCTTAGCATGATAAAGAAGATTCAAAGAGAGTGAGATGCCAGCTCCTTTCATTCAGTCAGTAGCTTCAATCATTTCTGGACGTTTTTCAATGGCAAAAATCAATGAATATTGTAAATGCACAAACTGTAATTTCTCCGCATTGCAAGGTGCAATTCTGAAATTTTTTGCTTTTTCCTGCTCCTCTTAGCATGATAAAGAAGATTCAAAGAGAGTGAGATGCCAGCTCCTTTCATTCAGTCAGTAGCTTCAATCATTTCTGGACGTTTTTCAATGGCAAAAATCAACGAATATTGTAAATGCACAAACAGTAATTTCTCCGCATTGCAAGGTGCAATTCTGAAATTTTTTGCTTTTTCCTGCTCCTCTTAGCATGATAAAGAAGATTCAAAGAGAGTGAGATGCCAGCTCCTTTCATTCAGTCAGTAGCTTCAATCATTTCTGGACGTTTTTCAATGGCAAAAATCAATGAATATTGTAAATGCACAAACTGTAATTTCTCCGCATTGCAAGGTGCAATTCTGAAATTTTTTGCTTTTTCCTGCTCCTCTTAGCATGATAAAGAAGATTCAAAGAGAGTGAGATGCCAGCTCCTTTCATTCAGTCAGTAGCTTCAATCATTTCTGGACGTTTTTCAATGGCAAAAATCAATGAATATTGTAAATGCACAAACTGTAATTTCTCCGCATTGCAAGGTGCAATTCTGAAATTTTTTGCTTTTTCCTGCTCCTCTTAGCATGATAAAGAAGATTCAAAGAGAGTGAGATGCCAGCTCCTTTCATTCAGTCAGTAGCTTCAATCATTTCTGGACGTTTTTCAATGGCAAAAATCAACGAATATTGTAAATGCACAAACAGTAATTTCTCCGCATTGCAAGGTGCAATTCTGAAATTTTTTGCTTTTTCCTGCTCCTCTTAGCATGATAAAGAAGATTCAAAGAGAGTGAGATGCCAGCTCCTTTCATTCAGTCAGTAGCTTCAATCATTTCTGGACGTTTTTCAATGGCAAAAATCAATGAATATTGTAAATGCACAAACTGTAATTTCTCCGCATTGCAAGGTGCAATTCTGAAATTTTTTGCTTTTTCCTGCTCCACTTAGCATGATAAAGAAGATTCAAAGAGAGTGAGATGCCAGCTCCTTTCATTCAGTCAGTAGCTTCAATCATTTCTGGACGTTTTTCAATGGCAAAAATCAATGAATATTGTAAATGCACAAACAGTAATTTCTCCGCATTGCAAGTTGCAATTCTGAAATTTTTTGCTTTTTCCTGCTCCTCTTAGCATGATAAAGAAGATTCAAAGAGAGTGAGATGCCAGCTCCTTTCATTCAGTCAGTACCTTCAATCATTTCTGGACGTTTTTCAATGGCAAAAATCAATGAATATTGTAAATGCACAAACAGTAATTTCTCCGCATTGCAAGGTGCAATTCTGAAATTTTTTGCTTTTTCCTGCTCCTCTTAGCATGATAAAGAAGATTCAAAGAGAGTGAGATGCCAGCTCCTTTCATTCAGTCAGTAGCTTCAAACATTTCTGGTATATGAATAACATGATGTTTTTCAATGGCAAAAATCAATGAATATTGTAAATGCACAAACAGTAATTTCTCCGCATTGCAAGGTGCAAGTCTGAAATTTTTTGCTTTTTTCTGCTCCTCTTAGCATGATAAAGAAGATTCAAAGAGAGTGAGATGCCAGCTCCTTTCATTCAGTCAGTAGCTTCAAACATTTCTGGTATATGAATAACATGATGTTTTTCAATGGCAAAAATCAATGAATATTGTAAATGCACAAACAGTAATTTCTCCGCATTGCAAGGTGCAAGTCTGAAATTTTTTGCTTTTTCCTGCTCCTCTTAGCATGATAAAGAAGATTCAAAGAGAGTGAGATGCCAGCTACTTTCATTCAGTCAGTAGCTTCAATCATTTCTGGACGTTTTTCAATGGTAAAAATCAATGAATATTGTAAATGCACAAACAGTAATTTCTCCACATTGCAAGGTGCAATTCTGAAATTTTTTGCTTTTTCCTGCTCCTCTTAGCATGATAAAGAAGATTCAAAGAGAGTGAGATGCCAGCTCCTTTCATTCAGTCAGTAGCTTCAAACATTTCTGGTATATGAATAACATGATGTTTTTCAATGGCAAAAATCAATAAATATTGTAAATGCACAAACCGTAATTTCTCCGCATTGCAAGGTGCAATTCTGAAATTTTTTGCTTTTTCCTGCTCCTCTTAGCATGATAAAGAAGATTCAAAGAGAGTGAGATGCCAGCTCCTTTCATTCAGTCAGTAGCTTCAATCATTTCTGGATGTTTTTCAATGGCAAAAATCAATGAATATTGTAAATGCACAAACAGTAATTTCTCCACATTGCAAGGTGCAATTCTGAAATTTTTTGCTTTTTCCTGCTCCTCTTAGCATGATAAAGAAGATTCAAAGAGAGTGAGATGCCAGCTCCTTTCATTCAGTCAGTAGCTTCAATCATTTCTGGACGTTTTTCAATGGCAAAAATCAATGAATATTGTAAATGCACAAACAGTAATTTCTCCGCATTGCAAGGTGCAATTCTGAAATTTTTTGCTTTTTCCTGCTCCTCTTAGCATGATAAAGAAGATTCAAAGAGAGTGAGATGCCAGCTCCTTTCATTCAGTCAGTACCTTCAATCATTTCTGGACGTTTTTCAATGGCAAAAATCAATGAATATTGTAAATGCACAAACAGTAATTTCTCCGCATTGCAAGGTGCAATTCTGAAATTTTTTGATTTTTCCCGCTCCTCTTAGCATGATAAAGAAAATTCAAAGAGATTGAGGTGCCAGCTCCTTTCATTCAGTCAGTAGCTTCAAACATTTCTGGTATATGAATAACATGTTTTTCAATGGCAAAAATCAATGAATATTGTAAATGCACAAACAGTAATTTCTCCGCATTGCAAGGTGCAATTCTGAAATTTTTTGCTTTTTACTGCTCCTCTTAGCATGATAAAGAAGATTCAAAGAGAGTGAGATGCCAGCTCCTTTCATTCAGTCAGTAGCTTCAATCATTTCTGGACGTTTTTCAATGGCAAAAATCAATGAATATTGTAAATGCACAAACAGTAATTTCTCCGCATTGCAAGGTGCAATTCTGAAATTTTTTGCTTTTTCCTGCTCCTCTTAGCATGATAAAGAAGATTCAAAGAGAGTGAGATGCCAGCTCCTTTCATTCAGTCAGTAGCTTCAATCATTTCTGGACGTTTTTCAATGGCAAAAATCAATGAATATAGTAAATGCACAAACAGTAATTTCTCCGCATTGCAAGGTGCAATTCTGAAATTTTTTGCTTTTTCCTGCTCCTCTTAGCATGATAAAGAAGATTCAAAGAGAGTGAGATGCCAGCTCCTTTCATTCAGTCAGTAGCTTCAAACATTTCTGGTATATGAATAACTTGATGTTTTTCAATGGCAAAAATCAATGAATATTGTAAATGCACAAACAGTAATTTCTCCGCATTGCAAGATGCAAGTCTGAAATTTTTTGCTTTTTCCTGCTCCTCTTAGCATGATAAAGAAGATTCAAAGAGAGTGAGATGCCAGCTACTTTCATTCAGTCAGTAGCTTCAATCATTTCTGGACGTTTTTCAATGGTAAAAATCAATGAATATTGTAAATGCACAAACAGTAATTTCTCCACATTGCAAGGTGCAATTCTAAAATTTTTTGCTTTTTCCTGCTCCTCTTAGCATGATAAAGAAGATTCAAAGAGAGTGAGATGCCAGCTCCTTTCATTCAGTCAGTAGCTTCAAACATTTCTGGTATATGAATAACATGATGTTTTTCAATGGCAAAAATAAATGAATATTGTAAATGCACAAACAGTAATTTCTCCGCATTGCAAGGTGCAATTCTGAAATTTTTTGCTTTTTCCTGCTCCTCTTAGCATGATTCAAAGAGAGTGAGATGCCAGCTCCTTTCATTCAGTCAGTAGCTTCAATCATTTCTGGACGTTTTTCAATGGCAAAAATCAATGAATATTGTAAATGCACAAACAGCAATTTCTCCGCATTGCAAGGTGCAATTCTGAAATTTTTTGCTTTTTCCTGCTCCTCTTAGCATGATAAAGAAGATTCAAAGAGAGTGAGATGTCAGCTCCTTTCATTCAGTCAGTAGCTTCAAACATTTCTGGTATATGAATAACATGATGTTTTTCAATGGCAAAAATCAATGAATATTGTAAATGCACAAACAGTAATTTCTCCGCATTGCAAGGTGCAATTCTGAAATTTTTTGCTTTTTCCTGCTCCTCTTAGCATGATAAAGAAGATTCAAAGAGAGTGAGATGCCAGCTCCTTTCATTCAGTCAGTAGCTACAATCATTTCTGGACGTTTTTCAATGGCAAAAATCAATGAATATTGTAAATGCACAAACAGTAATTTCTCCGCATTGCAAGGTGCAATTCTGAAATTTTTTGCTTTTTCCTGCTCCTCTTAGCATGATAAAGAAGATTCAAAGAGAGTGAGGTGCCAGCTCCTTTCATTCAGTCAGGAGCTTCAAACATTTCTGGTATATGAATAACATGTTTTTCAATGGCAAAAATCAATGAATATTGTAAATGCACAAACAATAATTTCTCCGCATTGCAAGGTGCAATTCTGAAATTTTTTGCTTTTTCCTGCTCCTCTTAGCATGATAAAGAAGATTCAAAGAGAGTGAGATGCCAGCTCCTTTCATTCAGTCAGTAGCTTCAATCATTTCTGGACGTTTTTCAATGGCAAAAATCAATGAATATTGTAAATGCACAAACTGTAATTTCTCCGCATTGCAAGGTGCAATTCTGAAATTTTTTGCTTTTTCCTGCTCCTCTTAGCATGATAAAGAAGATTCAAAGAGAGTGAGATGCCAGCTCCTTTCATTCAGTCAGTAGCTTCAATCATTTCTGGACGTTTTTCAATGGCAAAAATCAACGAATATTGTAAATGCACAAACAGTAATTTCTCCGCATTGCAAGGTGCAATTCTGAAATTTTTTGCTTTTTCCCGCTCCTCTTAGCATGATAAAAAAAATTCAAAGAGATTGAGGTGCCAGCTCCTTTCATTCAGTCAGTAGCTTCAAACATTTCTGGTATATGAATAACATGTTTTTCAATGGCAAAAATCAATGAATATTGTAAATGCACAAACAGTAATTTCTCCGCATTGCAAGGTGCAATTCTGAAATTTTTTGCTTTTTACTGCTCCTCTTAGCATGATAAAGAAGATTCAAAGAGAGTGAGATGCCAGCTCCTTTCATTCAGTCAGTAGCTTCAATCATTTCTGGACGTTTTTCAATGGCAAAAATCAATGAATATTGTAAATGCACAAACAATAATTTCTCCGCATTGCAAGGTGCAATTCTGAAATTTTTTGCTTTTTCCTGCTCCTCTTAGCATGATAAAGAAGATTCAAAGAGAGTGAGATGCCAGCTCCTTTCATTCAGTCAGTAGCTTCAATCATTTCTGGACGTTTTTCAATGGCAAAAATCAATGAATATTGTAAATGCACAAACAGTAATTTCTCCGCATTGCAAGGTGCAATTCTGAAATTTTTTGCTTTTTCCTGCTCCTCTTAGCATGATAAAGAAGATTCAAAGAGAGTGAGATGCCAGCTCCTTTCATTCAGTCAGTAGCTTCAAACATTTCTGGTATATGAATAACATGATGTTTTTCAATGGCAAAAATCAATGAATATTGTAAATGCACAAACAGTAATTTCTCCGCATTGCAAGGTGCAAGTCTGAAATTTTTTGCTTTTTCCTGCTCCTCTTAGCATGATAAAGAAGATTCAAAGAGAGTGAGATGCCAGCTACTTTCATTCAGTCAGTAGCTTCAATCATTTCTGGACGTTTTTCAATGGTAAAAATCAATGAATATTGTAAATGCACAAACAGTAATTTCTCCACATTGCAAGGTGCAATTCTAAAATTTTTTGCTTTTTCCTGCTCCTCTTAGCATGATAAAGAAGATTCAAAGAGAGTGAGATGCCAGCTCCTTTCATTCAGTCAGTAGCTTCAAACATTTCTGGTATATGAATAACATGATGTTTTTCAATGGCAAAAATAAATGAATATTGTAAATGCACAAACAGTAATTTCTCCGCATTGCAAGGTGCAATTCTGAAATTTTTTGCTTTTTCCTGCTCCTCTTAGCATGATTCAAAGAGAGTGAGATGCCAGCTCCTTTCATTCAGTCAGTAGCTTCAATCATTTCTGGACGTTTTTCAATGGCAAAAATCAATGAATATTGTAAATGCACAAACAGTAATTTCTCTGCATTGCAAGGTGCAATTCTGAAATTTTTTGCTTTTTCCTGCTCCTCTTAGCATGATAAAGAAGATTCAAAGAGAGTGAGATGTCAGCTCCTTTCATTCAGTCAGTAGCTTCAAACATTTCTGGTATATGAATAACATGATGTTTTTCAATGGCAAAAATCAATGAATATTGTAAATGCACAAACAGTAATTTCTCCGCATTGCAAGGTGCAATTCTGAAATTTTTTGCTTTTTCCTGCTCCTCTTAGCATGATAAAGAAGATTCAAAGAGAGTGAGATGCCAGCTCCTTTCATTCAGTCAGTAGCTACAATCATTTCTGGACGTTTTTCAATGGCAAAAATCAATGAATATTGTAAATGCACAAACAGTAATTTCTCCGCATTGCAAGGTGCAATTCTGAAATTTTTTGCTTTTTCCTGCTCCTCTTAGCATGATAAAGAAGATTCAAAGAGAGTGAGGTGCCAGCTCCTTTCATTCAGTCAGGAGCTTCAAACATTTCTGGTATATGAATAACATGTTTTTCAATGGCAAAAATCAATGAATATTGTAAATGCACAAACAATAATTTCTCCGCATTGCAAGGTGCAATTCTGAAATTTTTTGCTTTTTCCTGCTCCTCTTAGCATGATAAAGAAGATTCAAAGAGAGTGAGATGCCAGCTCCTTTCATTCAGTCAGTAGCTTCAATCATTTCTGGACGTTTTTCAATGGCAAAAATCAATGAATATTGTAAATGCACAAACTGTAATTTCTCCGCATTGCAAGGTGCAATTCTGAAATTTTTTGCTTTTTCCTGCTCCTCTTAGCATGATAAAGAAGATTCAAAGAGAGTGAGATGCCAGCTCCTTTCATTCAGTCAGTAGCTTCAATCATTTCTGGACGTTTTTCAATGGCAAAAATCAACGAATATTGTAAATGCACAAACAGTAATTTCTCCGCATTGCAAGGTGCAATTCTGAAATTTTTTGCTTTTTCCTGCTCCTCTTAGCATGATAAAGAAGATTCAAAGAGAGTGAGATGCCAGCTCCTTTCATTCAGTCAGTAGCTTCAATCATTTCTGGACGTTTTTCAATGGCAAAAATCAAGGAATATTGTAAATGCACAAACTGTAATTTCTCCGCATTGCAAGGTGCAATTCTGAAATTTTTTGCTTTTTCCTGCTCCTCTTAGCATGATAAAGAAGATTCAAAGAGAGTGAGATGCCAGCTCCTTTCATTCAGTCAGTAGCTTCAATCATTTCTGGACGTTTTTCAATGGCAAAAATCAATGAATATTGTAAATGCACAAACAGTAAATTCTCCGCATTGCAAGTTGCAATTCTGAAATTTTTTGCTTTTTCCTGCTCCTCTTAGCATGATAAAGAAGATTCAAAGAGAGTGAGATGCCAGCTCCTTTCCTTCAGTCAGTAGCTTCAATCATTTCTGGTATATGAATAACATGATGTTTTTCAATGGCAAAAATCAATGAATTTTGTAAATGCACAAACAGTAATTTCTCCGCATTGCAAGGCGCAATTCTGAAATTTTTTGCTTTTTCCTGCTCCTCTTAGCATGATAAAGAAGATTCAAAGAGAGTGAGATGCCAGCTCCTTTCATTCAGTCAGTAGCTTCAATCATTTCTGGACATTTTTCAATGGCAAAAATCAATGAATATTGTAAATGCACAAACAGTAATTTCTCCGCATTGCAAGGTGCAATTCTGAAATTTTTTGCTTTTTCCTGCTCCTCTTAGCATGATAAAGAAGATTCAAAGAGAGTGAGATGCCAGCTCCTTTCATTCAGTCAGTAGCTTCAATCATTTCTGGACGTTTTTCAATGGCAAAAATCAATGAATATTGTAAATGCACAAACAGTAATTTCTCCGCATTGCAAGGTGCAATTCTGAAATTTTTTGCTTTTTCCTGCTCCTCTTAGCATGGTAAAGAAGATTCAAAGAGAGTGAGGTGCCAGCTCCTTTCATTCAGTCAGGAGCTTCAAACATTTCTGGTATATGAATAACATGTTTTTCAATGGCAAAAATCAATGAATATTGTAAATGCACAAACAGTAATTTCTCCGCATTGCAAGGTGCAAGTCTGAAATTTTTTGCTTTTTTCTGCTCCTCTTAGCATGATAAAGAAGATTCAAAGAGAGTGAGATGCCAGCTCCTTTCATTCAGTCAGTAGCTTCAAACATTTCTGGTATATGAATAACATGATGTTTTTCAATGGCAAAAATCAATGAATATTGTAAATGCACAAACAGTAATTTCTCCGCATTGCAAGGTGCAAGTCTGAAATTATTTGCTTTTTCCTGCTCCTCTTAGCATGATAAAGAAGATTCAAAGAGAGTGAGATGCCAGCTACTTTCATTCAGTCAGTAGCTTCAATCATTTCTGGACGTTTTTCAATGGTAAAAATCAATGAATATTGTAAATGCACAAACAGTAATTTCTCCACATTGCAAGGTGCAATTCTGAAATTTTTTGCTTTTTCATGCTCCTCTTAGCATGATAAAGAAGATTCAAAGAGATTGAGATGCCAGCTCCTTTCATTCAGTCAGTAGCTTCAAACATTTCTGGTATATGAATAACATTATGTTTTTCAATGGCAAAAATCAATGAATATTGTAAATGCACAAACAGTAATTTCTCCGCATTGCAAGGTGCAATTCTGAAATTTTTTGCTTTTTCCTGCTCCTCTTAGCATGATAAAGAAGATTCAAAGAGAGTGAGATGCCAGCTCCTTTCATTCAGTCAGTAGCTTCAAACATTTCTGGTATATGAATAACATGATGTTTTTCAATGGCAAAAATCAATGAATATTGTAAATGCACAAACAGTAATTTCTCCGCATTGCAAGGTGCAATTCTGAAATTTTTTGCTTTTTCCTGCTCCTCTTAGCATGATAAAGAAGATTCAAAGAGAGTGAGATGCCAGCTCCTTTCATTCAGTCAGTAGCTTCAATCATTTCTGGACGTTTTTCAATGGCAAAAATCAACGAATATTGTAAATGCACAAACAGTAATTTCTCCGCATTGCAAGGTGCAATTCTGAAATTTTTTGCTTTTTCCTGCTCCTCTTAGCATGATAAAGAAGATTCAAAGAGAGTGAGATGCCAGCTCCTTTCATTCAGTCAGTAGCTTCAATCATTTCTGGACGTTTTTCAATGGCAAAAATCAATGAATATTGTAAATGCACAAACTGTAATTTCTCCGCATTGCAAGGTGCAATTCTGAAATTTTTTGCTTTTTCCTGCTCCTCTTAGCATGATAAAGAAGATTCAAAGAGAGTGAGATGCCAGCTCCTTTCATTCAGTCAGTAGCTTCAATAATTTCTGGACGTTTTTCAATGGCAAAAATCAATGAATATTGTAAATGCACAAACAGTAAATTCTCCGCATTGCAAGGTGCAATTCTGAAATTTTTTGCTTTTTCCTGCTCCTCTTAGCATGATAAAGAAGATTCAAAGAGAGTGAGATGCCAGCTCCTTTCCTTCAGTCAGTAGCTTCAATCATTTCTGGTATATGAATAACATAATGTTTTTCAATGGCAAAAATCAATGAATTTTGTAAATGCACAAACAGTAATTTCTCCGCATTGCAAGGCGCAATTCTGAAATTTTTTGCTTTTTCCTGCTCCTCTTAGCATGATAAAGAAGATTCAAAGAGAGTGAGATGCCAGCTCCTTTCATTCAGTCAGTAGCTTCAATCATTTCTGGACATTTTTCAATGGCAAAAATCAATGAATATTGTAAATGCACAAACAGTAATTTCTCCGCATTGCAAGGTGCAATTCTGAAATTTTTTGCTTTTTCCTGCTCCTCTTAGCATGATAAAGAAGATTCAAAGAGAGTGAGGTGCCAGCTCCTTTCATTCAGTCAGGAGCTTCAAACATTTCTGGTATATGAATAACATGTTTTTCAATGGCAAAAATCAATGAATATTGTAAATGCACAAACAGTAAATTCTCCGCATTGCAAGGTGCAATTCTGAAATTTTTTGCTTTTTCCTGCTCCTCTTAGCATGATAAAGAAGATTCAAAGAGAGTGAGATGCCAGCTCCTTTCATTCAGTCAGTAGCTTCAATCATTTCTGGACGTTTTTCAATGGCAAAAATCAATGAATATTGTAAATGCACAAACTGTAATTTCTCCGCATTGCAAGGTGCAATTCTGAAATTTTTTGCTTTTTCCTGCTCCTCTTAGCATGATAAAGAAGATTCAAAGAGAGTGAGATGCCAGCTCCTTTCATTCAGTCAGTAGCTTCAATCATTTCTGGACGTTTTTCAATGGCAAAAATCAACGAATATTGTAAATGCACAAACAGTAATTTCTCCGCATTGCAAGGTGCAATTCTGAAATTTTTTGCTTTTTCCTGCTCCTCTTAGCATGATAAAGAAGATTCAAAGAGAGTGAGATGCCAGCTCCTTTCATTCAGTCAGTAGCTTCAATCATTTCTGGGCGTTTTTCAATGGCAAAAATCAATGAATATTGTAAATGCACAAACTGTAATTTCTCCGCATTGCAAGGTGCAATTCTGAAATTTTTTGCTTTTTCCTGCTCCACTTAGCATGATAAAGAAGATTCAAAGAGAGTGAGATGCCAGCTCCTTTCATTCAGTCAGTAGCTTCAATCATTTCTGGACGTTTTTCAATGGCAAAAATCAATGAATATTGTAAATGCACAAACAGTAATTTCTCCGCATTGCAAGTTGCAATTCTGAAATTTTTTGCTTTTTCCTGCTCCTCTTAGCATGATAAAGAAGATTCAAAGAGAGTGAGATGCCAGCTCCTTTCATTCAGTCAGTACCTGCAATCATTTCTGGATGTTTTTCAATGGCAAAAATCAATGAATATTGTAAATGCACAAACAGTAATTTCTCCGCATTGCAAGGTGCAATTCTGAAATTTTTTGCTTTTTCCTGCTCCTCTTAGCATGATAAAGAAGATTCAAAGAGAGTGAGATGCCAGCTCCTTTCATTCAGTCAGTAGCTTCAAACATTTCTGGTATATGAATAACATGATGTTTTTCAATGGCAAAAATCAATGAATATTGTAAATGCACAAACAGTAATTTCTCCGCATTGCAAGGTGCAAGTCTGAAATTTTTTGCTTTTTCCTGCTCCTCTTAGCATGATAAAGAAGATTCAAAGAGAGTGAGATGCCAGCTACTTTCATTCAGTCAGTAGCTTCAATCATTTCTGGACGTTTTTCAATGGTAAAAATCAATGAATATTGTAAATGCACAAACAGTAATTTCTCCACATTGCAAGGTGCAATTCTGAAATTTTTTGCTTTTTCCTGCTCCTCTTATCATGATAAAGAAGATTCAAAGAGAGTGAGATGCCAGCTCCTTTCATTCAGTCAGTAGCTTCAAACATTTCTGGTATATGAATAACATGATGTTTTTCAATGGCAAGAATCAATGAATATTGTAAATGCACAATCAGTAATTTCTCCGCATTGCAAGGTGCAATTCTGAAATTTTTTGCTTTTTCCTGCTCCTCTTAGCATGATAAAGAAGATTCAAAGAGAGTGAGATGCCAGCTCCTTTCATTCAGTCAGTAGCTTCAATCATTTCTGGATGTTTTTCAATGGCAAAAATCAATGAATATTGTAAATGCACAAACAGTAATTTCTCCGCATTGCAAGGTGCAATTCTGAAATTTTTTGCTTTTTCCTGCTCCTCTTAGCATGATAAAGAAGATTCAAAGAGAGTGAGATGCCAGCTCCTTTCATTCAGTCAGTAGCTTCAATCATTTCTGGACGTTTTTCAATGGCAAAAATCAATGAATATTGTAAATGCACAAACAGTAATTTCTCCGCATTGCAAGGTGCAATTCTGAAATTTTTTGCTTTTTCCTGCTCCTCTTAGCATGATAAAGAAGATTCAAAGAGAGTGAGATGCCAGCTCCTTTCATTCAGTCAGTACCTTCAATCATTTCTGGACGTTTTTCAATGGCAAAAATCAATGAATATTGTAAATGCACAAACAGTAATTTCTCCGCATTGCAAGGTGCAATTCTGAAATTTTTTGCTTTTTCCCGCTCCTCTTAGCATGATAAAGAAGATTCAAAGAGATTGAGGTGCCAGCTCCTTTCATTCAGTCAGTAGCTTCAAACATTTCTGGTATATGAATAACATGTTTTTCAATGGCAAAAATCAATGAATATTGTAAATGCACAAACAGTAATTTCTCCGCATTGCAAGGTGCAATTCTGAAATTTTTTGCTTTTTCCTGCTCCTCTTAGCATGATAAAGAAGATTCAAAGAGAGTGAGATGCCAGCTCCTTTCATTCAGTCAGTAGCTTCAATCATTTCTGGACGTTTTTCAATGGCAAAAATCAATGAATATTGTAAATGCACAAACAGTAATTTCTCCGCATTGCAAGGTGCAATTCTGAAATTTTTTGCTTTTTCCTGCTCCTCTTAGCATGATAAAGAAGATTCAAAGAGAGTGAGATGCCAGCTCCTTTCATTCAGTCAGTAGCTTCAATCATTTCTGGACGTTTTTCAATGGCAAAAATCAATGAATATTGTAAATGCACAAACAGTAATTTCTCCGCATTGCAAGGTGCAATTCTGAAATTTTTTGCTTTTTCCTGCTCCTCTTAGCATGATAAAGAAGATTCAAAGAGAGTGAGATGCCAGCTCCTTTCATTCAGTCAGTAGCTTCAAACATTTCTGGTATATGAATAACATGATGTTTTTCAATGGCAAAAATCAATGAATATTGTAAATGCACAAACAGTAATTTCTCCGCATTGCAAGGTGCAAGTCTGAAATTTTTTGCTTTTTCCTGCTCCTCTTAGCATGATAAAGAAGATTCAAAGAGAGTGAGATGCCAGCTACTTTCATTCAGTCAGTAGCTTCAATCATTTCTGGACGTTTTTCAATGGTAAAAATCAATGAATATTGTAAATGCACAAACAGTAATTTCTCCACATTGCAAGGTGCAATTCTAAAATTTTTTGCTTTTTCCTGCTCCTCTTAGCATGATAAAGAAGATTCAAAGAGAGTGAGATGCCAGCTCCTTTCGTTCAGTCAGTAGCTTCAAACATTTCTGGTATATGAATAACATGATGTTTTTCAATGGCAAAAATCAATGAATATTGTAAATGCACAAACAGTAATTTCTCCGCATTGCAAGGTGCAATTCTGAAATTTTTTGCTTTTTCCTGCTCCTCTTAGCATGATTCAAAGAGAGTGAGATGCCAGCTCCTTTCATTCAGTCAGTAGCTTCAATCATTTCTGGACGTTTTTCAATGGCAAAAATCAATGAATATTGTAAATGCACAAACAGTAATTTCTCCGCATTGCAAGGTGCAATTCTGAAATTTTTTGCTTTTTCCTGCTCCTCTTAGCATGATAAAGAAGATTCAAAGAGAGTGAGATGTCAGCTCCTTTCATTCAGTCAGTAGCTTCAAACATTTCTGGTATATGAATAACATGATGTTTTTCAATGGCAAAAATCAATGAATATTGTAAATGCACAAACAGTAATTTCTCCGCATTGCAAGGTGCAATTCTGAAATTTTTTGCTTTTTCCTGCTCCTCTTAGCATGATAAAGAAGATTCAAAGAGAGTGAGATGCCAGCTCCTTTCATTCAGTCAGTAGCTTCAAACATTTCTGGTATATGAATAACATGATGTTTTTCAATGGCAAAAATCAATGAATATTGTAAATGCACAAACAGTAATTTCTCCGCATTGCAAGGTGCAAGTCTGAAATTTTTTGCTTTTTCCTGCTCCTCTTAGCATGATAAAGAAGATTCAAAGAGAGTGAGATGCCAGCTACTTTCATTCAGTCAGTAGCTTCAATCATTTCTGGACGTTTTTCAATGGTAAAAATCAATGAATATTGTAAATGCACAAACAGTAATTTCTCCACATTGCAAGGTGCAATTCTGAAGTTTTTTGCTTTTTCCTGCTCCTCTTAGCATGATAAAGAAGATTCAAAGAGATTGAGATGCCAGCTCCTTTCATTCAGTCAGTAGCTTCAAACATTTCTGGTATATGAATAACATGATGTTTTTCAATGGAAAAAATCAATGAATATTGTAAATGCACAAACAGTAATTTCTCCGCATTGCAAGGTGCAATTCTGAAATTTTTTGCTTTTTCCTGCTCCTCTTAGCATGATAAAGAAGATTCAAAGAGAGTGAGATGCCAGCTCCTTTCATTCAGTCAGTAGCTTCAAACATTTCTGGTATATGAATAACATGATGTTTTTCAATGGCAAAAATCAATGAATATTGTAAATGCACAAACAGTAATTTCTCCGCATTGCAAGGTGCAAGTCTGAAATTTTTTGCTTTTTCCTGCTCCTCTTAGCATGATAAAGAAGATTCAAAGAGAGTGAGATGCCAGCTACTTTCATTCAGTCAGTAGCTTCAATCATTTCTGGACGTTTTTCAATGGTAAAAATCAATGAATATTGTAAATGCACAAACAGTAATTTCTCCACATTGCAAGGTGCAATTCTGAAATTTTTTGCTTTTTCCTGCTCCTCTTATCATGATAAAGAAGATTCAAAGAGAGTGAGATGCCAGCTCCTTTCATTCAGTCAGTAGCTTCAAACATTTCTGGTATATGAATAACATGATGTTTTTCAATGGCAAAAATAAATGAATATTGTAAATGCACAATCAGTAATTTCTCCGCATTGCAAGGTGCAATTCTGAAATTTTTTGCTTTTTCCTGCTCCTCTTAGCATGATAAAGAAGATTCAAAGAGAGTGAGATGCCAGCTCCTTTCATTCAGTCAGTAGCTTCAATCATTTCTGGATGTTTTTCAATGGCAAAAATCAATGAATATTGTAAATGCACAAACAGTAATTTCTCCGCATTGCAAGGTGCAATTCTGAAATTTTTTGCTTTTTCCTGCTCCTCTTAGCATGATAAAGAAGATTCAAAGAGAGTGAGATGCCAGCTCCTTTCATTCAGTCAGTAGCTTCAATCATTTCTGGACGTTTTTCAATGGCAAAAATCAATGAATATTGTAAATGCACAAACAGTAATTTCTCCGCATTGCAAGGTGCAATTCTGAAATTTTTTGCTTTTTCCTGCTCCTCTTAGCATGATAAAGAAGATTCAAAGAGAGTGAGATGCCAGCTCCTTTCATTCAGTCAGTACCTTCAATCATTTCTGGACGTTTTTCAATGGCAAAAATCAATGAATATTGTAAATGCACAAACAGTAATTTCTCCGCATTGCAAGGTGCAATTCTGAAATTTTTTGCTTTTTCCCGCTCCTCTTAGCATGATAAAGAAGATTCAAAGAGATTGAGGTGCCAGCTCCTTTCATTCAGTCAGTAGCTTCAAACATTTCTGGTATATGAATAACATGTTTTTCAATGGCAAAAATCAATGAATATTGTAAATGCACAAACAGTAATTTCTCCGCATTGCAAGGTGCAATTCTGAAATTTTTTGCTTTTTCCTGCTCCTCTTAGCATGATAAAGAAGATTCAAAGAGAGTGAGATGCCAGCTCCTTTCATTCAGTCAGTAGCTTCAATCATTTCTGGACGTTTTTCAATGGCAAAAATCAATGAATATTGTAAATGCACAAACAGTAATTTCTCCGCATTGCAAGGTGCAATTCTGAAATTTTTTGCTTTTTCCTGCTCCTCTTAGCATGATAAAGAAGATTCAAAGAGAGTGAGATGCCAGCTCCTTTCATTCAGTCAGTAGCTTCAATCATTTCTGGACGTTTTTCAATGGCAAAAATCAATGAATATTGTAAATGCACAAACAGTAATTTCTCCGCATTGCAAGGTGCAATTCTGAAATTTTTTGCTTTTTCCTGCTCCTCTTAGCATGATAAAGAAGATTCAAAGAGAGTGAGATGCCAGCTCCTTTCATTCAGTCAGTAGCTTCAAACATTTCTGGTATATGAATAACATGATGTTTTTCAATGGCAAAAATCAATGAATATTGTAAATGCACAAACAGTAATTTCTCCGCATTGCAAGGTGCAAGTCTGAAATTTTTTGCTTTTTCCTGCTCCTCTTAGCATGATAAAGAAGATTCAAAGAGAGTGAGATGCCAGCTACTTTCATTCAGTCAGTAGCTTCAATCATTTCTGGACGTTTTTCAATGGTAAAAATCAATGAATATTGTAAATGCACAAACAGTAATTTCTCCACATTGCAAGGTGCAATTCTAAAATTTTTTGCTTTTTCCTGCTCCTCTTAGCATGATAAAGAAGATTCAAAGAGAGTGAGATGCCAGCTCCTTTCGTTCAGTCAGTAGCTTCAAACATTTCTGGTATATGAATAACATGATGTTTTTCAATGGCAAAAATCAATGAATATTGTAAATGCACAAACAGTAATTTCTCCGCATTGCAAGGTGCAATTCTGAAATTTTTTGCTTTTTCCTGCTCCTCTTAGCATGATTCAAAGAGAGTGAGATGCCAGCTCCTTTCATTCAGTCAGTAGCTTCAATCATTTCTGGACGTTTTTCAATGGCAAAAATCAATGAATATTGTAAATGCACAAACAGTAATTTCTCCGCATTGCAAGGTGCAATTCTGAAATTTTTTGCTTTTTCCTGCTCCTCTTAGCATGATAAAGAAGATTCAAAGAGAGTGAGATGTCAGCTCCTTTCATTCAGTCAGTAGCTTCAAACATTTCTGGTATATGAATAACATGATGTTTTTCAATGGCAAAAATCAATGAATATTGTAAATGCACAAACAGTAATTTCTCCGCATTGCAAGGTGCAATTCTGAAATTTTTTGCTTTTTCCTGCTCCTCTTAGCATGATAAAGAAGATTCAAAGAGAGTGAGATGCCAGCTCCTTTCATTCAGTCAGTAGCTTCAAACATTTCTGGTATATGAATAACATGATGTTTTTCAATGGCAAAAATCAATGAATATTGTAAATGCACAAACAGTAATTTCTCCGCATTGCAAGGTGCAAGTCTGAAATTTTTTGCTTTTTCCTGCTCCTCTTAGCATGATAAAGAAGATTCAAAGAGAGTGAGATGCCAGCTACTTTCATTCAGTCAGTAGCTTCAATCATTTCTGGACGTTTTTCAATGGTAAAAATCAATGAATATTGTAAATGCACAAACAGTAATTTCTCCACATTGCAAGGTGCAATTCTGAAGTTTTTTGCTTTTTCCTGCTCCTCTTAGCATGATAAAGAAGATTCAAAGAGATTGAGATGCCAGCTCCTTTCATTCAGTCAGTAGCTTCAAACATTTCTGGTATATGAATAACATGATGTTTTTCAATGGAAAAAATCAATGAATATTGTAAATGCACAAACAGTAATTTCTCCGCATTGCAAGGTGCAATTCTGAAATTTTTTGCTTTTTCCTGCTCCTCTTAGCATGATAAAGAAGATTCAAAGAGAGTGAGATGCCAGCTCCTTTCATTCAGTCAGTAGCTTCAAACATTTCTGGTATATCAATAACATGATGTTTTTCAATGGCAAAAATCAATGAATATTGTAAATGCACAAACAGTAATTTCTCCGCATTGCAAGGTGCAAGTCTGAAATTTTTTGCTTTTTCCTGCTCCTCTTAGCATGATAAAGAAGATTCAAAGAGAGTGAGATGCCAGCTACTTTCATTCAGTCAGTAGCTTCAATCATTTCTGGACGTTTTTCAATGGTAAAAATCAATGAATATTGTAAATGCACAAACAGTAATTTCTCCACATTGCAAGGTGCAATTCTGAAATTTTTTGCTTTTTCCTGCTCCTCTTAGCATGACAAAGAAGATTCAAAGAGAGTGAGATGCCAGCTCCTTTCATTCAGTCAGTAGCTTCAAACATTTCTGGTATATGAATAACATGATGTTTTTCAATGGCAAAAATCAATGAATATTGTAAATGCACAAACAGTAATTTCTCCGCATTGCAAGGTGCAATTCTGAAATTTTTTGCTTTTTCCTGCTCCTCTTAGCATGATAAAGATTCAAAGAGAGTGAGATGCCAGCTCCTTTCATTCAGTCAGTAGCTTCAATCATTTCTGGACGTTTCTCAATGGCAAAAATCAATGAATATTGTAAATGCACAAACTGTAATTTCTCCGCATTGCAAGGTGCAATTCTGAAATTTTTTGCTTTTTCCTGCTCCTCTTAGCATGATAAAGAAGATTCAAAGAGAGTGAGATGCCAGCTCCTTTCATTCAGTCAGTAGCTTCAATCATTTCTGGACGTTTTTCAATGGCAAAAATCAATGAATTTTGTAAATGCACAAACAGTAATTTCTCCGCATTGCAAGGTGCAATTCTGAAATTTTTTGCTTTTTCCTGCTCCTCTTAGCATGATAAAGAAGATTCAAAGAGAGTGAGATGCCAGCTCCTTTCATTCAGTCAGTAGCTTCAAACATTTCTGGTATATGAATAACATGATGTTTTTCAATGGCAAAAATCAATGAATATTGTAAATGCACAAACAGTAATTTCTCCGCATTGCAAGGTGCAAGTCTGAAATTTTTTGCTTTTTCCTGCTCGACTTAGCATGATAAAGAAGATTCAAAGAGAGTGAGATGCCAGCTACTTTCATTCAGTCAGTAGCTTCAATCATTTCTGGACGTTTTTCAATGGTAAAAATCAATGAATATTGTAAATGCACAAACAGTAATTTCTCCACATTGCAAGGTGCAATTCTGAAATTTTTTGCTTTTTCCTGCTCCTCTTAGCATGATAAAGAAGATTCAAAGAGTGAGGTGCCAGCTCCTTTCATTCAGTCAGTAGCTTCAAACATTTCTGGTATATGAATAACATGTTTTTCAATGGCAAAAATCAATGAATATTGTAAATGCACAAACAGTAATTTCTCCGCATTGCAAGGTGCAATTCTGAAATTTTTTGCTTTTTCCTGCTCCTCTTAGCATGATAAAGAAGATTCAAAGAGAGTGAGATGCCAGCTCCTTTCATTCAGTCAGTAGCTTCAATAATTTCTGGACGTTTTTCAATGGCAAAAATCAATGAATATTGTAAATGCACAAACAGTAATTTCTCCGCATTGCAAGGTGCAATTCTGAAATTTTTTGCTTTTTCCTGCTCCTCTTAGCATGATAAAGAAGATTCAAAGAGAGTGAGATGCCAGCTCCTTTCATTCAGTCAGTAGCTTCAATCATTTCTGGACGTTTTTCAATGGCAAAAATCAATGAATATTGTAAATGCACAAACAGTAATTTCTCCGCATTGCAAGGTGCAATTCTGAAATTTTTTGCTTTTTCCTGCTCCTCTTAGCATGATAAAGAAGATTCAAAGAGAGTGAGATGCCAGCTCCTTTCATTCAGTCAGTAGCTTCAAACATTTCTGGTATATGAATAACATGATGTTTTTCAATGGCAAAAATCAATGAATATTGTAAATGCACAAAAAGTAATTTCTCCGCATTGCAAGGTGCAATTCTGAAATTTTTTGCTTTTTCCTGCTCCTCTTAGCATGATAAAGAAGATTCAAAGAGAGTGAGATGCCAGCTCCTTTCATTCAGTCAGTAGCTTCAAACATTTCTGGTATATGAATAACATGATGTTTTTCAATGGCAAAAATCAATGAATATTGTAAATGCACAAACAGTAATTTCTCCGCATTGCAAGGTGCAAGTCTGAAATTTTTTGCTTTTTCCTGCTCCTCTTAGCATGATAAAGAAGATTCAAAGAGAGTGAGATGCCAGCTACTTTCATTCAGTCAGTAGCTTCAATCATTTCTGGACGTTTTTCAATGGTAAAAATCAATGAATATTGTAAATGCACAAACAGTAATTTCTCCACATTGCAAGGTGCAATTCTGAAGTTTTTTGCTTTTTCCTGCTCCTCTTAGCATGATAAAGAAGATTCAAAGAGATTGAGATGCCAGCTCCTTTCATTCAGTCAGTAGCTTCAAACATTTCTGGTATATGAATAACATGATGTTTTTCAATGGAAAAAATCAATGAATATTGTAAATGCACAAACAGTAATTTCTCCGCATTGCAAGGTGCAATTCTGAAATTTTTTGCTTTTTCCTGCTCCTCTTAGCATGATAAAGAAGATTCAAAGAGAGTGAGATGCCAGCTCCTTTCATTCAGTCAGTAGCTTCAAACATTTCTGGTATATCAATAACATGATGTTTTTCAATGGCAAAAATCAATGAATATTGTAAATGCACAAACAGTAATTTCTCCGCATTGCAAGGTGCAAGTCTGAAATTTTTTGCTTTTTCCTGCTCCTCTTAGCATGATAAAGAAGATTCAAAGAGAGTGAGATGCCAGCTACTTTCATTCAGTCAGTAGCTTCAATCATTTCTGGACGTTTTTCAATGGTAAAAATCAATGAATATTGTAAATGCACAAACAGTAATTTCTCCACATTGCAAGGTGCAATTCTGAAATTTTTTGCTTTTTCCTGCTCCTCTTAGCATGATAAAGAAGATTCAAAGAGAGTGAGATGCCAGCTCCTTTCATTCAGTCAGTAGCTTCAAACATTTCTGGTATATGAATAACATGATGTTTTTCAATGGCAAAAATCAATGAATATTGTAAATGCACAAACAGTAATTTCTCCGCATTGCAAGGTGCAATTCTGAAATTTTTTGCTTTTTCCTGCTCCTCTTAGCATGATAAAGATTCAAAGAGAGTGAGATGCCAGCTCCTTTCATTCAGTCAGTAGCTTCAATCATTTCTGGACGTTTCTCAATGGCAAAAATCAATGAATATTGTAAATGCACAAACTGTAATTTCTCCGCATTGCAAGGTGCAATTCTGAAATTTTTTGCTTTTTCCTGCTCCTCTTAGCATGATAAAGAAGATTCAAAGAGAGTGAGATGCCAGCTCCTTTCATTCAGTCAGTAGCTTCAATCATTTCTGGACGTTTTTCAATGGCAAAAATCAATGAATTTTGTAAATGCACAAACAGTAATTTCTCCGCATTGCAAGGTGCAATTCTGAAATTTTTTGCTTTTTCCTGCTCCTCTTAGCATGATAAAGAAGATTCAAAGAGAGTGAGATGCCAGCTCCTTTCATTCAGTCAGTACCTTCAATCATTTCTGGACGTTTTTCAATGGCAAAAATCAATGAATATTGTAAATGCACAAACAGTAATTTCTCCGCATTGCAAGGTGCAATTCTGAAATTTTTTGCTTTTTCCCGTTCCTCTTAGCATGATAAAGAAGATTCAAAGAGAGTGAGGTGCCAGCTCCTTTCATTCAGTCAGTAGCTTCAAACATTTCTGGTATATGAATAACATGTTTTTCAATGGCAAAAATCAATGAATATTGTAAATGCACAAACAGTAATTTCTCCGCATTGCAAGGTGCAATTCTGAAATTTTTTGCTTTTTCCTGCTCCTCTTAGCATGATAAAGAAGATTCAAAGAGAGTGAGATGCCAGCTCCTTTCATTCAGTCAGTAGCTTCAATCATTTCTGGACGTTTTTCAATGGCAAAAATCAATGAATATTGTAAATGCACAAACAGTAATTTCTCCGCATTGCAAGGTGCAATTCTGAAATTTTTTGCTTTTTCCTGCTCCGCTTAGCATGATAAAGAAGATTCAAAGAGAGTGAGATGCCAGCTCCTTTCATTCAGTCAGTAGCTTCAATCATTTCTGGACGTTTTTCAATGGCAAAAATCAATGAATATTGTAAATGCACAAACAGTAATTTCTCCGCATTGCAAGGTGCAATTCTGAAATTTTTTGCTTTTTCCTGCTCCTCTTAGCATGATAAAGAAGATTCAAAGAGAGTGAGATGCCAGCTCCTTTCATTCAGTCAGTAGCTTCAAACATTTCTGGTATATGAATAACATGATGTTTTTCAATGGCAAAAATCAATGAATATTGTAAATGCACAAACAGTAATTTCTCCGCATTGCAAGGTGCAAGTCTGAAATTTTTTGCTTTTTCCTGCTCGTCTTAGCATGATAAAGAAGATTCAAAGAGAGTGAGATGCCAGCTACTTTCATTCAGTCAGTAGCTTCAATCATTTCTGGACGTTTTTCAATGGTAAAAATCAATGAATATTGTAAATGCACAAACAGTAATTTCTCCACATTGCAAGGTGCAATTCTGAAATTTTTTGCTTTTTCCTGCTCCTCTTAGCATGATAAAGAAGATTCAAAGAGTGAGGTGCCAGCTCCTTTCATTCAGTCAGGAGCTTCAAACATTTCTGGTATATGAATAACATGTTTTTCAATGGCAAAAATCAATGAATATTGTAAATGCACAAACAGTAATTTCTCCGCATTGCAAGGTGCAATTCTGAAATTTTTTGCTTTTTCCTGCTCCTCTTAGCATGATAAAGAAGATTCAAAGAGAGTGAGATGCCAGCTCCTTTCATTCAGTCAGTAGCTTCAATAATTTCTGGACGTTTTTCAATGGCAAAAATCAATGAATATTGTAAATGCACAAACAGTAATTTCTCCGCATTGCAAGGTGCAATTCTGAAATTTTTTGCTTTTTCCTGCTCCTCTTAGCATGATAAAGAAGATTCAAAGAGAGTGAGATGCCAGCTCCTTTCATTCAGTCAGTAGCTTCAATCATTTCTGGACGTTTTTCAATGGCAAAAATCAATGAATATTGTAAATGCACAAACAGTAATTTCTCCGCATTGCAAGGTGCAATTCTGAAATTTTTTGCTTTTTCCTGCTCCTCTTAGCATGATAAAGAAGATTCAAAGAGAGTGAGATGCCAGCTCCTTTCATTCAGTCAGTAGCTTCAAACATTTCTGGTATATGAATAACATGATGTTTTTCAATGGCAAAAATCAATGAATATTGTAAATGCACAAACAGTAATTTCTCCGCATTGCAAGGTGCAAGTCTGAAATTTTTTGCTTTTTCCTGCTCGTCTTAGCAGGATAAAGAAGATTCAAAGAGAGTGAGATGCCAGCTACTTTCATTCAGTCAGTAGCTTCAATCATTTCTGGACGTTTTTCAATGGTAAAAATCAATGAATATTGTAAATGCACAAACAGTAATTTCTCCACATTGCAAGGTGCAATTCTGAAATTTTTTGCTTTTCCCTGCTCCTCTTAGCATGATAAAGAAGATTCAAAGAGAGTGAGATGCCAGCTCCTTTCATTCAGTCAGTAGCTTCAAACATTTCTGGTATATGAATAACATGATGTTTTTCAATGGCAAAAATCAATGAATATTGTAAATGCACAAACAGTAATTTCTCCGCATTGCAAGGTGCAATTCTGAAATTTTTTGCTTTTTCCTGCTCCTCTTAGCATGATAAAGAAGATTCAAAGAGAGTGAGATGCCAGCTCTTTTCATTCAGTCAGTAGCTTCAAACATTTCTGGTATATGAATAACATGATGTTTTTCAATGGCAAAAATCAATGAATATTGTAAATGCACAAACAGTAATTTCTCCGCATTGCAAGGTGCAATTCTGAAATTTTTTGCTTTTTCCTGCTCCTCTTAGCATGATAAAGAAGATTCAAAGAGAGTGAGATGCCAGCTCTTTTCATTCAGTCAGTAGCTTCAATCAATTCTGGACGTTTTTCAATGGCAAAAATCAATGAATATTGTAAATGCACAAACAGTAATTTCTCCGCATTGCAAGGTGCAATTCTGAAATTTTTTGCTTTTTCCTGCTCCTCTTAGCATGATAAAGAAGATTCAAAGAGCGTGAGATGTCAGCTCCTTTCATTCAGTCAGTAGCTTCAAACATTTCTGGTATATGAATAACATGATGTTTTTCAATGGCAAAAATCAATGAATATTGTAAATGCACAAACAGTAATTTCTCCGCATTGCAAGGTGCAATTCTGAAATTTTTTGCTTTTTCCTGCTCCTCTTAGCATGATAAAGAAGATTCAAAGAGAGTGAGATGCCAGCTCCTTTCATTCAGTCAGTAGCTTCAATCATTTCTGGACGTTTTTCAATGGCAAAAATCAATGAATATTGTAAATGCACAAACAGTAATTTCTCCGCATTGCAAGGTGCAATTCTGAAATTTTTTGCTTTTTCCTGCTCCTCTTAGCATGATAAAGAAGATTCAAAGAGAGTGAGATGCCAGCTCCTTTCGTTCAGTCAGTAGCTTCAATCATTTCTGGACGTTTTTCAATGGCAAAAATCATTGAATATTATAAATGCACAAACAGTAATTTCTCCGCATTGCAAGGTGCAATTCTGAAATTTTTTACTTTTTCCTGCTCCACTTAGCATGATAAAGAAGATTCAAAGAGAGTGAGATGCCAGCTCCTTTCATTCAGTCAGTAGCTTCAATCATTTCTGGTATATGAATAACATGATGTTTTTCAATGGCAAAAATCAATGAATATTGTAAATGCACAAACAGTAATTTCTCCGCATTGCAAGGTGCAATTCTGAAATTTTTTGCTTTTTCCTGCTCCTCTTAGCATGATAAACAAGATTCAAAGAGAGTGAGATGCCAGCTCCTTTCATTCAGTCAGTAGCTTCAATCATTTCTGGACGTTTTTCAATGGCAAAAATCAATGAATATTGTAAATGCACAAACAGTAATTTCTCCGCATTGCAAGGTGCAATTCTGAAATTTTTTGCTTTTTCCTGCTCCTCTTAGCATGATAAAGAAGATTCAAAGAGAGTGAGATGCCAGCTCCTTTCATTCAGTCAGTAGCTTCAAACATTTCTGGTATATGAATAACATGATGTTTTTCAATGGCAAAAATCAATGAATATTGTAAATGTT
This sequence comes from Phyllobates terribilis, assembly GCF_046119375.1. Taxonomy (NCBI): domain Eukaryota; kingdom Metazoa; phylum Chordata; class Amphibia; order Anura; family Dendrobatidae; genus Phyllobates; species Phyllobates terribilis. The sequence continues at coordinate 218,160 of NW_027363543.1, forward strand.
CAAACAGTAATTTCTCCGCATTGCAAGGTGCAATTCTGAAATTTTATGGTTTTTCCTGCTCCTCTTAGCATGATAAAGAAGATTCAAAGAGAGTGAGATGCCAGCTCCTTTCATTCAGTCAGTAGCTTCAATCATTTCTGGACGTTTTTCAATGGCAAAAATCAATGAATATTGTAAATGCACAAACAGTAATTTCTCCGCATTGCAAGGTGCAATTCTGAAATTTTTTGCTTTTTCCTGCTCCTCTTAGCATGATAAAGAAGATTCAAAGAGAGTGAGATGCCAGCTCCTTTCATTCAGTCAGTAGCTTCAATCATTTCTGGACGTTTTTCAATGGCAAAAATCAATGAATATTGTAAATGCACAAACAGTAATTTCTCCGCATTGCAAGGTGCAATTCTGAAATGTTTTGCTTTTTCCTGCTCCTCTTAGCATGATAAAGAAGATTCAAAGAGAGTGAGATGCCAGCTCCTTTCATTCAGTCAGTAGCTTCAATCATTTCTGGACGTTTTTCAATGGCAAAAATCAATGAATATTGTAAATGCACAAACAGTAATTTCTCCGCATTGCAAGGTGCAATTCTGAAATTTTTTGCTTTTTCCTGCTCCTCTTAGCATGATAAAGAAGATTCAAAAAGAGTGAGATGCCAGCTCCTTTCATTCAGTCAGTAGCTTCAAACATTTCTGGTATATGAATAACATGATGTTTTTCAATGGCAAAAATCAATGAATATTGTAAATGCACAAACAGTAATTTCTCCGCATTGCAAGGTGCAATTCTGAAATTTTTTGCTTTTTCCTGCTCCTCTTAGCATGATAAAGAAGATTCAAAGAGAGTGAGATGCCAGCTCCTTTCATTCAGTCAGTAGCTTCAAACATTTCTGGTATATGAATAACATGATGTTTTTCAATGGCAAAAATCAATGAATATTGTAAATGCACAAACAGTAATTTCTCCGCATTGCAAGGTGCAATTCTGAAATTTTTTGCTTTTTCCTGCTCCTCTTAGCATGATAAAGAAGATTCAAAGAGAGTGAGATGCCAGCTCCTTTCATTCAGTCAGTAGCTTCAATCATTTCTGGACGTTTTTCAATGGCAAAAATCAATGAATATTGTAAATGCACAAACAGTAATTTCTCCGCATTGCAAGGTGCAATTCTGAAATTTTTTGCTTTTTCCTGCTCCTCTTAGCATGATAAAGAAGATTCAAAGAGCGTGAGATGTCAGCTCCTTTCATTCAGTCAGTAGCTTCAAACATTTCTGGTATATGAATAACATGATATTTTTCAATGGCAAAAATCAATGAATATTGTAAATGCACAAACAGTAATTTCTCCGCATTGCAAGGTGCAATTCTGAAATTTTTTGCTTTTTCCTGCTCCTCTTAGCATGATAAAGAAGATTCAAAGAGAGTGAGATGCCAGCTCCTTTCATTCAGTCAGTAGCTTCAATCATTTCTGGACGTTTTTCAATGGCAAAAATCAATGAATATTGTAAATGCACAAACAGTAATTTCTCCGCATTGCAAGGTGCAATTCTGAAATTTTTTGCTTTTTCCTGCTCCTCTTAGCATGATAAAGAAGATTCAAAGAGAGTGAGATGCCAGCTCCTTTCATTCAGTCAGTAGCTTCAAACATTTCTGGTATATGAATAACATGATGTTTTTCAATGGCAAAAATCAATGAATATTGTAAATGCACAAACAGTAATTTCTCCGCATTGCAAGGTGCAATTCTGAAATTTTTTGCTTTTTCCTGCTCCTCTTAGCATGATAAAGAAGATTCAAAGAGAGTGAGATGCCAGCTCCTTTCATTCAGTCAGTAGCTTCAATCATTTCTGGACGTTTTTCAATGGCAAAAATCAATGAATATTGTAAATGCACAAACAGTAATTTCTCCGCATTGCAAGGTGCAATTCTGAAATGTTTTGCTTTTTCCTGCTCCTCTTAGCATGATAAAGAAGATTCAAAGAGCGTGAGATGTCAGCTCCTTTCATTCAGTCAGTAGCTTCAAACATTTCTGGTATATGAATAACATGATGTTTTTCAAAGGCAAAAATCAATGAATATTGTAAATGCACAAACAGTAATTTCTCCGCATTGCAAGGTGCAATTCTGAAATTATTTGCTTTTTCCTGCTCCTCTTAGCATGATAAAGAAGATTCAAAGAGAGTGAGATGCCAGCTCCTTTCATTCAGTCAGTAGCTTCAATCATTTCTGGACGTTTTTCAATGGCAAAAATCAATGAATATTGTAAATGCACAAACAGTAATTTCTCCGCATTGCAAGGTGCAATTCTGAAATTTTTTGCTTTTTCCTGCTCCTCTTAGCATGATAAAGAAGATTCAAAGAGAGTGAGATGCCAGCTCCTTTCGTTCAGTCAGTAGCTTCAATCATTTCTGGACGTTTTTCAATGGCAAAAATCATTGAATATTATAAATGCACAAACAGTAATTTCTCCGCATTGCAAGGTGCAATTCTGAAATTTTTTGCTTTTCCCTGCTCCTCTTAGCATGATAAAGAAGATTCAAAGAGAGTGAGATGCCAGCTCCTTTCATTCAGTCAGTAGCTTCAAACATTTCTGGTTTATGAATAACATGATGTTTTTCAATGGCAAAAATCAATGAATATTGTAAATGCACAAACAGTAATTTCTCCGCATTGCAAGGTGCAATTCTGAAATTTTTTGCTTTTTCCTGCTCCTCTTAGCATGATAAAGAAGATTCAAAGAGAGTGAGATGCCAGCTCCTTTCATTCAGTCAGTAGCTTCAAACATTTCTGGTATATGAATAACATGATGTTTTTCAATGGCAAAAATCAATGAATATTGTAAATGCACAAACAGTAATTTCTCCGCATTGCAAGGTGCAATTCTGAAATTTTTTGCTTTTTCCTGCTCCTCTTAGCATGATAAAGAAGATTCAAAGAGAGTGAGATGCCAGCTCCTTTCATTCAGTCAGTAGCTTCAATCAATTCTGGACGTTTTTCAATGGCAAAAATCAATGAATATTGTAAATGCACAAAGAGTAATTTCTCCGCATTGCAAGGTGCAATTCTGAAATTTTTTGCTTTTTCCTGCTCCTCTTAGCATGATAAAGAAGATTCAAAGAGCGTGAGATGTCAGCTCCTTTCATTCAGTCAGTAGCTTCAAACATTTCTGGTATATGAATAACATGATGTTTTTCAATGGCAAAAATCAATGAATATTGTAAATGCACAAACAGTAATTTCTCCGCATTGCAAGGTGCAATTCTGAAATTTTTTGCTTTTTCCTGCTCCTCTTAGCATGATAAAGAAGATTCAAAGAGAGTGAGATGCCAGCTCCTTTCATTCAGTCAGTAGCTTCAATCATTTCTGGACGTTTTTCAATGGCAAAAATCAATGAATATTGTAAATGCACAAACAGTAATTTCTCCGCATTGCAAGGTGCAATTCTGAAATTTTTTGCTTTTTCCTGCTCCTCTTAGCATGATAAAGAAGATTCAAAGAGAGTGAGATGCCAGCTCCTTTCGTTCAGTCAGTAGCTTCAATCATTTCTGGAAGTTTTTCAATGGCAAAAATCATTGAATATTATAAATGCACAAACAGTAATTTCTCCGCATTGCAAGGTGCAATTCTGAAATTTTTTACTTTTTCCTGCTCCTCTTAGCATGATAAAGAAGATTCAAAGAGAGTGAGATGCCAGCTCCTTTCATTCAGTCAGTAGCTTCAATCATTTCTGGTATATGAATAACATGATCTTTTTCAATGGCAAAAATCAATGAATATTGTAAATGCACAAACACTAATTTCTCCGCATTGCAAGGTGCAATTCTGAAATTTTTTGCTTTTTCCTGCTCCTCTTAGCATGATAAACAAGATTCAAAGAGAGTGAGATGCCAGCTCCTTTCATTCAGTCAGTAGCTTCAATCATTTCTGGACGTTTTTCAATGGCAAAAATCAATGAATATTGTAAATGCACAAACAGTAATTTCTCCGCATTGCAAGGTGCAATTCTGAAATTTTTTGCTTTTTCCTGCTCCTCTTAGCATGATAAAGAAGATTCAAAGAGAGTGAGATGCCAGCTCCTTTCATTCAGTCAGTAGCTTCAAACATTTCTGGTATATGAATAACATGATGTTTTTCAATGGCAAAAATCAATGAATATTGTAAATGCACAAACAGTAATTTCTCCGCATTGCAAGGTGCAATTCTGAAATTTTTTGCTTTTTCCTGCTCCTCTTAGCATGATAAAGAAGATTCAAAGAGAGTGAGATGCCAGCTCCTTTCATTCAGTCAGTAGCTTCAATCATTTCTGGACGTTTTTCAATGGCAAAAATCAATGAATATTGTAAATGCACAAACAGTAATTTCTCCGCATTGCAAGGTGCAATTCTGAAATTTTTTGCTTTTTCCTGCTCCTCTTAGCATGATAAAGAAGATTCAAAGAGAGTGAGATGCCAGCTCCTTTCATTCAGTCAGTAGCTTCAATCATTTCTGGACGTTTTTCAATGGCAAAAATCAATGAATATTGTAAATGCACAAACAGTAATTTCTCCGCATTGCAAGGTGCAATTCTGAAATGTTTTACTTTTTCCTGCTCCTCTTAGCATGATAAAGAAGATTCAAAGAGAGTGAGATGCCAGCTCCTTTCATTCAGTCAGTAGCTTCAATCATTTCTGGACGTTTTTCAATGGCAAAAATCAATGAATATTGTAAATGCACAAACAGTAATTTCTCCGCATTGCAAGGTGCAATTCTGAAATTTTTTGCTTTTTCCTGCTCCTCTTAGCATGATAAAGAAGATTCAAAGAGAGTGAGATGCCAGCTCCTTTCATTCAGTCAGTAGCTTCAAACATTTCTGGTATATGAATAACATGATGTTTTTCAATGGCAAAAATCAATGAATATTGTAAATGCACAAACAGTAATTTCTCCGCATTGCAAGGTGCAATTCTGAAATTTTTTGCTTTTTCCTGCTCCTCTTAGCATGATAAAGAAGATTCAAAGAGAGTGAGATGCCAGCTCCTTTCATTCAGTCAGTAGCTTCAAACATTTCTGGTATATGAATAACATGATGTTTTTCAATGGCAAAAATCAATGAATATTGTAAATGCACAAACAGTAATTTCTCCGCATTGCAAGGTGCAATTCTGAAATTTTTTGCTTTTTCCTGCTCCTCTTAGCATGATAAAGAAGATTCAAAGAGAGTGAGATGCCAGCTCCTTTCATTCAGTCAGTAGCTTCAATCATTTCTGGACGTTTTTCAATGGCAAAAATCAATGAATATTGTAAATGCACAAACAGTAATTTCTCCGCATTGCAAGGTGCAATTCTGAAATTTTTTGCTTTTTCCTGCTCCTCTTAGCATGATAAAGAAGATTCAAAGAGCGTGAGATGTCAGCTCCTTTCATTCAGTCAGTAGCTTCAAACATTTCTGGTATATGAATAACATGATGTTTTTCAATGGCAAAAATCAATGAATATTGTAAATGCACAAACAGTAATTTCTCTGCATTGCAAGGTGCAATTCTGAAATTTTTTGCTTTTTCCTGCTCCTCTTAGCATGATAAAGAAGATTCAAAGAGAGTGAGATGCCAGCTCCTTTCATTCAGTCAGTAGCTTCAATCATTTCTGGACGTTTTTCAATGGCAAAAATCAATGAATATTGTAAATGCACAAACAGTAATTTCTCCGCATTGCAAGGTGCAATTCTGAAATTTTTTGCTTTTTCCTGCTCCTCTTAGCATGATAAAGAAGATTCAAAGAGAGTGAGATGCCAGCTCCTTTCATTCAGTCAGTAGCTTCAAACATTTCTGGTATATGAATAACATGATGTTTTTCAATGGCAAAAATCAATGAATATTGTAAATGCACAAACAGTAATTTCTCCGCATTGCAAGGTGCAATTCTGAAATTTTTTGCTTTTTCCTGCTCCTCTTAGCATGATAAAGAAGATTCAAAGAGAGTGAGATGCCAGCTCCTTTCATTCAGTCAGTAGCTTCAATCATTTCTGGACGTTTTTCAATGGCAAAAATCAATGAATATTGTAAATGCACAAACAGTAATTTCTCCGCATTGCAAGGTGCAATTCTGAAATGTTTTGCTTTTTCCTGCTCCTCTTAGCATGATAAAGAAGATTCAAAGAGCGTGAGATGTCAGCTCCTTTCATTCAGTCAGTAGCTTCAAACATTTCTGGTATATGAATAACATGATGTTTTTCAAAGGCAAAAATCAATGAATATTGTAAATGCACAAACAGTAATTTCTCCGCATTGCACGGTGCAATTCTGAAATTATTTGCTTTTTCCTGCTCCTCTTAGCATGATAAAGAAGATTCAAAGAGAGTGAGATGCCAGCTCCTTTCATTCAGTCAGTAGCTTCAATCATTTCTGGACGTTTTTCAATGGCAAAAATCAATGAATATTGTAAATGCACAAACAGTAATTTCTCCGCATTGCAAGGTGCAATTCTGAAATTTTTTGCTTTTTCCTGCTCCTCTTAGCATGATAAAGAAGATTCAAAGAGAGTGAGATGCCAGCTCCTTTCGTTCAGTCAGTAGCTTCAATCATTTCTGGACGTTTTTCAATGGCAAAAATCATTGAATATTATAAATGCACAAACAGTAATTTCTCCGCATTGCAAGGTGCAATTCTGAAATTTTTTACTTTTTCCTGCTCCTCTTAGCATGATAAAGAAGATTCAAAGAGAGTGAGATGCCAGCTCCTTTCATTCAGTCAGTAGCTTCAATCATTTCTGGTATATGAATAACATGATGTTTTTCAATGGCAAAAATCAATGAATATTGTAAATGCACAAACAGTAATTTCTCCGCATTGCAAGGTGCAATTCTGAAATTTTTTGCTTTTTCCTGCTCCTCTTAGCATGATAAACAAGATTCAAAGAGAGTGAGATGCCAGCTCCTTTCATTCAGTCAGTAGCTTCAATCATTTCTGGACGTTTTTCAATGGCAAAAATCAATGAATATTGTAAATGCACAAACAGTAATTTGTCCGCATTGCAAGGTGCAATTCTGAAATTTTTTGCTTTTTCCTGCTCCTCTTAGCATGATAAAGAAGATTCAAAGAGAGTGAGATGCCAGCTCCTTTCATTCAGTCAGTAGCTTCAAACATTTCTGGTATATGAATAACATGATGTTTTTCAATGGCAAAAATCAATGAATATTGTAAATGCACAAACAGTAATTTCTCCGCATTGCAAGGTGCAATTTTGAAATTTTTTGCTTTTTCCTGCTCCTCTTAGCATGATAAAGAAGATTCAAAGAGAGTGAGATGCCAGCTCCTTTCATTCAGTCAGTAGCTTCAATCATTTCTGGACGTTTTTCAATGGCAAAAATCAATGAATATTGTAAATGCACAAACAGTAATTTCTCCGCATTGCAAGGTGCAATTCTGAAATTTTTTGCTTTTTCCTGCTCCTCTTAGCATGATAAAGAAGATTCAAAGAGAGTGAGATGCCAGCTCCTTTCATTCAGTCAGTAGCTTCAATCATTTCTGGACGTTTTTCAATGGCAAAAATCAATGAATATTGTAAATGCACAAACAGTAATTTCTCCGCATTGCAAGGTGCAATTCTGAAATTTTTTGCTTTTTCCTGCTCCTCTTAGCATGATAAAGAAGATTCAAAGAGAGTGAGATGCCAGCTCCTTTCATTCAGTCAGTAGCTTCAAACATTTCTGGTATATGAATAACATGATGTTTTTCAATGGCAAAAATCAATGAATATTGTAAATGCACAAACAGTAATTTCTCCGCATTGCAAGGTGCAAGTCTGAAATTTTTTGCTTTTTCCTGCTCCTCTTAGTATGATAAAGAAGATTCAAAGAGAGTGAGATGCCAGCTACTTTCATTCAGTCAGTAGCTTCAATCATTTCTGGACGTTTTTCAATGGTAAAAATCAATGAATATTGTAAATGCACAAACAGTAATTTCTCCACATTGCAAGGTGCAATTCTGAAATTTTTTGCTTTTTCCTGCTCCTCTTAGCATGATAAAGAAGATTCAAAGAGAGTGAGATGCCAGCTCCTTTCATTCAGTCAGTAGCTTCAATCATTTCTGGACGTTTTTCAATGGCAAAAATCAATGAATATTGTAAATGCACAAACAGTAATTTCTCCGCATTGCAAGGTGCAATTCTGAAATTTTTTGCTTTTTCCTGCTCCTCTTAGCATGATAAAGAAGATTCAAAGAGAGTGAGATGCCAGCTCCTTTCATTCAGTCAGTAGCTTCAATCATTTCTGGACGTTTTTCAATGGCAAAAATCAATGAATATTGTAAATGCACAAACAGTAATTTCTCCGCATTGCAAGGTGCAATTCTGAAATTTTTTGCTTTTTCCTGCTCCTCTTAGCATGATAAAGAAGATTCAAAGAGAGTGAGATGCCAGCTCCTTTCATTCAGTCAGTAGCTTCAAACATTTCTGGTATATGAATAACATGATGTTTTTCAATGGCAAAAATCAATGAATATTGTAAATGCACAAACAGTAATTTCTCCACATTGCAAGGTGCAATTCTGAAATTTTTTGCTTTTTCCTGCTCCTCTTAGCATGATAAAGAAGATTCAAAGAGAGTGAGATGCCAGCTCCTTTCATTCAGTCAGTAGCTTCAAACATTTCTGGTATATGAATAACATGATGTTTTTCAATGGCAAAAATCAATGAATATTGTAAATGCACAAACAGTAATTTCTCCGCATTGCAAGGTGCAATTCTGAAATTTTTTGCTTTTTCCTGCTCCTCTTAGCATGATAAAGAAGATTCAAAGAGAGTGAGATGCCAGCTCCTTTCATTCAGTCAGTAGCTTCAATCATTTCTGGACGTTTTTCAATGGCAAAAATCAATGAATATTGTAAATGCACAAACAGTAATTTCTCCGCATTGCAAGGTGCAATTCTGAAATTTTTTGCTTTTTCCTGCTCCTCTTAGCATGATAAAGAAGATTCAAAGAGCGTGAGATGTCAGCTCCTTTCATTCAGTCAGTAGCTTCAAACATTTCTGGTATATGAATAACATGATGTTTTTCAATGGCAAAAATCAATGAATATTGTAAATGCACAAACAGTAATTTCTCCGCATTGCAAGGTGCAATTCTGAAATTTTTTGCTTTTTCCTGCTCCTCTTAGCATGATAAAGAAGATTCAAAGAGAGTGAGATGCCAGCTCCTTTCATTCAGTCAGTAGCTTCAATCATTTCTGGACGTTTTTCAATGGCAAAAATCAATGAATATTGTAAATGCACAAACAGTAATTTCTCCGCATTGCAAGGTGCAATTCTGAAATTTTTTGCTTTTTCCTGCTCCTCTTAGCATGATAAAGAAGATTCAAAGAGAGTGAGATGCCAGCTCCTTTCATTCAGTCAGTAGCTTCAAACATTTCTGGTATATGAATAACATGATGTTTTTCAATGGCAAAAATCAATGAATATTGTAAATGCACAAACAGTAATTTCTCCGCATTGCAAGGTGCAATTCTGAAATTTTTTGCTTTTTCCTGCTCCTCTTAGCATGATAAAGAAGATTCAAAGAGAGTGAGATGCCAGCTCCTTTCATTCAGTCAGTAGCTTCAATCATTTCTGGACGTTTTTCAATGGCAAAAATCAATGAATATTGTAAATGCACAAACAGTAATTTCTCCGCATTGCAAGGTGCAATTCTGAAATGTTTTGCTTTTTCCTGCTCCTCTTAGCATGATAAAGAAGATTCAAAGAGCGTGAGATGTCAGCTCCTTTCATTCAGTCAGTAGCTTCAAACATTTCTGGTATATGAATAACATGATGTTTTTCAAAGGCAAAAATCAATGAATATTGTAAATGCACAAACAGTAATTTCTCCGCATTGCAAGGTGCAATTCTGAAATTATTTGCTTTTTCCTGCTCCTCTTAGCATGATAAAGAAGATTCAAAGAGAGTGAGATGCCAGCTCCTTTCATTCAGTCAGTAGCTTCAATCATTTCTGGACGTTTTTCAATGGCAAAAATCAATGAATATTGTAAATGCACAAACAGTAATTTCTCCGCATTGCAAGGTGCAATTCTGAAATTTTTTGCTTTTTCCTGCTCCTCTTAGCATGATAAAGAAGATTCAAAGAGAGTGAGATGCCAGCTCCTTTCGTTCAGTCAGTAGCTTCAATCATTTCTGGACGTTTTTCAATGGCAAAAATCATTGAATATTATAAATGCACAAACAGTAATTTCTCCGCATTGCAAGGTGCAATTCTGAAATTTTTTACTTTTTCCTGCTCCTCTTAGCATGATAAAGAAGATTCAAAGAGAGTGAGATGCCAGCTCTTTTCATTCAGTCAGTAGCTTCAATCATTTCTGGTATATGAATAACATGATGTTTTTCAATGGCAAAAATCAATGAATATTGTAAATGCACAAACAGTAATTTCTCCGCATTGCAAGGTGCAATTCTGAAATTTTTTGCTTTTTCCTGCTCCTCTTAGCATGATAAACAAGATTCAAAGAGAGTGAGATGCCAGCTCCTTTCATTCAGTCAGTAGCTTCAATCATTTCTGGACGTTTTTCAATGGCAAAAATCAATGAATATTGTAAATGCACAAACAGTAATTTCTCCGCATTGCAAGGTGCAATTCTGAAATTTTTTGCTTTTTCCTGCTCCTCTTAGCATGATAAAGAAGATTCAAAGAGAGTGAGATGCCAGCTCCTTTCATTCAGTCAGTAGCTTCAAACATTTCTGGTATATGAATAACATGATGTTTTTCAATGGCAAAAATCAATGAATATTGTAAATGCACAAACAGTAATTTCTCCGCATTGCAAGGTGCAATTCTGAAATTTTTTGCTTTTTCCTGCTCCTCTTAGCATGATAAAGAAGATTCAAAGAGAGTGAGATGCCAGCTCCTTTCATTCAGTCAGTAGCTTCAATCATTTCTGGACGTTTTTCAATGGCAAAAATCAATGAATATTGTAAATGCACAAACAGTAATTTCTCCGCATTGCAAGGTGCAATTCTGAAATTTTTTGCTTTTTCCTGCTCCTCTTAGCATGATAAAGAAGATTCAAAGAGAGTGAGATGCCAGCTCCTTTCATTCAGTCAGTAGCTTCAATCATTTCTGGACGTTTTTCAATGGCAAAAATCAATGAATATTGTAAATGCACAAACAGTAATTTCTCCGCATTGCAAGGTGCAATTCTGAAATTTTTTGCTTTTTCCTGCTCCTCTTAGCATGATAAAGAAGATTCAAAGAGAGTGAGATGCCAGCTCCTTTCATTCAGTCAGTAGCTTCAAACATTTCTGGTATATGAATAACATGATGTTTTTCAATGGCAAAAATCAATGAATATTGTAAATGCACAAACAGTAATTTCTCCGCATTGCAAGGTGCAAGTCTGAAATTTTTTGCTTTTTCCTGCTCCTCTTAGTATGATAAAGAAGATTCAAAGAGAGTGAGATGCCAGCTACTTTCATTCAGTCAGTAGCTTCAATCATTTCTGGACGTTTTTCAATGGTAAAAATCAATGAATATTGTAAATGCACAAACAGTAATTTCTCCACATTGCAAGGTGCAATTCTGAAATTTTTTGCTTTTTCCTGCTCCTCTTAGCATGATAAAGAAGATTCAAAGAGAGTGAGATGCCAGCTCCTTTCATTCAGTCAGTAGCTTCAAACATTTCTGGTATATGAATAACATGATGTTTTTCAATGGCAAAAATCAATGAATATTGTAAATGCACAAACAGTAATTTCTCCGCATTGCAAGGTGCAATTCTGAAATTTTTTGCTTTTTCCTGCTCCTCTTAGCATGATAAAGAAGATTCAAAGAGAGTGAGATGCCAGCTCCTTTCATTCAGTCAGTAGCTTCAAACATTTCTGGTATATGAATAACATGATGTTTTTCAATGGCAAAAATCAATGAATATTGTAAATGCACAAACAGTAATTTCTCCGCATTGCAAGGTGCAATTCTGAAATTTTTTGCTTTTTCCTGCTCCTCTTAGCATGATAAAGAAGATTCAAAGAGAGTGAGATGCCAGCTACTTTCATTCAGTCAGTAGATTCAATCATTTCTGGACGTTTTTCATTGTTAAAAATCAATGAATATTGTAAATGCACAAACAGTAATTTCTCCACATTGCAAGGTGCAATTCTGAAATTTTTTGCTTTTTCCTGCTCCTCTTAGCATGATAATGAAGATTCAAAGAGAGTGAGATGCCAGCTCCTTTCATTCAGTCAGTAGCTTCAAACATTTCTGGTATATAAATAACATGATGTTTTTCAATGGCAAAAATCAATGAATATTGTAAATGCACAAACAGTAATTTCTCCGCATTGCAAGGTGCAATTCTGAAATTTTTTGCTTTTTCCTGCTCCTCTTAGCCTGATAAAGAAGATTCAAAGAGAGTGAGATGCCAGCTCCTTTCATTCAGTCAGTAGCTTCAATCATTTCTGGATGTTTTTCAATGGCAAAAATCAATGAATATTGTAAATGCACAAACTGTAATTTCTCCGCATTGCAAGGTGCAATTCTGAAATTTTTTACTTTTTCCTGCTCCTCTTAGCATGATAAAGAAGATTCAAAGAGAGTGAGATGCCAGCTCCTTTCATTCAGTCAGTAGCTTCAATCATTTCTGGACGTTTTTCAATGGCAAAAATCAATGAATATTGTAAATGCACAAACAGTAATTTCTCCGCATTGCAAGGTGCAATTCTGAAATTTTTTGCTTTTTCCTGCTCCTCTTAGCATGATAAAGAAGATTCAAAGAGAGTGAGATGCCAGCTCCTTTCATTCAGTCAGTACTTTCAATCATTTCTGGACGTTTTTCAATGGCAAAAATCAATGAATATTGTAAATGCACAAACAGTAATTTCTCCGCATTGCAAGGTGCAATTCTGAATTTTTTTGCTTTTTCCCGCTCCTCTTAGCATGATAAAGAAGATTCAAAGAGAGTGAGGTGCCAGCTCCTTTCATTCAGTCAGTAGCTTCAAACATTTCTGGTATATGAATAACATGTTTTTCAATGGCAAAAATCATTGAATATTGTAGATGCACAAACAGTAATTTCTCCGCATTGCAAGGTGCAATTCTGAAATTTTTTGCTTTTTCCTGCTCCTCTTAGCATGATAATGAAGATTCAAAGAGAGTGAGATGCCAGCTCCTTTCATTCAGTCAGTAGCTTCAAACATTTCTGGTATATGAATAACATGATGTTTTTCAATGGCAAAAATCAATGAATATTGTAAATGCACAAACAGTAATTTCTCCGCATTGCAAGGTGCAATTCTGAAATTTTTTGCTTTTTCCTGCTCCTCTTAGCATGATAAAGAAGATTCAAAGAGAGTGAGATGCCAGCTCCTTTCATTCAGTCAGTAGCTTCAAACATTTCTGGTATATGAATAACATGATGTTTTTCAATGGCAAAAATCAATGAATATTGTAAATGCACAAACAGTAATTTCTCCGCATTGCAAGGTGCAATTCTGAAATTTTTTGCTTTTTCCTGCTCCTCTTAGCATGATAAAGAAGATTCAAAGAGAGTGAGATGCCAGCTCCTTTCATTCAGTCAGTAGCTTCAAACATTTCTGGTATATGAATAACATGATGTTTTTCAATGGCAAAAATCAATGAATATTGTAAATGCACAAACAGTAATTTCTCCGCATTGCAAGGTGCAATTCTGAAATTTTTTGCTTTTTCCTGCTCCTCTTAGCATGATAAAGAAGATTCAAAGAGAGTGAGATGCCAGCTCCTTTCATTCAGTCAGTAGCTTCAATCAATTCTGGACGTTTTTCAATGGCAAAAATCAATGAATATTGTAAATGCACAAACAGTAATTTCTCCGCATTGCAAGGTGCAATTCTGAAATTTTTTGCTTTTTCCTGCTCCTCTTAGCATGATAAAGAAGATTCAAAGAGCGTGAGATGTCAGCTCCTTTCATTCAGTCAGTAGCTTCAAACATTTCTGGTATATGAATAACATGATGTTTTTCAATGGCAAAAATCAATGAATATTGTAAATGCACAAACAGTAATTTCTCCGCATTGCAAGGTGCAATTCTGAAATTTTTTGCTTTTTCCTGCTCCTCTTAGCATGATAAAGAAGATTCAAAGAGAGTGAGATGCCAGCTCCTTTCATTCAGTCAGTAGCTTCAATCATTTCTGGACGTTTTTCAATGGCAAAAATCAATGAATATTGTAAATGCACAAACAGTAATTTCTCCGCATTGCAAGGTGCAATTCTGAAATTTTTTGCTTTTTCCTGCTCCTCTTAGCATGATAAAGAAGATTCAAAGAGAGTGAGATGCCAGCTCCTTTCGTTCAGTCAGTAGCTTCAATCATTTCTGGACGTTTTTCAATGGCAAAAATCATTGAATATTATAAATGCACAAACAGTAATTTCTCCGCATTGCAAGGTGCAATTCTGAAATTTTTTACTTTTTCCTGCTCCTCTTAGCATGATAAAGAAGATTCAAAGAGAGTGAGATGCCAGCTCCTTTCATTCAGTCAGTAGCTTCAATCATTTCTGGTATATGAATAACATGATGTTTTTCAATGGCAAAAATCAATGAATATTGTAAATGCACAAACAGTAATTTCTCCGCATTGCAAGGTGCAATTCTGAAATTTTTTGCTTTTTCCTGCTCCTCTTAGCATGATAAACAAGATTCAAAGAGAGTGAGATGCCAGCTCCTTTCATTCAGTCAGTAGCTTCAATCATTTCTGGACGTTTTTCAATGGCAAAAATCATTGAATATTATAAATGCACAAACAGTAATTTCTCCGCATTGCAAGGTGCAATTCTGAAATTTTTTACTTTTTCCTGCTCCTCTTAGCATGATAAAGAAGATTCAAAGAGAGTGAGATGCCAGCTCCTTTCATTCAGTCAGTAGCTTCAATCATTTCTGGTATATGAATAACATGATGTTTTTCAATGGCAAAAATCAATGAATATTGTAAATGCACAAACAGTAATTTCTCCGCATTGCAAGGTGCAATTCTGAAATTTTTTGCTTTTTCCTGCTCCTCTTAGCATGATAAAGAAGATTCAAAGAGAGTGAGATGCCAGCTCCTTTCATTCAGTCAGTAGCTTCAAACATTTCTGGTATATGAATAACATGATGTTTTTCAATGGCAAAAATCAATGAATATTGTAAATGCACAAACAGTAATTTCTCCGCATTGCAAGGTGCAATTCTGAAATTTTTTGCTTTTTCCTGCTCCTCTTAGCCTGATAAAGAAGATTCAAAGAGAGTGAGATGCCAGCTCCTTTCATTCAGTCAGTAGCTTCAATCATTTCTGGATGTTTTTCAATGGCAAAAATCAATGAATATTGTAAATGCACAAACTGTAATTTCTCCGCATTGCAAGGTGCAATTCTGAAATTTTTTACTTTTTCCTGCTCCTCTTAGCATGATAAAGAAGATTCAAAGAGAGTGAGATGCCAGCTCCTTTCATTCAGTCAGTAGCTTCAATCATTTCTGGACGTTTTTCAATGGCAAAAATCAATGAATATTGTAAATGCACAAACAGTAATTTCTCCGCATTGCAAGGTGCAATTCTGAAATTTTTTGCTTTTTCCTGCTCCTCTTAGCATGATAAAGAAGATTCAAAGAGAGTGAGATGCCAGCTCCTTTCATTCAGTCAGTACTTTCAATCATTTCTGGACGTTTTTCAATGGCAAAAATCAATGAATATTGTAAATGCACAAACAGTAATTTCTCCGCATTGCAAGGTGCAATTCTGAATTTTTTTGCTTTTTCCCGCTCCTCTTAGCATGATAAAGAAGATTCAAAGAGAGTGAGGTGCCATCTCCTTTCATTCAGTCAGTAGCTTCAAACATTTCTGGTATATGAATAACATGTTTTTCAATGGCAAAAATCAATGAATATTGTAAATGCACAAACAGTAATTTCTCCGCATTGCAAGGTGCAATTCTGAAATTTTTTGCTTTTTCCTGCTCCTCTTAGCATGATAATGAAGATTCAAAGAGAGTGAGATGCCAGCTCCTTTCATTCAGTCAGTAGCTTCAAACATTTCTGGTATATGAATAACATGATGTTTTTCAATGGCAAAAATCAATGAATATTGTAAATGCACAAACAGTAATTTCTCCGCATTGCAAGGTGCAATTCTGAAATTTTTTGCTTTTTCCTGCTCCTCTTAGCATGATAAAGAAGATTCAAAGAGAGTGAGATGCCAGCTCCTTTCATTCAGTCAGTAGCTTCAAACATTTCTGGTATATGAATAACATGATGTTTTTCAATGGCAAAAATCAATGAATATTGTAAATGCACAAACAGTAATTTCTCCGCATTGCAAGGTGCAATTCTGAAATTTTTTGCTTTTTCCTGCTCCTCTTAGCATTATAAAGAAGATTCAAAGAGAGTGAGATGCCAGCTCCTTTCATTCAGTCAGTAGCTTCAAACATTTCTGGTATATGAATAACATGATGTTTTTCAATGGCAAAAATCAATGAATATTGTAAATGCACAAACAGTAATTTCTCCGCATTGCAAGGTGCAATTCTGAAATTTTTTGCTTTTTCCTGCTCCTCTTAGCATGATAAAGAAGATTCAAAGAGATTGAGATGCCAGCTCCTTTCATTCAGTCAGTAGCTTCAATCAATTCTGGACGTTTTTCAATGGCAAAAATCAATGAATATTGTAAATGCACAAACAGTAATTTCTCCGCATTGCAAGGTGCAATTCTGAAATTTTTTGCTTTTTCCTGCTCCTCTTAGCATGATAAAGAAGATTCAAAGAGCGTGAGATGTCAGCTCCTTTCATTCAGTCAGTAGCTTCAAACATTTCTGGTATATGAATAACATGATGTTTTTCAATGGCAAAAATCAATGAATATTGTAAATGCACAAACAGTAATTTCTCCGCATTGCAAGGTGCAATTCTGAAATTTTTTGCTTTTTCCTGCTCCTCTTAGCATGATAAAGAAGATTCAAAGAGAGTGAGATGCCAGCTCCTTTCATTCAGTCAGTAGCTTCAATCATTTCTGGACGTTTTTCAATGGCAAAAATCAATGAATATTGTAAATGCACAAACAGTAATTTCTCCGCATTGCAAGGTGCAATTCTGAAATTTTTTGCTTTTTCCTGCTCCTCTTAGCATGATAAAGAAGATTCAAAGAGAGTGAGATGCCAGCTCCTTTCGTTCAGTCAGTAGCTTCAATCATTTCTGGACGTTTTTCAATGGCAAAAATCATTGAATATTATAAATGCACAAACAGTAATTTCTCCGCATTGCAAGGTGCAATTCTGAAATTTTTTACTTTTTCCTGCTCCTCTTAGCATGATAAAGAAGATTCAAAGAGAGTGAGATGCCAGCTCCTTTCATTCAGTCAGTAGCTTCAATCATTTCTGGTATATGAATAACATGATGTTTTTCAATGGCAAAAATCAATGAATATTGTAAATGCACAAACAGTAATTTCTCCGCATTGCAAGGTGCAATTCTGAAATTTTTTGCTTTTTCCTGCTCCTCTTAGCATGATAAACAAGATTCAAAGAGAGTGAGATGCCAGCTCCTTTCATTCAGTCAGTAGCTTCAATCATTTCTGGACGTTTTTCAATGGCAAAAATCAATGAATATTGTAAATGCACAAACAGTAATTTCTCCGCATTGCAAGGTGCAATTCTGAAATTTTTTGCTTTTTCCTGCTCCTCTTAGCATGATAAAGAAGATTCAAAGAGAGTGAGATGCCAGCTCCTTTCATTCAGTCAGTAGCTTCAAATATTTCTGGTATATGAATAACATGATGTTTTTCAATGGCAAAAATCAATGAATATTGTAAATGCACAAACAGTAATTTCTCCGCATTGCAAGGTGCAATTCTGAAATTTTTTGCTTTTTCCTGCTCCTCTTAGCCTGATAAAGAAGATTCAAAGAGAGTGAGATGCCAGCTCCTTTCATTCAGTCAGTAGCTTCAATCATTTCTGGATGTTTTTCAATGGCAAAAATCAATGAATATTGTAAATGCACAAACTGTAATTTCTCCGCATTGCAAGGTGCAATTCTGAAATTTTTTACTTTTTCCTGCTCCTCTTAGCATGATAAAGAAGATTCAAAGAGAGTGAGATGCCAGCTCCTTTCATTCAGTCAGTAGCTTCAATCATTTCTGGACGTTTTTCAATGGCAAAAATCAATGAATATTGTAAATGCACAAACAGTAATTTCTCCGCATTGCAAGGTGCAATTCTGAAATTTTTTGCTTTTTCCTGCTCCTCTTAGCATGATAAAGAAGATTCAAAGAGAGTGAGATGCCAGCTCCTTTCATTCAGTCAGTACTTTCAATCATTTCTGGACGTTTTTCAATGGCAAAAATCAATGAATATTGTAAATGCACAAACAGTAATTTCTCCGCATTGCAAGGTGCAATTCTGAATTTTTTTGCTTTTTCCCGCTCCTCTTAGCATGATAAAGAAGATTCAAAGAGAGTGAGGTGCCAGCTCCTTTCATTCAGTCAGTAGCTTCAAACATTTCTGGTATATGAATAACATGTTTTTCAATGGCAAAAATCAATGAATATTGTAAATGCACAAACAGTAATTTCTCCGCATTGCAAGGTGCAATTCTGAAATTTTTTGCTTTTTCCTGCTCCTCTTAGCATGATAATGAAGATTCAAAGAGAGTGAGATGCCAGCTCCTTTCATTCAGTCAGTAGCTTCAAACATTTCTGGTATATGAATAACATGATGTTTTTCAATGGCAAAAATCAATGAATATTGTAAATGCACAAACAGTAATTTCTCCGCATTGCAAGGTGCAATTCTGAAATTTTTTGCTTTTTCCTGCTCCTCTTAGCATGATAAAGAAGATTCAAAGAGAGTGAGATGCCAGCTCCTTTCATTCAGTCAGTAGCTTCAAACATTTCTGGTATATGAATAACATGATGTTTTTCAATGGCAAAAATCAATGAATATTGTAAATGCACAAACAGTAATTTCTCCGCATTGCAAGGTGCAATTCTGAAATTTTTTGCTTTTTCCTGCTCCTCTTAGCATTATAAAGAAGATTCAAAGAGAGTGAGATGCCAGCTCCTTTCATTCAGTCAGTAGCTTCAAACATTTCTGGTATATGAATAACATGATGTTTTTCAATGGCAAAAATCAATGAATATTGTAAATGCACAAACAGTAATTTCTCCGCATTGCAAGGTGCAATTCTGAAATTTTTTGCTTTTTCCTGCTCCTCTTAGCATGATAAAGAAGATTCAAAGAGATTGAGATGCCAGCTCCTTTCATTCAGTCAGTAGCTTCAATCAATTCTGGACGTTTTTCAATGGCAAAAATCAATGAATATTGTAAATGCACAAACAGTAATTTCTCCGCATTGCAAGGTGCAATTCTGAAATTTTTTGCTTTTTCCTGCTCCTCTTAGCATGATAAAGAAGATTCAAAGAGCGTGAGATGTCAGCTCCTTTCATTCAGTCAGTAGCTTCAAACATTTCTGGTATATGAATAACATGATGTTTTTCAATGGCAAAAATCAATGAATATTGTAAATGCACAAACAGTAATTTCTCCGCATTGCAAGGTGCAATTCTGAAATTTTTTGCTTTTTCCTGCTCCTCTTAGCATGATAAAGAAGATTCAAAGAGAGTGAGATGCCAGCTCCTTTCATTCAGTCAGTAGCTTCAATCATTTCTGGACGTTTTTCAATGGCAAAAATCAATGAATATTGTAAATGCACAAACAGTAATTTCTCCGCATTGCAAGGTGCAATTCTGAAATTTTTTGCTTTTTCCTGCTCCTCTTAGCATGATAAAGAAGATTCAAAGAGAGTGAGATGCCAGCTCCTTTCGTTCAGTCAGTAGCTTCAATCATTTCTGGACGTTTTTCAATGGCAAAAATCATTGAATATTATAAATGCACAAACAGTAATTTCTCCGCATTGCAAGGTGCAATTCTGAAATTTTTTACTTTTTCCTGCTCCTCTTAGCATGATAAAGAAGATTCAAAGAGAGTGAGATGCCAGCTCCTTTCATTCAGTCAGTAGCTTCAATCATTTCTGGTATATGAATAACATGATGTTTTTCAATGGCAAAAATCAATGAATATTGTAAATGCACAAACAGTAATTTCTCCGCATTGCAAGGTGCAATTCTGAAATTTTTTGCTTTTTCCTGCTCCTCTTAGCATGATAAACAAGATTCAAAGAGAGTGAGATGCCAGCTCCTTTCATTCAGTCAGTAGCTTCAATCATTTCTGGACGTTTTTCAATGGCAAAAATCAATGAATATTGTAAATGCACAAACAGTAATTTCTCCGCATTGCAAGGTGCAATTCTGAAATTTTTTGCTTTTTCCTGCTCCTCTTAGCATGATAAAGAAGATTCAAAGAGAGTGAGATGCCAGCTCCTTTCATTCAGTCAGTAGCTTCAAACATTTCTGGTATATGAATAACATGATGTTTTTCAATGGCAAAAATCAATGAATATTGTAAATGCACAAACAGTAATTTCTCCGCATTGCAAGGTGCAATTCTGAAATTTTTTGCTTTTTCCTGCTCCTCTTAGCATGATAAAGAAGATTCAAAGAGAGTGAGATGCCAGCTCCTTTCATTCAGTCAGTAGCTTCAATCATTTCTGGACGTTTTTCAATGGCAAAAATCAATGAATATTGTAAATGCACAAACAGTAATTTCTCCGCATTGCAAGGTGCAATTCTGAAATTTTTGCTTTTTCCTGCTCCTCTTAGCATGATAAAGAAGATTCAAAGAGAGTGAGATGCCAGCTCCTTTCATTCAGTCAGTAGCTTCAATCATTTCTGGACGTTTTTCAATGGCAAAAATCAATGAATATTGTAAATGCACAAACAGTAATTTCTCCGCATTGCAAGGTGCAATTCTGAAATGTTTTGCTTTTTCCTGCTCCTCTTAGCATGATAAAGAAGATTCAAAGAGAGTGAGATGCCAGCTCCTTTCATTCAGTCAGTAGCTTCAATCATTTCTGGACGTTTTTCAATGGCAAAAATCAATGAATATTGTAAATGCACAAACAGTAATTTCTCCGCATTGCAAGGTGCAATTCTGAAATTTTTTGCTTTTTCCTGCTCCTCTTAGCATGATAAAGAAGATTCAAAGAGAGTGAGATGCCAGCTCCTTTCATTCAGTCAGTAGCTTCAAACATTTCTGGTATATGAATAACATGATGTTTTTCAATGGCAAAAATCAATGAATATTGTAAATGCACAAACAGTAATTTCTCCGCATTGCAAGGTGCAATTCTGAAATTTTTTGCTTTTTCCTGCTCCTCTTAGCATGATAAAGAAGATTCAAAGAGAGTGAGATGCCAGCTCCTTTCATTCAGTCAGTAGCTTCAAACATTTCTGGTATATGAATAACATGATGTTTTTCAATGGCAAAAATCAATGAATATTGTAAATGCACAAACAGTAATTTCTCCGCATTGCAAGGTGCAATTCTGAAATTTTTTGCTTTTTCCTGCTCCTCTTAGCATGATAAAGAAGATTCAAAGAGAGTGAGATGCCAGCTCCTTTCGTTCAGTCAGTAGCTTCAATCATTTCTGGACGTTTTTCAATGGCAAAAATCAATGAATATTGTAAATGCACAAACAGTAATTTCTCCGCATTGCAAGGTGCAATTCTGAAATTTTTTGCTTTTTCCTGCTCCTCTTAGCATGATAAAGAAGATTCAAAGAGCGTGAGATGTCAGCTCCTTTCATTCAGTCAGTAGCTTCAAACATTTCTGGTATATGAATAACATGATGTTTTTCAATGGCAAAAATCAATGAATATTGTAAATGCACAAACAGTAATTTCTCCGCATTGCAAGGTGCAATTCTAAAATTTTTTGCTTTTTCCTGCTCCTCTTAGCATGATAAAGAAGATTCAAAGAGAGTGAGATGCCAGCTCCTTTCATTCAGTCAGTAGCTTCAATCATTTCTGGACGTTTTTCAATGGCAAAAATCTATGAATATTGTAAATGCACAAACAGTAATTTCTCCGCATTGCAAGGTGCAATTCTGAAATTTTTTGCTTTTTCCTGCTCCTCTTAGCATGATAAAGAAGATTCAAAGAGAGTGAGATGCCAGCTCCTTTCATTCAGTCAGTAGCTTCAAACATTTCTGGTATATGAATAACATGATGTTTTTCAATGGCAAAAATCAATGAATATTGTAAATGCACAGACAGTAATTTCTCCGCATTGCAAGGTGCAATTCTGAAATTTTTTGCTTTTTCCTGCTCCTCTTAGCATGATAAAGAAGATTCAAAGAGAGTGAGATGCCAGCTCCTTTCATTCAGTCAGTAGCTTCAATCATTTCTGGACGTTTTTCAATGGCAAAAATCAATGAATATTGTAAATGCACAAACAGTAATTTCTCCGCATTGCAAGGTGCAATTCTGAAATGTTTTGCTTTTTCCTGCTCCTCGTAGCATGATAAAGAAGATTCAAAGAGCGTGAGATGTCAGCTCCTTTCATTCAGTCAGTAGCTTCAAACATTTCTGGTATATGAATAACATGATGTTTTTCAAAGGCAAAAATCAATGAATATTGTAAATGCACAAACAGTAATTTCTCCGCATTGCAAGGTGCAATTCTGAAATTATTTGCTTTTTCCTGCTCCTCTTAGCATGATAAAGAAGATTCAAAGAGAGTGAGATGCCAGCTCCTTTCATTCAGTCAGTAGCTTCAATCATTTCTGGACGTTTTTCAATGGCAAAAATCAATGAATATTGTAAATGCACAAACAGTAATTTCTCCGCATTGCAAGGTGCAATTCTGAAATTTTTTGCTTTTTCCTGCTCCTCTTAGCATGATAAAGAAGATTCAAAGAGAGTGAGATGCCAGCTCCTTTCGTTCAGTCAGTAGCTTCAATCATTTCTGGACGTTTTTCAATGGCAAAAATCATTGAATATTATAAATGCACAAACAGTAATTTCTCCGCATTGCAAGGTGCAATTCTGAAATTTTTTACTTTTTCCTGCTCCTCTTAGCATGATAAAGAAGATTCAAAGAGAGTGAGATGCCAGCTCCTTTCATTCAGTCAGTAGCTTCAATCATTTCTGGTATATGAATAACATGATCTTTTTCAATGGCAAAAATCAATGAATATTGTAAATGCACAAACAGTAATTTCTCCGCATTGCAAGGTGCAATTCTGAAATTTTTTGCTTTTTCCTGCTCCTCTTAGCATGATAAACAAGATTCAAAGAGAGTGAGATGCCAGCTCCTTTCATTCAGTCAGTAGCTTCAATCATTTCTGGACGTTTTTCAATGGCAAAAATCAATGAATATTGTAAATGCACAAACAGTAATTTCTCCGCATTGCAAGGTGCAATTCTGAAATTTTTTGCTTTTTCCTGCTCCTCTTAGCATGATAAAGAAGATTCAAAGAGAGTGAGATGCCAGCTCCTTTCATTCAGTCAGTAGCTTCAAACATTTCTGGTATATGAATAACATTATGTTTTTCAATGGCAAAAATCAATGAATATTGTAAATGCACAAACAGTAATTTCTCCGCATTGCAAGGTGCAATTCTGAAATTTTTTGCTTTTTCCTGCTCCTCTTAGCATGATAAAGAAGATTCAAAGAGAGTGAGATGCCAGCTCCTTTCATTCAGTCAGTAGCTTCAATCATTTCTGGACGTTTTTCAATGGCAAAAATCAATGAATATTGTAAATGCACAAACAGTAATTTCTCCGCATTGCAAGGTGCAATTCTGAAATTTTTTGCTTTTTCCTGCTCCTCATAGCATGATAAAGAAGATTCAAAGAGAGTGAGATGCCAGCTCCTTTCATTCAGTCAGTAGCTTCAATCATTTCTGGACGTTTTTCAATGGCAAAAATCAATGAATATTGTAAATGCACAAACAGTAATTTCTCCGCATTGCAAGGTGCAATTCTGAAATTTTTTGCTTTTTCCTGCTCCTCTTAGCATGATAAAGAAGATTCAAAGAGAGTGAGATGCCAGCTCCTTTCATTCAGTCAGTAGCTTCAAACATTTCTGGTATATGAATAACATGATGTTTTTCAATGGCAAAAATCAATGAATATTGTAAATGCACAAACAGTAATTTCTCCGCATTGCAAGGTGCAAGTCTGAAATTTTTTGCTTTTTCCTGCTCCTCTTAGCATGATAAAGAAGATTCAAAGAGAGTGAGATGCCAGCTACTTTCATTCAGTCAGTAGATTCAATCATTTCTGGACGTTTTTCATTGTTAAAAATCAATGAATATTGTAAATGCACAAACAGTAATTTCTCCACATTGCAAGGTGCAATTCTGAAATTTTTTGCTTTTTCCTGCTCCTCTTAGCATGATAATGAAGATTCAAAGAGAGTGAGATGCCAGCTCCTTTCATTCAGTCAGTAGCTTCAAACATTTCTGGTATATGAATAACATGATGTTTTTCAATGGCAAAAATCAATGAATATTGTAAATGCACAAACAGTAATTTCTCCGCATTGCAAGGTGCAATTCTGAAATTTTTTGCTTTTTCCTGCTCCTCTTAGCCTGATAAAGAAGATTCAAAGAGAGTGAGATGCCAGCTCCTTTCATTCAGTCAGTAGCTTCAATCATTTCTGGATGTTTTTCAATGGCAAAAATCAATGAATATTGTAAATGCACAAACTGTAATTTCTCCGCATTGCAAGGTGCAATTCTGAAATTTTTTACTTTTTCCTGCTCCTCTTAGCATGATAAAGAAGATTCAAAGAGAGTGAGATGCCAGCTCCTTTCATTCAGTCAGTAGCTTCAATCATTTCTGGACGTTTTTCAATGGCAAAAATCAATGAATATTGTAAATGCACAAACAGTAATTTCTCCGCATTGCAAGGTGCAATTCTGAAATTTTTTGCTTTTTCCTGCTCCTCTTAGCATGATAAAGAAGATTCAAAGAGAGTGATATGCCAGCTCCTTTCATTCAGTCAGTACTTTCAATCATTTCTGGACGTTTTTCAATGGCAAAAATCAATGAATATTGTAAATGCACAAACAGTAATTTCTCCGCATTGCAAGGTGCAATTCTGAATTTTTTTGCTTTTTCCCGCTCCTCTTAGCATGATAAAGAAGATTCAAAGAGAGTGAGGTGCCAGCTCCTTTCATTCAGTCAGTAGCTTCAAACATTTCTGGTATATGAATAACATGTTTTTCAATGGCAAAAATCAATGAATATTGTAAATGCACAAACAGTAATTTCTCCACATTGCAAGGTGCAATTCTGAAATTTTTTGCTTTTTCCTGCTCCTCTTAGCATGATAATGAAGATTCAAAGAGAGTGAGATGCCAGCTCCTTTCATTCAGTCAGTAGCTTCAAACATTTCTGGTATATGAATAACATGATGTTTTTCAATGGCAAAAATCAATGAATATTGTAAATGCACAAACAGTAATTTCTCCGCATTGCAAGGTGCAATTCTGAAATTTTTTGCTTTTTCCTGCTCCTCTTAGCATGATAAAGAAGATTCAAAGAGAGTGAGATGCCAGCTCCTTTCATTCAGTCAGTAGCTTCAATCATTTCTGGATGTTTTTCAATGGCAAAAATCAATGAATATTGTAAATGCACAAACTGTAATTTCTCCGCATTGCAAGGTGCAATTCTGAAATTTTTTACTTTTTCCTGCTCCTCTTAGCATGATAAAGAAGATTCAAAGAGAGTGAGATGCCAGCTCCTTTCATTCAGTCAGTAGCTTCAATCATTTCTGGACGTTTTTCAATGGCAAAAATCAATGAATATTGTAAATGCACAAACAGTAATTTCTCCGCATTGCAAGGTGCAATTCTGAAATTTTTTGCTTTTTCCTGCTCCTCTTAGCATGATAAAGAAGATTCAAAGAGAGTGAGATGCCAGCTCCTTTCATTCAGTCAGTACTTTCAATCATTTCTGGACGTTTTTCAATGGCAAAAATCAATGAATATTGTAAATGCACAAACAGTAATTTCTCCGCATTGCAAGGTGCAATTCTGAATTTTTTTGCTTTTTCCCGCTCCTCTTAGCATGATAAAGAAGATTCAAAGAGAGTGAGGTGCCAGCTCCTTTCATTCAGTCAGTAGCTTCAAACATTTCTGGTATATGAATAACATGTTTTTCAATGGCAAAAATCAATGAATATTGTAAATGCACAAACAGTAATTTCTCCGCATTGCAAGGTGCAATTCTGAAATTTTTTGCTTTTTCCTGCTCCGCTTAGCATGATAAAGAAGATTCAAAGAGAGTGAGATGCCAGCTCCTTTCATTCAGTCAGTAGCTTCAAACATTTCTGGTATATGAATAACATGATGTTTTTCAATGTCAAAAATCAATGAATATTGTAAATGCACAAACAGTAATTTCTCCGCATTGCAAGGTGCAAGTCTGAAATTTTTTGCTTTTTCCTGCTCCTCTTAGCATGATAAAGAAGATTCAAAGAGAGTGAGATGCCAGCTACTTTCATTCAGTCAGTAGCTTCAATCATTTCTGGACGTTTTTCAATGGTAAAAATCAATGAATATTGTAAATGCACAGTAATTTCTCCACATTGCAAGGTGCAATTCTGAAATTTTTTGCTTTTTCCTGCTCCTCTTAGCATGATAAAGAAGATTCAAAGAGAGTGAGATGCCAGCTCCTTTCATTCAGTCAGTAGCTTCAAACATTTCTGGTATATGAATAACATGATGTTTTTCAATGGCAAAAATCAATGAATATTGTAAATGCACAAACAGTAATTTCTCCGCATTGCAAGGTGCAATTCTGAAATTTTTTGCTTTTTCCTGCTCCTCTTAGCATGATAAAGAAGATTCAAAGAGAGTGAGATGCCAGCTCCTTTCATTCAGTCAGTAGCTTCAAACATTTCTGGTATATGAATAACATGATGTTTTTCAATGGCAAAAATCAATGAATATTGTAAATGCACAAACAGTAATTTCTCCGCATTGCAAGGTGCAATTCTGAAATTTTTTGCTTTTTCCTGCTCCTCTTAGCATGATAAAGAAGATTCAAAGAGAGTGAGATGCCAGCTCCTTTCATTCAGTCAGTAGCTTCAATCATTTCTGGACGTTTTTCAATGGCAAAAATCAATGAATATTGTAAATGCACAAACAGTAATTTCTCTGCATTGCAAGGTGCAATTCTGAAATTTTTTGCTTTTTCCTGCTCCTCTTAGCATGATAAAGAAGATTCAAAGAGAGTGAGATGTCAGCTCCTTTCATTCAGTCAGTAGCTTCAAACATTTCTGGTATATGAATAACATGATGTTTTTCAATGGCAAAAATCAATGAATATTGTAAATGCACAAACAGTAATTTCTCCGCATTGCAAGGTGCAATTCTGAAATTTTTTGCTTTTTCCTGCTCCTCTTAGCATGATAAAGAAGATTCAAAGAGAGTGAGATGCCAGCTCCTTTCATTCAGTCAGTAGCTTCAATCATTTCTGGACGTTTTTCAATGGCAAAAATCAATGAATATTGTAAATGCACAAACAGTAATTTCTCTGCATTGCAAGGTGCAATTCTGAAATTTTTTGCTTTTTCCTGCTCCTCTTAGCATGATAAAGAAGATTCAAAGAGAGTGAGATGCCAGCTCCTTTCGTTCAGTCAGTAGCTTCAATCATTTCTGGACGTTTTTCAATGGCAAAAATCATTGAATATTATAAATGCACAAACAGTAATTTCTCCGCATTGCAAGGTGCAATTCTGAAATTTTTTACTTTTTCCTGCTCCTCTTAGCATGATAAAGAAGATTCAAAGAGAGTGAGATGCCAGCTCCTTTCATTCAGTCAGTAGCTTCAATCATTTCTGGTATATGAATAACATGATGTTTTTCAATGGCAAAAATCAATGAATATTGTAAATGCACAAACAGTAATTTCTCCGCATTGCAAGGTGCAATTCTGAAATTTTTTGCTTTTTCCTGCTCCTCTTAGCATGATAAAGAAGATTCAAAGAGAGTGAGATGCCAGCTCCTTTCATTCAGTCAGTAGCTTCAATCATTTCTGGACGTTTTTCAATGGCAAAAATCAATGAATATTGTAAATGCACAAACAGTAATTTCTCCGCATTGCAAGGTGCAATTCTGAAATTTTTTGATTTTTCCTGCTCCTCTTAGCATGATAAAGAAGATTCAAAGAGAGTGAGATGCCAGCTACTTTCATTCAGTCAGTAGCTTCAAACATTTCTGGTATATGAATAACATAATGTTTTTCAATGGCAAAAATCAATGAATATTGTAAATGCACAAACAGTAATTTCTCCGCATTGCAAGGTGCAAGTCTGAAATTTTTTGCTTTTTCCTGCTCCTCTTAGCATGATAAAGAAGATTCAAAGAGAGTGAGATGCCAGCTACTTTCATTCAGTCAGTAGCTTCAATCATTTCTGGACGTTTTTCAATGGTAAAAATCAATGAATATTGTAAATGCACAAACAGTAATTTCTCCACATTGCAAGGTGCAATTCTGAAATTTTTTGCTTTTTCCTGCTCCTCTTAGCATGATAAAGAAGATTCAAAGAGAGTTAGATGCCAGCTCCTTTCATTCAGTCAGTAGCTTCAAACATTTCTGGTATATGAATAACATGATGTTTTTCAATGGCAAAAATCAATGAATATTGTAAATGCACAAACAGTAATTTCTCCGCATTGCAAGGTGCAATTCTGAAATTTTTTGCTTTTTCCTGCTCCTCTTAGCATGATAAAGAAGATTCAAAGAGAGTGAGATGCCAGCTCCTTTCATTCAGTCAGTAGCTTCAATCATTTCTGGATGTTTTTCAATGGCAAAAATCAATGAATATTGTAAATGCACAAACTGTAATTTCTCCGCATTGCAAGGTGCAATTCTGAAATTTTTTGCTTTTTCCTGCTCCTCTTAGCATGATAAAGAAGATTCAAAGAGAGTGAGATGCCAGCTCCTTTCATTCAGTCAGTAGCTTCAATCATTTCTGGACGTTTTTCAATGGCAAAAATCAATGAATATTGTAAATGCACAAACAGTAATTTCTCCGCATTGCAAGGTGCAATTCTGAAATTTTTTGCTTTTTCCTGCTCCTCTTAGCATGATAAAGAAGATTCAAAGAGAGTGAGATGCCAGCTCCTTTCATTCAGTTAGTACCTTCAATCATTTCTGGACGTTTTTCAATGGCAAAAATCAATGAATATTGTAAATGCACAAACAGTAATTTCTCCGCATTGCAAGGTGCAATTCTGAAATTTTTTGCTTTTTCCCGCTCCTCTTAGCATGATAAAGAAGATTCAAAGAGAGTGAGGTGCCAGCTCCTTTCATTCAGTCAGTAGCTTCAAACATTTCTGGTATATGAATAACATGTTTTTCAATGGCAAAAATCAATGAATATTGTAAATGCACAAACAGTAATTTCTCCGCATTGCAAGGTGCAATTCTGAAATTTTTTAATTTTTCCTGCTCCTCTTAGCATGATAAAGAAGATTCAAAGAGAGTGAGATGCCAGCTCCTTTCATTCAGTCAGTAGCTTCAATCATTTCTGGACGTTTTTCAATGGCAAAAATCAATGAATATTGTAAATGCACAAACAGTAATTTCTCCGCATTGCAAGGTGTAATTCTGAAATTTTTTGCTTTTTCCTGCTCCTCTTAGCATGATAAAGAAGATTCAAAGAGAGTGAGATGCCAGCTCCTTTCATTCAGTCAGTAGCTTCAAACATTTCTGGTATATGAATAACATGATGTTTTTCAATGGCAAAAACCAATGAATATTGTAAATGCACAAACAGTAATTTCTCCGCATTGCAAGGTGCAATTCTGAAATTTTTTGCTTTTTCCTGCTCCTCTTAGCATGATAAAGAAGATTCAAAGAGAGTGAGATGCCAGCTCCTTTCATTCAGTCAGTAGCTTCAAACATTTCTGGTATATGAATAACATGATGTTTTTCAATGGCAAAAATCAATGAATATTGTAAATGCACAAACAGTAATTTCTCCGCATTGCAAGGTGCAAGTCTGAAATTTTTTGCTTTTTCCTGCTCCTCTTAGCATGATAAAGAAGATTCAAAGAGAGTGAGATGCCAGTTACTTTCATTCAGTCAGTAGCTTCAATCATTTCTGGACGTTTTTCAATGGTAAAAATCAATGAATATTGTAAATGCACAAACAGTAATTTCTCCACATTGCAAGGTGCAATTCTGAAATTTTTTGCTTTTTCCTGCTCCTCTTAGCATGATAAAGAAGATTCAAAGAGAGTGAGATGCCAGCTCCTTTCATTCAGTCAGTAGCTTCAAACATTTCTGGTATATGAATAACATGATGTTTTTCTGTGGCAAAAATCAATGAATATTGTAAATGCACAAACAGTAATTTCTCCGCATTGCAAGGTGCAATTCTGAAATTTTTTGCTTTTTCCTGCTCCTCTTAGCATGATAAAGAAGATTCAAAGAGAGTGAGATGCCAGCTCCTTTCATTCAGTCAGTAGCTTCAATCATTTCTGGATGTTTTTCAATGGCAAAAATCAATGAATATTGTAAATGCACAAACTGTAATTTCTCCGCATTGCAAGGTGCAATTCTGAAATTTTTTGCTTTTTCCTGCTCCTCTTAGCATGTTAAAGAAGATTCAAAGAGAGTGAGATGCCAGCTCCTTTCATTCAGTCAGTAGCTTCAATCATTTCTGGACGTTTTTCAGTGGCAAAAATCAATGAATATTGTAAATGCACAAACAGTAATTTCTCCGCATTGCAAGGTGCAATTCTGAAATTTTTTGCTTTTTCCTGCTCCTCTTAGCATGATAAAGAAGATTCAAAGAGAGTGAGATGCCAGCTCCTTTCATTCAGTCAGTACCTTCAATCATTTCTGGACGTTTTTCAATGGCAAAAATCAATGAATATTGTAAATGCACAAACAGTAATTTCTCCGCATTGCAAGGTGCAAGTCTGAAATTTTTTGCTTTTTCCTGCTCCTCTTAGCATGATAAAGAAGATTCAAAGAGAGTGAGATGCCAGCTACTTTCATTCAGTCAGTAGCTTCAATCATTTCTGGACGTTTTTCAATGGTAAAAATCAATGAATATTGTAAATGCACAAACAGTAATTTCTCCACATTGCAAGGTGCAATTCTGAAATTTTTTGCTTTTTCCTGCTCCTCTTAGCATGATAAAGAAGATTCAAAGAGAGTGAGATGCCAGCTCCTTTCATTCAGTCAGTAGCTTCAAACATTTCTGGTATATGAATAACATGATGTTTTTCAATGGCAAAAATCAATGAATATTGTAAATGCACAAACAGTAATTTCTCCGCATTGCAAGGTGCAATTCTGAAATTTTTTGCTTTTTCCTGCTCCTCTTAGCATGATAAAGAAGATTCAAAGAGAGTGAGATGCCAGCTCCTTTCATTCAGTCAGTAGCTTCAATCATTTCTGGATGTTTTTCAATGGCAAAAATCAATGAATATTGTAAATGCACAAACTGTAATTTCTCCGCATTGCAAGGTGCAATTCTGAAATTTTTTGCTTTTTCCTGCTCCTCTTAGCATGATAAAGAAGATTCAAAGAGAGTGAGATGCCAGCTCCTTTCATTCAGTCAGTAGCTTCAATCATTTCTGGACGTTTTTCAATGGCAAAAATCAATGAATATTGTAAATGCACAAACAGTAATTTCTCCGCATTGCAAGGTGCAATTCTGAAATTTTTTGCTTTTTCCTGCTCCTCTTAGCATGATAAAGAAGATTCAAAGAGAGTGAGATGCCAGCTCCTTTCATTCAGTCAGTACCTTCAATCATTTCTGGACGTTTTTCAATGGCAAAAATCAATGAATATTGTAAATGCACAAACAGTAATTTCTCCGCATTGCAAGGTGCAATTCTGAAATTTTTTGCTTTTTCCCGCTCCTCTTAGCATGATAAAGAAGATTCAAAGAGAGTGAGGTGCCAGCTCCTTTCATTCAGTCAGTAGCTTCAAACATTTCTGGTATATGAATAACATGTTTTTCAATGGCAAAAATCAATGAATATTGTAAATGCACAAACAGTAATTTCTCCGCATTGCAAGGTGCAATTCTGAAATTTTTTGCTTTTTCCTGCTCCTCTTAGCATGATAAAGAAGATTCAAAGAGAGTGAGATGCCAGCTCCTTTCATTCAGTCAGTAGCTTCAAACATTTCTGGTATATGAATAACATGATGTTTTTCAATGGAAAAAATCAATGAATATTGTAAATGCACAAACAGTAATTTCTCCGCATTGCAAGGTGCAATTCTGAAATTTTTTGCTTTTTCCTGCTCCTCTTAGCATGATAAAGAAGATTCAAAGAGAGTGAGATGCCAGCTCCTTTCATTCAGTCAGTAGCTTCAATCATTTCTGGACGTTTTTCAATGGCAAAAATCAATGAATATTGTAAATGCACAAACAGTAATTTCTCTGCATTGCAAGGTGCAATTCTGAAATTTTTTGCTTTTTCCTGCTCCTCTTAGCATGATAAAGAAGATTCAAAGAGAGTGAGATGTCAGCTCCTTTCATTCAGTCAGTAGCTTCAAACATTTCTGGTATATGAATAACATGATGTTTTTCAATGGCAAAAATCAATGAATATTGTAAATGCACAAACAGTAATTTCTCCGCATTGCAAGGTGCAATTCTGAAATTTTTTGCTTTTTCCTGCTCCTCTTAGCATGATAAAGAAGATTCAAAGAGAGTGAGATGCCAGCTCCTTTCATTCAGTCAGTAGCTTCAATCATTTCTGGACGTTTTTCAATGGCAAAATTCAATGAATATTGTAAATGCACAAACAGTAATTTCTCTGCATTGCAATGTGCAATTCTGAAATTTTTTGCTTTTTCCTGCTCCTCTTAGCATGATAAAGAAGATTCAAAGAGAGTGAGATGCCAGCTCCTTTCGTTCAGTCAGTAGCTTCAATCATTTCTGGACGTTTTTCAATGGCAAAAATCATTGAATATTATAAATGCACAAACAGTAATTTCTCCGCATTGCAAGGTGCAATTCTGAAATTTTTTACTTTTTCCTGCTCCTCTTAGCATGATAAAGAAGATTCAAAGAGAGTGAGATGCCAGCTCCTTTCATTCAGTCAGTAGCTTCAATCATTTCTGGTATATGAATAACATGATGTTTTTCAATGGCAAAAATCAATGAATATTGTAAATGCACAAACAGTAATTTCTCCGCATTGCAAGGTGCAATTCTGAAATTTTTTGCTTTTTCCTGCTCCTCTTAGCATGATAAAGAAGATTCAAAGAGAGTGAGATGCCAGCTCCTTTCATTCAGTCAGTAGCTTCAATCATTTCTGGACGTTTTTCAATGGCAAAAATCAATGAATATTGTAAATGCACAAACAGTAATTTCTCCGCATTGCAAGGTGCAATTCTGAAATTTTTTGATTTTTCCTGCTCCTCTTAGCATGATAAAGAAGATTCAAAGAGAGTGAGATGCCAGCTACTTTCATTCAGTCAGTAGCTTCAAACATTTCTGGTATATGAATAACATAATGTTTTTCAATGGCAAAAATCAATGAATATTGTAAATGCACAAACAGTAATTTCTCCGCATTGCAAGGTGCAAGTCTGAAATTTTTTGCTTTTTCCTGCTCCTCTTAGCATGATAAAGAAGATTCAAAGAGAGTGAGATGCCAGCTACTTTCATTCAGTCAGTAGCTTCAATCATTTCTGGACGTTTTTCAATGGTAAAAATCAATGAATATTGTAAATGCACAAACAGTAATTTCTCCACATTGCAAGGTGCAATTCTGAAATTTTTTGCTTTTTCCTGCTCCTCTTAGCATGATAAAGAAGATTCAAAGAGAGTGAGATGCCAGCTCCTTTCATTCAGTCAGTAGCTTCAAACATTTCTGGTATATGAATAACATGATGTTTTTCAATGGCAAAAATCATTGAATATTGTAAATGCACAAACAGTAATTTCTCCGCATTGCAAGGTGCAATTCTGAAATTTTTTGCTTTTTCCTGCTCCTCTTAGCATGATAAAGAAGATTCAAAGAGAGTGAGATGCCAGCTCCTTTCATTCAGTCAGTAGCTTCAATCATTTCTGGATGTTTTTCAATGGCAAAAATCAATGAATATTGTAAATGCACAAACTGTAATTTCTCCGCATTGCAAGGTGCAATTCTGAAATTTTTTGCTTTTTCCTGCTCCTCTTAGCATGATAAAGAAGATTCAAAGAGAGTGAGATGCCAGCTCCTTTCATTCAGTCAGTAGCTTCAATCATTTCTGGACGTTTTTCAATGGCAAAAATCAATGAATATTGTAAATGCACAAACAGTAATTTCTCCGCATTGCAAGGTGCAATTCTGAAATTTTTTGCTTTTTCCTGCTCCTCTTAGCATGATAAAGAAGATTCAAAGAGAGTGAGATGCCAGCTCCTTTCATTCAGTCAGTAGCTTCAAACATTTCTGGTATATGAATAACATGATGTTTTTCAATGGCAAAAATCAATGAATATTGTAAATGCACAAACAGTAATTTCTCCGCATTGCAAGGTGCAATTCTGAAATTTTTTGCTTTTTCCTGCTCCTCTTAGCATGATAAAGAAGATTCAAAGAGAGTGAGATGCCAGCTCCTTACATTCAGTCAGTAGCTTCAATCATTTCTGGATGTTTTTCAATGGCAAAAATCAATGAATATTGTAAATGCACAAACTGTAATTTCTCCGCATTGCAAGGTGCAATTCTGAAATTTTTTGCTTTTTCCTGCTCCTCTTAGCATGATAAAGAAGATTCAAAGAGAGTGAGATGCCAGCTCCTTTCATTCAGTCAGTAGCTTCAATCATTTCTGGACGTTTTTCAATGGCAAAAATCAATGAATATTGTAAATGCACAAACAGTAATTTCTCCGCATTGCAAGGTGCAATTCTGAAATTTTTTGCTTTTTCCTGCTCCTCTTAGCATGATAAAGAAGATTCAAAGAGAGTGAGATGCCAGCTCCTTTCATTCAGTTAGTACCTTCAATCATTTCTGGACGTTTTTCAATGGCAAAAATCAATGAATATTGTAAATGCACAAACAGTAATTTCTCCGCATTGCAAGGTGCAATTCTGAAATTTTTTGCTTTTTCCCGCTCCTCTTAGCATGATAAAGAAGATTCAAAGAGAGTGAGGTGCCAGCTCCTTTCATTCAGTCAGTAGCTTCAAACATTTCTGGTATATGAATAACATGTTTTTCAATGGCAAAAATCAATGAATATTGTAAATGCACAAACAGTAATTTCTCCGCATTGCAAGGTGCAATTCTGAAATTTTTTGATTTTTCCTGCTCCTCTTAACATGATAAAGAAGATTCAAAGAGAGTGAGATGCCAGCTCCTTTCATTCAGTCAGTAGCTACAATCATTTCTGGACGTTTTTCAATGGCAAAAATCAATGAATATTGTAAATGCACAAACAGTAATTTCTCCGCATTGCAAGGTGCAATTCTGAAATTTTTTGCTTTTTCCTGCTCCTCTTAGCATGATAAAGAAGATTCAAAGAGAGTGAGATGCCAGCTCCTTTCATTCAGTCAGTAGCTTCAAACATTTCTGGTATATGAATAACATGATGTTTTTCAATGGCAAAAATCAATGAATATTGTAAATGCACAAACAGTAATTTCTCCGCATTGCAAGGTGCAATTCTGAAATTTTTTGCTTTTTCCTGCTCCTCTTAGCATGATAAAGAAGATTCAAAGAGAGTGAGATGCCAGCTCCTTTCATTCAGTCAGTAGCTTCAAACATTTCTGGTATATGAATAACATGATGTTTTTCAATGGCAAAAATCAATGAATATTGTAAATGCACAAACAGTAATTTCTCCGCATTGCAAGGTGCAAGTCTGAAATTTTTTGCTTTTTCCTGCTCCTCTTAGCATGATAAAGAAGATTCAAAGAGAGTGAGATGCCAGCTACTTTCATTCAGTCAGTAGCTTCAATCATTTCTGGACGTTTTTCAATGGTAAAAATCAATGAATATTGTAAATGCACAAACAGTAATTTCTCCACATTGCAAGGTGCAATTCTGAAATTTTTTGCTTTTTCCTGCTCCTCTTAGCATGATAAAGAAGATTCAAAGAGAGTGAGATGCCAGCTCCTTTCATTCAGTCAGTAGCTTCAAACATTTCTGGTATATGAATAACATGATGTTTTTCAGTGGCAAAAATCAATGAATATTGTAAATGCACAAACAGTAATTTCTCCGCATTGCAAGGTGCAATTCTGAAATTTTTTGCTTTTTCCTGCTCCTCTTAGCATGATAAAGAAGATTCAAAGAGAGTGAGATGCCAGCTCCTTTCATTCAGTCAGTAGCTTCAATCATTTCTGGATGTTTTTCAATGGCAAAAATCAATGAATATTGTAAATGCACAAACTGTAATTTCTCCGCATTGCAAGGTGCAATTCTGAAATTTTTTGCTTTTTCCTGCTCCTCTTAGCATGTTAAAGAAGATTCAAAGAGAGTGAGATGCCAGCTCCTTTCATTCAGTCAGTAGCTTCAATCATTTCTGGACATTTTTCAGTGGCAAAAATCAATGAATATTGTAAATGCACAAACAGTAATTTCTCCGCATTGCAAGGTGCAATTCTGAAATTTTTTGCTTTTTCCTGCTCCTCTTAGCATGATAAAGAAGATTCAAAGAGAGTGAGATGCCAGCTCCTTTCATTCAGTCAGTAGCTTCAATCATTTCTGGTATATGAATAACATGATGTTTTTCAATGGCAAAAATCAATGAATATTGTAAATGCACAAACAGTAATTTCTCCGCATTGCAAGGTGCAATTCTGAAATTTTTTCCTTTTTCCTGCTCCTCTTAGCATGATAAAGAAGATTCAAAGAGAGTGAGATGCCAGCTCCTTTCATTCAGTCAGTAGCTTCAATCATTTCTGGACGTTTTTCAATGGCAAAAATCAATGAATATTGTAAATGCACAAACAGTAATTTCTCCGCATTGCAAGGTGCAATTCTGAAATTTTTTGATTTTTCCTGCTCCTCTTAGCATGATAAAGAAGATTCAAAGAGAGTGAGATGCCAGCTACTTTCATTCAGTCAGTAGCTTCAAACATTTCTGGTATATGAATAACATAATGTTTTTCAATGGCAAAAATCAATGAATATTGTAAATGCACAAACAGTAATTTCTCCGCATTGCAAGGTGCAAGTCTGAAATTTTTTGCTTTTTCCTGCTCCTCTTAGCATGATAAAGAAGATTCAAAGAGAGTGAGATGCCAGCTACTTTCATTCAGTCAGTAGCTTCAATCATTTCTGGACGTTTTTCAATGGTAAAAATCAATGAATATTGTAAATGCACAAACAGTAATTTCTCCACATTGCAAGGTGCAATTCTGAAATTTTTTGCTTTTTCCTGCTCCTCTTAGCATGATAAAGAAGATTCAAAGAGAGTGAGATGCCAGCTCCTTTCATTCAGTCAGTAGCTTCAAACATTTCTGGTATATGAATAACATGATGTTTTTCAATGGCAAAAATCAATGAATATTGTAAATGCACAAACAGTAATTTCTCCGCATTGCAAGGTGCAATTCTGAAATTTTTTGCTTTTTCCTGCTCCTCTTAGCATGATAAAGAAGATTCAAAGAGAGTGAGATGCCAGCTCCTTTCATTCAGTCAGTAGCTTCAATCATTTCTGGATGTTTTTCAATGGCAAAAATCAATGAATATTGTAAATGCACAAACTGTAATTTCTCCGCATTGCAAGGTGCAATTCTGAAATTTTTTGCTTTTTCCTGCTCCTCTTAGCATGATAAAGAAGATTCAAAGAGAGTGAGATGCCAGCTCCTTTCATTCAGTCAGTAGCTTCAATCATTTCTGGACGTTTTTCAATGGCAAAAATCAATGAATATTGTAAATGCACAAACAGTAATTTCTCCGCATTGCAAGGTGCAATTCTGAAATTTTTTGCTTTTTCCTGCTCCTCTTAGCATGATAAAGAAGATTCAAAGAGAGTGAGATGCCAGCTCCTTTCATTCAGTCAGTAGCTTCAAACATTTCTGGTATATGAATAACATGATGTTTTTCAATGGCAAAAATCAATGAATATTGTAAATGCACAAACAGTAATTTCTCCGCATTGCAAGGTGCAATTCTGAAATTTTTTGCTTTTTCCTGCTCCTCTTAGCATGATAAAGAAGATTCAAAGAGAGTGAGATGCCAGCTCCTTTCATTCAGTCAGTAGCTTCAATCATTTCTGGATGTTTTTCAATGGCAAAAATCAATGAATATTGTAAATGCACAAACTGTAATTTCTCCGCATTGCAAGGTGCAATTCTGAAATTTTTTGCTTTTTCCTGCTCCTCTTAGCATGATAAAGAAGATTCAAAGAGAGTGAGATGCCAGCTCCTTTCATTCAGTCAGTAGCTTCAATCATTTCTGGACGTTTTTCAATGGCAAAAATCAATGAATATTGTAAATGCACAAACAGTAATTTCTCCGCATTGCAAGGTGCAATTCTGAAATTTTTTGCTTTTTCCTGCTCCTCTTAGCATGATAAAGAAGATTCAAAGAGAGTGAGATGCCAGCTCCTTTCATTCAGTTAGTACCTTCAATCATTTCTGGACGTTTTTCAATGGCAAAAATCAATGAATATTGTAAATGCACAAACAGTAATTTCTCCGCATTGCAAGGTGCAATTCTGAAATTTTTTGCTTTTTCCCGCTCCTCTTAGCATGATAAAGAAGATTCAAAGAGAGTGAGGTGCCAGCTCCTTTCATTCAGTCAGTAGCTTCAAACATTTCTGGTATATGAATAACATGTTTTTCAATGGCAAAAATCAATGAATATTGTAAATGCACAAACAGTAATTTCTCCGCATTGCAAGGTGCAATTCTGAAATTTTTTGATTTTTCCTGCTCCTCTTAGCATGATAAAGAAGATTCAAGAGAGTGAGATGCCAGCTCCTTTCATTCAGTCAGTAGCTTCAATCATTTCTGGACGTTTTTCAATGGCAAAAATCAATGAATATTGTAAATGCACAAACAGTAATTTCTCCGCATTGCAAGGTGCAATTCTGAAATTTTTTGCTTTTTCCTGCTCCTCTTAGCATGATAAAGAAGATTCAAAGAGAGTGAGATGCCAGCTCCTTTCATTCAGTCAGTAGCTTCAAACATTTCTGGTATATGAATAACATGATGTTTTTCAATGGCAAAAATCAATGAATATTGTAAATGCACAAACAGTAATTTCTCCGCATTGCAAGGTGCAATTCTGAAATTTTTTGCTTTTTCCTGCTCCTCTTAGCATGATAAAGAAGATTCAAAGAGAGTGAGATGCCAGCTCCTTTCATTCAGTCAGTAGCTTCAAACATTTCTGGTATATGAATAACATGATGTTTTTCAATGGCAAAAATCAATGAATATTGTAAATGCACAAACAGTAATTTCTCCGCATTGCAAGGTGCAAGTCTGAAATTTTTTGCTTTTTCCTGCTCCTCTTAGCATGATAAAGAAGATTCAAAGAGAGTGAGATGCCAGCTACTTTCATTCAGTCAGTAGCTTCAATCATTTCTGGACGTTTTTCAATGGTAAAAATCAATGAATATTGTAAATGCACAAACAGTAATTTCTCCACATTGCAAGGTGCAATTCTGAAATTTTTTGCTTTTTCCTGCTCCTCTTAGCATGATAAAGAAGATTCAAAGAGAGTGAGATGCCAGCTCCTTTCATTCAGTCAGTAGCTTCAAACATTTCTGGTATATGAATAACATGATGTTTTTCAGTGGCAAAAATCAATGAATATTGTAAATGCACAAACAGTAATTTCTCCGCATTGCAAGGTGCAATTCTGAAATTTTTTGCTTTTTCCTGCTCCTCTTAGCATGATAAAGAAGATTCAAAGAGAGTGAGATGCCAGCTCCTTTCATTCAGTCAGTAGCTTCAATCATTTCTGGATGTTTTTCAATGGCAAAAATCAATGAATATTGTAAATGCACAAACTGTAATTTCTCCGCATTGCAAGGTGCAATTCTGAAATTTTTTGCTTTTTCCTGCTCCTCTTAGCATGATAAAGAAGATTCAAAGAGAGTGAGATGCCAGCTCCTTTCATTCAGTCAGTACCTTCAATCATTTCTGGACGTTTTTCAATGGCAAAAATCAATGAATATTGTAAATGCACAAACAGTAATTTCTCCGCATTGCAAGGTGCAAGTCTGAAATTTTTTGCTTTTTCCTGCTCCTCTTAGCATGATAAAGAAGATTCAAAGAGAGTGAGATGCCAGCTACTTTCATTCAGTCAGTAGCTTCAATCATTTCTGGACGTTTTTCAATGGTAAAAATCAATGAATATTGTAAATGCACAAACAGTAATTTCTCCACATTGCAAGGTGCAATTCTGAAATTTTTTGCTTTTTCCTGCTCCTCTTAGCATGATAAAGAAGATTCAAAGAGAGTGAGATGCCAGCTCCTTTCATTCAGTCAGTAGCTTCAAACATTTCTGGTATATGAATAACATGATGTTTTTCAGTGGCAAAAATCAATGAATATTGTAAATGCACAAACAGTAATTTCTCCGCATTGCAAGGTGCAATTCTGAAATTTTTTGCTTTTTCCTGCTCCTCTTAGCATGATAAAGAAGATTCAAAGAGAGTGAGATGCCAGCTCCTTTCATTCAGTCAGTAGCTTCAATCATTTCTGGATGTTTTTCAATGGCAAAAATCAATGAATATTGTAAATGCACAAACTGTAATTTCTCCGCATTGCAAGGTGCAATTCTGAAATTTTTTGCTTTTTCCTGCTCCTCTTAGCATGATAAAGAAGATTCAAAGAGAGTGAGATGCCAGCTCCTTTCATTCAGTCAGTAGCTTCAATCATTTCTGGACGTTTTTCAATGGCAAAAATCAATGAATATTGTAAATGCACAAACAGTAATTTCTCCGCATTGCAAGGTGCAATTCTGAAATTTTTTGCTTTTTCCTGCTCCTCTTAGCATGATAAAGAAGATTCAAAGAGAGTGAGATGTCAGCTCCTTTCATTCAGTCAGTACCTTCAATCATTTCTGGACGTTTTTCAATGGCAAAAATCAATGAATATTGTAAATGCACAAACAGTAACTTCTCCGCATTGCAAGGTGCAATTCTGAAATTTTTTGCTTTTTCCCGCTCCTCTTAGCATGATAAAGAAGATTCAAAGAGAGTGAGGTGCCAGCTCCTTTCATTCAGTCAGTAGCTTCAAACATTTCTGGTATATGAATAACATGTTTTTCAATGGCAAAAATCAATGAATATTGTAAATGCACAAACAGTAATTTCTCCGCATTGCAAGGTGCAATTCTGAAATTTTTTGATTTTTCCTGCTCCTCTTAGCATGATAAAGAAGATTCAAAGAGAGTGAGATGCCAGCTCCTTTCATTCAGTCAGTAGCTTCAATCATTTCTGGACGTTTTTCAATGGCAAAAATCAATGAATATTGTAAATGCACAAACAGTAATTTCTCCGCATTGCAAGGTGCAATTCTGAAATTTTTTGCTTTTTCCTGCTCCTCTTAGCATGATAAAGAAGATTCAAAGAGAGTGAGATGCCAGCTCCTTTCATTCAGTCAGTAGCTTCAAACATTTCTGGTATATGAATAACATGATGTTTTTCAATGGCAAAAATCAATGAATATTGTAAATGCACAAACAGTAATTTCTCCGCATTGCAAGATGCAATTCTGAAATTTTTTGCTTTTTCCTGCTCCTCTTAGCATGATAAAGAAGATTCAAAGAGAGTGAGATGCCAGCTCCTTTCATTCAGTCAGTAGCTTCAAACATTTCTGGTATATGAATAACATGATGTTTTTCAATGGCAAAAATCAATGAATATTGTAAATGCACAAACAGTAATTTCTCCGCATTGCAAGGTGCAAGTCTGAAATTTTTTGCTTTTTCCTGCTCCTCTTAGCATGATAAAGAAGATTCAAAGAGAGTGAGATGCCAGCTACTTTCATTCAGTCAGTAGCTTCAATCATTTCTGGACGTTTTTCAATGGTAAAAATCAATGAATATTGTAAATGCACAAACAGTAATTTCTCCACATTGCAAGGTGCAATTCTGAAATTTTTTGCTTTTTCCTGCTCCTCTTAGCATGATAAAGAAGATTCAAAGAGAGTGAGATGCCAGCTCCTTTCATTCAGTCAGTAGCTTCAATCATTTCTGGATGTTTTTCAATGGCAAAAATCAATGAATATTGTAAATGCACAAACTGTAATTTCTCCGCATTGCAAGGTGCAATTCTGAAATTTTTTGCTTTTTCCTGCTCCTCTTAGCATGATAAAGAAGATTCAAAGAGAGTGAGATGCCAGCTCCTTTCATTCAGTCAGTAGCTTCAAACATTTCTGGTATATGAATAACATGTTTTTCAATGGCAAAAATCAATGAATATTGTAAATGCACAAACAGTAATTTCTCCGCATTGCAAGGTGCAATTCTGAAATTTTTTGCTTTTTCCCGCTCCTCTTAGCATGATAAAGAAGATTCAAAGAGAGTGAGGTGCCAGCTCCTTTCATTCAGTCAGTAGCTTCAAACATTTCTGGTATATGAATATCATGTTTTTCAATGGCAAAAATCAATGAATATTGTAAATGCACAAACAGTAATTTCTCCGCATTGCAAGGTGCAATTCTGAAATTTTTTGATTTTTCCTGCTCCTCTTAGCATGATAAAGAAGATTCAAAGAGAGTGAGATGCCGGCTCCTTTCATTCAGTCAGTAGCTTCAATCATTTCTGGACGTTTTTCAATGGCAAAAATCAATGAATATTGTAAATGCACAAACAGTAATTTCTCCGCATTGCAAGGTGCAATTCTGAAATTTTTTGCTTTTTCCTGCTCCTCTTAGCATGATAAAGAAGATTCAAAGAGAGTGAGATGCCAGCTCCTTTCATTCAGTCAGTAGCTTTAAACATTTCTGGTATATGAATAACATGATGTTTTTCAATGGCAAAAATCAATGAATATTGTAAATGCACAAACAGTAATTTCTCCGCATTGCAAGGTGCAATTCTGAAATTTTTTGCTTTTTCCTGCTCCTCTTAGCATGATAAAGAAGATTCAAAGAGAGTGAGATGCCAGCTCCTTTCATTCAGTCAGTAGCTTCAAACATTTCTGGTATATGAATAACATGATGTTTTTCAATGGCAAAAATCAATGAATATTGTAAATGCACAAACAGTAATTTCTCCGCATTGCAAGGTGCAAGTCTGAAATTTTTTGCTTTTTCCTGCTCCTCTTAGCATGATAAAGAAGATTCAAAGAGAGTGAGATGCCAGCTACTTTCATTCAGTCAGTAGCTTCAATCATTTCTGGATGTTTTTCAATGGTAAAAATCAATGAATATTGTAAATGCACAAACAGTAATTTCTCCACATTGCAAGGTGCAATTCTGAAATTTTTTGCTTTTTCCTGCTCCTCTTAGCATGATAAAGAAGATTCAAAGAGAGTGAGATGCCAGCTCCTTTCATTCAGTCAGTAGCTTCAAACATTTCTGGTATATGAATAACATGATGTTTTTC
Source organism: Phyllobates terribilis (assembly GCF_046119375.1). NCBI lineage: Eukaryota > Metazoa > Chordata > Amphibia > Anura > Dendrobatidae > Phyllobates > Phyllobates terribilis. The sequence continues at coordinate 261,491 of NW_027363543.1, forward strand.
AATGGCAAAAATCAATGAATATTGTAAATGCACAAACAGTAATTTCTCCGCATTGCAAGGTGCAATTCTGAAATTTTTTGCTTTTTCCTGCTCCTCTTAGCATGATAAAGAAGATTCAAAGAGAGTGAGATGCCAGCTCCTTTCATTCAGTCAGTAGCTTCAATCATTTCTGGATGTTTTTCAATGGCAAAAATCAATGAATATTGTAAATGCACAAACTGTAATTTCTCCGCATTGCAAGGTGCAATTCTGAAATTTTTTGCTTTTTCCTGCTCCTCTTAGCATGATAAAGAAGATTCAAAGAGAGTGAGATGCCAGCTCCTTTCATTCAGTCAGTAGCTTCAATCATTTCTGGACGTTTTTCAGTGGCAAAAATCAATGAATATTGTAAATGCACAAACAGTAATTTCTCCGCATTGCAAGGTGCAATTCTGAAATTTTTTGCTTTTTCCTGCTCCTCTTAGCATGATAAAGAAGATTCAAAGAGAGTGAGATGCCAGCTCCTTTCATTCAGTCAGTACCTTCAATCATTTCTGGACGTTTTTCAATGGCAAAAATCAATGAATATTGTAAATGCACAAACAGTAATTTCTCCGCATTGCAAGGTGCAATTCTGAAATTTTTTGCTTTTTCCCGCTCCTCTTAGCATGATAAAGAAGATTCAAAGAGAGTGAGGTGCCAGCTCCTTTCATTCAGTCAGTAGCTTCAAACATTTCTGGTATATGAATAACATGTTTTTCAATGGCAAAAATCAATGAATATTGTAAATGCACAAACAGTAATTTCTCCGCATTGCAAGGTGCAATTCTGAAATTTTTTGATTTTTCCTGCTCCTCTTAGCATGATAAAGAAGATTCAAAGAGAGTGAGATGCCAGCTCCTTTCATTCAGTCAGTAGCTTCAATCATTCTGGACGTTTTTCAATGGCAAAAATCAATGAATATTGTAAATGCACAAACAGTAATTTCTCCGCATTGCAAGGTGCAATTCTGAAATTTTTTGCTTTTTCCTGCTCCTCTTAGCATGATAAAGAAGATTCAAAGAGAGTGAGATGCCAGCTCCTTTCATTCAGTCAGTAGCTTCAAACATTTCTGGTATATGAATAACATGATGTTTTTCAATGGCAAAAATCAATGAATATTGTAAATGCACAAACAGTAATTTCTCCGCATTGCAAGGTGCAAGTCTGAAATTTTTTGCTTTTTCCTGCTCCTCTTAGCATGATAAAGAAGATTCAAAGAGAGTGAGATGCCAGTTACTTTCATTCAGTCAGTAGCTTCAATCATTTCTGGACGTTTTTCAATGGTAAAAATCAATGAATATTGTAAATGCACAAACAGTAATTTCTCCACATTGCAAGGTGCAATTCTGAAATTTTTTGCTTTTTCCTGCTCCTCTTAGCATGATAAAGAAGATTCAAAGAGAGTGAGATGCCAGCTCCTTTCATTCAGTCAGTAGCTTCAAACATTTCTGGTATATGAATAACATGATGTTTTTCAATGGCAAAAATCAATGAATATTGTAAATGCACAAACAGTAATTTCTCCGCATTGCAAGGTGCAATTCTGAAATTTTTTGCTTTTTCCTGCTCCTCTTAGCATGATAAAGAAGATTCAAAGAGAGTGAGATGCCAGCTCCTTTCATTCAGTCAGTAGCTTCAAACATTTCTGGTATATGAATAACATGATGTTTTTCAATGGCAAAAATCAATGAATATTGTAAATGCACAAAAAGTAATTTCTCCGCATTGCAAGGTGCAATTCTGAAATTTTTTGCTTTTTCCTGCTCCTCTTAGCATGATAAAGAAGATTCAAAGAGAGTGAGATGCCAGCTCCTTTCATTCAGTCAGTAGCTTCAATCATTTCTGGATGTTTTTCAATGGCAAAAATCAATGAATATTGTAAATGCACAAACTGTAATTTCTCCGCATTGCAAGGTGCAATTCTGAAATTTTTTGCTTTTTCCTGCTCCTCTTAGCATGATAAAGAAGATTCAAAGAGAGTGAGATGCCAGCTCCTTTCATTCAGTCAGTACCTTCAATCATTTCTGGACGTTTTTCAATGGCAAAAATCAATGAATATTGTAAATGCACAAACAGTAATTTCTCCGCATTGCAAGGTGCAAGTCTGAAATTTTTTGCTTTTTCCTGCTCCTCTTAGCATGATAAAGAAGATTCAAAGAGAGTGAGATGCCAGCTACTTTCATTCAGTCAGTAGCTTCAATCATTTCTGGACGTTTTTCAATGGTAAAAATCAATGAATATTGTAAATGCACAAACAGTAATTTCTCCACATTGCAAGGTGCAATTCTGAAATTTTTTGCTTTTTCCTGCTCCTCTTAGCATGATAAAGAAGATTCAAAGAGAGTGAGATGCCAGCTCCTTTCATTCAGTCAGTAGCTTCAAACATTTCTGGTATATGAATAACATGATGTTTTTCAGTGGCAAAAATCAATGAATATTGTAAATGCACAAACAGTAATTTCTCCGCATTGCAAGGTGCAATTCTGAAATTTTTTGCTTTTTCCTGCTCCTCTTAGCATGATAAAGAAGATTCAAAGAGAGTGAGATGCCAGCTCCTTTCATTCAGTCAGTAGCTTCAATCATTTCTGGATGTTTTTCAATGGCAAAAATCAATGAATATTGTAAATGCACAAACTGTAATTTCTCCGCATTGCAAGGTGCAATTCTGAAATTTTTTGCTTTTTCCTGCTCCTCTTAGCATGATAAAGAAGATTCAAAGAGAGTGAGATGCCAGCTCCTTTCATTCAGTCAGTAGCTTCAATCATTTCTGGACGTTTTTCAATGGCAAAAATCAATGAATATTGTAAATGCACAAACAGTAATTTCTCCGCATTGCAAGGTGCAATTCTGAAATTTTTTGCTTTTTCCTGCTCCTCTTAGCATGATAAAGAAGATTCAAAGAGAGTGAGATGTCAGCTCCTTTCATTCAGTCAGTACCTTCAATCATTTCTGGACGTTTTTCAATGGCAAAAATCAATGAATATTGTAAATGCACAAACAGTAATTTCTCCGCATTGCAAGGTGCAATTCTGAAATTTTTTGCTTTTTCCCGCTCCTCTTAGCATGATAAAGAAGATTCAAAGAGAGTGAGGTGCCAGCTCCTTTCATTCAGTCAGTAGCTTCAAACATTTCTGGTATATGAATAACATGTTTTTCAATGGCAAAAATCAATGAATATTGTAAATGCACAAACAGTAATTTCTCCGCATTGCAAGGTGCAATTCTGAAATTTTTTGATTTTTCCTGCTCCTCTTAGCATGATAAAGAAGATTCAAAGAGAGTGAGATGCCAGCTCCTTTCTTTCAGTCAGTAGCTTCAATCATTTCTGGACGTTTTTCAATGGCAAAAATCAATGAATATTGTAAATGCACAAACAGTAATTTCTCCGCATTGCAAGGTGCAATTCTGAAATTTTTTGCTTTTTCCTGCTCCTCTTAGCATGATAAAGAAGATTCAAAGAGAGTGAGATGCCAGCTCCTTTCATTCAGTCAGTAGCTTCAAACATTTCTGGTATATGAATAACATGATGTTTTTCAATGGCAAAAATCAATGAATATTGTAAATGCACAAACAGTAATTTCTCCGCATTGCAAGATGCAATTCTGAAATTTTTTGCTTTTTCCTGCTCCTCTTAGCATGATAAAGAAGATTCAAAGAGAGTGAGATGCCAGCTCCTTTCATTCAGTCAGTAGCTTCAAACATTTCTGGTATATGAATAACATGATGTTTTTCAATGGCAAAAATCAATGAATATTGTAAATGCACAAACAGTAATTTCTCCGCATTGCAAGGTGCAAGTCTGAAATTTTTTGCTTTTTCCTGCTCCTCTTAGCATGATAAAGAAGATTCAAAGAGAGTGAGATGCCAGCTACTTTCATTCAGTCAGTAGCTTCAATCATTTCTGGACGTTTTTCAATGGTAAAAATCAATGAATATTGTAAATGCACAAACAGTAATTTCTCCACATTGCAAGGTGCAATTCTGAAATTTTTTGCTTTTTCCTGCTCCTCTTAGCATGATAAAGAAGATTCAAAGAGAGTGAGATGCCAGCTCCTTTCATTCAGTCAGTAGCTTCAATCATTTCTGGATGTTTTTCAATGGCAAAAATCAATGAATATTGTAAATGCACAAACTGTAATTTCTCCGCATTGCAAGGTGCAATTCTGAAATTTTTTGCTTTTTCCTGCTCCTCTTAGCATGATAAAGAAGATTCAAAGAGAGTGAGATGCCAGCTCCTTTCATTCAGTCAGTAGCTTCAAACATTTCTGGTATATGAATAACATGTTTTTCAATGGCAAAAATCAATGAATATTGTAAATGCACAAACAGTAATTTCTCCGCATTGCAAGGTGCAATTCTGAAATTTTTTGCTTTTTCCCGCTCCTCTTAGCATGATAAAGAAGATTCAAAGAGAGTGAGGTGCCAGCTCCTTTCATTCAGTCAGTAGCTTCAAACATTTCTGGTATATGAATAACATGTTTTTCAATGGCAAAAATCAATGAATATTGTAAATGCACAAACAGTAATTTCTCCGCATTGCAAGGTGCAATTCTGAAATTTTTTGATTTTTCCTGCTCCTCTTAGCATGATAAAGAAGATTCAAAGAGAGTGAGATGCCGGCTCCTTTCATTCAGTCAGTAGCTTCAATCATTTCTGGACGTTTTTCAATGGCAAAAATCAATGAATATTGTAAATGCACAAACAGTAATTTCTCCGCATTGCAAGGTGCAATTCTGAAATTTTTTGCTTTTTCCTGCTCCTCTTAGCATGATAAAGAAGATTCAAAGAGAGTGAGATGCCAGCTCCTTTCATTCAGTCAGTAGCTTTAAACATTTCTGGTATATGAATAACATGATGTTTTTCAATGGCAAAAATCAATGAATATTGTAAATGCACAAACAGTAATTTCTCCGCATTGCAAGGTGCAATTCTGAAATTTTTTGCTTTTTCCTGCTCCTCTTAGCATGATAAAGAAGATTCAAAGAGAGTGAGATGCCAGCTCCTTTCATTCAGTCAGTAGCTTCAAACATTTCTGGTATATGAATAACATGATGTTTTTCAATGGCAAAAATCAATGAATATTGTAAATGCACAAACAGTAATTTCTCCGCATTGCAAGGTGCAAGTCTGAAATTTTTTGCTTTTTCCTGCTCCTCTTAGCATGATAAAGAAGATTCAAAGAGAGTGAGATGCCAGCTACTTTCATTCAGTCAGTAGCTTCAATCATTTCTGGATGTTTTTCAATGGTAAAAATCAATGAATATTGTAAATGCACAAACAGTAATTTCTCCACATTGCAAGGTGCAATTCTGAAATTTTTTGCTTTTTCCTGCTCCTCTTAGCATGATAAAGAAGATTCAAAGAGAGTGAGATGCCAGCTCCTTTCATTCAGTCAGTAGCTTCAAACATTTCTGGTATATGAATAACATGATGTTTTTCAATGGCAAAAATCAATGAATATTGTAAATGCACAAACAGTAATTTCTCCGCATTGCAAGGTGCAATTCTGAAATTTTTTGCTTTTTCCTGCTCCTCTTAGCATGATAAAGAAGATTCAAAGAGAGTGAGATGCCAGCTCCTTTCATTCAGTCAGTAGCTTCAATCATTTCTGGATGTTTTTCAATGGCAAAAATCAATGAATATTGTAAATGCACAAACTGTAATTTCTCCGCATTGCAAGGTGCAATTCTGAAATTTTTTGCTTTTTCCTGCTCCTCTTAGCATGATAAAGAAGATTCAAAGAGAGTGAGATGCCAGCTCCTTTCATTCAGTCAGTAGCTTCAATCATTTCTGGACGTTTTTCAGTGGCAAAAATCAATGAATATTGTAAATGCACAAACAGTAATTTCTCCGCATTGCAAGGTGCAATTCTGAAATTTTTTGCTTTTTCCTGCTCCTCTTAGCATGATAAAGAAGATTCAAAGAGAGTGAGATGCCAGCTCCTTTCATTCAGTCAGTACCTTCAATCATTTCTGGACGTTTTTCAATGGCAAAAATCAATGAATATTGTAAATGCACAAACAGTAATTTCTCCGCATTGCAAGGTGCAATTCTGAAATTTTTTGCTTTTTCCCGCTCCTCTTAGCATGATAAAGAAGATTCAAAGAGAGTGAGGTGCCAGCTCCTTTCATTCAGTCAGTAGCTTCAAACATTTCTGGTATATGAATAACATGTTTTTCAATGGCAAAAATCAATGAATATTGTAAATGCACAAACAGTAATTTCTCCGCATTGCAAGGTGCAATTCTGAAATTTTTTGATTTTTCCTGCTCCTCTTAGCATGATAAAGAAGATTCAAAGAGAGTGAGATGCCAGCTCCTTTCATTCAGTCAGTAGCTTCAATCATTCTGGACGTTTTTCAATGGCAAAAATCAATGAATATTGTAAATGCACAAACAGTAATTTCTCCGCATTGCAAGGTGCAATTCTGAAATTTTTTGCTTTTTCCTGCTCCTCTTAGCATGATAAAGAAGATTCAAAGAGAGTGAGATGCCAGCTCCTTTCATTCAGTCAGTAGCTTCAAACATTTCTGGTATATGAATAACATGATGTTTTTCAATGGCAAAAATCAATGAATATTGTAAATGCACAAACAGTAATTTCTCCGCATTGCAAGGTGCAAGTCTGAAATTTTTTGCTTTTTCCTGCTCCTCTTAGCATGATAAAGAAGATTCAAAGAGAGTGAGATGCCAGTTACTTTCATTCAGTCAGTAGCTTCAATCATTTCTGGACGTTTTTCAATGGTAAAAATCAATGAATATTGTAAATGCACAAACAGTAATTTCTCCACATTGCAAGGTGCAATTCTGAAATTTTTTGCTTTTTCCTGCTCCTCTTAGCATGATAAAGAAGATTCAAAGAGAGTGAGATGCCAGCTCCTTTCATTCAGTCAGTAGCTTCAAACATTTCTGGTATATGAATAACATGATGTTTTTCAATGGCAAAAATCAATGAATATTGTAAATGCACAAACAGTAATTTCTCCGCATTGCAAGGTGCAATTCTGAAATTTTTTGCTTTTTCCTGCTCCTCTTAGCATGATAAAGAAGATTCAAAGAGAGTGAGATGCCAGCTCCTTTCATTCAGTCAGTAGCTTCAAACATTTCTGGTATATGAATAACATGATGTTTTTCAATGGCAAAAATCAATGAATATTGTAAATGCACAAAAAGTAATTTCTCCGCATTGCAAGGTGCAATTCTGAAATTTTTTGCTTTTTCCTGCTCCTCTTAGCATGATAAAGAAGATTCAAAGAGAGTGAGATGCCAGCTCCTTTCATTCAGTCAGTAGCTTCAATCATTTCTGGATGTTTTTCAATGGCAAAAATCAATGAATATTGTAAATGCACAAACAGTAATTTCTCCGCATTGCAAGGTGCAATTCTGAAATTTTTTGCTTTTTCCTGCTCCTCTTAGCATGATAAAGAAGATTCAAAGAGAGTGAGATGTCAGCTCCTTTCATTCAGTCAGTAGCTTCAAACATTTCTGGTATATGAATAACATGATGTTTTTCAATGGCAAAAATCAATGAATATTGTAAATGCACAAACAGTAATTTCTCCGCATTGCAAGGTGCAATTCTGAAATTTTTTGCTTTTTCCTGCTCCTCTTAGCATGATAAAGAAGATTCAAAGAGAGTGAGATGCCAGCTCCTTTCATTCAGTCAGTAGCTTCAATCATTTCTGGATGTTTTTCAATGGCAAAAATCAATGAATATTGTAAATGCACAAACAGTAATTTCTCCGCATTGCAAGGTGCAATTCTGAAATTTTTTGCTTTTTCCTGCTCCTCTTAGCATGATAAAGAAGATTCAAAGAGAGTGAGATGCCAGCTCCTTTCGTTCAGTCAGTAGCTTCAATCATTTCTGGACGTTTTTCAATGGCAAAAATCATTGAATATTATAAATGCACAAACAGTAATTTCTCCGCATTGCAAGGTGCAATTCTGAAATTTTTTACTTTTTCCTGCTCCTCTTAGCATGATAAAGAAGATTCAAAGAGAGTGAGATGCCAGCTCCTTTCATTCAGTCAGTAGCTTCAATCATTTCTGGTATATGAATAACATGATGTTTTTCAATGGCAAAAATCAATGAATATTGTAAATGCACAAACAGTAATTTCTCCGCATTGCAAGGTGCAATTCTGAAATTTTTTGCTTTTTCCTGCTCCTCTTAGCATGATAAAGAAGATTCAAAGAGAGTGAGATGCCAGCTCCTTTCATTCAGTCAGTAGCTTCAATCATTTCTGGACGTTTTTCAATGGCAAAAATCAATGAATATTGTAAATGCACAAACTGTAATTTCTCCGCATTGCAAGGTGCAATTCTGAAATTTTTTGCTTTTTCCTGCTCCTCTTAGCATGATAAACAAGATTCAAAGAGAGTGAGATGCCAGTTCCTTTCATTCAGTCAGTAGCTTCAATCATTTCTGGATGTTTTTCAATGGCAAAAATCAATGAATATTGTAAATGCACAAACAGTAATTTCTCCGCATTGCAAGGTGCAATTCTGAAATTTTTTGCTTTTTCCTGCTCCTCTTAGCATGATAAAGAAGATTCAAAGAGAGTGAGATGCCAGCTCCTTTCATTCAGTCAGTAGCTTCAATCATTTCTGGACGTTTTTCAATGGCAAAAATCAATGAATATTGTAAATTCACAAACAGTAATTTCTCCGCATTGCAAGGTGCAATTCTGAAATTTTTTGCTTTTTCCTGCTCCTCTTAGCATGATAAAGAAGATTCAAAGAGAGTGAGATGCCAGCTCCTTTCATTCAGTCAGTAGCTTCAAACATTTCTGGTATATGAATAACATGATGTTTTTCAATGGCAAAAATCAATGAATATTGTAAATGCACAAACAGTAATTTCTCCGCATTGCAAGGTGCAATTCTGAAATTTTTTGCTTTTTCCTGCTCCTCTTAGCATGATAAAGAAGATTCAAAGAGAGTGAGATGCCAGCTCCTTTCGTTCAGTCAGTAGCTTCAATCATTTCTGGACGTTTTTCAATGGCAAAAATCATTGAATATTATAAATGCACAAACAGTAATTTCTCCGCATTGCAAGGTGCAATTCTGAAATTTTTTACTTTTTCCTGCTCCTCTTAGCATGATAAAGAAGATTCAAAGAGAGTGAGATGCCAGCTCCTTTCATTCAGTCAGTAGCTTCAATCATTTCTGGTATATGAATAACATGATGTTTTTCAATGGCAAAAATCAATGAATATTGTAAATGCACAAACAGTAATTTCTCCGCATTGCAAGGTGCAATTCTGAAATTTTTTGCTTTTTCCTGCTCCTCTTAGCATGATAAAGAAGATTCAAAGAGAGTGAGATGCCAGCTCCTTTCATTCAGTCAGTAGCTTCAATCATTTCTGGACGTTTTTCAATGGCAAAAATCAATGAATATTGTAAATGCACAAACAGTAATTTCTCCGCATTGCAAGGTGCAATTCTGAAATGTTTTGCTTTTTCCTGCTCCTCTTAGCATGATAAACAAGATTCAAAGAGAGTGAGATGCCAGCTCCTTTCATTCAGTCAGTAGCTTCAATCATTTCTGGACGTTTTTCAATGGCAAAAATCAATGAATATTGTAAATGCACAAACAGTAATTTCTCCGCATTGCAAGGTGCAATTCTGAAATTTTTTGCTTTTTCCTGCTCCTCTTAGCATGATAAAGAAGATTCAAAGAGAGTGAGATGCCAGCTCCTTTCATTCAGTCAGTAGCTTCAATCATTTCTGGACGTTTTTCAATGGCAAAAATCAATGAATATTGTAAATGCACAAACAGTAATTTCTCCGCATTGCAAGGTGCAATTCTGAAATTTTTTGCTTTTTCCTGCTCCTCTTAGCATGATAAAGAAGATTCAAAGAGAGTGAGATGCCAGCTCCTTTCATTCAGTCAGTAGCTTCAAACATTTCTGGTATATGAATAACATGATGTTTTTCAATGGCAAAAATCAATGAATATTGTAAATGCACAAACAGTAATTTGTCCGCATTGCAAGGTGCAATTCTGAAATTTTTTGCTTTTTCCTGCTCCTCTTAGCATGATAAAGAAGATTCAAAGAGAGTGAGATGCCAGCTCCTTTCGTTCAGTCAGTAGCTTCAAACATTTCTGGACGTTTTTCAATGGCAAAAATCATTTAATATTATAAATGCACAAACAGTAATTTCTCCGCATTGCAAGGTGCAATTCTGAAATTTTTTACTTTTTCCTGCTCCTCTTAGCATGATAAAGAAGATTCAAAGAGAGTGAGATGCCAGCTCCTTTCATTCAGTCAGTAGCTTCAAACATTTCTGGTATATGAAAAACATGTTTTTCAATGGCAAAAATCAATGAATATTGTAAATGCACAAACAGTAATATCTCCACATTGCAAGGTGCAATTCTGAAATTTTTTGCTTTTTCCTGATAATCCTAGCATGATAAAGAAGATTCAAAGAGAGTGAGATGCCAGCTCCTTTCATTCAGTCAGTAGCTTCAAACATTTCTGGACGTTTTTCAATGGCAAAAATCAATGAATATTGTAAATGCACAAACAGTAATATCTCCACATTGCAAGGTGCAATTCTGAAATTTTTTGCTTTTTCCTTTTAATCCTAGCATGATAAAGAAGATTCAAAGAGAGTGAGATGCCAGCTTCTTTCATTCAGTCAGTAGCTTCAAACATTTCTGGTATATGAAAAACATGTTTTTCAATGGCAAAAATCAATGAATATTGTAAATGCACAAACAGTAATATCTCCACATTGCAAGGTGCAATTCTGAAATTTTTTGCTTTTTCCTGCTAATCCTAGCATGATAAAGAAGATTCAAAGAGAGTGAGATGCCAGCTCCTTTCATTCAGTCAGTAGCTTCAAACATTTCTGGTATATGAAAAACGTTTTTCAATGGTAAAAATCAATGAATATTGTAAATGCACAAACAGTAATATCTCCACATTGCAAGGTGCAATTCTGAAATTTTTTGCTTTTTCCTGCTAATCCTAGCATGATAAAGAAGATTCAAAGAGAGTGAGATGCCAGCTCCTTTCATTCAGTCAGTAGCTTCAAACATTTCTGGTATATGAAAAACATGTTTTTCAATGGCAAAAATCAATGAATATTGTAAATGCACAAACAGTAATATCTCCACATTGCAAGGTGCAATTCTGAAATTTTTAGCTTTTTCCTGTTAATCCTAGCATGATAAAGAAGATTCAAAGAGAGTGAGATGCCAGCTCCTTTCAGTCAGTAGCTTCAAACATTTCTGGACGTTTTTCAATGGCAAAAATCAATGAATATTGTAAATGCACAAACAGTAATATCTCCACATTGCAAGGTGCAATTCTGAAATTTTTTGCTTTTTCCTGTTAATCCTAGCATGATAAAGAAGATTCAAAGAGAGTGAGATGCCAGCTCCTTTCATTCAGTCAGTAGCTTCAAACATTTCTGGTATATGAAAAACATGTTTTTCAATGGCAAAAATCAATGAATATTGTAAATGCACAAACAGTAATATCTCCACATTGCAAGGTGCAATTCTGAAATTTTTTGCTTTTTCCTGCTAATCCTAGCATGATAAAGAAGATTCAAAGAGAGTGAGATGCCAGCTCCTTTCATTCAGTCAGTAGCTTCAAACATTTCTGGTATATGAAAAACATGTTTTTCAATGGCAAAAATCAATGAATATTGTAAATGCACAAACAGTAATATCTCCACATTGCAAGGTGCAATTCTGAAATTTTTTGCTTTTTCCTGCTAATCCTAGCATGATAAAGAAGATTCAAAGAGAGTGAGATGCCAGCTCCTTTCATTCAGTCAGTAGCTTCAAACATTTCTGGCATATGAAAAACATGTTTTTCAATGGCAAAAATCAATGAATATTGTAAATGCACAAACAGTAATATCTCCACATTGCAAGGTGCAATTCTGAAATTTTTAGCTTTTTCCTGTTAATCCTAGCATGATAAAGAAGATTCAAAGAGAGTGAGATGCCTGCTCCTTTCATTCAGTCAGTAGCTTCAAACATTTCTGGACGTTTTTCAATGGCAAAAATCAATGAATATTGTAAATGCACAAACAGTAATATCTCCACATTGCAAGGTGCAATTCTGAAATTTTTTGCTTTTTCCTGTTAATCCTAGCATGATAAAGAAGATTCAAAGAGAGTGAGATGCCAGCTCCTTTCATTCAGTCAGTAGCTTCAAACATTTCTGGTATATGAAAAACGTTTTTCAATGGCAAAAATCAATGAATATTGTAAATGCACAAACAGTAATATCTCCACATTGCAAGGTGCAATTCTGAAATTTTTTGCTTTTTCCTGCTAATCCTAGCATGATAAAGAAGATTCAAAGAGAGTGAGATGCCAGCTCCTTTCATTCAGTCAGTAGCTTCAAACATTTCTGGACGTTTTTCAATGGCAAAAATCAATGAATATTGTAAATGCACAAACAGTAATATCTCCACATTGCAAGGTGCAATTCTGAAATTTTTTGCTTTTTCCTGCTAATCCTAGCATGATAAAGAAGATTCAAAGAGAGTGAGATGCCAGCTCCTTTCATTCAGTCAGTAGCTTCAAACATTTCTGGTATATGAAAAACATGTTTTTCAATGGCAAAAATCAATGAATATTGTAAATGCACAAACAGTAATATCTCCACATTGCAAGGTGCAATTCTGAAATTTTTTGCTTTTTCCTGCTAATCCTAGCATGATAAAGAAGATTCAAAGAGAGTGAGATGCCAGCTCCTTTCATTCAGTCAGTAGCTTCAAACATTTCTGGACGTTTTTCAATGGCAAAAATCAATGAATATTGTAAATGCACAAACAGTAATTTCTCCGCATTGCAAGGTGCAATTCTGAAATTTTTTGCTTTTTCCTGCTCCTCTTAGCATGATAAAGAAGATTCAAAGAGAGTGAGATGCCAGCTCCTTTCATTCAGTCAGTAGCTTCAATCATTTCTGGACGTTTTTCAATGGCAAAAATCAATGAATATTGTAAATGCACAAACAGTAATTTCTCCGCATTGCAAGGTGCAATTCTGAAATTTTTTGCTTTTTCCTGCTCCTCTTAGCATGATAAAGAAGATTCAAAGAGAGTGAGATGCCAGCTCCTTTCATTCAGTCAGTAGCTTCAAACATTTCTGGTATATGAATAACGATGTTTTTCAATGGCAAAAATCAATGAATATTGTAAATGCACAAAAAGTAATTTGTCCGCATTGCAAGGTGCAATTCTGAAATTTTTTGCTTTTTCCTGCTCCTCTTAGCATGATAAAGAAGATTCAAAGAGAGTGAGATGCCAGCTCCTTTCGTTCAGTCAGTAGCTTCAATCATTTCTGGACGTTTTTCAATGGCAAAAATCATTTAATATTATAAATGCACAAACAGTAATTTCTCCGCATTGCAAGGTGCAATTCTGAAATTTTTTACTTTTTCCTGCTCCTCTTAGCATGATAAAGAAGATTCAAAGAGAGTGAGATGCCAGCTCCTTTCATTCAGTCAGTAGCTTCAAACATTTCTGGTATATGAAAAACATGTTTTTCAATGGCAAAAATCAATGAATATTGTAAATGCACAAACAGTAATATCTCCACATTGCAAGGTGCAATTCTGAAATTTTTTGCTTTTTCCTGATAATCCTAGCATGATAAAGAAGATTCAAAGAGAGTGAGATGCCAGCTCCTTTCATTCAGTCAGTAGCTTCAAACATTTCTGGACGTTTTTCAATGGCAAAAATCAATGAATATTGTAAATGCACAAACAGTAATATCTCCACATTGCAAGGTGCAATTCTGAAATTTTTTGCTTTTTCCTGTTAATCCTAGCATGATAAAGAAGATTCAAAGAGAGTGAGATGCCAGCTTCTTTCATTCAGTCAGTAGCTTCAAACATTTCTGGTATATGAAAAACATGTTTTTCAATGGCAAAAATCAATGAATATTGTAAATGCACAAACAGTAATATCTCCACATTGCAAGGTGCAATTCTGAAATTTTTTGCTTTTTCCTGCTAATCCTAGCATGATAAAGAAGATTCAAAGAGAGTGAGATGCCAGCTCCTTTCATTCAGTCAGTAGCTTCAAACATTTCTGGTATATGAAAAACGTTTTTCAATGGTAAAAATCAATGAATATTGTAAATGCACAAACAGTAATATCTCCACATTGCAAGGTGCAATTCTGAAATTTTTTGCTTTTTCCTGCTAATCCTAGCATGATAAAGAAGATTCAAAGAGAGTGAGATGCCAGCTCCTTTCATTCAGTCAGTAGCTTCAAACATTTCTGGTATATGAAAAACATGTTTTTCAATGGCAAAAATCAATGAATATTGTAAATGCACAAACAGTAATATCTCCACATTGCAAGGTGCAATTCTGAAATTTTTAGCTTTTTCCTGTTAATCCTAGCATGATAAAGAAGATTCAAAGAGAGTGAGATGCCAGCTCCTTTCAGTCAGTAGCTTCAAACATTTCTGGACGTTTTTCAATGGCAAAAATCAATGAATATTGTAAATGCACAAACAGTAATATCTCCACATTGCAAGGTGCAATTCTGAAATTTTTTGCTTTTTCCTGTTAATCCTAGCATGATAAAGAAGATTCAAAGAGAGTGAGATGCCAGCTCCTTTCATTCAGTCAGTAGCTTCAAACATTTCTGGTATATGAAAAACATGTTTTTCAATGGCAAAAATCAATGAATATTGTAAATGCACAAACAGTAATATCTCCACATTGCAAGGTGCAATTCTGAAATTTTTTGCTTTTTCCTGCTAATCCTAGCATGATAAAGAAGATTTAAAGAGAGTGAGATGCCAGCTCCTTTCATTCAGTCAGTAGCTTCAAACATTTCTGGTATATGAAAAACATGTTTTTCAATGGCAAAAATCAATGAATATTGTAAATGCACAAACAGTAATATCTCCACATTGCAAGGTGCAATTCTGAAATTTTTTGCTTTTTCCTGCTAATCCTAGCATGATAAAGAAGATTCAAAGAGAGTGAGATGCCAGCTCCTTTCATTCAGTCAGTAGCTTCAAACATTTCTGGCATATGAAAAACATGTTTTTCAATGGCAAAAATCAATGAATATTGTAAATGCACAAACAGTAATATCTCCACATTGCAAGGTGCAATTCTGAAATTTTTAGCTTTTTCCTGTTAATCCTAGCATGATAAAGAAGATTCAAAGAGAGTGAGATGCCTGCTCCTTTCATTCAGTCAGTAGCTTCAAACATTTCTGGACGTTTTTCAATGGCAAAAATCAATGAATATTGTAAATGCACAAACAGTAATATCTCCACATTGCAAGGTGCATTTCTGAAATTTTTTGCTTTTTCCTGTTAATCCTAGCATGATAAAGAAGATTCAAAGAGAGTGAGATGCCAGCTCCTTTCATTCAGTCAGTAGCTTCAAACATTTCTGGTATATGAAAAACGTTTTTCAATGGCAAAAATCAATGAATATTGTAAATGCACAAACAGTAATATCTCCACATTGCAAGGTGCAATTCTGAAATTTTTTGCTTTTTCCTGCTAATCCTAGCATGATAAAGAAGATTCAAAGAGAGTGAGATGCCAGCTCCTTTCATTCAGTCAGTAGCTTCAAACATTTCTGGACGTTTTTCAATGGCAAAAATCAATGAATATTGTAAATGCACAAACAGTAATATCTCCACATTGCAAGGTGCAATTCTGAAATTTTTTGCTTTTTCCTGCTAATCCTAGCATGATAAAGAAGATTCAAAGAGAGTGAGATGCCAGCTCCTTTCATTCAGTCAGTAGCTTCAAACATTTCTGGTATATGAAAAACATGTTTTTCAATGGCAAAAATCAATGAATATTGTAAATGCACAAACAGTAATATCTCCACATTGCAAGGTGCAATTCTGAAATTTTTTGCTTTTTCCTGCTAATCCTAGCATGATAAAGAAGATTCAAAGAGAGTGAGATGCCAGCTCCTTTCATTCAGTCAGTAGCTTCAAACATTTCTGGACGTTTTTCAATGGCAAAAATCAATGAATATTGTAAATGCACAAACAGTAATATCTCCACATTGTAAGGTGCAATTCTGAAATTTTTTGCTTTTTCCTGCTAATCCTAGCATGATAAAGAAGATTCAAAGAGAGTGAGATGCCAGCTCCTTTCATTCAGTCAGTAGCTTCAAACATTTCTGGTATATGAAAAACATGTTTTTCAATGGCAAAAATCAATGAATATTGTAAATGCAGAAACAGTAATATCTCCACATTGCAAGGTGCAATTCTGAAATTTTTTGCTTTTTCCTGCTAATCCTAGCATGATAAAGAAGATTCAAAGAGAGTGAGATGCCAGCTCCTTTCATTCAGTCAGTAGCTTCAAACATTTCTGGACGTTTTTCAATGGGAAAAATCAATGAATATTGTAAATGCACAAACAGTGATATCTCCACATTGCAAGGTGCAATTCTGAAATTTTTTGCTTTTTCCTGTTAATCCTAGCATGATAAAGAAGATTCAAAGAGAGTGAGATGCCAGCTCCTTTCATTCAGTCAGTAGCTTCAAACATTTCTGGACGTTTTTCAATGGCAAAAATCAATGAATATTGTAAATGCACAAACAGTAATATCTCCTCATTGCAAGGTGCAATTCTGAAATTTTTTGCTTTTTCCTGCTAATCCTAGCATGATAAAGAAGATTCAAAGAGAGTGAGATGCCAGCTCCTTTCATTCAGTCAGTAGCTTCAAACATTTCTGGTATATGAAAAACATGTTTTTCAATGGCAAAAATCAATGAATATTGTAAATGCACAAACAGTAATATCTCCACATTGCAAGGTGCAATTCTGAAATTTTTTGCTTTTTCCTGCTAATCCTAGCATGATAAAGAAGATTCAAAGAGAGTGAGATGCCAGCTCCTTTCATTCAGTCAGTAGCTTCAAACATTTCTGGACGTTTTTCAATGGCAAAAATCAATGAATATTGTAAATGCACAAACAGTAATATCTCCACATTGCAAGGTGCAATTCTGAAATTTTTTGCTTTTTCCTGTTAATCCTAGCATGATAAAGAAGATTCAAAGAGAGTGAGATGCCAGCTCCTTTCATTCAGTCAGTAGCTTCAAACATTTCTGGTATATGAAAAACATGTTTTTCAATGGCAAAAATCAATGAATATTGTAAATGCACAAACAGTAATATCTCCACATTGCAAGGTGCAATTCTGAAATTTTTGCCATTGAAAAACATCATGTTATTCATATACCAGAAATGTTTGAAGCTACTGACTGAATGAAAGCAGCTGGCATCTCACTCTCTTTGAATCTTCTTTATCATGCTAAGAGGAGCAGGAAAAAGCAAAAAATTTCAGAATTGCACCTTGCAATGCGGAGAAATTACTGTTTGTGCATTTACAATATTCATTGATTTTTGCCATTGAAAAACGTCCAGAAATGATTGAAGCTACTGACTGAATGAAAGGAGCTGGCATCTCACTCTCTTTGAATCTTCTTTATCATGCTAAGAGGAGCAGGAAAAAGCAAAAAATTTCAGAATTGCACCTTGCAATGCGGAGAAATTACTGTTTGTGCATTTACAATATTCATTGATTTTTGCCATTGAAAAACATCATGTTATTCATATACCAGAAATGTTTGAAGCTACTGACTGAATGAAAGGAGCTGGCATCTCACTCTCTTTGAATCTTCTTTATCATGCTAAGAGGAGCAGGAAAAAGCAAAAAATTTCAGAATTGCACCTTGCAATGCGGAGAAATTACTGTTTGTGCATTTACAATATTCATTGATTTTTGCCATTGAAAAACATCATGTTATTCATATACCAGAAATTTTGAAGCTACTGACTGAATGAAAGGAGCTGGCATCTCACTCTCTTTGAATCTTCTTTATCATGCTAAGAGGAGCAGGAAAAAGCAAAAAATTTCAGAATTGCACCTTGCAATGCGGAGAAATTACTGTTTGTGCATTTACAATATTCATTGATTTTTGCCATTGAAAAACATCATGTTATTCATATACCAGAAATGTTTGAAGCTACTGACTGAATGAAAGGAGCTGGCATCTCACTCTCTTTGAATCTTCTTTATCATGCTAAGAGGAGCAGGAAAAAGCAAAAAATTTCAGAATTGCACCTTGCAATGCGGAGAAATTACTGTTTGTGCATTTACAATATTCATTGATTTTTGCCATTGAAAAACGTCCAGAAATGATTGAAGCTACTGACTGAATGAAAGGAGCTGGCATCTCACTCTCTTTGAATCTTCTTTATCATGCTAAGAGGAGCAGGAAAAAGCAAAAAATTTCAGAATTGCACCTTGCAATGCGGAGAAATTACTGTTTGTGCATTTACAATATTCATTGATTTTTGCCATTGAAAAACATCATGTTATTCATATACCAGAAATGTTTGAAGCTACTGACTGAATGAAAGGAGCTGGCATCTCACTCTCTTTGAATCTTCTTTATCATGCTAAGAGGAGCAGGAAAAAGCAAAAAATTTCAGAATTGCACCTTGCAATGCGGAGAAATTACTGTTTGTGCATTTACAATATTCATTGATTTTTGCCATTGAAAAACATCATGTTATTCATATACCAGAAATTTTGAAGCTACTGACTGAATGAAAGGAGCTGGCATCTCACTCTCTTTGAATCTTCTTTATCATGCTAAGAGGAGCAGGAAAAAGCAAAAAATTTCAGAATTGCACCTTGCAATGCGGAGAAATTACTGTTTGTGCATTTACAATATTCATTGATTTTTGCCATTGAAAAACATCATGTTATTCATATACCAGAAATGTTTGAAGCTACTGACTGAATGAAAGGAGCTGGCATCTCACTCTCTTTGAATCTTCTTTATCATGCTAAGAGGAGCAGGAAAAAGCAAAAAATTTCAGAATTGCACCTTGCAATGCGGAGAAATTACTGTTTGTGCATTTACAATATTCATTGATTTTTGCCATTGAAAAACATCATGTTATTCATATACCAGAAATGTTTGAAGCTACTGACTGAATGAAAGGAGCTGGCATCTCACTCTCTTTGAATCTTCTTTATCATGCTAAGAGGAGCAGGAAAAAGCAAAAAATTTCAGAATTGCACCTTGCAATGCGGAGAAATTACTGTTTGTGCATTTACAATATTCATTGATTTTTACCATTGAAAAACGTCCAGAAATGATTGAAGCTACTGACTGACCGAAAGGAGCTGGCATCTCACTCTCTTTGAATCTTCTTTAACATGCTAAGAGGAGCAGGAAAAAGCAAAAAATTTCAGAATTGCACCTTGCAATGCGGAGAAATTACTGTTTGTGCATTTACAATATTCATTGATTTTTGCCATTGAAAAACATCATGTTATTCATATACCAGAAATGTTTGAAGCTACTGACTGAATGAAAGGAGCTGGCATCTCACTCTCTTTGAATCTTCTTTATCATGCTAAGAGGAGCAGGAAAAAGCAAAAAATTTCAGAATTGCACCTTGCAATGCGGAGAAATTAGTGTTTGTGCATTTACAATATTCATTGATTTTTGCCATTGAAAAACGTCCAGAAATGATTGAATCTACTGACTGAATGAAAGGAGCTGGCATCTCACTCTCTTTGAATCTTCTTTATCATGCTAAGAGGAGCAGGAAAAAGCAAAAAATTTCAGAATTGCACCTTGCAATGCGGAGAAATTACTGTTTGTGCATTTACAAAATTCATTGATTTTTGCCATTGAAAAACATCATGTTATTCATATAACAGAAATGATTGAAGCTACTGACTGAATGAAAGGAGCTGGCATCTCACTCTCTTTGAATCTTCTTTATCATGCTAAGAGGAGCAGGAAAAAGCAAAAAATTTCAGAATTGCACCTTGCAATGCGGAGAAATTACTGTTTGTGCATTTACAATATTCATTGATTTTTGCCATTGAAAAACTTCCAGAAATGATTGAATCTACTGACTGAATGAAAGGAGCTGGCATCTCACTCTCTTTGAATCTTCTTTATCATGCTAAGAGGAGCAGGATAAAGCAAAAAATTTCAGAATTGCACCTTGCAATGCGGAGAAATTACTGTTTGTGCATTTACAATATTCATTGATTTTTGCCATTGAAAAACATCATGTTATTCATATACCAGAAATGATTGAAGCTACTGACTGATTGAAAGTAGCTGGCATCTCACTCTCTT
Source organism: Phyllobates terribilis (assembly GCF_046119375.1). Classification (NCBI taxonomy): domain Eukaryota; kingdom Metazoa; phylum Chordata; class Amphibia; order Anura; family Dendrobatidae; genus Phyllobates; species Phyllobates terribilis. The sequence continues at coordinate 281,656 of NW_027363543.1, forward strand.
TGAATCTTCTTTATCATGCTAAGAGGAGCAGGAAAAAGCAAAAAATTTCAGAATTGCACCTTGCAATGCGGAGAAATTACTGTTTGTGCATTTACAATATTCATTGATTTTTGCAATTGAAAAACGTCCAGAAATGATTGAAGCTACTGACTGAATGAAAGGAGCTGGCATCTCACTCTCTTTGAATCTTCTTTATCATGCTAAGAGGAGCAGGAAAAAGCAAAAAATTTCAGAATTGCACCTTGCAATGCGGAGAAATTACTGTTTGTGCATTTACAATATTCATTGATTTTTGCCATTGAAAAACGTCCAGAAATGATTGAAGCTACTGACTGAATGAAAGGAGCTGTTATCTCACTCTCTTTGAATCTTGTTTATCATGCTAAGAGGAGCAGGAAAAAGCAAAAAATTTCAGAATTTCACCTTGCAATGCGGAGAAATTACTGTTTGTGCATTTACAATATTCATTGATTTTTGCCATTGAAAAACATCATGTTATTCATATACCAGAAATGATTGAAGCTACTGACTGAATGAAAGGAGCTGACATCTCACTCTCTTTGAATCTTCTTTATCATGCTAAGAGGAGCAGGAAAAAGTAAAAAATTTCAGCATTGCACCTTGCAATGCGGAGAAATTACTGTTTGTGCATTTACAATATTCAATGATTTTTGCCATTGAAAAACGTCCAGAAATGATTGAAGCTACTGACTGAACGAAAGGAGCTGGCATCTCACTATCTTTGAATCTTCTTTATCATGCTAAGAGGAGCAGGAAAAAGCAAAAAATTTCAGAATTGCACCTTGCAATGCGGAGAAATTACTGTTTGTGCATTTACAATATTCATTGATTTTTGCCATTGAAAAACATCATGTTATTCATATACCAGAAATGTTTGAAGCTACTGACTGAATGAAAGCAGCTGGCATCTCACTCTCTTTGAATCTTCTTTATCATGCTAAGAGGAGCAGGGAAAAGAAAAAATTTCAGAATTGCACCTTGCAATGCGGAGAAATTACTGTTTGTGCATTTACAATATTCATTGATTTTTGCCATTGAAAAACGTCCAGAAATGATTGAAGCTACTGACTGAATGAAAGGAGCTGGCATCTCACTCTCTTTGAATCTTCTTTATCATGCTAAGAGGAGCAGGAAAAAGCAAAAAATTTCAGAATTGCACCTTGCAATGCGGAGAAATTACTGTTTGTGCATTTACAATATTCATTGATTTTTGCCATTGAAAAACATCATGTTATTCATATACCAGAAATGTTTGAAGCTACTGACTGAATGAAAGGAGCTGGCATCTCACTCTCTTTGAATCTTCTTTATCATGCTAAGAGGAGCAGGAAAAAGCAAAAAATTTCAGAATTGCACCTTGCAATGCGGAGAAATTACTGTTTGTGCATTTACAATATTCATTGATTTTTGCCATTGAAAAACGTCCAGAAATGATTGAAGCTACTGACTGAATGAAAGGAGCTGGCATCTCACTCTCTTTGAATCTTCTTTATCATGCTAAGAGGAGCAGGAAAAAGAAAAAAATTTCAGAATTGCACCTTGCAATGCGGAGAAATTACTGTTTGTGCATTTACAATATTCATTGATTTTTGCCATTGAAAAACGTCCAGAAATGATTGAAGCTACTGACTGAATGAAAGGAGCTGGCATCTCACTCTCTTTGAATCTTCTTTATCATGCTAAGAGGAGCAGGAAAAAGCAAAAAATTTCAGAATTGCACCTTGCAATGCGGAGAAATTATTGTTTGTGCATTTACAATATTCATTGATTTTTGCCATTGAAAAACATCATGTTATTCATATACCAGAAATGTTTGAAGCTACTGACTGAATGAAAGGAGCTGGCATCTCACTCTCTTTGAATCTTCTTTATCATGCTAAGAGGAGCAGGAAAAAGCAAAAAATTTCAGAATTGCACCTTGCAATGCGGAGAAATTACTGTTTGTGCATTTACAATATTCATTGATTTTTGCCATTGAAAAACATCATGTTATTCATATACCAGAAATGTTTGAAGCTACTGACTGAATGAAAGGAGCTGGCATCTCACTCTCTTTGAATCTTCTTTATCATGCTAAGAGGAGCAGGAAAAAGCAAAAAATTTCAGAATTGCACCTTGCAATGCGGAGAAATTACTGTTTGTGCATTTACAATATTCATTGATTTTTGCCATTGAAAAACGTCCAGAAATGATTGAAGCTACTGACTGAATGAAAGGAGCTGGCATCTCACTCTCTTTGAATCTTCTTTATCATGCTAAGAGGAGCAGGAAAAAGCAAAAAATTTCAGAATTGCACCTTGCAATGCGGAGAAATTACTGTTTGTGCATTTACAATATTCATTGATTTTTGCCATTGAAAAACATCATGTTATTCATATACCAGAAATGTTTGAAGCTACTGACTGAATGAAAGGAGCTGGCATCTCACTCTCTTTGAATCTTCTTTATCATGCTAAGAGGAGCAGGAAAAAGCAAAAAATTTCAGAATTGCACCTTGCAATGCGGAGAAATTACTGTTTGTGCATTTACAATATTCATTGATTTTTACCATTGAAAAACGTCCAGAAATGATTGAAGCTACTGACTGACCGAAAGGAGCTGGCATCTCACTCTCTTTGAATCTTCTTTAACATGCTAAGAGGAGCAGGAAAAAGCAAAAAATTTCAGAATTGCACCTTGCAATGCGGAGAAATTACTGTTTGTGCATTTACAATATTCATTGATTTTTGCCATTGAAAAACATCATGTTATTCATATACCAGAAATGTTTGAAGCTACTGACTGAATGAAAGGAGCTGGCATCTCACTCTCTTTGAATCTTCTTTATCATGCTAAGAGGAGCAGGAAAAAGCAAAAAATTTCAGAATTGCACCTTGCAATGCGGAGAAATTAGTGTTTGTGCATTTACAATATTCATTGATTTTTGCCATTGAAAAACGTCCAGAAATGATTGAATCTACTGACTGAATGAAAGGAGCTGGCATCTCACTCTCTTTGAATCTTCTTTATCATGCTAAGAGGAGCAGGAAAAAGCAAAAAATTTCAGAATTGCACCTTGCAATGCGGAGAAATTACTGTTTGTGCATTTACAAAATTCATTGATTTTTGCCATTGAAAAACATCATGTTATTCATATAACAGAAATGATTGAAGCTACTGACTGAATGAAAGGAGCTGGCATCTCACTCTCTTTGAATCTTCTTTATCATGCTAAGAGGAGCAGGAAAAAGCAAAAAATTTCAGAATTGCACCTTGCAATGCGGAGAAATTACTGTTTGTGCATTTACAATATTCATTGATTTTTGCCATTGAAAAACTTCCAGAAATGATTGAAGCTACTGACTGAATGAAAGGAGCTGGCATCTCACTCTCTTTGAATCTTCTTTATCATGCTAAGAGGAGCAGGATAAAGCAAAAAATTTCAGAATTGCACCTTGCAATGCGGAGAAATTACTGTTTGTGCATTTACAATATTCATTGATTTTTGCCATTGAAAAACATCATGTTATTCATATACCAGAAATGATTGAAGCTACTGACTGATTGAAAGTAGCTGGCATCTCACTCTCTTTGAATCTTCTTTATCATGCTAAGAGGAGCAGGAAAAAGCAAAAAATTTCAGAATTGCACCTTGCAATGCGGAGAAATTACTGTTTGTGCATTTACAATATTCATTGATTTTTGCAATTGAAAAACGTCCAGAAATGATTGAAGCTACTGACTGAATGAAAGGAGCTGGCATCTCACTCTCTTTGAATCTTCTTTATCATGCTAAGAGGAGCAGGAAAAAGCAAAAAATTTCAGAATTGCACCTTGCAATGCGGAGAAATTACTGTTTGTGCATTTACAATATTCATTGATTTTTGCCATTGAAAAACGTCCAGAAATGATTGAAGCTACTGACTGAATGAAAGGAGCTGTTATCTCACTCTCTTTGAATCTTGTTTATCATGCTAAGAGGAGCAGGAAAAAGCAAAAAATTTCAGAATTTCACCTTGCAATGCGGAGAAATTACTGTTTGTGCATTTACAATATTCATTGATTTTTGCCATTGAAAAACATCATGTTATTCATATACCAGAAATGATTGAAGCTACTGACTGAATGAAAGGAGCTGACATCTCACTCTCTTTGAATCTTCTTTATCATGCTAAGAGGAGCAGGAAAAAGTAAAAAATTTCAGCATTGCACCTTGCAATGCGGAGAAATTACTGTTTGTGCATTTACAATATTCAATGATTATTGCCATTGAAAAACGTCCAGAAATGATTGAAGCTACTGACTGAACGAAAGGAGCTGGCATCTCACTATCTTTGAATCTTCTTTATCATGCTAAGAGGAGCAGGAAAAAGCAAAAAATTTCAGAATTGCACCTTGCAATGCGGAGAAATTACTGTTTGTGCATTTACAATATTCATTGATTTTTGCCATTGAAAAACATCATGTTATTCATATACCAGAAATGTTTGAAGCTACTGACTGAATGAAAGCAGCTGGCATCTCACTCTCTTTGAATCTTCTTTATCATGCTAAGAGGAGCAGGAAAAAGCAAAAAATTTCAGAATTGCACCTTGCAATGCGGAGAAATTACTGTTTGTGCATTTACAATATTCATTGATTTTTGCCATTGAAAAACGTCCAGAAATGATTGAAGCTACTGACTGAATGAAAGGAGCTGGCATCTCACTCTCTTTGAATCTTCTTTATCATGCTAAGAGGAGCAGGAAAAAGCAAAAAATTTCAGAATTGCACCTTGCAATGCGGAGAAATTACTGTTTGTGCATTTACAATATTCATTGATTTTTGCCATTGAAAAACATCATGTTATTCATATACCAGAAATGTTTGAAGCTACTGACTGAATGAAAGGAGCTGGCATCTCACTCTCTTTGAATCTTCTTTATCATGCTAAGAGGAGCAGGAAAAAGCAAAAAATTTCAGAATTGCACCTTGCAATGCGGAGAAATTACTGTTTGTGCATTTACAATATTCATTGATTTTTGCCATTGAAAAACGTCCAGAAATGATTGAAGCTACTGACTGAATGAAAGGAGCTGGCATCTCACTCTCTTTGAATCTTCTTTATCATGCTAAGAGGAGCAGGAAAAAGAAAAAAATTTCAGAATTGCACCTTGCAATGCGGAGAAATTACTGTTTGTGCATTTACAATATTCATTGATTTTTGCCATTGAAAAACGTCCAGAAATGATTGAAGCTACTGACTGAATGAAAGGAGCTGGCATCTCACTCTCTTTGAATCTTCTTTATCATGCTAAGAGGAGCAGGAAAAAGCAAAAAATTTCAGAATTGCACCTTGCAATGCGGAGAAATTATTGTTTGTGCATTTACAATATTCATTGATTTTTGCCATTGAAAAACATCATGTTATTCATATACCAGAAATGTTTGAAGCTACTGACTGAATGAAAGGAGCTGGCATCTCACTCTCTTTGAATCTTCTTTATCATGCTAAGAGGAGCAGGAAAAAGCAAAAAATTTCAGAATTGCACCTTGCAATGCGGAGAAATTACTGTTTGTGCATTTACAATATTCATTGATTTTTGCCATTGAAAAACGTCCAGAAATGATTGAAGCTACTGACTGAATGAAAGGAGCTGGCATCTCACTCTCTTTGAATCTTCTTTATCATGCTAAGAGGAGCAGGAAAAAGCAAAAAATTTCAGAATTGCACCTTGCAATGCGGAGAAATTACTGTTTGTGCATTTACAATATTCATTGATTTTTGCCATTGAAAAACATCATGTTATTCATATACCAGAAATGTTTGAAGCTACTGACTGAATGAAAGGAGCTGGCATCTCACTCTCTTTGATTCTTCTTTATCATGCTAAGAGGAGCAGGAAAAAGCAAAAAATTTCAGAATTGCACCTTGCAATGCGGAGAAATTACTGTTTGTGCATTTACAATATTCATTGATTTTTACCATTGAAAAACGTCCAGAAATGATTGAAGCTACTGACTGACCGAAAGGAGCTGGCATCTCACTCTCTTTGAATCTTCTTTAACATGCTAAGAGGAGCAGGAAAAAGCAAAAAATTTCAGAATTGCACCTTGCAATGCGGAGAAATTACTGTTTGTGCATTTGCAATATTCATTGATTTTTGCCATTGAAAAACATCATGTTATTCATATACCAGAAATGTTTGAAGCTACTGACTGAATGAAAGGAGCTGGCATCTCACTCTCTTTGAATCTTCTTTATCATGCTAAGAGGAGCAGGAAAAAGCAAAAAATTTCAGAATTGCACCTTGCAATGCGGAGAAATTACTGTTTGTGCATTTACAAAATTCATTGATTTTTGCCATTGAAAAACATCATGTTATTCATATACCAGAAATGATTGAAGCTACTGACTGAATGAAAGGAGCTGGCATCTCACTCTCTTTGAATCTTCTTTATCATGCTAAGAGGAGCAGGAAAAAGCAAAAAATTTCAGAATTGCACCTTGCAATGCGGAGAAATTACTGTTTGTGCATTTACAATATTCATTGATTTTTGCCATTGAAAAACTTCCAGAAATGATTGAAGCTACTGACTGAATGAAAGGAGCTGGCATCTCACTCTCTTTGAATCTTCTTTATCATGCTAAGAGGAGCAGGATAAAGCAAAAAATTTCAGAATTGCACCTTGCAATGCGGAGAAATTACTGTTTGTGCATTTACAATATTCATTGATTTTTGCCATTGAAAAACATCATGTTATTCATATACCAGAAATGATTGAAGCTACTGACTGAATGAAAGTAGCTGGCATCTCACTCTCTTTGAATCTTCTTTATCATGCTAAGAGGAGCAGGAAAAAGCAAAAAATTTCAGAATTGCACCTTGCAATGCGGAGAAATTACTGTTTGTGCATTTACAATATTCATTGATTTTTGCAATTGAAAAACGTCCAGAAATGATTGAAGCTACTGACTGAATGAAAGGAGCTGGCATCTCACTCTCTTTGAATCTTCTTTATCATGCTAAGAGGAGCAGGAAAAAGCAAAAAATTTCAGAATTGCACCTTGCAATGCGGAGAAATTACTGTTTGTGCATTTACAATATTCATTGATTTTTGCCATTGAAAAACGTCCAGAAATGATTGAAGCTACTGACTGAATGAAAGGAGCTGTTATCTCACTCTCTTTGAATCTTGTTTATCATGCTAAGAGGAGCAGGAAAAAGCAAAAAATTTCAGAATTTCACCTTGCAATGCGGAGAAATTACTGTTTGTGCATTTACAATATTCATTGATTTTTGCCATTGAAAAACATCATGTTATTCATATACCAGAAATGATTGAAGCTACTGACTGAATGAAAGGAGCTGACATCTCACTCTCTTTGAATCTTCTTTATCATGCTAAGAGGAGCAGGAAAAAGTAAAAAATTTCAGAATTGCACCTTGCAATGCGGAGAAATTACTGTTTGTGCATTTACAATATTCAATGATTTTTGCCATTGAAAAACGTCCAGAAATGATTGAAGCTACTGACTGAACGAAAGGAGCTGGCATCTCACTCTCTTTGAATCTTCTTTATCATGCTAAGAGGAGCAGGAAAAAGCAAAAAATTTCAGAATTGCACCTTGCAATGCGGAGAAATTACTGTTTGTGCATTTACAATATTCATTGATTTTTGCCATTGAAAAACATCATGTTATTCATATACCAGAAATGTTTGAAGCTACTGACTGAATGAAAGCAGCTGGCATCTCACTCTCTTTGAATCTTCTTTATCATGCTAAGAGGAGCAGGAAAAAGCAAAAAATTTCAGAATTGCACCTTGCAATGCGGAGAAATTACTGTTTGTGCATTTACAATATTCATTGATTTTTGCCATTGAAAAACGTCCAGAAATGATTGAAGCTACTGACTGAATGAAAGGAGCTGGCATCTCACTCTCTTTGAATCTTCTTTATCATGCTAAGAGGAGCAGGAAAAAGCAAAAAATTTCAGAATTGCACCTTGCAATGCGGAGAAATTACTGTTTGTGCATTTACAATATTCATTGATTTTTGCCATTGAAAAACATCATGTTATTCATATACCAGAAATGTTTGAAGCTACTGACTGAATGAAAGGAGCTGGCATCTCACTCTCTTTGAATCTTCTTTATCATGCTAAGAGGAGCAGGAAAAAGCAAAAAATTTCAGAATTGCACCTTGCAATGCGGAGAAATTACTGTTTGTGCATTTACAATATTCATTGATTTTTGCCATTGAAAAACGTCCAGAAATGATTGAAGCTACTGACTGAATGAAAGGAGCTGGCATCTCACTCTCTTTGAATCTTCTTTATCATGCTAAGAGGAGCAGGAAAAAGCAAAAAATTTCAGAATTGCACCTTGCAATGCGGAGAAATTACTGTTTGTGCATTTACAATATTCATTGATTTTTGCCATTGAAAAACGTCCAGAAATGATTGAAGCTACTGACTGAATGAAAGGAGCTGGCATCTCACTCTCTTTGAATCTTCTTTATCATGCTAAGAGGAGCAGGAAAAAGCAAAAAATTTCAGAATTGCACCTTGCAATGCGGAGAAATTATTGTTTGTGCATTTACAATATTCATTGATTTTTGCCATTGAAAAACATCATGTTATTCATATACCAGAAATGTTTGAAGCTACTGACTGAATGAAAGGAGCTGGCATCTCACTCTCTTTGAATCTTCTTTATCATGCTAAGAGGAGCAGGAAAAAGCAAAAAATTTCAGAATTGCACCTTGCAATGCGGAGAAATTACTGTTTGTGCATTTACAATATTCATTGATTTTTGCCATTGAAAAACGTCCAGAAATGATTGAAGCTACTGACTGAATGAAAGGAGCTGGCATCTCACTCTCTTTGAATCTTCTTTATCATGCTAAGAGGAGCAGGAAAAAGCAAAAAATTTCAGAATTGCAACTTGCAATGCGGAGAAATTACTGTTTGTGCATTTACAATATTCATTGATTTTTGCCATTGAAAAACTTCCAGAAATGATTGAAGCTACTGACTGAATGAAAGGAGCTGGCATCTCACTCTCTTTGAATCTTCTTTATCATGCTAAGAGGAGCAGGAAAAAGCAAAAAATTTCAGAATTGCACCTTGCAATGCGGAGAAATTACTGTTTGTGCATTTACAATATTCATTGATTTTTGCCATTGAAAAACGTTCAGAAATGATTGAAGCTACTGACTGAATGAAAGGAGCTGGCATCTCACTCTCTTTGAATCTTCTTTATCATGCTAAGAGGAGCAGGAAAAAGCAAAAAATTTCAGAATTGCACCTTGCAATGCGGAGAAATTACTGTTTGTGCATTTACAATATTCATTGATTTTTGCCATTGAAAAACATCATGTTATTCATATACCAGAAATGTTTGAAGCTACTGACTGAATGAAAGGAGCTGGCATCCCACTCTCTTTGAATCTTCTTTATCATGCTAAGAGGAGCAGGAAAAAGCAAAAAATTTCAGAATTGCACCTTGCAATGCGGAGAAATTACTGTTTTGTGCATTTACAATATTCATTGATTTTTGCCATTGAAAAATGTCCAGAAATGATTGAAGCTACTGACTGAATGAAAGGAGCTGGCATCTCACTCTCTTTGAATCTTCTTTATCATGCTAAGAGGAGCAGGAAAAAGCAAAAAATTTCAGAATTGCACCTTGCAATGCGGAGAAATTACTGTTTGTGCATTTACAATATTCATTGATTTTTGCCATTGAAAAACATCATGTTATTCATATACCAGAAATGTTTGAAGCTACTGACTGAATGAAAGGAGCTGGCATCTCACTCTCTTTGAATCTTCTTTATCATGCTAAGAGGAGCAGGAAAAAGCAAAAAATTTCAGAATTGCACCTTGCAATGCGGAGAAATTACTGTTTGTGCATTTACAATATTCACTGATTTTTGCCATTGAAAAACGTCCAGAAATGATTGAAGCTACTGACTGAATGAAAGGAGCTGGCATCTCACTCTCTTTGAATCTTCTTTATCATGCTAAGAGGAGCAGGAAAAAGCAAAAAATTTCAGAATTGCACCTTGCAATGCGGAGAAATTACTGTTTGTGCATTTACAATATTCATTGATTTTTGCCATTGAAAAACGTCCAGAAATGATTGAAGCTACTGACTGAATGAAAGGAGCTGGCATCTCACTCTCTTTGAATCTTCTTTATCATGCTAAGAGGAGCAGGAAAAAGCAAAAAATTTCAGAATTGCACCTTGCAATGCGGAGAAATTACTGTTTGTGCATTTACAATATTCATTAATTTTTGCCATTGAAAAACTTCCAGAAATGATTGAAGCTACTGACTGAATGAAAGGAGCTGGCATCTCACTCTCTTTGAATCTTCTTTACCATGCTAAGAGGAGCAGGAAAAAGCAAAAAATTTCAGAATTGCACCTTGCAATGCGGAGAAATTACTGTTTGTGCATTTACAATATTCATTGATTTTTGCCATTGAAAAACGTCCAGAAATGATTGAAGCTACTGACTGAATGAAAGGAGCTGGCATCTCACTCTCTTTGAATCTTCTTTATCATGCTAAGAGGAGCAGGAAAAAGCAAAAAATTTCAGAATTGCACCTTGCAATGCGGAGAAATTACTGTTTGTGCATTTACAATATTCATTGATTTTTGCCATTGAAAAACTTCCAGAAATGATTGAAGCTACTGACTGAATGAAAGGAGCTGGCATCTCACTCTCTTTGAATCTTCTTTATCATGCTAAGAGGAGCAGGAAAAAGCAAAAAATTTCAGAATTGCACCTTGCAATGCGGAGAAATTACTGTTTGTGCATTTACAATATTCATTGATTTTTGCCATTGAAAAACGTCCAGAAATGATTGAAGCTACTGACTGAATGAAAGGAGCTGGCATCTCACTCTCTTTGAATCTTCTTTATCATGCTAAGAGGAGCAGGAAAAAGCAAAAAATTTCAGAATTGCACCTTGCAATGCGGAGAAATTACTGTTTGTGCATTTACAATATTCATTGATTTTTGCCATTGAAAAACATCATGTTATTCATATACCAGAAATGTTTGAAGCTACTGACTGAATGAAAGGAGCTGGCATCTCACTCTCTTTGAATCTTCTTTATCATGCTAAGAGGAGCAGGAAAAAGCAAAAAATTTCAGAATTGCACCTTGCAATGCGGAGAAATTACTGTTTGTGCATTTACAATATTCACTGATTTTTGCCATTGAAAAACGTCCAGAAATGATTGAAGCTACTGACTGAATGAAAGGAACTGGCATCTCACTCTCTTTGAATCTTCTTTATCATGCTAAGAGGAGCAGGAAAAAGCAAAAAATTTCAGAATTGCACCTTGCAATGCGGAGAAATTACTGTTTGTGCATTTACAATATTCATTGATTTTTGCCATTGAAAAACGTCCAGAAATGATTGAAGCTACTGACTGAATGAAAGGAGCTGGCATCTCACTCTCTTTGAATCTTCTTTATCATGCTAAGAGGAGCAGGAAAAAGCAAAAAATTTCAGAATTGCACCTTGCAATGCGGAGAAATTACTGTTTGTGCATTTACAATATTCATTGATTTTTGCCATTGAAAAACGTCCAGAAATGATTGAAGCTACTGACTGAATGAAAGGAGCTGGCATCTCACTCTCTTTGAATCTTCTTTATCATGCTAAGAGGAGCAGGAAAAAGCAAAAAATTTCAGAATTGCACCTTGCAATGCGGAGAAATTACTGTTTGTGCATTTACAATATTCATTGATTTTTGCCATTGAAAAACATCATGTTATTCATATACCAGAAATGTTTGAAGCTACTGACTGAATGAAAGGAGCTGGCATCTCACTCTCTTTGAATCTTCTTTATCATGCTAAGAGGAGCAGGAAAATGCAAAAAATTTCAGAATTGCACCTTGCAATGCGGAGAAATTACTGTTTATGCATTTACAATATTCATTGATTTTTGCCATTGAAAAACGTCCAGAAATGATTGAAGCTACTGACTGAATGAAAGGAGCTGGCATCTCACTCTCTTTGAATCTTCTTTATCATGCTAAGAGGAGCAGGAAAAAGCAAAAAATTTCAGAATTGCACCTTGCAATGCGGAGAAATTACTGTTTGTGCATTTACAATATTCATTGATTTTTGCCATTGAAAAACATCATGTTATTCATATACCAGAAATGTTTGAAGCTACTGACTGAATGAAAGGAGCTGGCATCTCACTCTCTTTGAATCTTCTTTATCATGCTAAGAGGAGCAGGAAAAAGCAAAAAATTTCAGAATTGCACCTTGCAATGCGGAGAAATTACTGTTTGTGCATTTACAATATTCACTGATTTTTGCCATTGAAAAACGTCCAGAAATGATTGAAGCTACTGACTGAATGAAAGGAGCTGGCATCTCACTCTCTTTGAATCTTCTTTATCATGCTAAGAGGAGCAGGAGAAAGCAAAAAATTTCAGAATTGCACCTTGCAATGCGGAGAAATTACTGTTTGTGCATTTACAATATTCATTGATTTTTGCCATTGAAAAACGTCCAGAAATGATTGAAGCTACTGACTGAATGAAAGGAGCTGGCATCTCACTCTCTTTGAATCTTCTTTATCATGCTAAGAGGAGCAGGAAAAAGCAAAAAATTTCAGAATTGCACCTTGCAATGCGGAGAAATTACTGTTTGTGCATTTACAATATTCATTAATTTTTGCCATTGAAAAACTTCCAGAAATGATTGAAGCTACTGACTGAATGAAAGGAGCTGGCATCTCACTCTCTTTGAATCTTCTTTATCATGCTAAGAGGAGCAGGAAAAAGCAAAAAATTTCAGAATTGCACCTTGCAATGCGGAGAAATTACTGTTTGTGCATTTACAATATTCATTGATTTTTGCCATTGAAAAACGTCCAGAAATGATTGAAGCTACTGACTGAATGAAAGGAGCTGGCATCTCACTCTCTTTGAATCTTCTTTATCATGCTAAGAGGAGCAGGAAAAAGCAAAAAATTTCAGAATTGCACCTTGCAATGCGGAGAAATTACTGTTTGTGCATTTACAATATTCATTGATTTTTGCCATTGAAAAACTTCCAGAAATGATTGAAGCTACTGACTGAATGAAAGGAGCTGGCATCTCACTCTCTTTGAATCTTATTTATCATGCTAAGAGGAGCAGGAAAAAGCAAAAAATTTCAGAATTGCACCTTGCAATGCGGAGAAATTACTGTTTGTGCATTTACAATATTCATTGATTTTTGCCATTGAAAAACATCATGTTATTCATATACCAGAAATGTTTGAAGCTACTGACTGAATGAAAGGAGCTGGCATCTCACTCTCTTTGAATCTTCTTTATCATGCTAAGAGGAGCAGGAAAAAGCAAAAAATTTCAGAATTGCACCTTGCAATGCGGATAAATTACTGTTTGTGCATTTACAATATTCATTGATTTTTGCCATTGAAAAACATCATGTTATTCATATACCAGAAATGATTGAAGCTACTGACTGAATGAAAGGAGCTGGCATCTCACTCTCTTTGAATCTTCTTTATCATGCTAAGAGGAGCAGGAAAAAGCAAAAAATTTCAGAATTGCACCTTGCAATGCGGAGAAATTACTGTTTGTGCATTTACAATATTCATTGATTTTTACCATTGAAAAACATCATGTTATTCATATACCAGAAATGTTTGAAGCTACTGACTGAATGAAAGGAGCTGGCATCTCACTCTCTTTGAATCTCTTTATCATGCTAAGAGGAGCAGGAAAAAGCAAAAAATTTCAGAATTGCACCTTGCAATGCGGAGAAATTACTGTTTGTGCATTTACAATATTCATTGATTTTTGCCATTGAAAAACGTCCAGAAATGATTGAAGCTACTGACTGAATGAAAGGAGCTGGCATCTCACTCTCTTTGAATCTTCTTTATCATGCTAAGAGGAGCAGGAAAAAGCAAAAAATTTCAGAATTGCACCTTGCAATGCGGAGAAATTACTGTTTGTGCATTTACAATATTCATTGATTTTTGCCATTGAAAAACTTCCAGAAATGATTGAAGCTACTGACTGAATGAAAGGAGCTGGCATCTCACTCTCTTTGAATCTTCTTTATCATGCTAAGAGGAGCAGGAAAAAGCAAAAAATTTCAGAATTGCACCTTGCAATGCGGAGAAATTACTGTTTGTGCATTTACAATATTCATTGATTTTTGCCATTGAAAAACGTTCAGAAATGATTGAAGCTACTGACTGAATGAAAGGAGCTGGCATCTCACTCTCTTTGAATCTTCTTTATCATGCTAAGAGGAGCAGGAAAAAGCAAAAAATTTCAGAATTGCACCTTGCAATGCGGAGAAATTACTGTTTGTGCATTTACAATATTCATTGATTTTTGCCATTGAAAAACATCATGTTATTCATATACCAGAAATGTTTGAAGCTACTGACTGAATGAAAGGAGCTGGCATCCCACTCTCTTTGAATCTTCTTTATCATGCTAAGAGGAGCAGGAAAAAGCAAAAAATTTCAGAATTGCACCTTGCAATGCGGAGAAATTACTGTTTTGTGCATTTACAATATTCATTGATTTTTGCCATTGAAAAATGTCCAGAAATGATTGAAGCTACTGACTGAATGAAAGGAGCTGGCATCTCACTCTCTTTGAATCTTCTTTATCATGCTAAGAGGAGCAGGAAAAAGCAAAAAATTTCAGAATTGCACCTTGCAATGCGGAGAAATTACTGTTTGTGCATTTACAATATTCATTGATTTTTGCCATTGAAAAACATCATGTTATTCATATACCAGAAATGTTTGAAGCTACTGACTGAATGAAAGGAGCTGGCATCTCACTCTCTTTGAATCTTCTTTATCATGCTAAGAGGAGCAGGAAAAAGCAAAAAATTTCAGAATTGCACCTTGCAATGCGGAGAAATTACTGTTTGTGCATTTACAATATTCACTGATTTTTGCCATTGAAAAACGTCCAGAAATGATTGAAGCTACTGACTGAATGAAAGGAGCTGGCATCTCACTCTCTTTGAATCTTCTTTATCATGCTAAGAGGAGCAGGAAAAAGCAAAAAATTTCAGAATTGCACCTTGCAATGCGGAGAAATTACTGTTTGTGCATTTACAATATTCATTGATTTTTGCCATTGAAAAACGTCCAGAAATGATTGAAGCTACTGACTGAATGAAAGGAGCTGGCATCTCACTCTCTTTGAATCTTCTTTATCATGCTAAGAGGAGCAGGAAAAAGCAAAAAATTTCAGAATTGCACCTTGCAATGCGGAGAAATTACTGTTTGTGCATTTACAATATTCATTAATTTTTGCCATTGAAAAACTTCCAGAAATGATTGAAGCTACTGACTGAATGAAAGGAGCTGGCATCTCACTCTCTTTGAATCTTCTTTATCATGCTAAGAGGAGCAGGAAAAAGCAAAAAATTTCAGAATTGCACCTTGCAATGCGGAGAAATTACTGTTTGTGCATTTACAATATTCATTGATTTTTGCCATTGAAAAACGTCCAGAAATGATTGAAGCTACTGACTGAATGAAAGGAGCTGGCATCTCACTCTCTTTGAATCTTCTTTATCATGCTAAGAGGAGCAGGAAAAAGCAAAAAATTTCAGAATTGCACCTTGCAATGCGGAGAAATTACTGTTTGTGCATTTACAATATTCATTGATTTTTGCCATTGAAAAACTTCCAGAAATGATTGAAGCTACTGACTGAATGAAAGGAGCTGGCATCTCACTCTCTTTGAATCTTCTTTATCATGCTAAGAGGAGCAGGAAAAAGCAAAAAATTTCAGAATTGCACCTTGCAATGCGGAGAAATTACTGTTTGTGCATTTACAATATTCATTGATTTTTGCCATTGAAAAACGTCCAGAAATGATTGAAGCTACTGACTGAATGAAAGGAGCTGGCATCTCACTCTCTTTGAATCTTCTTTATCATGCTAAGAGGAGCAGGAAAAAGCAAAAAATTTCAGAATTGCACCTTGCAATGCGGAGAAATTACTGTTTGTGCATTTACAATATTCATTGATTTTTGCCATTGAAAAACATCATGTTATTCATATACCAGAAATGTTTGAAGCTACTGACTGAATGAAAGGAGCTGGCATCTCACTCTCTTTGAATCTTCTTTATCATGCTAAGAGGAGCAGGAAAAAGCAAAAAATTTCAGAATTGCACCTTGCAATGCGGAGAAATTACTGTTTGTGCATTTACAATATTCACTGATTTTTGCCATTGAAAAACGTCCAGAAATGATTGAAGCTACTGACTGAATGAAAGGAACTGGCATCTCACTCTCTTTGAATCTTCTTTATCATGCTAAGAGGAGCAGGAAAAAGCAAAAAATTTCAGAATTGCACCTTGCAATGCGGAGAAATTACTGTTTGTGCATTTACAATATTCATTGATTTTTGCCATTGAAAAACGTCCAGAAATGATTGAAGCTACTGACTGAATGAAAGGAGCTGGCATCTCACTCTCTTTGAATCTTCTTTATCATGCTAAGAGGAGCAGGAAAAAGCAAAAAATTTCAGAATTGCACCTTGCAATGCGGAGAAATTACTGTTTGTGCATTTACAATATTCATTAATTTTTGCCATTGAAAAACTTCCAGAAATGATTGAAGCTACTGACTGAATGAAAGGAGCTGGCATCTCACTCTCTTTGAATCTTCTTTATCATGCTAAGAGGAGCAGGAAAAAGCAAAAAATTTCAGAATTGCACCTTGCAATGCGGAGAAATTACTGTTTGTGCATTTACAATATTCATTGATTTTTGCCATTGAAAAACGTCCAGAAATGATTGAAGCTACTGACTGAATGAAAGGAGCTGGCATCTCACTCTCTTTGAATCTTCTTTATCATGCTAAGAGGAGCAGGAAAAAGCAAAAAATTTCAGAATTGCACCTTGCAATGCGGAGAAATTACTGTTTGTGCATTTACAATATTCATTGATTTTTGCCATTGAAAAACTTCCAGAAATGATTGAAGCTACTGACTGAATGAAAGGAGCTGGCATCTCACTCTCTTTGAATCTTCTTTATCATGCTAAGAGGAGCAGGAAAAAGCAAAAAATTTCAGAATTGCACCTTGCAATGCGGAGAAATTACTGTTTGTGCATTTACAATATTCATTGATTTTTGCCATTGAAAAACGTCCAGAAATGATTGAAGCTACTGACTGAATGAAAGGAGCTGGCATCTCACTCTCTTTGAATCTTCTTTATCATGCTAAGAGGAGCAGGAAAAAGCAAAAAATTTCAGAATTGCACCTTGCAATGCGGAGAAATTACTGTTTGTGCATTTACAATATTCATTGATTTTTGCCATTGAAAAACATCATGTTATTCATATACCAGAAATGTTTGAAGCTACTGACTGAATGAAAGGAGCTGGCATCTCACTCTCTTTGAATCTTCTTTATCATGCTAAGAGGAGCAGGAAAATGCAAAAAATTTCAGAATTGCACCTTGCAATGCGGAGAAATTACTGTTTGTGCATTTACAATATTCATTGATTTTTGCCATTGAAAAACGTCCAGAAATGATTGAAGCTACTGACTGAATGAAAGGAGCTGGCATCTCACTCTCTTTGAATCTTCTTTATCATGCTAAGAGGAGCAGGAAAAAGCAAAAAATTTCAGAATTGCACCTTGCAATGCGGAGAAATTACTGTTTGTGCATTTACAATATTCATTGATTTTTGCCATTGAAAAACATCATGTTATTCATATACCAGAAATGTTTGAAGCTACTGACTGAATGAAAGGAGCTGGCATCTCACTCTCTTTGAATCTTCTTTATCATGCTAAGAGGAGCAGGAAAAAGCAAAAAATTTCAGAATTGCACCTTGCAATGCGGAGAAATTACTGTTTGTGCATTTACAATATTCACTGATTTTTGCCATTGAAAAACGTCCAGAAATGATTGAAGCTACTGACTGAATGAAAGGAGCTGGCATCTCACTCTCTTTGAATCTTCTTTATCATGCTAAGAGGAGCAGGAGAAAGCAAAAAATTTCAGAATTGCACCTTGCAATGCGGAGAAATTACTGTTTGTGCATTTACAATATTCATTGATTTTTGCCATTGAAAAACGTCCAGAAATGATTGAAGCTACTGACTGAATGAAAGGAGCTGGCATCTCACTCTCTTTGAATCTTCTTTATCATGCTAAGAGGAGCAGGAAAAAGCAAAAAATTTCAGAATTGCACCTTGCAATGCGGAGAAATTACTGTTTGTGCATTTACAATATTCATTAATTTTTGCCATTGAAAAACTTCCAGAAATGATTGAAGCTACTGACTGAATGAAAGGAGCTGGCATCTCACTCTCTTTGAATCTTCTTTATCATGCTAAGAGGAGCAGGAAAAAGCAAAAAATTTCAGAATTGCACCTTGCAATGCGGAGAAATTACTGTTTGTGCATTTACAATATTCATTGATTTTTGCCATTGAAAAACGTCCAGAAATGATTGAAGCTACTGACTGAATGAAAGGAGCTGGCATCTCACTCTCTTTGAATCTTCTTTATCATGCTAAGAGGAGCAGGAAAAAGCAAAAAATTTCAGAATTGCACCTTGCAATGCGGAGAAATTACTGTTTGTGCATTTACAATATTCATTGATTTTTGCCATTGAAAAACTTCCAGAAATGATTGAAGCTACTGACTGAATGAAAGGAGCTGGCATCTCACTCTCTTTGAATCTTATTTATCATGCTAAGAGGAGCAGGAAAAAGCAAAAAATTTCAGAATTGTACCTTGCAATGCGGAGAAATTACTGTTTGTGCATTTACAATATTCATTGATTTTTGCCATTGAAAAACATCATGTTATTCATATACCAGAAATGTTTGAAGCTACTGACTGAATGAAAGGAGCTGGCATCTCACTCTCTTTGAATCTTCTTTATCATGCTAAGAGGAGCAGGAAAAAGCAAAAAATTTCAGAATTGCACCTTGCAATGCGGATAAATTACTGTTTGTGCATTTACAATATTCATTGATTTTTGCCATTGAAAAACATCATGTTATTCATATACCAGAAATGATTGAAGCTACTGACTGAATGAAAGGAGCTGGCATCTCACTCTCTTTGAATCTTCTTTATCATGCTAAGAGGAGCAGGAAAAAGCAAAAAATTTCAGAATTGCACCTTGCAATGCGGAGAAATTACTGTTTGTGCATTTACAATATTCATTGATTTTTACCATTGAAAAACATCATGTTATTCATATACCAGAAATGTTTGAAGCTACTGACTGAATGAAAGGAGCTGGCATCTCACTCTCTTTGAATCTCTTTATCATGCTAAGAGGAGCAGGAAAAAGCAAAAAATTTCAGAATTGCACCTTGCAATGCGGAGAAATTACTGTTTGTGCATTTACAATATTCATTGATTTTTGCCATTGAAAAACGTCCAGAAATGATTGAAGCTACTGACTGAATGAAAGGAGCTGGCATCTCACTCTCTTTGAATCTTCTTTATCATGCTAAGAGGAGCAGGAAAAAGCAAAAAATTTCAGAATTGCACCTTGCAATGCGGAGAAATTACTGTTTGTGCATTTACAATATTCATTGATTTTTGCCATTGAAAAACATCATGTTATTCATATACCAGAAATGTTTGAAGCTACTGACTGAATGAAAGGAGCTGGCATCTCACTCTCTTTGAATCTTCTTTATCATGCTAAGAGGAGCAGGAAAAAGCAAAAAATTTCAGAATTGCACCTTGCAATGCGGAGAAATTACTGTTTGTGCATTTACAATATTCATTGATTTTTGCCATTGAAAAACATCATGTTATTCATATACCAGAAATGTTTGAAGCTACTGACTGAATGAAAGGAGCTGGCATCTCACTCTCTTTGAATCTTCTTTATCATGCTAAGAGGAGCAGGAAAAAGCAAAAAATTTCAGAATTGCACCTTGCAATGCGGAGAAATTACTGTTTGTGCATTTACAATATTCATTGATTTTTACCATTGAAAAACGTCCAGAAATGATTGAAGCTACTGACTGAACGAAAGGAGCTGGCATCTCACTCTCTTTGAATCTTCTTTATCATGCTAAGAGGAGCAGGAAAAAGCAAAAAATTTCAGAATTGCACCTTGCAATGCGGAGAAATTACTGTTTGTGCATTTACAATATTCATTGATTTTTGCCATTGAAAAACATCATGTTATTCATATACCAGAAATGTTTGAAGCTACTGACTGAATGAAAGGAGCTGGCATCTCACTCTCTTTGAATCTTCTTTATCATGCTAAGAGGAGCAGGAAAAAGCAAAAAATTTCAGAATTGCACCTTGCAATGCGGAGAAATTGCTGTTTGTGCATTTACAAAATTCATTGATTTTTGCCATTGAAAAACATCATGTTATTCATATACCAGAAATGATTGAAGCTACTGACTGAATGAAAGGAGCTGGCATCTCACTCTCTTTGAATCTTCTTTATCATGCTAAGAGGAGCAGGAAAAAGCAAAAAATTTCAGAATTGCACCTTGCAATGCGGAGAAATTACTGTTTGTGCATTTACAATATTCATTGATTTTTGCCATTGAAAAACATCATGTTATTCATATACCAGAAATGTTTGAAGCTACTGACTGAATGAAAGGAGCTGGCATCTCACTCTCTTTGAATCTTCTTTATCATGCTAAGAGGAGCAGGAAAAAGCAAAAAATTTCAGAATTGCACCTTGCAATGCGGATAAATTACTCTTTGCGCATTTACAATATTCATTGATTTTTGCAATTGAAAAACATCATGTTATTCATATACCAGAAATGATTGAAGCTACTGACTGAATGAAAGGAGCTGGCATCTCACTCTCTTTGAATCTTCTTTATCATGCTAAGAGGAGCAGGAAAAGGAAAAAATTTCAGAATTGCACCTTGCAATGCGGAGAAATTACTGTTTGTGCATTTACAATATTCATTGATTTTTGCCATTGAAAAACATCATGTTATTCATATACCAGAAATGATTGAAGCTACTGACTGAATGAAAGTAGCTGGCATCTCACTCTCTTTGAATCTTCTTTATCATGCTAAGAGGAGCAGGAAAAAGCAAAAAATTTCAGAATTGCACCTTGCAATGCGGAGAAATTACTGTTTGTGCATTTACAATATCCATTGATTTTTGCAATAGAAAAACGTCCAGAAATGTTTGAAGCTACTGACTGAATGAAAGGAGCTGGCATCTCACTCTCTTTGAATCTTCTTTATCATGCTAAGAGGAGCAGGAAAAAGCAAAAAATTTCAGAATTGCACCTTGCAATGCGGAGAAATTACTGTTTGTGCATTTACAATATTCATTGATTTTTGCCATTGAAAAACATCATGTTATTCATATACCAGAAATGTTTGAAGCTACTGACTGAATGAAAGGAGCTGGCATCTCACTCTCTTTGAATCTTCTTTATCATGCTAAGAGGAGCAGGAAAAAGCAAAAAATTTCAGAATTGCACCTTGCAATGCGGAGAAATTACTGTTTGTGCATTTACAATATTCATTGATTTTTGCCATTGAAAAACATCATGTTATTCATATACCAGAAATGATTGAAGCTACTGACTGAATGAAAGTAGCTGGCATCTCACTCTCTTTGAATCTTCTTTATCATGCTAAGAGGAGCAGGAAAAAGCAAAAAATTTCAGAATTGCACCTTGCAATGCGGAGAAATTACTGTTTGTGCATTTACAATATCCATTGATTTTTGCAATTGAAAAACGTCCAGAAATGTTTGAAGCTACTGACTGAATGAAAGGAGCTGGCATCTCACTCTCTTTGAATCTTCTTTATCATGCTAAGAGGAGCAGGAAAAAGCAAAAAATTTCAGAATTGCACCTTGCAATGCGGAGAAATTACTGTTTGTGCATTTACAATATTCATTGATTTTTGCCATTGAAAAACATCATGTTATTCATATACCAGAAATGTTTGAAGCTACTGACTGAATGAAAGGAGCTGGCATCTCACTCTCTTTGAATCTTCTTTATCATGCTAAGAGGAGCAGGAAAAAGCAAAAAATTTCAGAATTGCACCTTGCAATGCGGAGAAATTACTGTTTGTGCATTTACAATATTCATTGATTTTTGCCATTGAAAAACGTCCAGAAATGATTGAAGCTACTGACTGAATGAAAGGAGCTGGCATCTCACTCTCTTTGAATCTTCTTTATCATGCTAAGAGGAGCAGGAAAAAGCAAAAAATTTCAGAATTGCACCTTGCAATGCGGAGAAATTACTGTTTATGCATTTACAATATTCATTGATTTTTGCCATTGAAAAACATCATGTTATTCATATACCAGAAATGTTTGAAGCTACTGACTGAATGAAAGGAGCTGGCATCTCACTCTCTTTGAATCTTCTTTATCATGCTAAGAGGAGCAGGAAAAAGCAAAAAATTTCAGAATTGCACCTTGCAATGCGGAGAAATTACTGTTTGTGCATTTACAATATTCATTGATTTTTGCCATTGAAAAACGTCCAGAAATGATTGAAGCTACTGACTGAATGAAAGGAGCTGGCATCTCACTCTCTTTGAATCTTCTTTATCATGCTAAGAGGAGCAGGAAAAAGCAAAAAATTTCAGAATTGCACCTTGCAATGCGGAGAAATTACAGTTTGTGCATTTACAATATTCATTGATTTTTGCCATTGAAAAACTTCCAGAAATGATTGAAGCTACTGACTGAATGAAAGGAGCTGGCATCTCACTCTCTTTGAATCTTCTTTATCATGCTAAGAGGAGCAGGAAAAAGCAAAAAATTTCAGAATTGCACCTTGCAATGCGGAGAAATTACTGTTTGTGCATTTACAATATTCATTGATTTTTGACATTGAAAAACGTCCAGAAATGATTGAAGCTACTGACTGAATGAAAGGAGCTGGCATCTCACTCTCTTTGAATCTTCTTTATCATGCTAAGAGGAGCAGGAAAAAGCAAAAAATTTCAGAATTGCACCTTGCAATGCGGAGAAATTACTGTTTGTGCATTTACAATATTCCTTGATTTTTGCCATTGAAAAACATGTTATTCATATACCAGAAATGTTTGAAGCTACTGACTGAATGAAAGGAGCTGGCACCTCACTCTCTTTGAATCTTCTTTATCATGATAAGAGGAGCAGGAAAAAGCAAAAAATTTCAGAATTGCACCTTGCAATGCGGAGAAATTACTGTTTGTGCATTTACAATATTCATTGATTTTTGCCATTGAAAAACGTCCAGAAATGATTGAACCTAGTGACTGAATGAAAGGAGCTGGCATCTCACTCTCTTTGAATCTTCTTTATCATGCTAAGAGGAGCAGGAAAAAGCAAAAAATTTCAGAATTGCACCTTGCAATGCGGAGAAATTACTGTTTGTGCATTTACAATATTCATTGATTTTTGCCATTGAAAAACGTCCAGAAATGATTGAAGCTACTGACTGAATGAAAGGAGCTGGCATCTCACTCTCTTTGAATCTTCTTTATCATGCTAAGAGGAGCAGGAAAAAGCAAAAAATTTCAGAATTGCGCCTTGCAATGCGGAGAAATTACTGTTTGTGCATTTACAAAATTCATTGATTTTTGCCATTGAAAAACATCATGTTATTCATTTACCAGAAATGATTGAAGCTACTGACTGAATGAAAGGAGCTGGCATCTCACTCTCTTTGAATCTTCTTTATCATGCTAAGAGGAGCAGGAAAAAGCAAAAAATTTCAGAATTGCACCTTGCAATGCGGAGAAATTAGTTTATGCATTTACAATATTCATTGATTTTTGCCATTGAAAAACGTCCAGAAATGATTGAAGCTACTGACTGAATGAAAGGAGCTGGCATCTCACTCTCTTTGAATCTTCTTTATCATGCTAAGAGGAGCAGGAAAAAGCAAAAAATTTCAGAATTGCACCTTGCAATGCGGAGAAATTACTGTTTGTGCATTTACAATATTCATTGATTTTTGCCATTGAAAAACATCATGTTATTCATATACCAGAAATGATTGAAGCTACTGACTGAATGAAAGGAGCTGGCATCTCACTCTCTTTGAATCTTCTTTACCATGCTAAGAGGAGCAGGAAAAAGTAAAAAATTTCAGAATTGCACCTTGCAATGCGGAGAAATTACTGTTTGTGCATTTACAATATTCATTGATTTTTGCCATTGAAAAACGTCCAGAAATGATTGAAGCTACTGACTGAATGAAAGGAGCTGGCATCTCACTCTCTTTGAATCTTCTTTATCATGCTAAGAGGAGCAGGAAAAAGCAAAAAATTTCAGAATTGCACCTTGCAATGCGGAGAAATTACTGTTTGTGCATTTACAATATTCATTTGATTTTTGCCATTGAAAAACATCATGTTATTCATATACCAGAAATGTTTGAAGCTACTGACTGAATGAAAGGAGCTGGCATCTCACTCTCTTTGAATCTTCTTTATCATGCTAAGAGGAGCAGGAAAAAGCAAAAAATTTCAGAATTGCACCTTGCAATGCGGAGAAATTACTGTTTGTGCATTTACAATATTTATTGATTTTTGCCATTGAAAAACGTCCAGAAATGATTGAAGCTACTGACTGAATGAAAGGAGCTGGCATCTCACTCTCTTTGAATCTTCTTTATCATGCTAAGAGGAGCAGGAAAAAGCAAAAAATTTCAGAATTGCACCTTGCAATGCGGAGAAATTACTGTTTGTGCATTTACAATATTCATTGATTTTTGCCATTGAAAAACATCATGTTATTCATATACCAGAAATGTTTGAAGCTACTGACTGAATGAAAGGAGCTGGCATCTCACTCTCTTTGAATCTTCTTTATCATGCTAAGAGGAGCAGGAAAAAGCAAAAAATTTCAGAATTGCACCTTGCAATGCGGATAAATTACTGTTTGTGCATTTACAATATTCATTGATTTTTGCCATTGAAATATTGTAAATGCACAAACAGTAATATCTCCACATTGCAAGGTGCAATTCTGAAATTTTTTGCTTTTTCCTGCTAATCCTAGCATGATAAAGAAGATTCAAAGAGAGTGAGATGCCAGCTCCTTTCATTCAGTCAGTAGCTTCAAACATTTCTGGACGTTTTTCAATGGCAAAAATCAATGAATATTGTAAATGCACAAACAGTAATATCTCCACATTGCAAGGTGCAATTCTGAAATTTTTTGCTTTTTCCTGTTAATCCTAGCATGATAAAGAAGATTCAAAGAGAGTGAGATGCCAGCTCCTTTCATTCAGTCAGTAGCTTCAAACATTTCTGGTATATGAAAAACATGTTTTTCAATGGCAAAAATCAATGAATATTGTAAATGCACAAACAGTAATATCTCCACATTGCAAGATGCAATTCTGAAATGTTTTGCTTTTTCCTGCTAATCCTAGCATGATAAAGAAGATTCAAAGAGAGTGAGATGCCAGCTCCTTTCATTCAGTCAGTAGCTTCAAACATTTCTGGTATATGAAAAACATGTTTTTCAATGGCAAAAATCAATGAATATTGTAAATGCACAAACAGTAATATCTCCACATTGCAAGGTGCAATTCTGAAATTTTTGCTTTTTCCTGCTAATCCTAGCATGATAAAGAAGATTCAAAGAGAGTGAGATGCCAGCTCCTTTCATTCAGTCAGTAGCTTCAAACATTTCTGGTATATGAAAAACATGTTTTTCAATGGCAAAAATCAATGAATATTGTAAATGCACAAACAGTAATATCTCCACATTGCAAGGTGCAATTCTGAAATTTTTAGCTTTTTCCTGTTAATCCTAGCATGATAAAGAAGATTCAAAGAGAGTGAGATGCCAGCTCCTTTCATTCAGTCAGTAGCTTCAAACATTTCTGGACGTTTTTCAATGGCAAAAATCAATGAATATTGTAAATGCACAAACAGTAATATCTCCACATTGCAAGGTGCAATTCTGAAATTTTTTGCTTTTTCCTGTTAATCCTAGCATGATAAAGAAGATTCAAAGAGAGTGAGATGCCAGCTCCTTTCATTCAGTCAGTAGCTTCAAACATTTCTGGTATATGAAAAACATGTTTTTCAATGGCAAAAATCAATGAATATTGTAAATGCACAAACAGTAATATCTCCACATTGCAAGGTGCAATTCTGAAATTTTTTGCTTTTTCCTGCTAATCCAAGCATGATAAAGAAGATTCAAAGAGAGTGAGATGCCAGCTCCTTTCATTCAGTCAGTAGCTTCAAACATTTCTGGACGTTTTTCAATGGCAAAAATCAATGAATATTGTAAATGCACAAACAGTAATATCTCCACATTGCAAGGTGCAATTCTGAAATTTTTTGCTTTTTCCTGTTAATCCTAGCATGATAAAGAAGATTCAAAGAGAGTGAGATGCCAGCTCCTTTCATTCAGTCAGTAGCTTCAAACATTTCTGGTATATGAAAAACATGTTTTTCAATGGCAAAAATCAATGAATATTGTAAATGCACAAACAGTAATATCTCCACATTGCAAGGTGCAATTCTGAAATTTTTTGCTTTTTCCTGTTAATCCTAGCATGATAAAGAAGATTCAGAGTGAGATGCCAGCTCCTTTCATTCAGTCAGTAGCTTCAAACATTTCTGGTATATGAAAAACATGTTTTTCAATGGCAAAAATCAATGAATATTGTAAATGCACAAACAGTAATATCTCCACATTGCAAGGTGCAATTCTGAAATTTTTTGCTTTTTCCTGCTAATCCTAGCATGATAAAGAAGATTCAAAGAGAGTGAGATGCCAGCTCCTTTCATTCAGTCAGTAGCTTCAAACATTTCTGGTATATGAAAAACGTTTTTCAATGGCAAAAATCAATGAATATTGTAAATGCACAAACAGTAATATCTCCACAATGCAAGGTGCAATTCTGAAATTTTTTGCTTTTTCCTGCTAATCCTAGCATGATAAAGAAGATACAAAGAGAGTGAGATGCCAGCTCCTTTCATTCAGTCAGTAGCTTCAAACATTTCTGGTATATGAAAAACATGTTTTTCAATGGCAAAAATCAATGAATATTGTAAATGCACAAACAGTAATATCTCCACATTGCAAGGTGCAATTCTGAAATTTTTAGCTTTTTCCTGTTAATCCTAGCATGATAAAGAAGATTCAAAGAGAGTGAGATGCCAGCACCTTTCATTCAGTCAGTAGCTTCAAACATTTCTGGACGTTTTTCAATGGCTAAAATCAATGAATATTGTAAATGCACAAACAGTAATATCTCCACATTGCAAGGTGCAATTCTGAAATTTTTTGCTTTTTCCTGTTAATCCTAGCATGATAAAGAAGATTCAAAGAGAGTGAGATGCCAGCTCCTTTCATTCAGTCAGTAGCTTCAAACATTTCTGGTATATGAAAAACATGTTTTTCAATGGCAAAAATCAATGAATATTGTAAATGCACAAACAGTAATATCTCCACATTGCAAGGTGCAATTCTGAAATTTTTTGCTTTTTCCTGCTAATCCTAGCATGAAAAAGAAGATTCAAAGAGAGTGAGATGCCAGCTCCTTTCATTCAGTCAGTAGCTTCAAACATTTCTGGTATATGAAAAACATGTTTTTCAATGGCAAAAATCAATGAATATTGTAAATGCACAAACAGTAATATCTCCACATTGCAAGGTGCAATTCTGAAATTTTTTGCTTTTTCCTGCTAATCCTAGCATGATAAAGAAGATTCAAAGAGAGTGAGATGCCAGCTCCTTTCATTCAGTCAGTAGCTTCAAACATTTCTGGACGTTTTTCAATGGCAAAAATCAATGAATATTGTAAATGCACAAACAGTAATATCTCCACATTGCAAGGTGCAATTCTGAAATTTTTTGCTTTTTCCTGTTAATCCTAGCATGATAAAGAAGATTCAAAGAGAGTGAGATGCCAGCTCCTTTCATTCAGTCAGTAGCTTCAAACATTTCTGGAATATGAAAAACATGTTTTTCAATGGCAAAAATCAATGAATATTGTAAATGCACAAACAGTAATATCTCCACATTGCAAGGTGCAATTCTGAAATTTTTTGATTTTTCCTGTTAATCCTAGCATAATAAAGAAGATTCAAAGAGAGTGAGATGCCAGCTCCTTTCATTCAGTCAGTAGCTTCAAACATTTCTGGTATATGAAAAACATGTTTTTCAATGGCAAAAATCAATGAATATTGTAAATGCACAAACAGTAATATCTCCACATTGCAAGGTGCAATTCTGAAATTTTTTGCTTTTTCCTGCTAATCCTAGCATGATAAAGAAGATTCAAAGAGAGTGAGATGCCAGCTCCTTTCATTCAGTCAGTAGCTTCAAACATTTCTGGTATATGAAAAACATGTTTTTCAATGGCAAAAATCAATGAATATTGTAAATGCACAAACAGTAATATCTCCACATTGCAAGGTGCAATTCTGAAATTTTTTGCTTTTTCCTGCTAATCCTAGCATGATAAAGAAGATTCAAAGAGAGTGAGATGCCAGCTCCTTTCATTCAGTCAGTAGCTTCAAACATTTCTGGACGTTTTTCAATGGCAAAAATCAATGAATATTGTAAATGCACAAACAGTAATATCTCCACATTGCAAGGTGCAATTCTGAAATTTTTTGCTTTTTCCTGTTAATCCTAGCATGATAAAGAAGATTCAAAGAGAGTGAGATGCCAGCTCCTTTCATTCAGTCAGTAGCTTCAAACATTTCTGGTATATGAAAAACATGTTTTTCAATGGCAAAAATCAATGAATATTGTAAATGCACAAACAGTAATATCTCCACATTGCAAGGTGCAATTCTGAAATTTTTTGCTTTTTCCTGTTAATCCTAGCATGATAAAGAAGATTCAAAGAGAGTGAGATGCCAGCTCCTTTCATTCAGTCAGTAGCTTCAAACATTTCTGGTATATGAAAAACATGTTTTTCAATGGCAAAAATCAATGAATATTGTAAATGCACAAACAGTAATATCTCCACATTGCAAGGTGCAATTCTGAAATTTTTTGCTTTTTCCTGCTAATCCTAGCATGATAAAGAAGATTCAAAGAGAGTGAGATGGCAGCTCCTTTCATTCAGTCAGTAGCTTCAAACATTTCTGGACGTTTTTCAATGGCAAAAATCAATGAATATTGTAAATGCACAAACAGTAATATCTCCACATTGCAAGGTGCAATTCTGAAATTTTTTGCTTTTTCCTGTTAATCCTAGCATGATAAAGAAGATTCAAAGAGAGTGAGATGCCAGCTCCTTTCATTCAGTCAGTAGCTTCAAACATTTCTGGTATATGAAAAACGTTTTTCAATGGCAAAAATCAATGAATATTGTAAATGCACAAACAGTAATATCTCCACATTGCAAGGTGCAATTCTGAATTTTGCTTTTTCCTGCTAATCCTAGCATGATAAAGAAGATTCAAAGAGAGTGAGATGCCAGCTCCTTTCATTCAGTCAGTAGCTTCAAACATTTCTGGACGTTTTTCAATGGCAAAAATCAATGAATATTGTAAATGCACAAACAGTAATATCTCCACATTGCAAGGTGCAATTCTGAAATTTTTTGCTTTTTCCTGTTAATCCTAGCATGATAAAGAAGATTCAAAGAGAGTGAGATGCCAGCTCCTTTCATTCAGTCAGTAGCTTCAAACATTTCTGGAATATGAAAAACATGTTTTTCAATGGCAAAAATCAATGAATATTGTAAATGCACAAACAGTAATATCTCCACATTGCAAGGTGCAATTCTGAAATTTTTTGCTTTTTCCTGCTAATCCTAGCATGATAAAGAAGATTCAAAGAGAGTGAGATGCCAGCTCCTTTCATTCAGTCAGTAGCTTCAAACATTTCTGGTATATGAAAAACATGTTTTTCAATGGCAAAAATCAATGAATATTGTAAATGCACAAACAGTAATATCTCCACATTGCAAGGTGCAATTCTGAAATTTTTTGCTTTTTCCTGCTAATCCTAGCATGATAAAGAAGACTCAAAGAGAGTGAGATGCCAGCTCCTTTCATTCAGTCAGTAGCTTCAAACATTTCTGGACGTTTTTCAATGGCAAAAATCAATGAATATTGTAAATGCACAAACAGTAATATCTCCACATTGCAAGGTGCAATTCTGAAATTTTTTGCTTTTTCCTGTTAATCCTGGCATGATAAAGAAGATTCAAAGAGAGTGAGATGCCAGCTCCTTTCATTCAGTCAGTAGCTTCAAACATTTCTGGTATATGAAAAACATGTTTTTCAATGGCAAAAATCAATGAATATTGTAAATGCACAAACAGTAATATCTCCACATTGCAAGGTGCAATTCTGAAATTTTTTGCTTTTTCCTGTTAATCCTAGCATGATAAAGAAGATTCAAAGAGAGTGAGATGCCAGCTCCTTTCATTCAGTCAGTAGCTTCAAACATTTCTGGTATATGAAAAACATGTTTTTCAATGGCAAAAATCAATGAATATTGTAAATGCACAAACAGTAATATCTCCACATTGCAAGGTGCAATTCTGAAATTTTTTGCTTTTTCCTGCTAATCCTAGCATGATAAAGAAGATTCAAAGAGAGTGAGATGCCAGCTCCTTTCATTCAGTCAGTAGCTTCAAACATTTCTGGACGTTTTTCAATGGCAAAAATCAATGAATATTGTAAATGCACAAACAGTAATATCTCCACATTGCAAGGTGCAATTCTGAAATTTTTTGCTTTTTCCTGTTAATCCTAGCATGATAAAGAAGATTCAAAGAGAGTGAGATGCCAGCTCCTTTCATTCAGTCAGTAGCTTCAAACATTTCTGGTATATGAAAAACATGTTTTTCAATGGCAAAAATCAATGAATATTGTAAATGCACAAACAGTAATATCTCCACATTGCAAGGTGCAATTCTGAAATTTTTTGCTTTTTCCTGTTAATCCTAGCATGATAAAGAAGATTCAAAGAGAGTGAGATGCCAGCTCCTTTCATTCAGTCAGTAGCTTCAAACATTTCTGGTATATGAAAAACATGTTTTTCAATGGCAAAAATCAATGAATATTGTAAATGCACAAACAGTAATATCTCCACATTGCAAGGTGCAATTCTGAAATTTTTTGCTTTTTCCTGCTAATCCTAGCATGATAAAGAAGATTCAAAGAGAGTGAGATGGCAGCTCCTTTCATTCAGTCAGTAGCTTCAAACATTTCTGGACGTTTTTCAATGGCAAAAATCAATGAATATTGTAAATGCACAAACAGTAATATCTCCACATTGCAAGGTGCAATTCTGAAATTTTTTGCTTTTTCCTGTTAATCCTAGCATGATAAAGAAGATTCAAAGAGAGTGAGATGCCAGCTCCTTTCATTCAGTCAGTAGCTTCAAACATTTCTGGTATATGAAAAACGTTTTTCAATGGCAAAAATCAATGAATATTGTAAATGCACAAACAGTAATATCTCCACATTGCAAGGTGCAATTCTGAATTTTGCTTTTTCCTGCTAATCCTAGCATGATAAAGAAGATTCAAAGAGAGTGAGATGCCAGCTCCTTTCATTCAGTCAGTAGCTTCAAACATTTCTGGACGTTTTTCAATGGCAAAAATCAATGAATATTGTAAATGCACAAACAGTAATATCTCCACATTGCAAGGTGCAATTCTGAAATTTTTTGCTTTTTCCTGTTAATCCTAGCATGATAAAGAAGATTCAAAGAGAGTGAGATGCCAGCTCCTTTCATTCAGTCAGTAGCTTCAAACATTTCTGGAATATGAAAAACATGTTTTTCAATGGCAAAAATCAATGAATATTGTAAATGCACAAACAGTAATATCTCCACATTGCAAGGTGCAATTCTGAAATTTTTTGCTTTTTCCTGCTAATCCTAGCATGATAAAGAAGATTCAAAGAGAGTGAGATGCCAGCTCCTTTCATTCAGTCAGTAGCTTCAAACATTTCTGGTATATGAAAAACATGTTTTTCAATGGCAAAAATCAATGAATATTGTAAATGCACAAACAGTAATATCTCCACATTGCAAGGTGCAATTCTGAAATTTTTTGCTTTTTCCTGCTAATCCTAGCATGATAAAGAAGACTCAAAGAGAGTGAGATGCCAGCTCCTTTCATTCAGTCAGTAGCTTCAAACATTTCTGGACGTTTTTCAATGGCAAAAATCAATGAATATTGTAAATGCACAAACAGTAATATCTCCACATTGCAAGGTGCAATTCTGAAATTTTTTGCTTTTTCCTGTTAATCCTGGCATGATAAAGAAGATTCAAAGAGAGTGAGATGCCAGCTCCTTTCATTCAGTCAGTAGCTTCAAACATTTCTGGTATATGAAAAACATGTTTTTCAATGGCAAAAATCAATGAATATTGTAAATGCACAAACAGTAATATCTCCACATTGCAAGGTGCAATTCTGAAATTTTTTGCTTTTTCCTGTTAATCCTAGCATGATAAAGAAGATTCAAAGAGAGTGAGATGCCAGCTCCTTTCATTCAGTCAGTAGCTTCAAACATTTCTGGTATATGAAAAACATGTTTTTCAATGGCAAAAATCAATGAATATTGTAAATGCACAAACAGTAATATCTCCACATTGCAAGGTGCAATTCTGAAATTTTTTGCTTTTTCCTGTTAATCCTAGCATGATAAAGAAGATTCAAAGAGAGTGAGATGCCAGCTCCTTTCATTCAGTCAGTAGCTTCAAACATTTCTGGTATATGAAAAACATGTTTTTCAATGGCAAAAATCAATGAATATTGTAAATGCACAAACAGTAATATCTCCACATTGCAAGGTGCAATTCTGAAATTTTTTGCTTTTTCCTGCTAATCCTAGAATGATAAAGAAGATTCAAAGAGAGTGAGATGCCAGCTCCTTTCATTCAGTCAGTAGCTTCAAACATTTCTGGACGTTTTTCAATGGCAAAAATCAATGAATATTGTAAATGCACAAACAGTAATATCTCCACATTGCAAGGTGCAATTCTGAAATTTTTTGCTTTTTCCTGTTAATCCTAGCATGATAAAGAAGATTCAAAGAGAGTGAGATGCCAGCTCCTTTCATTCAGTCAGTAGCTTCAAACATTTCTGGTATATGAAAAACGTTTTTCAATGGCAAAAATCAATGAATATTGTAAATGCACAAACAGTAATATCTCCACATTGCAAGGTGCAATTCTGAATTTTGCTTTTTCCTGCTAATCCTAGCATGATAAAGAAGATTCAAAGAGAGTGAGATGCCAGCTCCTTTCATTCAGTCAGTAGCTTCAAACATTTCTGGACGTTTTTCAATGGCAAAAATCAATGAATATTGTAAATGCACAAACAGTAATATCTCCACATTGCAAGGTGCAATTCTGAAATTTTTTGCTTTTTCCTGTTAATCCTAGCATGATAAAGAAGATTCAAAGAGAGTGAGATGCCAGCTCCTTTCATTCAGTCAGTAGCTTCAAACATTTCTGGAATATGAAAAACATGTTTTTCAATGGCAAAAATCAATGAATATTGTAAATGCACAAACAGTAATATCTCCACATTGCAAGGTGCAATTCTGAAATTTTTTGCTTTTTCCTGCTAATCCTAGCATGATAAAGAAGATTCAAAGAGAGTGAGATGCCAGCTCCTTTCATTCAGTCAGTAGCTTCAAACATTTCTGGTATATGAAAAACATGTTTTTCAATGGCAAAAATCAATGAATATTGTAAATGCACAAACAGTAATATCTCCACATTGCAAGGTGCAATTCTGAAATTTT
Source organism: Phyllobates terribilis (assembly GCF_046119375.1). Lineage (NCBI taxonomy): Eukaryota > Metazoa > Chordata > Amphibia > Anura > Dendrobatidae > Phyllobates > Phyllobates terribilis. The sequence continues at coordinate 315,371 of NW_027363543.1, forward strand.
TTGCTTTTTCCTGCTAATCCTAGCATGATAAAGAAGATTCAAAGAGAGTGAGATGCCAGCTCCTTTCATTCAGTCAGTAGCTTCAAACATTTCTGGACGTTTTTCAATGGCAAAAATCAATGAATATTGTAAATGCACAAACAGTAATATCTCCACATTGCAAGGTGCAATTCTGAAATTTTTTGCTTTTTCCTGTTAATCCTGGCATGATAAAGAAGATTCAAAGAGAGTGAGATGCCAGCTCCTTTCATTCAGTCAGTAGCTTCAAACATTTCTGGTATATGAAAAACATGTTTTTCAATGGCAAAAATCAATGAATATTGTAAATGCACAAACAGTAATATCTCCACATTGCAAGGTGCAATTCTGAAATTTTTTGCTTTTTCCTGTTAATCCTAGCATGATAAAGAAGATTCAAAGAGAGTGAGATGCCAGCTCCTTTCATTCAGTCAGTAGCTTCAAACATTTCTGGTATATGAAAAACATGTTTTTCAATGGCAAAAATCAATGAATATTGTAAATGCACAAACAGTAATATCTCCACATTGCAAGGTGCAATTCTGAAATTTTTTGCTTTTTCCTGCTAATCCTAGCATGATAAAGAAGATTCAAAGAGTGAGATGCCAGCTCCTTTCATTCAGTCAGTAGCTTCAAACATTTCTGGTATATGAAAAACATGTTTTTCAATGGCAAAAATCAATGAATATTGTAAATGCACAAACAGTAATATCTCCACATTGCAAGGTGCAATTCTGAAATTTTTTGCTTTTTCCTGTTAATCCTAGCATGATAAAGAAGATTCAAAGAGAGTGAGATGCCAGCTCCTTTCATTCAGTCAGTAGCTTCAAACATTTCTGGTATATGAAAAACATGTTTTTCAATGGCAAAAATCAATGAATATTGTAAATGCACAAACAGTAATATCTCCACATTGCAAGGTGCAATTCGGAAATTTTTTGCTTTTTCCTGCTAATCCTAGCATGATAAAGAAGATTCAAAGAGAGTGAGATGCCAGCTCCTTTCATTCAGTCAGTAGTTTCAAACATTTCTGGTATATGAATAACATGATGTTTTTCAATGGCAAAAATCAATGAATATTGTAAATGCACAAACAGTAATATCTCCACATTGCAAGGTGCAATTCTGAAATTTTTTGCTTTTTCCTGCTAATCCTAGCATGATAAAGAAGATTCAAAGAGAGTGAGATGCCAGCTCCTTTCATTCAGTCAGTAGCTTCAAACATTTCTGGACGTTTTTCAATGGCAAAAATCAATGAATATTGTAAATGCACAAACAGTAATATCTCCACATTGCAAGGTGCAATTCTGAAATTTTTTGCTTTTTCCTGTTAATCCTAGCATGATAAAGAAGATTCAAAGAGAGTGAGATGCCAGCTCCTTTCATTCAGTCAGTAGCTTCAAACATTTCTGGTATATGAAAAACATGTTTTTCAATGGCAAAAATCAATGAATATTGTAAATGCACAAACAGTAATATCTCCACATTGCAAGGTGCAATTCGGAAATTTTTTGCTTTTTCCTGCTAATCCTAGCATGATAAAGAAGATTCAAAGAGAGTGAGATGCCAGCTCCTTTCATTCAGTCAGTAGCTTCAAACATTTCTGGTATATGAATAACATGATGTTTTTCAATGGCAAAAATCAATGAATATTGTAAATGCACAAACAGTAATATCTCCACATTGCAAGGTGCAATTCTGAAATTTTTTGCTTTTTCCTGCTAATCCTAGCATGATAAAGAAGATTCAAAGAGAGTGAGATGCCAGCTCCTTTCATTCAGTCAGTAGCTTCAAACATTTCTGGACGTTTTTCAATGGCAAAAATCAATGAATATTGTAAATGCACAAACAGTAATATCTCCACATTGCAAGGTGCAATTCTGAAATTTTTTGCTTTTTCCTGTTAATCCTAGCATGATAAAGAAGATTCAAAGAGAGTGAGATGCCAGCTCCTTTCATTCAGTCAGTAGCTTCAAACATTTCTGGTATATGAAAAACATGTTTTTCAATGGCAAAAATCAATGAATATTGTAAATGCACAAACAGTAATATCTCCACATTGCAAGGTGCAATTCTGAAATTTTTTGCTTTTTCCTGCTAATCCTAGCATGATAAAGAAGATTCAAAGAGAGCGAGATGCCAGCTCCTTTCATTCAGTCAGTAGCTTCAAACATTTCTGGTATATGAAAAACATGTTTTTCAATGGCAAAAATCAATGAATATTGTAAATGCACAAACAGTAATATCTCCACATTGCAAGGTGCAATTCTGAAATTTTTAGCTTTTTCCTGTTAATCCTAGCATGATAAAGAAGATTCAAAGAGAGTGAGATGCCAGCTCCTTTCATTCAGTCAGTAGCTTCAAACATTTCTGGTATATGAAAAACATGTTTTTCAATGGCAAAAATCAATGAATATTGTAAATGCACAAACAGTAATATCTCCACATTGCAAGGTGCAATTCTGAAATTTTTTGCTTTTTCCTGCTAATCCTAGCATGATAAAGAAGATTCAAAGAGAGTGAGATGCCAGCTCCTTTCATTCAGTCAGTAGCTTCAAACATTTCTGGTATATGAAAAACATGTTTTTCAATGGCAAAAATCAATGAATATTGTAAATGCACAAACAGTAATATCTCCACATTGCAAGGTGCAATTCGGAAATTTTTTGCTTTTTCCTGCTAATCCTAGCATGATAAAGAAGATTCAAAGAGAGTGAGATGCCAGCTCCTTTCATTCAGTCAGTAGCTTCAAACATTTCTGGTATATGAATAACATGATGTTTTTCAATGGCAAAAATCAATGAATATTGTAAATGCACAAACAGTAATATCTCCACATTGCAAGGTGCAATTCTGAAATTTTTTGCTTTTTCCTGCTAATCCTAGCATGATAAAGAAGATTCAAAGAGAGTGAGATGCCAGCTCCTTTCATTCAGTCAGTAGCTTCAAACATTTCTGGACGTTTTTCAATGGCAAAAATCAATGAATATTGTAAATGCACAAACAGTAATATCTCCACATTGCAAGGTGCAATTCTGAAATTTTTTGCTTTTTCCTGTTAATCCTAGCATGATAAAGAAGATTCAAAGAGAGTGAGATGCCAGCTCCTTTCATTCAGTCAGTAGCTTCAAACATTTCTGGTATATGAAAAACATGTTTTTCAATGGCAAAAATCAATGAATATTGTAAATGCACAAACAGTAATATCTCCACATTGCAAGGTGCAATTCTGAAATTTTTTGCTTTTTCCTGCTAATCCTAGCATGATAAAGAAGATTCAAAGAGTGAGATGCCAGCTCCTTTCATTCAGTCAGTAGCTTCAAACATTTCTGGTATATGAAAAACATGTTTTTCAATGGCAAAAATCAATGAATATTGTAAATGCACAAACAGTAATATCTTCACATTGCAAGGTGCAATTCTGAAATTTTTTGCTTTTTCCTGCTAATCCTAGCATGATAAAGAAGATTCAAAGAGAGTGAGATGCCAGCTCCTTTCATTCAGTCAGTAGCTTCAAACATTTCTGGTATATGAAAAACATGTTTTTCAATGGCAAAAATCAATGAATATTGTAAATGCACAAACAGTAATATCTCCACATTGCAAGGTGCAATTCTGAAATTTTTTGCTTTTTCCTGCTAATCCTAGCATGATAAAGAAGATTCAAAGAGTGAGATGCCAGCTCCTTTCATTCAGTCAGTAGCTTCAAACATTTCTGGTATATGAAAAACATGTTTTTCAATGGCAAAAATCAATGAATATTGTAAATGCACAAACAGTAATATCTTCACATTGCAAGGTGCAATTCTGAAATTTTTTGCTTTTTCCTGCTAATCCTAGCATGATAAAGAAGATTCAAAGAGAGTGAGATGCCAGCTCCTTTCATTCAGTCAGTAGCTTCAAACATTTCTGGTATATGAAAAACATGTTTTTCAATGGCAAAAATCAATGAATATTGTAAATGCACAAACAGTAATATCTCCACATTGCAAGGTGCAATTCGGAAATTTTTTGCTTTTTCCTGCTAATCCTAGCATGATAAAGAAGATTCAAAGAGAGTGAGATGCCAGCTCCTTTCATTCAGTCAGTAGCTTCAAACATTTCTGGACGTTTTTCAATGGCAAAAATCAATGAATATTGTAAATGCACAAACAGTAATATCTCCACATTGCAAGGTGCAATTCTGAAATTTTTTGCTTTTTCCTGTTAATCCTAGCATGATAAAGAAGATTCAAAGAGAGTGAGATGCCAGCTCCTTTCATTCAGTCAGTAGCTTCAAACATTTCTGGTATATGAAAAACATGTTTTTCAATGGCAAAAATCAATGAATATTGTAAATGCACAAACAGTAATATCTCCACATTGCAAGGTGCAATTCTGAAATTTTTTGCTTTTTCCTGCTAATCCTAGCATGATAAAGAAGATTCAAAGAGAGTGAGATGCCAGCTCCTTTCATTCAGTCAGTAGCTTCAAACATTTCTGGTATATGAAAAACATGTTTTTCAATGGCAAAAATCAATGAATATTGTAAATGCACAAACAGTAATATCTCCACATTGCAAGGTGCAATTCTGAAATTTTTAGCTTTTTCCTGTTAATCCTAGCATGGTAAAGAAGATTCAAAGAGAGTGAGATGCCAGCTCCTTTCATTCAGTCAGTAGCTTCAAACATTTCTGGACGTTTTTCAATGGCAAAAATCAATGAATATTGTAAATGCACAAACAGTAATATCTCCACATTGCAAGGTGCAATTCTGAAATTTTTTGCTTTTTCCTGTTAATCCTAGCATGATAAAGAAGATTCAAAGAGAGTGAGATGCCAGCTCCTTTCATTCAGTCAGTAGCTTCAAACATTTCTGGTATATGAAAAACATGTTTTTCAATGGCAAAAATCAATGAATATTGTAAATGCACAAACAGTAATATCTCCACATTGCAAGGTGCAATTCTGAAATTTTTTGCTTTTTCCTGCTAATCCTAGCATGATAAAGAAGATTCAAAGAGAGGGAGATGCCAGCTCCTTTCATTCAGTCAGTAGCTTCAAACATTTCTGGACGTTTTTCAATGGCAAAAATCAATGAATATTGTAAATGCACAAACAGTAATATCTCCACATTGCAAGGTGCAATTCTGAAATTTTTTGCTTTTTCCTGCTAATCCTAGCATGATAAAGAAGATTCAAAGAGAGTGAGATGCCAGTTCCTTTCATTCAGTCAGTAGCTTCAAACATTTCTGGACGTTTTTCAATGGCAAAAATCAATGAATATTGTAAATGCACAAACAGTAATATCTCCACATTGCAAGGTGCAATTCTGAAATTTTTTGCTTTTTCCTGCTAATCCTAGCATGATAAAGAAGATTCAAAGAGAGTGAGATGCCAGCTCCTTTCATTCAGTCAGTAGCTTCAAACATTTCTGGTATATGAAAAACATGTTTTTCAATGGCAAAAATCAATGAATATTGTAAATGCACAAACAGTAATATCTCCACATTGCAAGGTGCAATTCTGAAATTTTTTGCTTTTTCCTGCTAATCCTAGCATGATAAAGAAGATTCAAAGAGAGTGAGATGCCAGCTCCTTTCATTCAGTCAGTAGCTTCAAACATTTCTGGTATATGAAAAACATGTTTTTCAATGGCAAAAATCAATGAATATTGTAAATGCACAAACAGTAATATCTCCACATTGCAAGGTGCAATTCTGAAATTCTTTGCTTTTTCCTGCTAATCCTAGCATGATAAAGAAGATTCAAAGAGAGTGAGATGCCAGCTCCTTTCATTCAGTCAGTAGCTTCAAACATTTCTGGTATATGAAAAACATGTTTTTCAATGGCAAACATCAATGAATATTGTAAATGCACAAACAGTAATATCTCCACATTGGAAGGTGCAATTCTGAAATTTTTAGCTTTTTCCTGTTAATCCTAGCATGATAAAGAAGATTCAAAGAGAGTGAGATGCCAGCTCCTTTCATTCAGTCAGTAGCTTCAAACATTTCTGGACGTTTTTCAATGGCAAAAATCAATGAATATTGTAAATGCACAAACAGTAATATCTCCACATTGCAAGGTGCAATTCTGAAATTTTTTGCTTTTTCCTGCTAATCCTAGCATGATAAAGAAGATTCAAAGAGAGTGAGATGCCAGCTCCTTTCATTCAGTCAGTAGCTTCAAACATTTCTGGTATATGAAAAACATGTTTTTCAATGGCAAAAATCAATGAATATTGGAAATGCACAAACAGTAATATCTCCACATTGCAAGGTGCAATTCTGAAATTTTTTGCTTTTTCCTGCTAATCCTAGCATGATAAAGAAGATTCAAAGAGAGTGAGATGCCAGTTCCTTTCATTCAGTCAGTAGCTTCAAACATTTCTGGACGTTTTTCAATGGCAAAAATCAATGAATATTGTAAATGCACAAACAGTAATATCTCCACATTGCAAGGTGCAATTCTGAAATTTTTTGCTTTTTCCTGTTAATCCTAGCATGATAAAGAAGATTCAAAGAGAGTGAGATGCCAGCTCCTTTCATTCAGTCAGTAGCTTCAAACATTTCTGGTATATGAAAAACATGTTTTTCAATGGCAAAAATCAATGAATATTGTAAATGCACAAACAGTAATATCTCCACATTGCAAGGTGCAATTCTGAAATTTTTTGCTTTTTCCTGCTAATCCTAGCATGATAAAGAAGATTCAAAGAGAGTGAGATGCCAGCTCCTTTCATTCAGTCAGTAGCTTCAAACATTTCTGGTATATGAAAAACATGTTTTTCAATGGCAAAAATCAATGAATATTGTAAATGCACAAACAGTAATATCTCCACATTGCAAGGTGCAATTCTGAAATTCTTTGCTTTTTCCTGCTAATCCTAGCATGATAAAGAAGATTCAAAGAGAGTGAGATGCCAGCTCCTTTCATTCAGTCAGTAGCTTCAAACATTTCTGGTATATGAAAAACATGTTTTTCAATGGCAAAAATCAATGAATATTGTAAATGCACAAACAGTAATATCTCCACATTGCAAGGTGCAATTCTGAAATTTTTTGCTTTTTCCTGTTAATCCTAGCATGATAAAGAAGATTCAAAGAGAGTGATATGCCAGCTCCTTTCATTCAGTCAGTAGCTTCAAACATTTCTGGTATATGAAAAACATGTTTTTCAATGGCAAAAATCAATGAATATTGTAAATGCACAAACAGTAATATCTCCACATTGCAAGGTGCAATTCTGAAATTTTTTGCTTTTTCCTGCTAATCCTAGCATGATAAAGAAGATTCAAAGAGAGTGAGATGCCAGCTCCTTTCATTCAGTCAGTAGCTTCAAGCATTTCTGGTATATGAAAAACATGTTTTTCAATGGCAAAAATCAATGAATATTGTAAATGCACAAACAGTAATATCTCCACATTGCAAGGTGCAATTCTGAAATTTTTTGCTTTTTCCTGCTAATCCTAGCATGATAAAGAAGATTCAAAGAGAGTGAGATGCCAGCTCCTTTCATTCAGTCAGTAGCTTCAAACATTTCTGGACGTTTTTCAATGGCAAAAATCAATGAATATTGTAAATGCACAAACAGTAATATCTCCACATTGCAAGGTGCAATTCTGAAATTTTTTGCTTTTTCCTGTTAATCCTAGCATGATAAAGAAGATTCAAAGAGAGTGAGATGCCAGCTCCTTTCATTCAGTCAGTAGCTTCAAACATTTCTGGACGTTTTTCAATGGCAAAAATCAATGAATATTGTAAATGCACAAACAGTAATATCTCCACATTGCAAGGTGCAATTCTGAAATTTTTTGCTTTTTCCTGTTAATCCTAGCATGATAAAGAAGATTCAAAGAGAGTGAGATGCCAGCTCCTTTCATTCAGTCAGTAGCTTCAAACATTTCTGGTATATGAAAAACATGTTTTTCAATGGCAAAAATCAATGAATATTGTAAATGCACAAACAGTAATATCTCCACATTGCAAGGTGCAATTCTGAAATTTTTTGCTTTTTCCTGTTAATCCTAGCATGATAAAGAAGATTCAAAGAGAGTGAGATGCCAGCTCCTTTCATTCAGTCAGTAGCTTCAAACATTTCTGGTATATGAAAAACATGTTTTTCAATGGCAAAAATCAATGAATATTTTAAATGCACATACAGTAATATCTCCACATTGCAAGGTGCAATTCTGAAATTTTTTGCTTTTTCCTGCTAATCCTAGCATGATAAAGAAGATTCAAAGAGAGTGAGATGCCAGCTCCTTTCATTCAGTCAGTAGCTTCAAACATTTCTGGACGTTTTTCAATGGCGAAAAATCAATGAATATTGTAAATGCACAAACAGTAATATCTCCACATTGCAAGGTGCAATTCTGAAATTTTTTGCTTTTTCCTGTTAATCCTAGCATGATAAAGAAGATTCAAAGAGAGTGAGATGCCAGCTCCTTTCATTCAGTCAGTAGCTTCAAACATTTCTGGTATATGAAAAACATGTTTTTCAATGGCAAAAATCAATGAATATTGTAAATGCACAAACAGTAATATCTCCACATTGCAAGGTGCAATTCTGAAATTTTTTGCTTTTTCCTGTTAATCCTAGCATGATAAAGAAGATTCAAAGAGAGTGACATGCCAGCTCCTTTCATTCAGTCAGTAGCTTCAAACATTTCTGGTATATGAAAAACATGTTTTTCAATGGCAAAAATCAATGAATATTGTAAATGCACAAACAGTAATATCTCCACATTGCAAGGTGCAATTCTGAAATTTTTTGCTTTTTCCTGCTAATCCTAGCATGGTAAAGAAGATTCAAAGAGAGTGAGATGCCAGCTCCTTTCATTCAGTCAGTAGCTTCAAACATTTCTGGACGTTTTTCAATGGCAAAAATCAATGAATATTGTAAATGCACAAACAGTAATATCTCCACATTGCAAGGTGCAATTCTGAAATTTTTTGCTTTTTCCTGTTAATCCTAGCATGAAAAGAAGATTCAAAGAGAGTGAGATGCCAGCTCCTTTCATTCAGTCAGTAGCTTCAAACATTTCTGGTATATGAAAAACATGTTTTTCAATGGCAAAAATCAATGAATATTGTAAATGCACAAACAGTAATATCTCCACATTGCAAGGTGCAATTCTGAAATTTTTTGCTTTTTCCTGCTAATCCTAGCATGATAAAGAAGATTCAAAGAGAGTGAGATGCCAGCTCCTTTCATTCAGTCAGTAGCTTCAAACATTTCTGGTATATGAAAAACACATGTTTTTCAATGGCAAAAATCAATGAATATTGTAAATGCACAAACAGTAATATCTCCACATTGCAAGGTGCAATTCTGAAATTTTTTGCTTTTTCCTGGCATGATAAAGAAGATTCAAAGAGAGTGAGATGCCAGCTCCTTTCATTCAGTCAGTAGCTTCAAACATTTCTGGTATATGAAAAACATGTTTTTCAATGGCAAAAATCAATGAATATTGTAAATGCACAAACAGTAATATCTCCACATTGCAAGGTGCAATTCTGAAATTTTTAGCTTTTTCCTGTTAATCCTAGCATGATAAAGAAGATTCAAAGAGAGTGAGATGCCAGCTCCTTTCATTCAGTCAGTAGCTTCAAACATTTCTGGACGTTTTTCAATGGCAAAAATCAATGAATATTGTAAATGCACAAACAGTAATATCTCCACATTGCAAGGTGCAATTCTGAAATTTTTTGCTTTTTCCTGTTAATCCTAGCATGATAAAGAAGATTCAAAGAGAGTGAGATGCCAGCTCCTTTCATTCAGTCAGTAGCTTCAAACATTTCTGGTATATGAAAAACGTTTTTCAATGGCAAAAATCAATGAATATTGTAAATGCACAAACAGTAATATCTCCACATTGCAAGGTGCAATTCTGAAATTTTTTGCTTTTTCCTGCTAATCCTAGCATGATAAAGAAGATTCAAAGAGAGTGAGATGCCAGCTCCTTTCATTCAGTCAGTAGCTTCAAACATTTCTGGTATATGAAAAACATGTTTTTCAATGGCAAAAATCAATGAATATTGTAAATGCACAAACAGTAATATCTCCACATTGCAAGGTGCAATTCTGAAATTTTTTGCTTTTTCCTGCTAATCCTAGCATGATAAAGAAGATTCAAAGAGAGTGAGATGCCAGCTCCTTTCATTCAGTCAGTAGCTTCAAACATTTCTGGATGTTTTTCAATGGCAAAAATCAATGAATATTGTAAATGCACAAACAGTAATATCTCCACATTGCAAGGTGCAATTCTGAAATTTTTTGCTTTTTCCTGTTAATCCTAGCATGATAAAGAAGATTCAAAGAGAGTGAGATGCCAGCTCCTTTCATTCAGTCAGTAGCTTCAAACATTTCTGGTATATGAAAAACATTTTTCAATGGCAAAAATCAATGAATATTGTAAATGCACAAACAGTAATATCTCCACATTGCAAGGTGCAATTCTGAAATTTTTTGCTTTTTCCTGCTAATCCTAGCATGATAAAGAAGATTCAAAGAGAGTGAGATGCCAGCTCCTTTCATTCAGTCAGTAGCTTCAAACAGTTCTGGTATATGAAAAACATGTTTTTCAATGGCAAAAATCAATGAATATTGTAAATGCACAAACAGGAATATCTCCACATTGCAAGGTGCAATTCTGAAATTTTTTGCTTTTTCCTGCTAAACCTAGCATGATAAAGAAGATTCAAAGAGAGTGAGATGCCAGCTCCTTTCATTCAGTCAGTAGCTTCAAACATTTCTGGACGTTTTTCAATGGCAAAAATCAATGAATATTGTAAATGCACAAACAGTAATATCTCCACATTGCAAGGTGCAATTCTGAAATTTTTTGCTTTTTCCTGTTAATCCTAGCATGATAAAGAAGATTCAAAGAGAGTGAGATGCCAGCTCCTTTCATTCAGTCAGTAGCTTCAAACATTTCTGGTATATGAAAAACATGTTTTTCAATGGCAAAAATCAATGAATATTGTAAATGCACAAACAGTAATATCTCCACATTGCAAGGTGCAATTCTGAAATTTTTTGCTTTTTCCTGTTAATCCTAGCATGATAAAGAAGATTCAAAGAGAGTGACATGCCAGCTCCTTTCATTCAGTCAGTAGCTTCAAACATTTCTGGTATATGAAAAACATGTTTTTCAATGGCAAAAATCAATGAATATTGTAAATGCACAAACAGTAATATCTCCACATTGCAAGGTGCAATTCTGAAATTTTTTGCTTTTTCCTGCTAATCCTAGCATGATAAAGAAGATTCAAAGAGAGTGAGATGCCAGCTCCTTTCATTCAGTCAGTAGCTTCAAACATTTCTGGACGTTTTTCAATGGCAAAAATCAATGAATATTGTAAATGCACAAACAGTAATATCTCCACATTGCAAGGTGCAATTCTGAAATTTTTTGCTTTTTCCTGTTAATCCTAGCATGATAAAGAAGATTCAAAGAGAGTGAGATGCCAGCTCCTTTCATTCAGTCAGTAGCTTCAAACATTTCTGGTATATGAAAAACATGTTTTTCAATGGCAAAAATCTATGAATATTGTAAATGCACAAACAGTAATATCTCCACATTGCAAGGTGCAATTCTGAAATTTTTTGCTTTTTCCTGCTAATCCTAGCATGATAAAGAAGATTCAAAGAGAGTGAGATGCCAGCTCCTTTCATTCAGTCAGTAGCTTCAAACATTTCTGGTATATGAAAAACACATGTTTTTCAATGGCAAAAATCAATGAATATTGTAAATGCACAAACAGTAATATCTCCACATTGCAAGGTGCAATTCTGAAATTTTTTGCTTTTTCCTGCTAATCCTAGCATGATAAAGAAGATTCAAAGAGAGTGAGATGCCAGCTCCTTTCATTCAGTCAGTAGCTTCAAACATTTCTGGTATATGAAAAACATGTTTTTCAATGGCAAAAATCAATGAATATTGTAAATGCACAAACAGTAATATCTCCACATTGCAAGGTGCAATTCTGAAATTTTTAGCTTTTTCCTGTTAATCCTAGCATGATAAAGAAGATTCAAAGAGAGTGAGATGCCAGCTCCTTTCATTCAGTCAGTAGCTTCAAACATTTCTGGACGTTTTTCAATGGCAAAAATCAATGAATATTGTAAATGCACAAACAGTAATATCTCCACATTGCAAGGTGCAATTCTGAAATTTTTTGCTTTTTCCTGTTAATCCTAGCATGATAAAGAAGATTCAAAGAGAGTGAGATGCCAGCTCCTTTCATTCAGTCAGTAGCTTCAAACATTTCTGGTATATGAAAAACGTTTTTCAATGGCAAAAATCAATGAATATTGTAAATGCACAAACAGTAATATCTCCACATTGCAAGGTGCAATTCTGAAATTTTTTGCTTTTTCCTGCTAATCCTAGCATGATAAAGAAGATTCAAAGAGAGTGAGATGCCAGCTCCTTTCATTCAGTCAGTAGCTTCAAACATTTCTGGTATATGAAAAACATGTTTTTCAATGGCAAAAATCAATGAATATTGTAAATGCACAAACAGTAATATCTCCACATTGCAAGGTGCAATTCTGAAATTTTTTGCTTTTTCCTGCTAATCCTAGCATGATAAAGAAGATTCAAAGAGAGTGAGATGCCAGCTCCTTTCATTCAGTCAGTAGCTTCAAACATTTCTGGACGTTTTTCAATGGCAAAAATCAATGAATATTGTAAATGCACAAACAGTAATATCTCCACATTGCAAGGTGCAATTCTGAAATTTTTTGCTTTTTCCTGTTAATCCTAGCATGATAAAGAAGATTCAAAGAGAGTGAGATGCCAGCTCCTTTCATTCAGTCAGTAGCTTCAAACATTTCTGGTATATGAAAAACATGTTTTTCAATGGCAAAAATCAATGAATATTGTAAATGCACAAACAGTAATATCTCCACATTGCAAGGTGAAATTCTGAAATTTTTTGCTTTTTCCTGTTAATCCTAGCATGATAAAGAAGATTCAAAGAGAGTGAGATGCCAGCTCCTTTCATTCAGTCAGTAGCTTCAAACATTTCTGGTATATGAAAAACATGTTTTTCAATGGCAAAAATCAATGAATATTGTAAATGCACAAACAGTAATATCTCCACATTGCAAGGTGCAATTCTGAAATTTTTTGCTTTTTCCTGCTAATCCTAGCATGATAAAGAAGATTCAAAGAGAGTGAGATGCCAGCTCCTTTCATTCAGTCAGTAGCTTCAATCATTTCTGGACATTTTTCAATGGCAAAAATCAATGAATATTGTAAATGCACAAACAGTAATTTCTCCGCATTGCAAGGTGCAATTCTGAAATTTTTTGCTTTTTCCTGCTCCTCTTAGCATGATAAAGAAGATTCAAAGAGAGTGAGATGACAGCTCCTTTCATTCAGTCAGTAGCTTCAATCATTTCTGGACGTTTTTCAATGGCAAAAATCAATGAATATTGTAAATGCACAAACAGTAATTTCTCCGCATTGCAAGGTGCAATTCTGAAATTTTTTGCTTTTTCCTGCTCCTCTTAGCATGATAAAGAAGATTCAAAGAGAGTGAGATGCCAGCTCCTTTCATTCAGTCAGTAGCTTCAAACATTTCTGGTATATGAAAAACATGTTTTTCAATGGCAAAAATCAATGAATATTGTAAATGCACAAACAGTAATATCTCCACATTGCAAGGTGCAATTCTGAAATTCTTTGCTTTTTCCTGCTAATCCTAGCATGATAAAGAAGATTCAAAGAGAGTGAGATGCCAGCTCCTTTCATTCAGTCAGTAGCTTCAAACATTTCTGGTATATGAAAAACATGTTTTTCAATGGCAAAAATCAATGAATATTGTAAATGCACAAACAGTAATATCTCCACATTGCAAGGTGCAATTCTGAAATTTTTAGCTTTTTCCTGTTAATCCTAGCATGATAAAGAAGATTCAAAGAGAGTGAGATGCCAGCTCCTTTCATTCAGTCAGTAGCTTCAAACATTTCTGTACGTTTTTCAATGGCAAAAATCAATGAATATTGTAAATGCACAAACAGTAATATCTCCACATTGCAAGGTGCAATTCTGAAATTTTTTGCTTTTTCCTGTTAATACTAGCATGATAAAGAAGATTCAAAGAGAGTGAGATGCCAGCTCCTTTCATTCAGTCAGTAGCTTCAAACATTTCTGGTATATGAAAAACATGTTTTTCAATGGCAAAAATCAATGAATATTGTAAATGCACAAACAGTAATATCTCCACATTGCAAGGTGCAATTCTGAAATTTTTTGCTTTTTCCTGCTAATCCTAGCATGATAAAGAAGATTCAAAGAGAGTGAGATGCCAGCTCCTTTCATTCAGTCAGTAGCTTCAAACATTTCTGGTATATGAAAAACATGTTTTTCAATGGCAAAAATCAATGAATATTGTAAATGCACAAACAGTAATATCTCCACATTGCAAGGTGCAATTCTGAAATTTTTTGCTTTTTCCTGCTAATCCTAGCATGATAAAGAAGATTCAAAGAGAGTGAGATGCCAGCTCCTTTCATTCAGTCAGTAGCTTCAAACATTTCTGGACGTTTTTCAATGGCAAAAATCAATGAATATTGTAAATGCACAAACAGTAATATCTCCACATTGCAAGGTGCAATTCTGAAATTTTTTGCTTTTTCCTGTTAATCCTAGCATGATAAAGAAGATTCAAAGAGAGTGAGATGCCAGCTCCTTTCATTCAGTCAGTAGCTTCAAACATTTCTGGACGTTTTTCAATGGCAAAAATCAATGAATATTGTAAATGCACAAACAGTAATATCTCCACATTGCAAGGTGCAATTCTGAAATTTTTTGCTTTTTCCTGTTAATCCTAGCATGATAAAGAAGATTCAAAGAGAGTGAGATGCCAGCTCCTTTCATTCAGTCAGTAGCTTCAAACATTTCTGGTATATGAAAAACATGTTTTTCAATGGCAAAAATCAATGAATATTGTAAATGCACAAACAGTAATATCTCCACATTGCAAGGTGCAATTCTGAAATTTTTTGCTTTTTCCTGTTAATCCTAGCATGATAAAGAAGATTCAAAGAGAGTGAGATGCCAGCTCCTTTCATTCAGTCAGTAGCTTCAAACATTTCTGGTATATGAAAAACATGTTTTTCAATGGCAAAAATCAATGAATATTTTAAATGCACAAACAGTAATATCTCCACATTGCAAGGTGCAATTCTGAAATTTTTTGCTTTTTCCTGCTAATCCTAGCATGATAAAGAAGATTCAAAGAGAGTGAGATGCCAGCTCCTTTCATTCAGTCAGTAGCTTCAAACATTTCTGGACGTTTTTCAATGGCAAAAATCAATGAATATTGTAAATGCACAAACAGTAATATCTCCACATTGCAAGGTGCAATTCTGAAATTTTTTGCTTTTTCCTGTTAATCCTAGCATGATAAAGAAGATTCAAAGAGAGTGAGATGCCAGCTCCTTTCATTCAGTCAGTAGCTTCAAACATTTCTGGTATATGAAAAACATGTTTTTCAATGGCAAAAATCAATGAATATTGTAAATGCACAAACAGTAATATCTCCACATTGCAAGGTGCAATTCTGAAATTTTTTGCTTTTTCCTGTTAATCCTAGCATGATAAAGAAGATTCAAAGAGAGTGACATGCCAGCTCCTTTCATTCAGTCAGTAGCTTCAAACATTTCTGGTATATGAAAAACATGTTTTTCAATGGCAAAAATCAATGAATATTGTAAATGCACAAACAGTAATATCTCCACATTGCAAGGTGCAATTCTGAAATTTTTTGCTTTTTCCTGCTAATCCTAGCATGATAAAGAAGATTCAAAGAGAGTGAGATGCCAGCTCCTTTCATTCAGTCAGTAGCTTCAAACATTTCTGGACGTTTTTCAATGGCAAAAATCAATGAATATTGTAAATGCACAAACAGTAATATCTCCACATTGCAAGGTGCAATTCTGAAATTTTTTGCTTTTTCCTGTTAATCCTAGCATGATAAAGAAGATTCAAAGAGAGTGAGATGCCAGCTCCTTTCATTCAGTCAGTAGCTTCAAACATTTCTGGTATATGAAAAACATGTTTTTCAATGGCAAAAATCAATGAATATTGTAAATGCACAAACAGTAATATCTCCACATTGCAAGGTGCAATTCTGAAATTTTTTGCTTTTTCCTGCTAATCCTAGCATGATAAAGAAGATTCAAAGAGAGTGAGATGCCAGCTCCTTTCATTCAGTCAGTAGCTTCAAACATTTCTGGTATATGAAAAACACATGTTTTTCAATGGCAAAAATCAATGAATATTGTAAATGCACAAACAGTAATATCTCCACATTGCAAGGTGCAATTCTGAAATTTTTTGCTTTTTCCTGCTAATCCTAGCATGATAAAGAAGATTCAAAGAGAGTGAGATGCCAGCTCCTTTCATTCAGTCAGTAGCTTCAAACATTTCTGGTATATGAAAAACATGTTTTTCAATGGCAAAAATCAATGAATATTGTAAATGCACAAACAGTAATATCTCCACATTGCAAGGTGCAATTCTGAAATTTTTAGCTTTTTCCTGTTAATCCTAGCATGATAAAGAAGATTCAAAGAGAGTGAGATGCCAGCTCCTTTCATTCAGTCAGTAGCTTCAAACATTTCTGGACGTTTTTCAATGGCAAAAATCAATGAATATTGTAAATGCACAAACAGTAATATCTCCACATTGCAAGGTGCAATTCTGAAATTTTTTGCTTTTTCCTGTTAATCCTAGCATGATAAAGAAGATTCAAAGAGAGTGAGATGCCAGCTCCTTTCATTCAGTCAGTAGCTTCAAACATTTCTGGTATATGAAAAACATGTTTTTCAATGGCAAAAATCAATGAATATTGTAAATGCACAAACAGTAATATCTCCACATTGCAAGGTGCAATTCTGAAATTTTTTGCTTTTTCCTGCTAATCCTAGCATGATAAAGAAGATTCAAAGAGAGTGAGATGCCAGCTCCTTTCATTCAGTCAGTAGCTTCAAACATTTCTGGACGTTTTTCAATGGCAAAAATCAATGAATATTGTAAATGCACAAACAGTAATATCTCCACATTGCAAGGTGCAATTCTGAAATTTTTTGCTTTTTCCTGTTAATCCTAGCATGATAAAGAAGATTCAAAGAGAGTGAGATGCCAGCTCCTTTCATTCAGTCAGTAGCTTCAAACATTTCTGGACGTTTTTCAATGGCAAAAATCAATGAATATTGTAAATGCACAAACAGTAATATCTCCACATTGCAAGGTGCAATTCTGAAATTTTTTGCTTTTTCCTGTTAATCCTAGCATGATAAAGAAGATTCAAAGAGAGTGAGATGCCAGCTCCTTTCATTCAGTCAGTAGCTTCAAACATTTCTGGTATATGAAAAACATGTTTTTCAATGGCAAAAATCAATGAATATTGTAAATGCACAAACAGTAATATCTCCACATTGCAAGGTGCAATTCTGAAATTTTTTGCTTTTTCCTGTTAATCCTAGCATGATAAAGAAGATTCAAAGAGAGTGAGATGCCAGCTCCTTTCATTCAGTCAGTAGCTTCAAACATTTCTGGTATATGAAAAACATGTTTTTCAATGGCAAAAATCAATGAATATTTTAAATGCACAAACAGTAATATCTCCACATTGCAAGGTGCAATTCTGAAATTTTTTGCTTTTTCCTGCTAATCCTAGCATGATAAAGAAGATTCAAAGAGAGTGAGATGCCAGCTCCTTTCATTCAGTCAGTAGCTTCAAACATTTCTGGACGTTTTTCAATGGCAAAAATCAATGAATATTGTAAATGCACAAACAGTAATATCTCCACATTGCAAGGTGCAATTCTGAAATTTTTTGCTTTTTCCTGTTAATCCTAGCATGATAAAGAAGATTCAAAGAGAGTGAGATGCCAGCTCCTTTCATTCAGTCAGTAGCTTCAAACATTTCTGGTATATGAAAAACATGTTTTTCAATGGCAAAAATCAATGAATATTGTAAATGCACAAACAGTAATATCTCCACATTGCAAGGTGCAATTCTGAAATTTTTTGCTTTTTCCTGTTAATCCTAGCATGATAAAGAAGATTCAAAGAGAGTGACATGCCAGCTCCTTTCATTCAGTCAGTAGCTTCAAACATTTCTGGTATATGAAAAACATGTTTTTCAATGGCAAAAATCAATGAATATTGTAAATGCACAAACAGTAATATCTCCACATTGCAAGGTGCAATTCTGAAATTTTTTGCTTTTTCCTGCTAATCCTAGCATGATAAAGAAGATTCAAAGAGAGTGAGATGCCAGCTCCTTTCATTCAGTCAGTAGCTTCAAACATTTCTGGACGTTTTTCAATGGCAAAAATCAATGAATATTGTAAATGCACAAACAGTAATATCTCCACATTGCAAGGTGCAATTCTGAAATTTTTTGCTTTTTCCTGTTAATCCTAGCATGATAAAGAAGATTCAAAGAGAGTGAGATGCCAGCTCCTTTCATTCAGTCAGTAGCTTCAAACATTTCTGGTATATGAAAAACATGTTTTTCAATGGCAAAAATCAATGAATATTGTAAATGCACAAACAGTAATATCTCCACATTGCAAGGTGCAATTCTGAAATTTTTTGCTTTTTCCTGCTAATCCTAGCATGATAAAGAAGATTCAAAGAGAGTGAGATGCCAGCTCCTTTCATTCAGTCAGTAGCTTCAAACATTTCTGGTATATGAAAAACACATGTTTTTCAATGGCAAAAATCAATGAATATTGTAAATGCACAAACAGTAATATCTCCACATTGCAAGGTGCAATTCTGAAATTTTTTGCTTTTTCCTGCTAATCCTAGCATGATAAAGAAGATTCAAAGAGAGTGAGATGCCAGCTCCTTTCATTCAGTCAGTAGCTTCAAACATTTCTGGTATATGAAAAACATGTTTTTCAATGGCAAAAATCAATGAATATTGTAAATGCACAAACAGTAATATCTCCACATTGCAAGGTGCAATTCTGAAATTTTTAGCTTTTTCCTGTTAATCCTAGCATGATAAAGAAGATTCAAAGAGAGTGAGATGCCAGCTCCTTTCATTCAGTCAGTAGCTTCAAACATTTCTGGACGTTTTTCAATGGCAAAAATCAATGAATATTGTAAATGCACAAACAGTAATATCTCCACATTGCAAGGTGCAATTCTGAAATTTTTTGCTTTTTCCTGTTAATCCTAGCATGATAAAGAAGATTCAAAGAGAGTGAGATGCCAGCTCCTTTCATTCAGTCAGTAGCTTCAAACATTTCTGGTATATGA
Organism: Phyllobates terribilis; assembly: GCF_046119375.1. Taxonomy (NCBI): domain Eukaryota; kingdom Metazoa; phylum Chordata; class Amphibia; order Anura; family Dendrobatidae; genus Phyllobates; species Phyllobates terribilis. The sequence continues at coordinate 334,668 of NW_027363543.1, forward strand.
AAAACGTTTTTCAATGGCAAAAATCAATGAATATTGTAAATGCACAAACAGTAATATCTCCACATTGCAAGGTGCAATTCTGAAATTTTTTGCTTTTTCCTGCTAATCCTAGCATGATAAAGAAGATTCAAAGAGAGTGAGATGCCAGCTCCTTTCATTCAGTCAGTAGCTTCAAACATTTCTGGTATATGAAAAACATGTTTTTCAATGGCAAAAATCAATGAATATTGTAAATGCACAAACAGTAATATCTCCACATTGCAAGGTGCAATTCTGAAATTTTTTGCTTTTTCCTGCTAATCCTAGCATGATAAAGAAGATTCAAAGAGAGTGAGATGCCAGCTCCTTTCATTCAGTCAGTAGCTTCAAACATTTCTGGACGTTTTTCAATGGCAAAAATCAATGAATATTGTAAATGCACAAACAGTAATATCTCCACATTGCAAGGTGCAATTCTGAAATTTTTTGCTTTTTCCTGTTAATCCTAGCATGATAAAGAAGATTCAAAGAGAGTGAGATGCCAGCTCCTTTCATTCAGTCAGTAGCTTCAAACATTTCTGGTATATGAAAAACATGTTTTTCAATGGCAAAAATCAATGAATATTGTAAATGCACAAACAGTAATATCTCCACATTGCAAGGTGAAATTCTGAAATTTTTTGCTTTTTCCTGTTAATCCTAGCATGATAAAGAAGATTCAAAGAGAGTGAGATGCCAGCTCCTTTCATTCAGTCAGTAGCTTTAAACATTTCTGGTATATGAAAAACATGTTTTTCAATGGCAAAAATCAATGAATATTGTAAATGCACAAACAGTAATATCTCCACATTGCAAGGTGCAATTCTGAAATTTTTTGCTTTTTCCTGCTAATCCTAGCATGATAAAGAAGATTCAAAGAGAGTGAGATGCCAGCTCCTTTCATTCAGTCAGTAGCTTCAATCATTTCTGGACATTTTTCAATGGCAAAAATCAATGAATATTGTAAATGCACAAACAGTAATATCTCCACATTGCAAGGTGCAATTCTGAAATTTTTTGCTTTTTCCTGTTAATCCTAGCATGATAAAGAAGATTCAAAGAGAGTGAGATGCCAGCTCCTTTCATTCAGTCAGTAGCTTCAAACATTTCTGGTATATGAAAAACATGTTTTTCAATGGCAAAAATCAATGAATATTGTAAATGCACAAACAGTAATATCTCCACATTGCAAGGTGAAATTCTGAAATTTTTTGCTTTTTCCTGTTAATCCTAGCATGATAAAGAAGATTCAAAGAGAGTGAGATGCCAGCTCCTTTCATTCAGTCAGTAGCTTCAAACATTTCTGGTATATGAAAAACATGTTTTTCAATGGCAAAAATCAATGAATATTGTAAATGCACAAACAGTAATATCTCCACATTGCAAGGTGCAATTCTGAAATTTTTTGCTTTTTCCTGCTAATCCTAGCATGATAAAGAAGATTCAAAGAGAGTGAGATGCCAGCTCCTTTCATTCAGTCAGTAGCTTCAATCATTTCTGGACATTTTTCAATGGCAAAAATCAATGAATATTGTAAATGCACAAACAGTAATTTCTCCGCATTGCAAGGTGCAATTCTGAAATTTTTTGCTTTTTCCTGCTCCTCTTAGCATGATAAAGAAGATTCAAAGAGAGTGAGATGACAGCTCCTTTCATTCAGTCAGTAGCTTCAATCATTTCTGGACGTTTTTCAATGGCAAAAATCAATGAATATTGTAAATGCACAAACAGTAATATCTCCACATTGCAAGGTGCAATTCTGAAATTTTTTGCTTTTTCCTGCTAATCCTAGCATGATAAAGAAGATTCAAAGAGAGTGAGATGCCAGCTCCTTTCATTCAGTCAGTAGCTTCAATCATTTCTGGACATTTTTCAATGGCAAAAATCAATGAATATTGTAAATGCACAAACAGTAATATCTCCACATTGCAAGGTGCAATTCTGAAATTTTTTGCTTTTTCCTGTTAATCCTAGCATGATAAAGAAGATTCAAAGAGAGTGAGATGCCAGCTCCTTTCATTCAGTCAGTAGCTTCAAACATTTCTGGTATATGAAAAACATGTTTTTCAATGGCAAAAATCAATGAATATTGTAAATGCACAAACAGTAATATCTCCACATTGCAAGGTGAAATTCTGAAATTTTTTGCTTTTTCCTGTTAATCCTAGCATGATAAAGAAGATTCAAAGAGAGTGAGATGCCAGCTCCTTTCATTCAGTCAGTAGCTTCAAACATTTCTGGTATATGAAAAACATGTTTTTCAATGGCAAAAATCAATGAATATTGTAAATGCACAAGCAGTAATATCTCCACATTGCAAGGTGCAATTCTGAAATTTTTTGCTTTTTCCTGCTAATCCTAGCATGATAAAGAAGATTCAAAGAGAGTGAGATGCCAGCTCCTTTCATTCAGTCAGTAGCTTCAATCATTTCTGGACATTTTTCAATGGCAAAAATCAATGAATATTGTAAATGCACAAACAGTAATTTCTCCGCATTGCAAGGTGCAATTCTGAAATTTTTTGCTTTTTCCTGCTCCTCTTAGCATGATAAAGAAGATTCAAAGAGAGTGAGATGACAGCTCCTTTCATTCAGTCAGTAGCTTCAATCATTTCTGGACGTTTTTCAATGGCAAAAATCAATGAATATTGTAAATGCACAAACAGTAATTTCTCCGCATTGCAAGGTGCAATTCTGAAATTTTTTGCTTTTTCCTGCTCCTCTTAGCATGATAAAGAAGATTCAAAGAGAGTGAGGTGCCAGCTCCTTTCATTCAGTCAGGAGCTTCAAACATTTCTGGTATATGAATAACATGTTTTTCAATGGCAAAAATCAATGAATATTGTAAATGCACAAACAGTAATTTCTCCGCATTGCAAGGTGCAATTCTGAAATTTTTTGCTTTTTCCTGCTCCTCTTAGCATGATAAAGAAGATTCAAAGAGAGTGAGATGCCAGCTCCTTTCATTCAGTCAGTAGCTTCAATCATTTCTGGACGTTTTTCAATGGCAAAAATCAATGAATATTGTAAATGCACAAACAGTAATTTCTCCGCATTGCAAGGTGCAATTCTGAAATTTTTTGCTTTTTCCTGCTCCTCTTAGCATGATAAACAAGATTCAAAGAGAGTGAGATGCCAGCTCCTTTCATTCAGTCAGTAGCTTCAATCATTTCTGGACGTTTTTCAATGGCAAAAATCATTGAATATTGTAAATGCACAAACAGTAATTTCTCCGCATTGCAAGGTGCAATTCTGAAATTTTTTACTTTTTCCTGCTCCTCTTAGCATGATAAAGAAGATTCAAAGAGAGTGAGATGCCAGCTCCTTTCATTCAGTCAGTAGCTTCAATCATTTCTGGTATATGAATAACATGATGTTTTTCATTCGCAAAAATCAATGAATATTGTAAATGCACAAACAGTAATTTCTCCGCATTGCAAGGTGCAATTCTGAAATTTTTTGCTTTTTCCTGCTCCTCTTAGCATGATAAAGAAGATTCAAAGAGAGTGAGATGCCAGCTCCTTTCATTCAGTCAGTAGCTTCAATCATTTCTGGATGTTTTTCAATGGCAAAAATCAATGAATATTGTAAATGCACAAACAGTAATTTCTCCGCATTGCAAGGTGCAATTCTGAAATTTTTTGCTTTTTCCTGCTCCTCTTAGCATGATAAAGAAGATTCAAAGAGAGTGAGATGCCAGCTCCTTTCCTTCAGTCAGTAGCTTCAATCATTTCTGGTATATGAATAACATGATGTTTTTCAATGGCAAAAATCAATGAATTTTGTAAATGCACAAACAGTAATTTCTCCGCATTGCAAGGTGCAATTCTGAAATTTTTTGCTTTTTCCTGCTCCTCTTAGCATGATAAAGAAGATTCAAAGAGAGTGAGATGCCAGCTCCTTTCATTCAGTCAGTAGCTTCAATCATTTCTGGACGTTTTTCAATGGCAAAAATCAATGAATATTGTAAATGCACAAACAGTAATTTCTCCGCATTGCAAGGTGCAATTCTGAAATTTTTTGCTTTTTCCTGCTCCTCTTAGCATGATAAACAAGATTCAAAGAGAGTGAGATGCCAGCTCCTTTCATTCAGTCTGTAGCTTCAATCATTTCTGGACGTTTTTCAATGGCAAAAATCATTGAATATTGTAAATGCACAAACAGTAATTTCTCCGCATTGCAAGGTGCAATTCTGAAATTTTTTACTTTTTCCTGCTCCTCTTAGCATGATAAAGAAGATTCAAAGAGAGTGAGATGCCAGCTCCTTTCATTCAGTCAGTAGCTTCAATCATTTCTGGTATATGAATAACATGATGTTTTTCAATCGCAAAAATCAATGAATATTGTAAATGCACAAACAGTAATTTCTCCGCATTGCAAGGTGCAATTCTGAAATTTTTTGCTTTTTCCTGCTCCTCTTAGCATGATAAAGAAGATTCAAAGAGAGTGAGATGCCAGCTCCTTTCATTCAGTCAGTAGCTACAATCATTTCTGGATGTTTTTCAATGGCAAAAATCAATGAATATTGTAAATGCACAAACAGTAATTTCTCCGCATTGCAAGGTGCAATTCTGAAATTTTTTGCTTTTTCCTACTCCTCTTAGCATGATAAAGAAGATTCAAAGAGAGTGAGATGCCAGCTCCTTTCATTCAGTCAGTAGCTTCAATCATTTCTGGACATTTTTCAATGGCAAAAATCAATGAATATTGTAAATGCACAAACAGTAATTTCTCCGCATTGCAAGGTGCAATTCTGAAATTTTTTGCTTTTTCCTGCTCCTGTTAGCATGATAAAGAAGATTCAAAGAGAGTGATATGCCAGCTCCTTTCATTCAGTCAGTACCTTCAATCATTTCTGGACGTTTTTCAATGGCAAAAATCAATGAATATTGTAAATGCACAAACAGTAATTTCTCCGCATTGCAAGGTGCAATTCTGAAATTTTTTGCTTTTTCCTGCTCCTCTTAGCATGATAAAGAAGATTCAAAGAGAGTGAGATGCCAGCTCCTTTCATTCAGTCAGTAGCTTCAATCATTTCTGGACGTTTTTCAATGGCAAAAATCAATGAATATTGTAAATGCACAAACTGTAATTTCTCCGCATTGCAAGGTGCAATTCTGAAATTTTTTGCTTTTTCCTGCTCCTCTTAGCATGATAAAGAAGATTCAAAGAGAGTGAGATGCCAGCTCCTTTCATTCAGTCAGTAGCTTCAATCATTTCTGGTATATGAATAACATGATGTTTTTCAATAGCAAAAATCAATGAATATTGTAAATGCACAAACAGTAATTTCTCCGCATTGCAAGGTGCAATTCTGAAATTTTTTGCTTTTTCCTGCTCCTCTTAGCATGATAAAGAAGATTCAAAGAGAGTGAGATGCCAGCTCCTTTCATTCAGTCAGTAGCTTCAATCATTTCTGGACGTTTTTCAATGGCAAAAATCAATGAATATTGTAAATGCACAAACAGTAATTTCTCCACATTGCAAGGTGCAATTCTGAAATTTTTTGCTTTTTCCTGCTCCTCTTAGCATGATAAACAAGATTCAAAGAGAGTGAGATGCCAGCTCCTTTCATTCAGTCAGTAGCTTCAATCATTTCTGGACGTTTTTCAATGGCAAAAATCATTGAATATTGTAAATGCACAAACAGTAATTTCTCCGCATTGCAAGGTGCAATTCTGAATTTTTTTACTTTTTCCTGCTCCTCTTAGCATGATAAAGAAGATTCAAAGAGAGTGAGATGCCAGCTCCTTTCATTCAGTCAGTAGCTTCAATCATTTCTGGACGTTTTTCAATGGCAAAAATCAATGAATATTGTAAATGCACAAACAGTAATTTCTCCGCATTGCAAGGTGCAATTCTGAAATTTTTTGCTTTTTCCTGCTCCTCTTAGCATGATAAAGAAGATTCAAAGAGAGTGAGATGCCAGCTCCTTTCCTTCAGTCAGTAGCTTCAATCATTTCTGGTATATGAATAACATGATGTTTTTCAATGGCAAAAATCAATGAATTTTGTAAATGCACAAACAGTAATTTCTCCGCATTGCAAGGCGCAATTCTGAAATTTTTTGCTTTTTCCTGCTCCTCTTAGCATGATAAAGAAGATTCAAAGAGAGTGAGATGCCAGCTCCTTTCATTCAGTCAGTAGCTTCAATCATTTCTGGACATTTTTCAATGGCAAAAATCAATGAATATTGTAAATGCACAAACAGTAATTTCTCCGCATTGCAAGGTGCAATTCTGAAATTTTTTGCTTTTTCCTGCTCCTCTTAGCATGATAAAGAAGATTCAAAGAGAGTGAGATGCCAGCTCCTTTCATTCAGTCAGTAGCTTCAATCATTTCTGGACGTTTTTCAATGGCAAAAATCAATGAATATTGTAAATGCACAAACAGTAATTTCTCCGCATTGCAAGGTGCAATTCTGAAATTTTTTGCTTTTTCCTGCTCCTCTTAGCATGATAAAGAAGATTCAAAGAGAGTGAGGTGCCAGCTCCTTTCATTCAGTCAGGAGCTTCAAACATTTCTGGTATATGAATAACATGTTTTTCAATGGCAAAAATCAATGAATATTGTAAATGCACAAACAGTAATTTCTCCGCATTGCAAGGTGCAATTCTGAAATTTTTTGCTTTTTCCTGCTCCTCTTAGCATGATAAAGAAGATTCAAAGAGAGTGAGATGCCAGCTCCTTTCATTCAGTCAGTAGCTTCAATCATTTCTGGACGTTTTTCAATGGCAAAAATCAATGAATATTGTAAATGCACAAACTGTAATTTCTCCGCATTGCAAGGTGCAATTCTGAAATTTTTTGCTTTTTCCTGCTCCTCTTAGCATGATAAAGAAGATTCAAAGAGAGTGAGATGCCAGCTCCTTTCATTCAGTCAGTAGCTTCAATCATTTCTGGACGTTTTTCAATGGCAAAAATCAACGAATATTGTAAATGCACAAACAGTAATTTCTCCGCATTGCAAGGTGCAATTCTGAAATTTTTTGCTTTTTCCTGCTCCTCTTAGCATGATAAAGAAGATTCAAAGAGAGTGAGATGCCAGCTCCTTTCATTCAGTCAGTAGCTTCAATCATTTCTGGACGTTTTTCAATGGCAAAAATCAATGAATATTGTAAATGCACAAACTGTAATTTCTCCGCATTGCAAGGTGCAATTCTGAAATTTTTTGCTTTTTCCTGCTCCTCTTAGCATGATAAAGAAGATTCAAAGAGAGTGAGATGCCAGCTCCTTTCATTCAGTCAGTAGCTTCAATCATTTCTGGACGTTTTTCAATGGCAAAAATCAATGAATATTGTAAATGCACAAACAGTAATTTCTCCGCATTGCAAGGTGCAATTCTGAAATTTTTTACTTTTTCCTGCTCCTCTTAGCATGATAAAGAAGATTCAAAGAGAGTGAGATGCCAGCTCCTTTCATTCAGTCAGTACCTTCAATCATTTCTGGACGTTTTTCAATAGCAAAAATCAATGAATATTGTAAATGCACAAACAGTAATTTCTCCGCATTGCAAGGTGCAATTCTGAAATTTTTTGCTTTTTCCTGCTCCTCTTAGCATGATAAAGAAGATTCAAAGAGAGTGAGATGCCAGCTCCTTTCATTCAGTCAGTAGCTTCAAACATTTCTGGTATATGAATAACATGATGTTTTTCAATGGCAAAAATCAATGAATATTGTAAATGCACAAACAGTAATTTCTCCGCATTGCAAGGTGCAATTCTGAAATTTTTTGCTTTTTCCTGCTCCTCTTAGCATGATAAAGAAGATTCAAAGAGAGTGAGATGCCAGCTCCTTTCATTCAGTCAGTAGCTTCAAACATTTCTGGTATATGAATAACATGATGTTTTTCAATGGCAAAAATCAATGAATATTGTAAATGCACAAACAGTAATTTCTCCGCATTGCAAGGTGCAATTCTGAAATTTTTTGCTTTTTCCTGCTCCTCTTAGCATGATAAAGAAGATTCAAAGAGAGTGAGATGCCAGCTCCTTTCATTCAGTCAGTAGCTTCAATCATTTCTGGACGTTTTTCAATGGCAAAAATCAATGAATATTGTAAATGCACAAACAGTAATTTCTCCGCATTGCAAGGTGCAATTCTGAAAATTTTTGCTTTTTCCTGCTCCTCTTAGCATGATAAAGAAGTTTCAAAGAGAGTGAGATGCCAGCTCCTTTCATTCAGTCAGTAGCTTCAATAATTTCTGGATGTTTTTCAATGGCAAAAATCAATGAATATTGTAAATGCACAAACAGTAATTTCTCCGCATTGCAAGGTGCAATTCTGAAATTTTTTGCTTTTTCCTGCTCCTCTTAGCATGATAAACAAGATTCAAAGAGAGTGAGATGCCAGCTCCTTTCATTCAGTCAGTAGCTTCAATCATTTCTGGACATTTTTCAATGGCAAAAATCAATGAATATTGTAAATGCACAAACAGTAATTTATCCGCATTGCAAGGTGCAATTCTGAAATTTTTTGCTTTTTCCTGCTCCTCTTAGCATGATAAAGAAGATTCAAAGAGAGTGAGATGCCAGCTCCTTTCATTCAGTCAGTAGCTTCAAACATTTCTGGTATATGAATAACATGATGTTTTTCAATGGCAAAAATCAATGAATATTGTAAATGCACAAACAGTAATTTCTCCGCATTGCAAGGTGCAATTCTGAAATTTTTTGCTTTTTCCTGCTCCTCTTAGCATGATAAAGAAGATTCAAAGAGAGTGAGATGCCAGCTCCTTTCATTCAGTCAGTAGCTTCAATCATTTCTGGACGTTTTTCAATGGCAAAAATCAATGAATATTGTAAATGCACAAACAGTAATTTCTCCGCATTGCAAGGTGCAATTCTGAAATTTTTTGCTTTTTCCTGCTCCTCTTAGCATTATGAAGAAGATTCAAAGAGAGTGAGATGCCAGCTCCTTTCATTCAGTCAGTAGCTTCAAACATTTCTGGTATATGAATAACATGATGTTTTTCAATGGCAAAAATCAATGAATATTGTAAATGCACAAACAGTAATTTCTCCGCATTGCAAGGTGCAATTCTGAAATTTTTTGCTTTTTCCTGCTCCTCTTAGCATCATAAAGAAGATTCAAAGAGAGTGAGATGCCAGCTCCTTTCATTCAGTCAGTAGCTTCAATCATTTCTGGACGTTTTTCAATGGCAAAAATCAATGAATATTGTAAATGCACAAACAGTAATTTCTCCGCATTGCAAGGTGCAATTCTGAAATTTTTTGCTTTTTCCTGCTCCTCTTAGCATGATAAAGAAGATTCAAAGAGAGTGAGATGCCAGCTCCTTTCATTCAGTCAGTAGCTTCAATTATTTCTGGTATATGAATAACATGATGTTTTTCAATGTCAAAAATCAATGAATATTGTAAATGCACAAACAGTAATTTCTCCGCATTGCAAGGTGCAATTCTGAAATTTTTTGCTTTTTCCTGCTCCTCTTAGCATGGTAAAGAAGATTCAAAGAGAGTGAGATGCCAACTCCTTTCATTCAGTCAGTAGCTTCAATCATTTCTGGACGTTTTTCAATGGCAAAAATCAATGAATATTGTAAATGCACAAACAGTAATTTCTCCGCATTGCAAGGTGCAATTCTGAAATTTTTTGCTTTTTCCTGCTCCTCTTAGCATGATAAAGAAGATTCAAAGAGAGTGAGATGCCAGCTCCTTTCATTCAGTCAGTAGCTTCAATCATTTCTGGACGTTTTTCAATGGCAAAAATCAATGAATATTGTAAATGCACAAACAGTAATTTCTCCGCATTGCAAGGTGCAATTCTGAAATTTTTTGCTTTTTCCTGCTCCTCTTAGCATGATAAAGAAGATTCAAAGAGAGTGAGATGCCAGCTCCTTTCATTCAGTCAGTAGCTTCAATCATTTCTGGGTATGAATAACATGATGTTTTTCAATGGCAAAAATCAATGAATATTGTAAATGCACAAACAGTAATTTCTCCGCATTGCAAGGTGCAATTCTGAAATTTTTTGCTTTTTCCTGCTCCTCTTAGCATGATAAAGAAGATTCAAAGAGAGTGAGATGCCAGCTCCTTTCATTCAGTCAGTAGCTTCAATCATTTCTGGACGTTTTTCAATGGCAAAAATCAATGAATATTGTAAATGCACAAACAGTAATTTCTCCGCATTGCAAGGTGCAATTCTGAAATTTTTTGCTTTTTCCTGCTCCTCTTAGCATGATAAAGAAGATTCAAAGAGAGTGAGATGCCAGCTCCTTTCATTCAGTCAGTAGTTTCAATCATTTCTGGACGTTTTTCAATGGCAAAAATCAATGAATATTGTAAATGCACAAACAGTAATTTCTCCGCATTGCAAGGTGCAATTCTGAATTTTTTTGCTTTTTCCTGCTCCTCTTAGCATGATAAAGAAGATTCAAAGAGAGTGAGATGCCAGCTCCTTTCATTCAGTCAGTAGCTTCAAACATTTCTGGTATAAACATTTCTGGACGTTTTTCAATGGCAAAAATCAATGAATATTGTAAATGCACAAACAGTAATATCTCCACATTGCAAGGTGCAATTCTGAAATTTTTTGCTTTTTCCTGCTAATCCTAGCATGATAAAGAAGATTCAAATAGAGTGAGATGCCAGCTCCTTTCATTCAGTCAGTAGCTTCAAACATTTCTGGACGTTTTTCAATGGAAAAAATCAATGAATATTGTAAATGCACAAACAGTAATATCTCCACATTGCAAGGTGCAATTCTGAAATTTTTTGCTTTTTCCTGCTAATCCTAGCATGATAAAGAAGATTCAAAGAGAGTGAAATGCCAGCTCCTTTCATTCAGTCAGTAGCTTCAAACATTTCTGGTATATGAATAACATGATGTTTTTCAATGGCAAAAATCAATGAATATTGTAAATGCACAAACAGTAATATCTCCACATTGCAAGGTGCAATTCTGAAATTTTTTGCTTTTTCCTGCTAATCCTAGCATGATAAAGAAGATTCAAAGAGAGTGAGATGCCAGCTCCTTTCATTCAGTCAGTAGCTTCAAATATTTCTGGACGTTTTTCAATGGAAAAAATCAATGAATATTGTAAATGCACAAACAGTAATATCTCCACATTGCAAGGTGCAATTCTGAAATTTTTTGCTTTTTCCTGCTACTCCTAGCATGATAAAGAAGATTCAAAGAGAGTGATATGCCAGCTCCTTTCATTCAGTCAGTAGCTTCAAACATTTCTGGACGTTTTTCAATGGCAAAAATCAATGAATATTGTAAATGCACAAACAGTAATATCTCCACATTGCAAGGTGCAATTCTGAAATTTTTTGCTTTTTCCTGCTAATCCTAGCATGATAAATAAGATTCAAAGAGAGTGAGATGCCAGCTCCTTTCATTCAGTCAGTAGCTTCAAACATTTCTGGACGTTTTTCAATGGCAAAAATCAATGAATATTGTAAATGCACAAACAGTAATATCTCCACATTGCAAGGTGCAATTCTGAAATTTTTTGCTTTTTCCTGCTAATCCTAGCATGATAAAGAAGATTCAAAGAGAGTGAGATGCCAGCTCCTTTCATTCAGTCAGTAGCTTCAATCATTTCTGGTATATGAATAACATGATGTTTTTCAATGGCAAAAATCAATGAATATTGTAAATGCACAAACAGTAATTTCTCCGCATTGCAAGGTGCAATTCTGAATTTTTTTGCTTTTTCCTGCTCCTCTTAGCATGATAAAGAAGATTCAAAGAGAGTGAGATGCCAGCTCCTTTCATTCAGTCAGTAGCTTCAATCATTTCTGGGTATGAATAACATGATGTTTTTCAATGGCAAAAATCAATGAATATTGTAAATGCACAAACAGTAATTTCTCCGCATTGCAAGGTGCAATTCTGAAATTTTTTGCTTTTTCCTGCTCCTCTTAGCATGATAAAGAAGATTCAAAGAGAGTGAGATGCCAGCTCCTTTCATTCAGTCAGTAGCTTCAATCATTTCTGGACGTTTTTCAATGGCAAAAATCAATGAATATTGTAAATGCACAAACTGTAATTTCTCCGCATTGCAAGGTGCAATTCTGAAATTTTTTGCTTTTTCCTGCTCCTCTTAGCATGATAAAGAAGATTCAAAGAGAGTGAGATGCCAGCTCCTTTCATTCAGTCAGTAGTTTCAATCATTTCTGGACGTTTTTCAATGGCAAAAATCAATGAATATTGTAAATGCACAAACAGTAATTTCTCCGCATTGCAAGGTGCAATTCTGAATTTTTTTGCTTTTTCCTGCTCCTCTTAGCATGATAAAGAAGATTCAAAGAGAGTGAGATGCCAGCTCCTTTCATTCAGTCAGTAGCTTCAAACATTTCTGGTATAAACATTTCTGGACGTTTTTCAATGGCAAAAATCAATGAATATTGTAAATGCACAAACAGTAATATCTCCACATTGCAAGGTGCAATTCTGAAATTTTTTGCTTTTTCCTGCTAATCCTAGCATGATAAAGAAGATTCAAATAGAGTGAGATGCCAGCTCCTTTCATTCAGTCAGTAGCTTCAAACATTTCTGGACGTTTTTCAATGGAAAAAATCAATGAATATTGTAAATGCACAAACAGTAATATCTCCACATTGCAAGGTGCAATTCTGAAATTTTTTGCTTTTTCCTGCTAATCCTAGCATGATAAAGAAGATTCAAAGAGAGTGAAATGCCAGCTCCTTTCATTCAGTCAGTAGCTTCAAACATTTCTGGTATATGAATAACATGATGTTTTTCAATGGCAAAAATCAATGAATATTGTAAATGCACAAACAGTAATATCTCCACATTGCAAGGTGCAATTCTGAAATTTTTTGCTTTTTCCTGCTAATCCTAGCATGATAAAGAAGATTCAAAGAGAGTGAGATGCCAGCTCCTTTCATTCAGTCAGTAGCTTCAAATATTTCTGGACGTTTTTCAATGGAAAAAATCAATGAATATTGTAAATGCACAAACAGTAATATCTCCACATTGCAAGGTGCAATTCTGAAATTTTTTGCTTTTTCCTGCTACTCCTAGCATGATAAAGAAGATTCAAAGAGAGTGATATGCCAGCTCCTTTCATTCAGTCAGTAGCTTCAAACATTTCTGGACGTTTTTCAATGGCAAAAATCAATGAATATTGTAAATGCACAAACAGTAATATCTCCACATTGCAAGGTGCAATTCTGAAATTTTTTGCTTTTTCCTGCTAATCCTAGCATGATAAAGAAGATTCAAAGAGAGTGAGATGCCAGCTCCTTTCATTCAGTCAGTAGCTTCAAACATTTCTGGACGTTTTTCAATGGCAAAAATCAATGAATATTGTAAATGCACAAACAGTAATATCTCCACATTGCAAGGTGCAATTCTGAAATTTTTTGCTTTTTCCTGCTAATCCTAGCATGATAAAGAAGATTCAAAGAGAGTGAGATGCCAGCTCCTTTCATTCAGTCAGTAGCTTCAATCATTTCTGGTATATGAATAACATGATGTTTTTCAATGGCAAAAATCAATGAATATTGTAAATGCACAAACAGTAATTTCTCCGCATTGCAAGGTGCAATTCTGAATTTTTTTGCTTTTTCCTGCTCCTCTTAGCATGATAAAGAAGATTCAAAGAGAGTGAGATGCCAGCTCCTTTCATTCAGTCAGTAGCTTCAAACATTTCTGGTATAAACATTTCTGGACGTTTTTCAATGGCAAAAATCAATGAATATTGTAAATGCACAAACAGTAATATCTCCACATTGCAAGGTGCAATTCTGAAATTTTTTGCTTTTTCCTGCTAATCCTATCATGATAAAGAAGATTCAAAGAGAGTGAGATGCCAGCTCCTTTCATTCAGTCAGTAGCTTCAAACATTTCTGGACGTGTTTCAATGGCAAAAATCAATGAATATTGTAAATGCACAAACAGTAATTTCTCCGCATTGCAAGGTGCAATTCTGAATTTTTTTGCTTTTTCCTGCTCCTCTTAGCATAATAAAGAAGATTCAAAGAGAGTGAGATGCCAGCTCCTTTCATTCAGTCAGTAGCTTCAAACATTTCTGGTATAAACATTTCTGGACGTTTTTCAATGGCAAAAATCAATGAATATTGTAAATGCACAAACAGTAATATCTCCACATTGCAAGGTGCAATTCTGAAATTTTTTGCTTTTTCCTGCTAATCCTAGCATGATAAAGAAGATTCAAATAGAGTGAGATGCCAGCTCCTTTCATTCAGTCAGTAGCTTCAAACATTTCTGGACGTTTTTCAATGGCAAAAATCAATGAATATTGTAAATGCACAAACAGTAATATCTCCACATTGCAAGGTGCAATTCTGAAATTTTTTGCTTTTTCCTGCTAATCCTAGCATGATAAAGAAGATTCAAAGAGAGTGAGATGCCAGCTCCTTTCATTCAGTCAGTAGCTTCAAACATTTCTGGTATATGAATAACATGATGTTTTTCAATGGCAAAAATCAATGAATATTGTAAATGCACAAACAGTAATATCTCCACATTGCAAGGTGCAATTCTGAAATTTTTTGCTTTTTCCTGCTAATCCTAGCATGATAAAGAAGATTCAAAGAGAGTGAGATGCCAGCTCCTTTCATTCAGTCAGTAGCTTCAAACATTTCTGGACGTTTTTCAATGGAAAAAATCAATGAATATTGTAAATGCACAAACTGTAATATCTCCACATTGCAAGGTGCAATTCTGAAATTTTTTGCTTTTTCCTGCTACTCCTAGCATGATAAAGAAGATTCAAAGAGAGTGAGATGCCAGCTCCTTTCATTCAGTCAGTAGCTTCAAACATTTCTGGACGTTTTTCAATGGCAAAAATCAATGAATATTGTAAATGCACAAACAGTAATATCTCCACATTGCAAGGTGCAATTCTGAAATTTTTTGCTTTTTCCTGCTAATCCTAGCATGATAAAGAAGATTCAAAGAGAGTGAGATGCCAGCTCCTTTCATTCAGTCAGTAGCTTCAAACATTTCTGGAAGTTTTTCAATGGCAAAAATCAATGAATATTGTAAATGCACAAACAGTAATATCTCCACATTTCAAGGTGCAATTCTGAAATTTTTTGCTTTTTCCTGCTAATCCTAGCATGATAAAGAAGATTCAAAGAGAGTGAGATGCCAGCTCCTTTCATTCAGTCAGTAGCTTCAATCATTTCTGGTATATGAATAACATGATGTTTTTCAATGGCAAAAATCAATGAATATTGTAAATGCACAAACAGTAATTTCTCCGCATTGCAAGGTGCAATTCTGAATTTTTTTGCTTTTTCCTGCTCCTCTTAGCATGATAAATAAGATTCAAAGAGAGTGAGATGCCAGCTCCTTTCATTCAGTCAGTAGCTTCAAACATTTCTGGTATAAACATTTCTGGACGTTTTTCAATGGCAAAAATCAATGAATATTGTAAATGCACAAACAGTAATATCTCCACATTGCAAGGTGCAATTCTGAAATTTTTTGCTTTTTCCTGCTAACCCTAGCATGATAAAGAAGATTCAAAGAGAGTGAGATGCCAGCTCCTTGCATTCAGTCAGTAGCTTCAAACATTTCTGGACGTTTTTCAATGGCAAAAATCAATGAATATTGTAAATGCACAAACAGTAATATCTCCACATTGCAAGGTGCAATTCTGAAATTTTTTGCTTTTTCCTGCTAATCCTATCATGATAAAGAAGATTCAAAGAGAGTGAGATGCCAGCTCCTTTCATTCAGTCAGTAGCTTCAAACATTTCTGGACGTGTTTCAATGGCAAAAATCAATGAATATTGTAAATGCACAAGCAGTAATTTCTCCGCATTGCAAGGTGCAATTCTGAAATTTTTTGCTTTTTCCTGCTCCTCTTAGCATGATAAAGAAGATTCAAAGAGAGTGAGATGCCAGCTCCTTTCATTCAGTCAGTGGCTTCAATCATTTCTGGATGTTTTTCAATGGCAAAAATCAATGAATATTGTAAATGCACAAACAGTAATTTCTCCGCATTGCAAGATGCAATTCTGAAATTTTTTGCTTTTTCCTGCTCCTCTTAGCATGAAAAAGAAGATTCAAAGAGAGTGAGATGCCAGCTCCTTTCATTCAGTCAGTAGCTTCAATCATTTCTGGTATATGAATAACATGATGTTTTTCAATGGCAAAAATCAATGAATATTGTAAATGCACAAACAGTAATTTCTCCGCATTGCAAGGTGAAATTCTGAATTTTTTTGCTTTTTCCTGCTCCTCTTAGCATGATAAAGAAGATTCAAAGAGAGTGAGATGCCAGCTCCTTTCATTCAGTCAGTAGCTTCAATCATTTCTGGACGTTTTTCAATGGCAAAAATCAATGATTATTGTAAATGCACAAACAGTAATTTCTCCGCATTGCAAGGTGCAATTCTGAAATGTTTTGCTTTTTCCTGCTCCTCTTAGCATGATAAAGAAGATTCAAAGAGAGTGAGATGCCAGCTCCTTTCATTCAGTCAGTAGCTTCAATCATTTCTGGACGTTTTTCAATGGCAAAAATCAATGAATATTGTAAATGCACAAACAGTAATTTCTCCGCATTGCAAGGTGCAATTCTGAAATTTTTTGCTTTTTCCTGCTCCTCTTAGCATGATAAAGAAGATTCAAAGAGAGTGAGATGCCAGCTCCTTTCATTCAGTCAGTAGCTTCAAACATTTCTGGTATATGAATAACATGATGTTTTTCAATGGCAAAAATCAATGAATATTGTAAATGCACAAACAGTAATTTCTCCGCATTGCAAGGTGCAATTCTGAAATTTTTTGCTTTTTCCTGCTCCTCTTAGCATGATAAAGAAGATTCAAAGAGAGTGAGATGCCAGCTCCTTTCATTCAGTCAGTAGCTTCAATCATTTCTGGACGTTTTTCAATGGCAAAAATCAATGAATATTGTAAATGCACAAACAGTAATTTCTCCGCATTGCAAGGTTTCAGAATTGCACCTTGCAATGTGGAGATCTTACTGTTTGTGCATTTACAGTATTCATTGATTTTTGCCATTGAAAAACGTCCAGAAATGTTTGAAGCTACTGACTGAATGAAGGGAGCTGGCATCTCACTCACTTTGAATGTTCTTTATCATGCTAGGATTAGCAGGAAAAAGCAAAAAATTTCAGAATTGCACCTTGCAATGTGGAGATATTACTGTTTGTGCATTTACAATATTCATTGATTTTTGCCATTGAAAAACATCATGTTATTCATATACCAGAAATGTTTGAAGCTACTGACTGAATGAAAGGATCTGGCATCTCACTATCTTTGAATCTTCTTTATCATGCTAGGATTAGCAGGAAAAAGCAAAAAATTTCAGAATTGCACCTTGCAATGTTTAGATATTACTGTTTGTGCATTTACAATATTCATTGATTTTTGCCATTGAAAAACGTCCAGAAATGTTTGAAGCTACTGACTGAATGAAAGGAGCTGGCATCTCACTCTATTTGAATCTTCTTTATCATGCTAGGATTAGCAGGAAAAAGCAAAAAATTTCAGAATTGCACCTTGCAATGTGGAGATATTACTGTTTGTGCATTTACAATATTCATTGATTTTTGCCATTGAAAAACGTCCAGAAATGTTTGAAGCTACTGACTGAATGAAAGGAGCTGGCATCTCACTCTCTTTGAATCTTCTTTATCATGCTAGGAGTAGCAGGAAAAAGCAAAAAATTTCAGAATTGCACCTTGCAATGTGGAGATATTACTGTTTGTGCATTTACAATATTCATTGATTTTTGCCATTGAAAAACGTCCAGAAATGTTTGAAGCTACTGACTGAATGAAAGGAGCTGGCATCTCACTCTCTTTGAATCTTCTTTATCATGCTAGGATTAGCAGGAAAAAGCAAAAAATTTCAGAATTGCACCTTGCAATGTGGAGATATTACTGTTTGTGCATTTACAATATTCATTGATTTTTGCCATTGAAAAACATCATGTTATTCATATACCAGAAATGTTTGAGGCTACTGACTGAATGAAAGGACCTGGCATCTCACTCTCTTTGAATCTTCTTTATCATGCTAGGATTAGCAGGAAAAAGCAAAAAATTTCAGAATTGCACCTTGCAATGTGGAGATATTACTGTTTGTGCATTTACAATATTCATTGATATTTGCCATTGAAAAACGTCCAGAAATGTTTGAAGCTACTGACTGAATGAAAGGAGCTGGCATCTCACTCTATTTGAATATTCTTTATCATGCTAGGATTAGCAGGAAAAAGCAAAAAATTTCAGAATTGCACCTTGCAATGTGGAGATATTACTGTTTGTGCATTTAAAATATTCATTGATTTTTGCCATTGAAAAACGTCCAGAAATGTTTATACCAGAAATGTTTGAAGCTACTGACTGAATGAAAGGAGCTGGCATCTCACTCTCTTTGAATCTTCTTTATCATGCTAAGAGGAGCAGGAAAAAGCAAAAAAATTCAGAATTGCACCTTGCAATGCGGAGAAATTACTGTTTGTGCATTTACAATATTCATTGATTTTTGCCATTGAAAAATGTCCAGAAATGATTGAAGCTACTGACTGAATGAAAGGAGCTGGCATCTCACTCACTTTGAATCTTCTTTATCATGCTAAGAGGAGCAGGAAAAAGCAAAAAATTTCAGAATTGCACCTTGCAATGCGGAGAAATTACTGTTTGTGCATTTACAATATTCATTGATTTTTGCCATTGAAAAACGTCCAGAAATGATTGAAGCTACTGACTGAATGAAAGGAGCTGGCATCTCACTCTCTTTGAATCTTCTTTATCATGCTAAGAGGAGCAGAAAAAAGCAAAAAAATTCAGAATTGCACCTTGCAATGCGGAGAAATTACTGTTTGTGCATTTACAATATTCATTGATTTTTGCCATTGAAAAATGTCCAGAAATGATTGAAGCTACTGACTGAATGAAAGGAGCTGGCATCTCACTCTCTTTGAATCTTCTTTATCATGCTAAGAGGAGCAGGAAAAAGCAAAAAATTTCAGAATTGCACCTTGCAATGCGGAGAAATTACTGTTTGTGCATTTACAATATTCATTGATTTTTGCCATTGAAAAACGTCCAGAAATGATTGAAGCTACTGACTGAATGAAAGGAGCTGGCATCTCACTCTCTTTGAATCTTCTTTATCATGCTAAGAGGAGCAGGAAAAAGCAAAAAATTTCAGAATTGCACCTTGCAATGTGGAGAAATTACTGTTTGTGCATTTACAATATTCATTGATTTTTGCCATTGAAAAACATCATGTTATTCATACCCAGAAATGATTGAAGCTACTGACTGAATGAAAGGAGCTGGCATCTCACTCTCTTTGAATCTTCTTTATCATGCTAAGAGGAGCAGGAAAAAGCAAAACATTTCAGAATTGCACCTTGCAATGCGGAGAAATTACTGTTTGTGCATTTACAATATTCATTGATTTTTGCCATTGAAAAACGTCCAGAAATGATTGAAGCTACTGACTGAATGAAAGGAGCTGGCATCTCACTCTCTTTGAATCTTCTTTATCATGCTAAGAGGAGCAGGAAAAAGCAAAAAATTTCAGAATTGCACCTTGCAATGCGGAGAAATTACTGTTTGTGCATTTACAATATTCATTGATTTTTGCCATTGAAAAACGTCCAGAAATGATTGAAGCTACTGACTGAATGAAAGGAGCTGGCATCTCACTCTCTTTGAATCTTCTTTACCATGCTAAGAGGAGCAGGAAAAAGCAAAAAATTTCAGAATTGCACCTTGCAATGCGGAGAAATTACTGTTTGTGCATTTACAATATTCATTGATTTTTGCCATTGAAAAACATCATGTTATTCATATACCAGAAATGATTGAAGCTACTGACTGAATGAAAGGAGCTGGCATCTCACTCTCTTTGAATCTTCTTTATCATGCTAAGAGGAGCAGGAAAAAGCAAAAAATTTCAGAATTGCACCTTGCAATGCGGAGAAATTACTGTTTGTGCATTTACAATATTCATTGATTTTTGCCATTGAAAAACGTCCAGAAGTGATTGAAGCTACTGACTGAATGAAAGGAGCTGGCATCTCACTCTCTTTGAATCTTCTTTATCATGCTAAGAGGAGCAGGAAAAAGCAAAAAAATTCAGAATTGCACCTTGCAATGCGGAGAAATTACTGTTTGTGCATTTACAATATTCATTGATTTTTGCCATTGAAAAACGTCCAGAAATGATTGAAGCTACTGACTGAATGAAAGGAGCTGGCATCTCACTCTCTTTGAATCTTCTTTACCATGCTAAGAGGAGCAGGAAAAAGCAAAAAATTTCAGAATTGCACCTTGCAATGCGGAGAAATTACTGTTTGTGCAGTTACAATATTCATTGATTTTTGCCATTGAAAAACATCATGTTATTCATATACCAGAAATGATTGAAGCTACTGACTGAATGAAAGGAGCTGGCATCTCACTCTCTTTGAATCTTCTTTATCATGCTAAGAGGAGCAGGAAAAAGCAAAAAATTTCAGAATTGCACCTTGCAATGCGGAGAAATTACTGTTTGTGCATTTACAATATTCATTGATTTTTGCCATTGAAAAACGTCCAGAAATGATTGAAGCTACTGACTGAATGAAAGGAGCTGGCATCTCACTCTCTTTGAATCTTCTTTATCATGCTAAGAGGAGCAGGAAAAAGCAAAAAATTTCAGAATTGCACCTTGCAATGCGGAGAAATTACTGTTTGTGCATTTACAATATTCATTGATTTTTGCCATTGAAAAACGTCCAGAAATGATTGAAGCTACTGACTGAATGAAAGGAGCTGGCATGTAACTCTCTTTGAGTCTTCTTTATCATGCTAAGAGGAGCAGGAAAAAGCAAAAAATTTCAGAATTGCACCTTGCAATGCGGAGAAATTACTCTTTGTGCATTTACAATATTCATTGATTTTTGCCTTTGAAAAACATCATGTTATTCATTTACCAGAAATGTTTGAAGCTACTGACTGAATGAAAGAAGCTGGCATCTCACTATCTTTGAATCTTCTTTATCATGCTAAGAGGAGCAGGAAAAAGCAAAAAATTTCAGAATTCCACCTTACAATGCGGAGAAATTACTGTTTGTGCATATACAATATTCATTGATTTTTGCCATTGAAAAACGTCCAGAAATGTTTGAAGCTACTGACTGAATGAAAGGAGCTGGCATCTCACTCTATTTGAATATTCTTTATCATGCTAGGATTAGCAGGAAAAAGCAAAAAATTTCAGAATTGCACCTTGCAATGTGGAGATATTACTGTTTGTGCATTTACAATATTCATTGATTTTTGCCATTGAAAAACGTCCAGAAATGTTTATACCAGAAATGTTTGAAGCTACTGACTGAATGAAAGGAGCTGGCATCTCACTCTCTTTGAATCTTCTTTATCATGCTAAGAGGAGCAGGAAAAAGCAAAAAAATTCAGAATTGCACCTTGCAATGCGGAGAAATTACTGTTTGTGCATTTACAATATTCATTGATTTTTGCCATTGAAAAATGTCCAGAAATGATTGAAGCTACTGACTGAATGAAAGGAGCTGGCATCTCACTCTCTTTGAATCTTCTTTATCATGCTAAGAGGAGCAGGAAAAAGCAAAAAATTTCAGAATTGCACCTTGCAATGCGGAGAAATTACTGTTTGTGCATTTACAATATTCATTGATTTTTGCCATTGAAAAACGTCCAGAAATGATTGAAGCTACTGACTGAATGAAAGGAGCTGGCATCTCACTCTCTTTGAATCTTCTTTATCATGCTAAGAGGAGCAGGAAAAAGCAAAAAATTTCAGAATTGCACCTTGCAATGTGGAGAAATTACTGTTTGTGCATTTACAATATTCATTGATTTTTGCCATTGAAAAACATCATGTTATTCATACCCAGAAATGATTGAAGCTACTGACTGAATGAAAGGAGCTGGCATCTCACTCTCTTTGAATCTTCTTTATCATGCTAAGAGGAGCAGGAAAAAGCAAAACATTTCAGAATTGCACCTTGCAATGCGGAGAAATTACTGTTTGTGCATTTACAATATTCATTGATTTTTGCCATTGAAAAACGTCCAGAAATGATTGAAGCTACTGACTGAATGAAAGGAGCTGGCATCTCACTCTCTTTGAATCTTCTTTATCATGCTAAGAGGAGCAGGAAAAAGCAAAAAATTTCAGAATTGCACCTTGCAATGCGGAGAAATTACTGTTTGTGCATTTACAATATTCATTGATTTTTGCCATTGAAAAACGTCCAGAAATGATTGAAGCTACTGACTGAATGAAAGGAGCTGGCATCTCACTCTCTTTGAATCTTCTTTACCATGCTAAGAGGAGCAGGAAAAAGCAAAAAATTTCAGAATTGCACCTTGCAATGCGGAGAAATTACTGTTTGTGCATTTACAATATTCATTGATTTTTGCCATTGAAAAACATCATGTTATTCATATACCAGAAATGATTGAAGCTACTGACTGAATGAAAGGAGCTGGCATCTCACTCTCTTTGAATCTTCTTTATCATGCTAAGAGGAGCAGGAAAAAGCAAAAAATTTCAGAATTGCACCTTGCAATGCGGAGAAATTACTGTTTGTGCATTTACAATATTCATTGATTATTGCCATTGAAAAACGTCCAGAAATGATTGAAGCTACTGACTGAATGAAAGGAGCTGGCATCTCAATCTCTTTGAATCTTCTTTATCATGCTAAGAGGAGCAGGAAAAAGCAAAAAATTTCAGAATTGCACCTTGCAATGCGGAGAAATTACTGTTTGTGCATTTACAATATTCATTGATTTTTGCCATTGAAAAACGTCCAGAAATGATTGAAGCTACTGACTGAATGAAAGGAGCTGGCATCTCACTCTCTTTGAATCTTCTTTACCATGCTAAGAGGAGCAGGAAAAAGCAAAAAATTTCAGAATTGCACCTTGCAATCCGGAGAAATTACTGTTTGTGCAGTTACAATATTCATTGATTTTTGCCATTGAAAAACATCATGTTATTCATATACCAGAAATGATTGAAGCTACTGACTGAATGAAAGGAGCTGGCATCTCACTCTCTTTGAATCTTCTTTATCATGCTAAGAGGAGCAGGAAAAAGCAAAAAATTTCAGAATTGCACCTTGCAATGCGGAGAAATTACTGTTTGTGCATTTACAATATTCATTGATTTTTGCCATTGAAAAACGTCCAGAAATGATTGAAGCTACTGACTGAATGAAAGGAGCTGGCATCTCACTCTCTTTGAATCTTCTTTATCATGCTAAGAGGAGCAGGAAAAAGCAAAAAATTTCAGAATTGCACCTTGCAATGCGGAGAAATTACTGTTTGTGCATTTACAATATTCATTGATTTTTGCCATTGAAAAACGTCCAGAAATGATTGAAGCTACTGACTGAATGAAAGGAGCTGGCATGTAACTCTCTTTGAGTCTTCTTTATCATGCTAAGAGGAGCAGGAAAAAGCAAAAAATTTTAGAATTGCATCTTGCAATGCGGAGAAATTACTCTTTGTGCATTTACAATATTCATTGATTTTTGTCATTGAAAAACATCATGTTATTCATTTACCAGAAATGTTTGAAGCTACTGACTGAATGAAAGAAGCTGGCATCTCACTATCTTTGAATCTTCTTTATCATGCTAAGAGGAGCAGGAAAAAGCAAAAAATTTCAGAATTCCACCTTACAATGCGGAGAAATTACTGTTTGTGCATATACAATATTCATTGATTTTTGCCATTGAAAAACGTCCAGAAAAGATTGAAGCTACTGACTGAATGAAAGGAGCTGGCATCTCACTCTCTTTGAATCTTCTTTATCATGCTAAGAGGAGCAGGAAAAAGCAAAAAATTTCAGAATTGCACCTTGCAATGCGGAGAAATTACTGTTTGTGCATTTACAATATTCATTGATTTTTGCCATTGAAAAACATCATGTTATTCATATACCAGAAATGTTTGAAGCTACTGACTGAATGAAAGGAGCTGGCATCTCACTCTCTTTGAATCTTCTTTATCATGCTAAGAGGAGCAGGAAAAAGCAAAAAATTTCAGAATTGCACCTTGCAATGCGGAGAAATTACAGTTTGTGCATTTACAATATTCATTGATTTTTGCCATTGAAAAACGTCCAGAAATGATTGAAGCTACTGACTGAATGAAAGGAGCTGGCATCTCACTCTCTTTGAATCTTCTTTATCATGCTAAGAGGAGCAGGAAAAAGCAAAAAAATTCAGAATTGCACCTTGCAATGCGGAGAAATTACTGTTTGTGCATTTACAATATTCATTGATTTTTGCCATTGAAAAACATCATGTTATTCATATACCAGAAATGATTGAAGCTACTGACTGAATGAAAGGAGCGGGCATCTCACTCTCTTTGAATCTTCTTTATCATGCTAAGAGGAGCAGGAAAAAGCAAAAAATTTCAGAATTGCACGTTGCAATGCGGAGAAATTACTGTTTGTGCATTTACAATATTCATTGATTTTTGCCATTGAAAAACGTCCAGAAATGATTGAAGCTACTGACTGAATGAAAGGAGCTGGCATCTCACTCTCTTTGAATCTTCTTTATCATGCTAGGATTAGCAGGAAAAAGCAAAAAATTTCAGAACTGCACCTTGCAATGTGGAGATATTACTGTTTGTGCATTTACAATATTCATTGATTTTTGCCATTGAAAAACGTCCAGAAATGTTTGAAGCTACTGACTGAATGAAAGGAGCTGGCATCTCACTCTCTTTTAATCTTCTTTATCATGCTAGGATTAGCAGGAAAAAGCAAAAAATTTCAGAATTGCACCTTGCAATGTGGAGATATTACTGTTTGTGCATTTACAATATTCATTGATTTTTGCCATTGAAAAACGTACAGAAATGTTTGAAGCTACTGACTGAATGAAAGGAGCTGGCATCTCACTCTCTTTGAATCTTCTTTATCATGCTAGGAGTAGCAGGAAAAAGCAAAAAATTTCAGAATTGCACCTTGCAATGTGGAGATATTACTGTTTGTGCATTTACAATATTCATTGATTTTTGCCATTGAAAAACGTCCAGAAATGTTTGAAGCTACTGACTGAATGAAAGGAGCTGGCATCTCACTCTCTTTGAATCTTCTTTATCATGCTAGGATTAGCAGGAAAAAGCAAAAAATTTCAGAATTGCACCTTGCAATGTGGAGATATTACTGTTTGTGCATTTACAATATTCATTGATTTTTGCCATTAAAAAACATCATGTTATTCATATACCAGAAATGTTTGAGGCTACTGACTGAATGAAAGGACCTGGCATCTCACTCTCTTTGAATCTTCTTTATCATGCTAGGATTAGCAGGAAAAAGCAAAAAATTTCAGAATTGCACCTTGCAATGTGGAGATATTACTGTTTGTGCATTTACAATATTCATTGATTTTTGCCATTGAAAAACGTCCAGAAATGTTTGAAGCTACTGACTGAATGAAAGGAGCTGGCATCTCACTCTATTTGAATATTCTTTATCATGCTAGGATTAGCAGGAAAAAGCAAAAAATTTCAGAATTGCACCTTGCAATGTGGAGATATTACTGTTTGTGCATTTACAATATTCATTGATTTTTGCCATTGAAAAACGTCCAGAAATGTTTATACCAGAAATGTTTGAAGTTACTGACTGAATGAAAGGAGCTGGCATCTCACTCTCTTTGAATCTTCTTTATCATGCTAAGAGGAGCAGGAAAAAGCAAAAAAATTCAGAATTGCACCTTGCAATGCGGAGAAATTACTGTTTGTGCATTTTCAATATTCATTGATTTTTGCCATTGAAAAACGTCCAGAAATGATTGAAGCTACTGACTGAATGAAAGGAGCTGGCATCTCACTCTCTTTGAATCTTCTTTATCATGCTAAGAGGAGCAGGAAAAAGCAAAAAATTTCAGAATTGCACCTTGCAATGTGGAGAAATTACTGTTTGTGCATTTACAATATTCATTGATTTTTGCCATTGAAAAACGTCCAGAAATGATTGAAGCTACTGACTGAATGAAAGGAGCTGGCATCTCACTCTCTTTGAATCTTCTTTATCATGCTAAGAGGAGCAGGAAAAAGCAAAAAATTTCAGAATTGCACCTTGCAATGTGGAGAAATTACTGTTTGTGCATTTACAATATTCATTGATTTTTGCCATTGAAAAACATCATGTTATTCATACCCAGAAATGATTGAAGCTACTGACTGAATGAAAGGAGCTGGCATCTCACTCTCTTTGAATCTTCTTTATCATGCTAAGAGGAGCAGGAAAAAGCAAAAAATTTCAGAATTGCACCTTGCAATGCGGAGAAATTACTGTTTGTGCATTTACAATATTCATTGATTTTTGCCATTGAAAAACGTCCAGAAATGATTGAAGCTACTGACTGAATGAAAGGAGCTGGCATCTCACTCTCTTTGAATCTTCTTTACCATGCTAAGAGGAGCATGAAAAAGCAAAAAATTTCAGAATTGCACCTTGCAATGCGGAGAAATTACTGTTTGTGCATTTACAATATTCATTGATTTTTGCCATTGAAAAACATCATGTTATTCATATACCAGAAATGATTGAAGCTACTGACTGAATGAAAGGAGCTGGCATCTCACTCTCTTTGAATCTTCTTTATCATGCTAAGAGGAGCAGGAAAAAGCAAAAAATTTCAGAATTGCACCTTGCAATGCGGAGAAATTACTGTTTGTGCATTTACAATATTCATTGATTTTTGCCATTGAAAAACGTCCAGAAAAGATTGAAGCTACTGACTGAATGAAAGGAGCTGGCATCTCACTCTCTTTGAATCTTCTTTATCATGCTAAGAGGAGCAGGAAAAAGCAAAAAATTTCAGAATTGCACCTTGCAATGCGGAGAAATTACTGTTTGTGCATTTACAATATTCATTGATTTTTGCCATTGAAAAACATCATGTTATTCATATACCAGAAATGTTTGAAGCTACTGACTGAATGAAAGGAGCTGGCATCTCACTCTCTTTGAATCTTCTTTATCATGCTAAGAGGAGCAGGAAAAAGCAAAAAATTTCAGAATTGCACCTTGCAATGCGGAGAAATTACTGTTTGTGCATTTACAATATTCATTGATTTTTGCCATTGAAAAACGTCCAGAAATGATTGAAGCTAGTGACTGAATGAAAGGAGCTGGCATCTCACTCTCTTTGAATCTTCTTTATCATGCTAAGAGGAGCAGGAAAAAGCAAAAAAATTCAGAATTGCACCTTGCAATGCGGAGAAATTACTGTTTGTGCATTTACAATATTCATTGATTTTTGCCATTGAAAAACATCATGTTATTCATATACCAGAAATGATTGAAGCTACTGACTGAATGAAAGGAGCGGGCATCTCATTCTCTTTGAATCTTCTTTTTCATGCTAAGAGGAGCAGGAAAAAGCAAAAAATTTCAGAATTGCACCTTGCAATGCGGAGAAATTACTGTTTGTGCATTTACAATATTCATTGATTTTTGCCATTGAAAAACGTCCAGAAATGATTGAAGCTACTGACTGAATGAAAGGAGCTGGCATCTCACTCTCTTTGAATCTTCTTTATCATGCTAAGAGGAGCAGGAAAAAGCAAAAAATTTCAGAATTGCACCTTGCAATGCGGAGAAATTACTGCTTGTGCATTTACAATATTCATTGATTTTTGCCATTGAAAAACGTCCAGAAATGATTGAAGCTACTGACTGAATGAAAGGAGCTGGCATCTCACTCTCTTTGAATCTTTATCATGCTAAGAGGAGCAGGAAAAAGCAAAAAATTTCAGAATTGCACCTTGCAATGCGGAGAAATTACTGTTTGTGCATTTACAATATTCATAGATTTTTGCCATTGAAAAACGTCCAGAAATGTTTGAAGCTACTGACTGAATGAAAGGAGCTGGCATCTCACTCTCTTTGAATCTTCTTTATCATGCTAGGATTAGCAGGAAAAAGCAAAAAATTTCAGAATTGCACCTTGCAATGTGGAGATATTACTGTTTGTGCATTTACAATATTCATTGATTTTTGCCATTGAAAAACGTCCAGAAATGTTTGAAGCTACTGACTGAATGAAAGGAGCTGGCATCTCACTCTCTTTGAATCTTCTTTATCATGCTAGGATTAGCAGGAAAAAGCAAAAAATTTTCAGAATTGCACCTTGCAATGTGGAGATATTACTGTTTGTGCATTTACAATATTCATTGATTTTTGCCATTGAAAAACGTCCAGAAATGTTTGAAGCTACTGACTGAATGAAAGGAGCTGGCATATCACTCTCTTTGAATCTTCTTTATCATGCTAGGATTAGCAGGAAAAAGCAAAAAATTTCAGAATTGCACCTTGCAATATGGAGATATTACTGTTTGTGCATTTACAATATTCATTGATTTTTGCCATTGAAAAACATCATGTTATTCATATACCAGAAATGTTTGAAGCTACTGACTGAATGAAAGGAGCTGGCATCTCATTCTCTTTGAATCTTCTTTATCATGCTAGGATTAGCAGGAAAAAGCAAAAAATTTCAGAATTGAACCTTGCAATGTGGAGATATTACTGTTTGTGCATTTACAATATTCATTGATTTTTGCCATTGAAAAACGTCCAGAAATGTTTGAAGCTACTGACTGAATGAAAGGAGCTGGCATCTCACTCAATTTGAATCTTCTTTATCATGCTAGGATTAGCAGGAAAAAGCAAAAAATTTTCAGAATTGCACCTTGCAATGTGGAGATATTACTGTTTGTGCATTTACAATATTCATTGATTTTTGCCATTGAAAAACGTCCAGAAATGTTTATACCAGAAATGTTTGAAGCTACTGACTGAATGAAAGGAGCTGGCATCTCACTCTCTTTGAATCTTCTTTATCATGCTAAGAGGAGCAGGAAAAAGCAAAGAATTTCAGAATTGCACCTTGCAATGCGGAGAAATTACTGTTTGTGCATTTACAATATTCATTGATTTTTGCCATTGAAAAACGTCCAGAAATGACTGAAGCTACTGACTGAATGAAAGGAGCTGGCATCTCACTCTCTTTGAATCTTCTTTATCATGCTAAGAGGAGCAGGAAAAAGCAAAAAATTTCAGAATTGCACCTTGCAATGCGGAGAAATTACTGTTTGTGCATTTACAATATTCATTGATTTTTGCCATTGAAAAACGTCCAGAAATGATTGAAGCTACTGACTGAATGAAAAGAGCTGGCATCTCACTCTCTTTGAATCTTCTTTATCATGCTAAGAGGAGCAGGAAAAAGCAAAAAATTTCAGAATTGCACCTTGCAATGCGGAGAAATTACTGTTTGTGCATTTACAATATTCATTGATTTTTGCCATTGAAAAACATCATGTTATTCATATACCAGAAATGATTGAAGCTACTGACTGAATGAAAGGAGCTGGCATCTCACTCTCTTTGAATCTTCTTTATCATGCTAAGAGGAGCAGGAAAAAGCAAAAAATTTCAGAATTGCACCTTGCAATGTGGAGATATTACTGTTTGTGCATTTACAATATTCATTGATTTTTGCCATTGAAAAACGTCCAGAAATGTTTATACCAGAAATGTTTGAAGCTACTGACTGAATGAAAGGAGCTGGCATCTCACTCTCTTTGAATCTTCTTTATCATGCTAAGAGGAGCAGGAAAAAGCAAAAAATTTCAGAATTGCACCTTGCAATGCGGAGAAATTACTGTTTGTGCATTTACAATATTCATTGATTTTTGCCATTGAAAAACGTCCAGAAATGATTGAAGCTACTGACTGAATTTAAGGAGCTGGCATCTCACTCTCTTTGAATCTTCTTTATCATGCTAAGAGGAGCAGGAAAAAGCAAAAAAATTCAGAATTGCACCTTGCAATGCGGAGAAATTACTGTTTGTGCATTTACAATATTCATTGATTTTTGCCATTGAAAAACATCATGTTATTCATATACCAGAAATGATTGAAGCTACTGACTGAATGAAAGGAGCGGGCATCTCATTCTCTTTGAATCTTCTTTTTCATGCTAAGAGGAGCAGGAAAAAGCAAAAAATTTCAGAATTGCACCTTGCAATGCGGAGAAATTACTGTTTGTGCATTTACAATATTCATTGATTTTTGCCATTGAAAAACGTCCAGAAATGATTGAAGCTACTGACTGAATGAAAGGAGCTGGCATCTCACTCTCTTTGAATCTTCTTTATCATGCTAAGAGGAGCAGGAAAAAGCAAAAAATTTCAGAATTGCACCTTGCAATGTGGAGAAATTACTGCTTGTGCATTTACAATATTCATTGATTTTTGCCATTGAAAAACGTCCAGAAATGATTGAAGCTACTGACTGAATGAAAGGAGCTGGCATCTCACTCTCTTTGAATCTTTATCATGCTAAGAGGAGCAGGAAAAAGCAAAAAATTTCAGAATTGCACCTTGCAATGCGGAGAAATTACTGTTTGTGCATTTACAATATTCATAGATTTTTGCCATTGAAAAACGTCCAGAAATGTTTGAAGCTACTGACTGAATGAAAGGAGCTGGCATCTCACTCTCTTTGAATCTTCTTTATCATGCTAGGATTAGCAGGAAAAAGCAAAAAATTTCAGAATTGCACCTTGCAATGTGGAGATATTACTGTTTGTGCATTTACAATATTCATTGATTTTTGCCATTGAAAAACGTCCAGAAATGTTTGAAGCTACTGACTGAATGAAAGGAGCTGGCATCTCACTCTCTTTGAATCTTCTTTATCATGCTAGGAGTAGCAGGAAAAAGCAAAAAATTTCAGAATTGCACCTTGCAATGTGGAGATATTACTGTTTGTGCATTTACAATATTCATTGATTTTTGCCATTGAAAAACGTCCAGAAATGTTTGAAGCTACTGACTGAATGAAAGGAGCTGGCATCTCACTCTCTTTGAATCTTCTTTATCATGCTAGGATTAGCAGGAAAAAGCAAAAAATTTCAGAATTGCACCTTGCAATATGGAGATATTACTGTTTGTGCATTTACAATATTCATTGATTTTTGCCATTGAAAAACATCATGTTATTCATATACCAGAAATGTTTGAAGCTACTGACTGAATGAAAGGAGCTGGCATCTCATTCTCTTTGAATCTTCTTTATCATGCTAGGATTAGTAGGAAAAAGCAAAAAATTTCAGAATTGAACCTTGCAATGTGGAGATATTACTGTTTGTGCATTTACAATATTCATTGATTTTTGCCATTGAAAAACGTCCAGAAATGTTTGAAGCTACTGACTGAATGAAAGGAGCTGGCATCTCACTCTCTTTGAATCTTCTTTATCATGCTAGGATTAGCAGGAAAAAGCAAAAAATTTCAGAATTGCACCTTGCAATATGGAGATATTACTGTTTGTGCATTTACAATATTCATTGATTTTTGCCATTGAAAAACATCATGTTATTCATATACCAGAAATGTTTGAAGCTACTGACTGAATGAAAGGAGCTGGCATCTCATTCTCTTTGAATCTTCTTTATCATGCTAGGATTAGCAGGAAAAAGCAAAAAATTTTCAGAATTGCACCTTGCAATGTGGAGATATTACTGTTTGTGCATTTACAATATTCATTGATTTTTGCCATTGAAAAACGTCCAGAAATGTTTGAAGCTACTGACTGAATGAAAGGAGCTGGCATCTCACTCTCTTTGAATCTTCTTTATCATGCTAGGATTAGCAGGAAAAAGCAAAAAATTTCAGAATTGCACCTTGCAATATGGAGATATTACTGTTTGTGCATTTACAATATTCATTGATTTTTGCCATTGAAAAACATCATGTTATTCATATACCAGAAATGTTTGAAGCTACTGACTGAATGAAAGGAGCTGGCATCTCATTCTCTTTGAATCTTCTTTATCATGCTAGGATTAGCAGGAAAAAGCAAAAAATTTCAGAATTGAACCTTGCAATGTGGAGATATTACTGTTTGTGCATTTACAATATTCATTGATTTTTGCCATTGAAAAACGTCCAGAAATGTTTGAAGCTACTGACTGAATGAAAGGAGCTGGCATCTCACTCAATTTGAATCTTCTTTATCATGCTAGGATTAGCAGGAAAAAGCAAAAAATTTTCAGAATTGCACCTTGCAATGTGGAGATATTACTGTTTGTGCATTTACAATATTCATTGATTTTTGCCATTGAAAAACGTCCAGAAATGTTTATACCAGAAATGTTTGAAGCTACTGACTGAATGAAAGGAGCTGGCATCTCACTCTCTTTGAATCTTCTTTATCATGCTAAGAGGAGCAGGAAAAAGCAAAAAATTTCAGAATTGCACCTTGCAATGCGGAGAAATTACTGTTTGTGCATTTACAATATTCATTGATTTTTGCCATTGAAAAACGTCCAGAAATGACTGAAGCTACTGACTGAATGAAAGGAGCTGGCATCTCACTCTCTGAATCTTCTTTATCATGCTAAGAGGAGCAGGAAAAAGCAAAAAATTTCAGAATTGCACCTTGCAATGCGGAGAAATTACTGTTTGTGCATTTACAATATTCATTGATTTTTGCCATTGAAAAACATCCAGAAATGATTGAAGCTACTGACTGAATGAAAGGAGCTGGCATCTCACTCTCTTTGAATCTTCTTTATCATGCTAAGAGGAGCAGGAAAAAGCAAAAAATTTCAGAATTGCACCTTGCAATGCGGAGAAATTACTGTTTGTGCATTTACAATATTCATTGATTTTTGCCATTGAAAAACATCATGTTATTCATATACCAGAAATGATTGAAGCTACTGACTGAATGAAAGGAGCTGGCATCTCATTCTCTTTGAATCTTCTTTATCATGCTAAGAGGAGCAGGAAAAAGCAAAAAATTTCAGAATTGCACCTTGCAATGCGGAGAAATTACTGTTTGTGCATTTACAATATTCATTGATTTTTGCCATTGAAAAACGTCCAGAAATGATTGAAGCTACTGACTGAATGAAAGGAGCTGGCATCTCACTCTCTTTGAATCTTCTTTATCATGCTAAGAGGAGCAGGAAAAAGCAAAAAATTTCAGAATTGCAATTTGCAATGCGGAGAAAATACTGTTTGTGCATTTACAATATTCATTGATTTTTGCCATTGAAAAACGTCCAGAAATGATTGAAGCTACTGACTGAATGAAAGGAGCTTGCATCTCACTCTCTTTGAATCTTCTTTATCATGCTAAGAGGAGCAGGAAAAAGCAAAAAATTTCAGAATTGCACCTTGCAATGCGGAGAAATTACTGTTTGTGCATTTACAATATTCATTGATTTTTGCCATTGAAAAACGTCCAGAAATGATTGAAGCTACTGACTGAATGAAAGGAGCTGGCATCTCACTCTCTTTGAATCTTCTTTATCATGCTAAGAGGAGCAGGAAAAAGCAAAAAATTTCAGAATTGCACCTTGCAATGCGGAGAAATTACTGTTTGTGCATTTACAATATTCATTGATTTTTGCCATTGAAAAACGTCCAGAAATGACTGAAGCTACTGACTGAATGAAAGGAGCTGGCATCTCACTCTCTTTGAATCTTCTTTATCATGCTAAGAGGAGCAGGAAAAAGCAAAAAATTTCAGAATTGCACCTTGCAATGCGGAGAAATTACTGTTTGTGCATTTACAATATTCATTGATTTTTGCCATTGAAAAACGTCCAGAAATGATTGAAGCTACTGACTGAATGAAAGGAGCTGGCATCTCACTCTCTTTGAATCTTCTTTATCATGCTAAGAGGAGCAGGAAAAAGCAAAAAATTTCAGAATTGCACCTTGCAATGCGGAGAAATTACTGTTTGTGCATTTACAATATTCATTGATTTTTGCCATTGAAAAACGTCCAGAAATGATTGAAGCTACTGACTGAATGAAAGGAGCTGGCATCTCACTCTCTTTGAATCTTCTTTATCATGCTAGGATTAGCAGGAAAAAGCAAAAAATTTCAGAATTGCACCTTGCAATGTGGAGATATTACTGTTTGTGCATTTACAATATTCATTGAATTTTGCCATTGAAAAACGTCCAGAAATGTTTGAAGCTACTGACTGAATGAAAGGAGCTGGCATCTCACTCTATTTGAATCTTCTTTATCATGCTAGGATTAGCAGGAAAAAGCAAAAAATTTCAGAATTGCACCTTGCAATGTGGAGATATTACTGTTTGTGCATTTACAATATTCATTGATTTTTGCCATTGAAAAACGTCCAGAAATGTTTATACCAGAAATGTTTGAAGCTACTGACTGAATGAAAGGAGCTGGCATCTCACTCTCTTTGAATCTTCTTTATCATGCTAAGAGGAGCAGGAAAAAGCAAAAAATTTCAGAATTGCACCTTGCAATGCGGAGAAATTACTGTTTGTGCATTTACAATATTCATTGATTTTTGCCATTGAAAAACGTCCAGAAATGACTGAAGCTACTGACTGAATGAAAGGAGCTGGCATCTCACTCTCTTTGAATCTTCTTTATCATGCTAAGAGGAGCAGGAAAAAGCAAAAAATTTCAGAATTGCACCTTGCAATGCGGAGAAATTACTGTTTGTGCATTTACAATATTCATTGATTTTTGCCATTGAAAAACATCCAGAAATGATTGAAGCTACTGACTGAATGAAAGGAGCTGGCATCTCACTCTCTTTGAATCTTCTTTATCATGCTAAGAGGAGCAGGAAAAAGCAAAAAATTTCAGAATTGCACCTTGCAATGCGGAGAAATTACTGTTTGTGCATTTACAATATTCATTGATTTTTGCCATTGAAAAACATCATGTTATTCATATACCAGAAATGATTGAAGCTACTGACTGAATGAAAGGAACTGGCATCTCACTCTCTTTGAATCTTCTTTATCATGCTAAGAGGATCAGGAAAAAGCAAAAAAATTCAGAATTGCACCTTGCAATGCGGAGAAATTACTGTTTGTGCATTTACAATATTCATTGATTTTTGCCATTGAAAAACGTCCAGAAATGATTGAAGCTACTGACTGAATGAAAGGAGCTGGCATCTCACTCTCTTAGAATCTTCTTTATCATGCTAAGAGGAGCAGGAAAAAGCAAAAAATTTCAGAATTGCACCTTGCAATGCGGAGAAATTACTGTTTGTGCATTTACAATATTCATTGATTTTTGCCATTGAAAAACGTCCAGAAATGATTGAAGCTACTGACTGAATGAAAGGAGCTGGCATCTCACTCTCTTTGAATCTTCTTTATCATGCTAAGAGGAGCAGGAAAAAGCAAAAAATTTCAGAATTGCACCTTGCAATGCGGAGAAATTACTGTTTGTGCATTTACAATATTCATTGATTTTTGCCATTGAAAAACATCATGTTATTCATATACCAGAAATGATTGAAGCTACTGACTGAATGAAAGGAGCTGGCATCTCACTCTCTTTGAATCTTCTTTATCATGCTAAGAGGAGCAGGAAAAAGCAAAAAATTTCAGAATTGCACCTTGCAATGCGGAGAAATTACTGTTTGTGCATTTACAATATTCATTGATTTTTGCCATTGAAAAACGTCCAGAAATGATTGAAGCTACTGACTGAATGAAAGGAGCTGGCATCTCACTCTCTTTGAATCTTCTTTATCATGCTAGGATTAGCAGGAAAAAGCAAAAAATTTCAGAATTGCACCTTGCAATGTGGAGATATTACTGTTTGTGCATTTACAATATTCATTGAATTTTGCCATTGAAAAACGTCCAGAAATGTTTGAAGCTACTGACTGAATGAAAGGAGCTGGCATCTCACTCTATTTGAATCTTCTTTATCATGCTAGGATTAGCAGGAAAAAGCAAAAAATTTCAGAATTGCACCTTGCAATGTGGAGATATTACTGTTTGTGCATTTACAATATTCATTGATTTTTGCCATTGAAAAACGTCCAGAAATGTTTATACCAGAAATGTTTGAAGCTACTGACTGAATGAAAGGAGCTGGCATCTCACTCTCTTTGAATCTTCTTTATCATGCTAAGAGGAGCAGGAAAAAGCAAAAAATTTCAGAATTGCACGTTGCAATGCGGAGAAATTACTGTTTGTGCATTTACAATATTCATTGATTTTTGCCATTGAAAAACGTCCAGAAATGACTGAAGCTACTGACTGAATGAAAGGAGCTGGCATCTCACTCTCTTTGAATCTTCTTTATCATGCTAAGAGGAGCAGGAAAAAGCAAAAAATTTCAGAATTGCACCTTGCAATGCGGAGAAATTACTGTTTGTGCATTTGCAATATTCATTGATTTTTGCCATTGAAAAACATCCAGAAATGATTGAAGCTACTGACTGAATGAAAGGAGCTGGCATCTCACGCTCTTTGAATCTTCTTTATCATGCTAAGAGGAGCAGGAAAAAGCAAAAAATTTCAGAATTGCACCTTGCAATGCGGAGAAATTACTGTTTGTGCATTTACAATATTCATTGATTTTTGCCATTGAAAAACATCATGTTATTCATATACCAGAAATGATTGAAGCTACTGACTGAATGAAAGGAGCTGGCATCTCACTCTCTTTGAATCTTCTTTATCATGCTAAGAGGAGCAGGAAAAAGCAAAAAATTTCAGAATTGCACCTTGCAATGCGGAGAAATTACTGTTTGTGCATTTACAATATTCATTGATTTTTGCCATTGAAAAACGTCCAGAAATGATTGAAGCTACTGACTGAATGAAAGGAGCTGGCATCTCACTCTCTTTGAATCTTCTTTATCATGCTAAGAGGAGCAGGAAAAAGCAAAAAATTTCAGAATTGCACCTTGCAATGCGGAGAAATTACTGTTTGTGCATTTACAATATTCATTGATTTTTGCCATTGAAAAACGTCCAGAAATGATTGAAGCTACTGACTGAATGAAAGGAGCTGGCATCTCACTCTCTTTGAATCTTCTTTATCATGCTAAGAGGAGCAGGAAAAAGCAAAAAATTTCAGAATTGCACCTTGCAATGCGGAGAAATTACTGTTTGTGCATTTACAATATTCATTGATTTTTGCCATTGAAAAACGTCCAGAAATGATTGAAGCTACTGACTGAATGAAAGGAGCTGGCATCTCACTCTCTTTGAATCTTCTTTATCATGCTAAGAGATGCAGGAAAAAGCAAAAAATTTCAGAATTGCAACTTGCAATGCGGAGAAATTACTGTTTGTGCATTTACAATATTCATTGATTTTTGCCATTGAAAAACATCATGTTATTCATATACCAGAAATGATTGAAGCTACTGACTGAATGAAAGGAGCTGGCATCTCACTCTCTTTGAATCTTCATTATCATGCTAAGAGGAGCAGGAAAAAGCAAAAAATTTCAGAATTGCACCTTGCAATGCGGAGAAATTACTGTTTGTGCATTTACAATATTCATTGATTTTTGCCATTGAAAAACGTCCAGAAATGATTGAAGCTACTGACTGAATGAAAGGAGCTGGCATCTCACTCTCTTTGAATCTTCTTTATCATGCTAAGAGGAGCAGGAAAAAGCAAAAAATTTCAGAATTGCACCTTGCAATGCGGAGAAATTACTGTTTGTGCATTTACAATATTCATTGATTTTTGCCATTGAAAAACGTCCAGAAATGTTTGAAGCTACTGACTGAATGAAAGGAGCTGGCATCTCACTCTCTTTGAATCTTCTTTATCATGCTAGGATTAGCAGGAAAAAGCAAAAAATTTCAGAATTGCACCTTGCAATGTGGAGATATTACTGTTTGTGCATTTACAATATTCATTGATTTTTGCCATTGAAAAACGTCCAGAAATGTTTGAAGCTACTGACTGAATGAAAGGAGCTGGCATCTCACTCTCTTTGAATCTTCTTTATCATGCTAGGAGTAGCAGGAAAAAGCAAAAAATTTCAGAATTGCACCTTGCAATGTGGAGATATTACTGTTTGTGCATTTACAATATTCATTGATTTTTGCCATTGAAAAACGTCCAGAAATGTTTGAAGCTACTGACTGAATGAAAGGAGCTGGCATCTCACTCTCTTTGAATCTTCTTTATCATGCTAGGATTAGCAGGAAAAAGCAAAAAATTTCAGAATTGCACCTTGCAATGTGGAGATATTACTGTTTGTGCATTTACAATATTCATTGATTTTTGCCATTGAAAAACATCATGTTATTCATATACCAGAAATGTTTGAAGCTACTGACTGAATGAAAGGAGCTGACATCTCACTCTCTTTGAATCTTCTTTATCATGCTAGGATTAGCAGGAAAAAGCAAAAAATTTCAGAATTGCACCTTGCAATGTGGAGATATTACTGTTTGTGCATTTACAATATTCATTGATTTTTGCCATTGAAAAACGTCCAGAAATGTTTGAAGCTACTGACTGAATGAAAGGAGCTGGCATCTCACTCTATTTGAATCTTCTTTATCATCCTAGGATTAGCAGGAAAAAGCAAAAAATTTCAGCATTGCACCTTGCAATGTGGAGATATTACTGTTTGTGCATTTACAATATTCATTGATTTTTGCCATTGAAAAACATCCAGAAATGTTTATACCAGAAATGTGTGAAGCTACTGACTGAATGAAAGGAGCTGGCATCTCACTCTCTTTGAATCTTCTTTATCATGCTAAGAGGAGCAGGAAAAAGCAAAAAATTTCAGAATTGCACTTTGCAATGCGGAGAAATTACTGTTTGTGCATTTACAATATTCATTGATTTTTGCCATTGAAAAACGTCCAGAAATGACTGAAGCTACTGACTGAATGAAAGGAGCTGGCATCTCACTCTCTTTGAATCTTCTTTATCATGCTAAGAGGAGCAGGAAAAAGCAAAAAATTTCAGAATTGCATCTTGCAATGCGGAGAAATTACTGTTTGTGCATTTACAATATTCATTGATTTTTGCCATTGAAAAACGTCCAGAAATGATTGAAGCTACTGACTGAATGAAAGGAGCTGGCATCTCACTCTCTTTGAATCTTCTTTATCATGCTAAGAGGAGCAGGAAAAAGCAAAAAATTTCAGAATTGCACCTTGCAATGCGGAGAAATTACTGTTTGTGCATTTACAATATTCATTGATTTTTGCCATTGAAAAACATCATGTTATTCATATACCAGAAATGATTGAAGCTACTGACTGAATGAAAGGAGCTGGCATCTCACTCTCTTTGAATCTTCTTTATCATGCTAAGAGGAGCAGGAAAAAGCAAAAAATTTCAGAATTGCACCTTGCAATGCGGAGAAATTACTGTTTGTGCATTTACAATATTCATTGATTTTTGCCATTGAAAAACATCCAGAAATGATTGAAGCTACTGACTGAATGAAAGGAGCTGGCATCTCACTCTCTTTGAATCTTCTTTATCATGCTAAGAGGAGCAGGAAAAAGCAAAAAATTTCAGAATTGCACCTTGCAATGCGGAGAAATTACTGTTTGTGCATTTACAATATTCATTGATTTTTGCCATTGAAAAACGTCCAGAAATGATTGAAGCTACTGACTGAATGAAAGGAGCTGGCATCTCACTCTCTTTGAATCTTCTTTATCATGCTAGGATTAGCAGGAAAAAGCAAAAAATTTCAGAATTGCACCTTGCAATGTGGAGATATTACTGTTTGTGCATTTACAATATTCATTGAATTTTGCCATTGAAAAACGTCCAGAAATGTTTGAAGCTACTGACTGAATGAAAGGAGCTGGCATCTCACTCTATTTGAATCTTCTTTATCATGCTAGGATTAGCAGGAAAAAGCAAAAAATTTCAGAATTGCACCTTGCAATGTGGAGATATTACTGTTTGTGCATTTACAATATTCATTGATTTTTGCCATTGAAAAACGTCCAGAAATGTTTATACCAGAAATGTTTGAAGCTACTGACTGAATGAAAGGAGCTGGCATCTCACTCTCTTTGAATCTTCTTTACCATGCTAAGAGGAGCAGGAAAAAGCAAAAAAATTCAGAATTGCACCTTGCAATGCGGAGAAATTACTGTTTGTGCATTTACAATATTCATTGATTTTTGCCATTGAAAAACGTCCAGAAATGATTGAAGCTACTGACTGAATGAAAGGAGCTGGCATCTCACTCTCTTTGAATCTTCTTTATCATGCTAGGAGTAGCAGGAAAAAGCAAAAAATTTCAGAATTGCACCTTGCAATGTGGAGATATTACTGTTTGTGCATTTACAATATTCATTGATTTTTGCCATTGAAAAACGTCCAGAAATGTTTGAAGCTACTGACTGAATGAAAGGAGCTGGCATCTCACTCTCTTTGAATCTTCTTTATCATGCTAGGATTAGCAGGAAAAAGCAAAAAATTTCAGAATTGCACCTTGCAATGTGGAGATATTACTGTTTGTGCATTTACAATATTCATTGATTTTTGCCATTGAAAAACATCATGTTATTCATATACCAGAAATGTTTGAAGCTACTGACTGAATGAAAGGAGCTGACATCTCACTCTCTTTGAATCTTCTTTATCATGCTAGGATTAGCAGGAAAAAGCAAAAAATTTCAGAATTGCACCTTGCAATGTGGAGATATTACTGTTTGTGCATTTACAATATTCATTGATTTTTGCCATTGAAAAACGTCCAGAAATGTTTGAAGCTACTGACTGAATGAAAGGAGCTGGCATCTCACTCTATTTGAATCTTCTTTATCATGCTAGGATTAGCAGGAAAAAGCAAAAAAAATTTCAGCATTGCACCTTGCAATGTGGAGATATTACTGTTTGTGCATTTACAATATTCATTGATTTTTGCCATTGAAAAACGTCCAGAAATGTTTATACCAGAAATGTTTGAAGCTACTGACTGAATGAAAGGAGCTGGCATCTCACTCTCTTTGAATCTTCTTTATCATGCTAAGAGGAGCAGGAAAAAGCAAAAAATTTCAGAATTGCACCTTGCAATGCGGAGAAATTACTGTTTGTGCATTTACAATATTCATTGATTTTTGCCATTGAAAAACTTCCAGAAATGACTGAAGCTACTGACTGAATGAAAGGAGCTGGCATCTCACTCTCTTTGAATCTTCTTTATCATGCTAAGAGGAGCAGGAAAAAGCAAAAAATTTCAGAATTGCACCTTGCAATGCGGAGAAATTACTGTTTGTGCATTTACAATATTCATTGATTTTTGCCATTGAAAAACGTCCAGAAATGATTGAAGCTACTGACTGAATGAAAGGAGCTGGCATCTCACTCTCTTTGAATCTTCTTTATCATGCTAAGAGGAGCAGGAAAAAGCAAAAAATTTCAGAATTGCACCTTGCAATGCGGAGAAATTACTGTTTGTGCATTTACAATATTCATTGATTTTTGCCATTGAAAAACATCATGTTATTCATATACCAGAAATGATTGAAGCTACTGACTGAATGAAAGGAGCTGGCATCTCACTCTCTTTGAATCTTCTTTATCATGCTAAGAGGAGCAGGAAAAAGCAAAAAATTTCAGAATTGCACCTTGCAATGCGGAGAAATTACTGTTTGTGCATTTACAATATTCATTGATTTTTGCCATTGAAAAACGTCCAGAAATGATTGAAGCTACTGACTGAATGAAAGGAGCTGGCATCTCACTCTCTTTGAATCTTCTTTATCATGCTAAGAGGAGCAGGAAAAAGCAAAAAATTTCAGAATTTCATCTTGCAATGCGGAGAAATTACTGTTTGTGCATTTACAATATTCATTGATTTTTGCCATTGAAAAACGTCCAGAAATGATTAAAGCTACTGACTGAATGAAAGGAGCTGGCATCTCACTCTCTTTGAATCTTCTTTATCATGCTAAGAGGAGCAGGAAAAAGCAAAAAATTTCAGAATTGCACCTTGCAATGCGGAGAAATTACTGTTTGTGCATTTACAATATTCATTGATTTTTGCCATTGAAAAACGTCCAGAAATGATTGAAGCTACTGACTGAATGAAAGGAGCCGGAATCTCACTCTCTTTGAATCTTCTTTATCATGCTAAGAGGAGCAGGAAAAAGCAAAAAGTTTCAGAATTGCAACTTGCAATGCGGAGAAATTACTGTTTGTGCATTTACAATATTCATTGATTTTTGCCATTGAAAAACATCATGTTATTCATATACCAGAAATGATTGAAGCTACTGACTGAATGAAAGGAGCTGGCATCTCACTCTCTTTGAATCTTCTTTATCATGCTAAGAGGAGCAGGAAAAAGCAAAAAATTTCAGAATTGCACCTTGCAATGTGGAGATATTACTGTTTGTGCATTTACAATATTCATTGATTTTTGCCATTGAAAAACGTCCAGAAATGTTTGAAGCTACTGACTGAATGAAAGGAGCTGGCATCTCACTCTCTTTGAATCTTCTTTATCATGCTAGGATTAGCAGGAAAAAGCAAAAAATTTCAGAATTGCACCTTGCAATGTGGAGATATTACTGTTTGTGCATTTACAATATTCATTGATTTTTGCCATTGAAAAACATCATGTTATTCATATACCAGAAATGTTTGAAGCTACTGACTGAATGAAAGGAGCTGACATCTCACTCTCTTTGAATCTTCTTTATCATGCTAGGATTAGCAGGAAAAAGCAAAAAATTTCAGAATTGCACCTTGCAATGTGGAGATATTACTGTTTGTGCATTTACAATATTCATTGATTTTTGCCATTGAAAAACGTCCAGAAATGTTTGAAGCTACTGACTGAATGAAAGGAGCTGGCATCTCACTCTATTTGAATCTTCTTTATCATGCTAGGATTAGCAGGAAAAAGCAAAAAAAATTTCAGCATTGCACCTTGCAATGTGGAGATATTACTGTTTGTGCATTTACAATATTCATTGATTTTTGCCATTGAAAAACGTCCAGAAATGTTTATACCAGAAATGTTTGAAGCTACTGACTGAATGAAAGGAGCTGGCATCTCACTCTCTTTGAATCTTCTTTATCATGCTAAGAGGAGCAGGAAAAAGCAAAAAATTTCAGAATTGCACCTTGCAATGCGGAGAAATTACTGTTTGTGCATTTACAATATTCATTGATTTTTGCCATTGAAAAACTTCCAGAAATGACTGAAGCTACTGACTGAATGAAAGGAGCTGGCATCTCACTCTCTTTGAATCTTCTTTATCATGCTAAGAGGAGCAGGAAAAAGCAAAAAATTTCAGAATTGCACCTTGCAATGCGGAGAAATTACTGTTTGTGCATTTACAATATTCATTGATTTTTGCCATTGAAAAACGTCCAGAAATGATTGAAGCTACTGACTGAATGAAAGGAGCTGGCATCTCACTCTCTTTGAATCTTCTTTATCATGCTAAGAGGAGCAGGAAAAAGCAAAAAATTTCAGAATTGCACCTTGCAATGCGGAGAAATTACTGTTTGTGCATTTACAATATTCATTGATTTTTGCCATTGAAAAACATCATGTTATTCATATACCAGAAATGATTGAAGCTACTGACTGAATGAAAGGAGCTGGCATCTCACTCTCTTTGAATCTTCTTTATCATGCTAAGAGGAGCAGGAAAAAGCAAAAAATTTCAGAATTGCACCTTGCAATGCGGAGAAATTACTGTTTGTGCATTTACAATATTCATTGATTTTTGCCATTGAAAAACGTCCAGAAATGATTGAAGCTACTGACTGAATGAAAGGAGCTGGCATCTCACTCTCTTTGAATCTTCTTTATCATGCTAAGAGGAGCAGGAAAAAGCAAAAAATTTCAGAATTTCATCTTGCAATGCGGAGAAATTACTGTTTGTGCATTTACAATATTCATTGATTTTTGCCATTGAAAAACGTCCAGAAATGATTAAAGCTACTGACTGAATGAAAGGAGCTGGCATCTCACTCTCTTTGAATCTTCTTTATCATGCTAAGAGGAGCAGGAAAAAGCAAAAAATTTCAGAATTGCACCTTGCAATGCGGAGAAATTACTGTTTGTGCATTTACAATATTCATTGATTTTTGCCATTGAAAAACGTCCAGAAATGATTGAAGCTACTGACTGAATGAAAGGAGCCGGAATCTCACTCTCTTTGAATCTTCTTTATCATGCTAAGAGGAGCAGGAAAAAGCAAAAAGTTTCAGAATTGCAACTTGCAATGCGGAGAAATTACTGTTTGTGCATTTACAATATTCATTGATTTTTGCCATTGAAAAACATCATGTTATTCATATACCAGAAATGATTGAAGCTACTGACTGAATGAAAGGAGCTGGCATCTCACTCTCTTTGAATCTTCTTTATCATGCTAAGAGGAGCAGGAAAAAGCAAAAAATTTCAGAATTGCACCTTGCAATGCGGAGAAATTACTGTTTGTGCATTTACAATATTCATTGATTTTTGCCATTGAAAAACGTCCAGAAATGATTGAAGCTACTGACTGAATGAAAGGAGCTGGCATCTCACTCTCTTTGAATCTTCTTTATCATGCTAAGAGGAGCAGGAAAAAGCAAAAAATTTCAGAATTGCACCTTGCAATGCGGAGAAATTACTGTTTGTGCATTTACAATATTCATTGATTTTTGCCATTGAAAAACGTCCAGAAATGATTGAAGCTACTGACTGAATGAAAGGAGCTGGCATCTCACTCTCTTTGAATCTTCTTTATCATGCTAAGAGGAGCAGGAAAAAGCAAAAAATTTCAGAATTGCACCTTGCAATGCGGAGAAATTACTGTTTGTGCATTTACAATATTCATTAATTTTTGCCATTGAAAAACATCATGTTA
The DNA here is from genome assembly GCF_046119375.1 of Phyllobates terribilis. Classification (NCBI taxonomy): domain Eukaryota; kingdom Metazoa; phylum Chordata; class Amphibia; order Anura; family Dendrobatidae; genus Phyllobates; species Phyllobates terribilis. Next base: position 379,343 of record NW_027363543.1, read on the forward strand.
TTCATATCCCAGAAATGTTTGAAGCTACTGACAATGAAAGAAGCTGGCATCTCACTCTCTTTGAATCTTCTTTATCATGCTAATAGGAGCAGGAAAAAGCAAAAAATTTCAGAATTGCACCTTGCAATGCGGAGAAATTACTGTTTGTGCATTTACAATATTCATTGATTTTTGCCGTTGAAAAACGTCCAGAAATGATTGAAGCTACTGACTGAATGAAAGGAGCTGGCATCTCACTCTCTTTGAATCTTCTTTATCATGCTAATAGGAGCAGGAAAAAGCAAAAAATTTCAGAATTGCACCTTGCAATGCGGAGAAATTACTGTTTGTGCATTTACAATATTCATTGATTTTTGCCATTGAAAAACATCATGTTATTCATATACCAGAAATGTTTGAAGCTACTGACTGAATGAAAGGAGCTGGCATCTCACTCTCTTTGAATCTTCTTTATCATGCTAAGAGGAGCAGGAAAAAGCAAAAAATTTCAGAATTGCACCTTGCAATGCGGAGAAATTACTGTTTGTGCATTTACAATATTCATTGATTTTTGCCATTGAAAAACGTCCAGAAATGATTGAAGCTACTGACTGAATGAAAGGAGCTGGCATCTCACTCTCTTTGAATCTTCTTTATCATGCTAAGAGGAGCAGGAAAATGCAAGAAATTTCAGAATTGCACCTTGCAATGCGGAGAAATTACTGTTTGTGCATTTATAATATTCATTGATTTTTGCCATTGAAAAACGTCCAGAAATGATTGAAGCTACTGACTGAATGAAAGGAGCTGGCATCTCACTCTCTTTGAATCTTCTTTATCATGCTAAGAGGAGCAGGAAAATGCAAGAAATTTCAGAATTGCACCTTGCAATGCGGAGAAATTACTGTTTGTGCATTTATAATATTCATTGATTTTTGCCATTGAAAAACATCCAGAAATGATTGAAGCTACTGACTGAATGAAAGGAGCTGGCATCTCACTCTCTTTGAATCTTCTTTATCATGCTAAGAGGAGCAGGAAAAAGCAAAAAATTTCAGAATTGCACCTTGCAATGCGGAGAAATTACTGTTTGTGCATTTACAATATTCATTGATTTTTGCCATTGAAAAACATCATGTTATTCATATACCAGAAATGATTGAAGCTACTGACTGAATGAAAGGAGCTGGCATCTCACTCTCTTTGAATCTTCTTTATCATGCTAAGAGGAGCAGGAAAAAGCAAAAAATTTCAGAATTGCACCTTGCAATGCGGAGAAATTACTGTTTGTGCATTTACAATATTCATTGATTTTTGCATTGAAAAACGTCCAGAAATGACTGAAGCTACTGACTGAATGAAAGGAGCTGGCATCTCACTCTCTTTGAATCTTCTTTATCATGCTAAGAGGAGCAGGAAAAAGCAAAAAATTTCAGAATTGCATCTTGCAATGCGGAGAAATTACTGTTTGTGCATTTACAATATTCATTGATTTTTGCCATTGAAAAACGTCCAGAAATGATTGAAGCTACTGACTGAATGAAAGGAGCTGGCATCTCACTCTCTTTGAATCTTCTTTATCATGCTAAGAGGAGCAGGAAAAAGCAAAAAATTTCAGAATTGCACCTTGCAATGCGGAGAAATTACTGTTTGTGCATTTACAATATTCATTGATTTTTGCCATTGAAAAACATCATGTTATTCATATACCAGAAATGATTGAAGCTACTGACTGAATGAAAGGAGCTGGCATCTCACTCTCTTTGAATCTTCTTTATCATGCTAAGAGGAGCAGGAAAAAGCAAAAAATTTCAGAATTGCACCTTGCAATGCGGAGAAATTACTGTTTGTGCATTTACAATATTCATTGATTTTTGCCATTGAAAAACGTCCAGAAATGATTGAAGCTACTGACTGAATGAAAGGAGCTGGCATCTCACTCTCTTTGAATCTTCTTTATCATGCTAAGAGGAGCAGGAAAAAGCAAAAAATTTCAGAATTGCACCTTGCATTGCGGAGAAATTACTGTTTGTGCATTTACAATATTCATTGATTTTTGCCATTGAAAAACGTCCAGAAATGATTGAAGCTACTGACTGAATGAAAGGAGCTGGCATCTCACTCTCTTTGAATCTTCTTTATCATGCTAGGATTAGCAGGAAAAAGCAAAAAATTTCAGAATTGCACCTGGCAATGTGGAGATATTACTGTTTGTGCATTTACAATATTCATTGAATTTTGCCATTGAAAAACGTCCAGAAATGTTTGAAGCTACTGACTGAATGAAAGGAGCTGGCATCTCACTCTATTTGAATCTTCTTTATCATGCTAGGATTAGCAGGAAAAAGCAAAAAATTTCAGAATTGCACCTTGCAATGTGGAGATATTACTGTTTGTGCATTTACAATATTCATTGATTTTTGCCATTGAAAAACGTCCAGAAATGTTTATACCAGAAATGTTTGAAGCTACTGACTGAATGAAAGGAGCTGGCATCTCACTCTCTTTGAATCTTCTTTATCATGCTAAGAGGAGCAGGAAAAAGCAAAAAATTTCAGAATTGCACCTTGCAATGCGGAGAAATTACTGTTTGTGCATTTACAATATTCATTGATTTTTGCCATTGAAAAACGTCCAGAAATGACTGAAGCTACTGACTGAATGAAAGGAGCTGGCATCTCACTCTTTTTGAATCTTCTTTATCATGCTAAGAGGAGCAGGAAAAAGCAAAAAATTTCAGAATTGCACCTTGCATTGCGGAGAAATTACTGTTTGTGCATTTACAATATTCATTGATTTTTGCCATTGAAAAACGTCCAGAAATGATTGAAGCTACTGACTGAATGAAAGGAGCTGGCATCTCACTCTCTTTGAATCTTCTTTATCATGCTAGGATTAGCAGGAAAAAGCAAAAAATTTCAGAATTGCACCTGGCAATGTGGAGATATTACTGTTTGTGCATTTACAATATTCATTGAATTTTGCCATTGAAAAACGTCCAGAAATGTTTGAAGCTACTGACTGAATGAAAGGAGCTGGCATCTCACTCTATTTGAATCTTCTTTATCATGCTAGGATTAGCAGGAAAAAGCAAAAAATTTCAGAATTGCACCTTGCAATGTGGAGATATTACTGTTTGTGCATTTACAATATTCATTGATTTTTGCCATTGAAAAACGTCCAGAAATGTTTATACCAGAAATGTTTGAAGCTACTGACTGAATGAAAGGAGCTGGCATCTCACTCTCTTTGAATCTTCTTTATCATGCTAAGAGGAGCAGGAAAAAGCAAAAAATTTCAGAATTGCACCTTGCAATGCGGAGAAATTACTGTTTGTGCATTTACAATATTCATTGATTTTTGCCATTGAAAAACGTCCAGAAATGACTGAAGCTACTGACTGAATGAAAGGAGCTGGCATCTCACTCTCTTTGAATCTTCTTTATCATGCTAAGAGGAGCAGGAAAAAGCAAAAAATTTCAAAATTGCACCTTGCAATGCGGAGAAATTACTGTTTGTGCATTTACAATATTCATTGATTTTTGCCATTGAAAAACGTCCAGAAATGATTGAAGCTACTGACTGAATGAAAGGAGCTGGCATCTCACTCTCTTTGAATCTTCTTTATCATGCTAAGAGGAGCAGGAAAAAGCAAAAAATTTCAGAATTGCACCTTGCAATGCGGAGAAATTACTGTTTGTGCATTTACAATATTCATTGATTTTTGCCATTGAAAAACATCATGTTATTCATATAACAGAAATGATTGAAGCTACTGACTGAATGAAAGGAGCTGGCATCTCACTCTCTTTGAATCTTCTTTATCATGCTAAGAGGAGCAGGAAAAAGCAAAAAATTTCAGAATTGCACCTTGCAATGCGGAGAAATTACTGTTTGTGCATTTACAATATTCATTGATTTTTGCCATTGAAAAACGTCCAGAAATGATTGAAGCTACTGACTGAATGAAAGGAGCTGGCATCTCACTCTCTTTGAATCTTTTTTATCATGCTAAGAGGAGCAGGAAAAAGCAAAAAATTTCAGAATTGCATCTTGCAATGCGGAGAAATTACTGTTTGTGCATTTACAATATTCATTGATTTTTGTCATTGAAAAACGTCCAGAAATTATTGAAGCTACTGACTGAATGAAAGGAGCTGGCATCTCACTCTCTTTGAATCTTCTTTATCATGCTAAGAGGAGCAGGAAAAAGCAAAAAATTTCAGAATTGCACCTTGCAATGCGGAGAAATTACTGTTTGTGCATTTACAATATTCATTGATTTTTGCCATTGAAAAACGTCCAGAAATGATTGAAGCTACTGACTGAATGAAAGGAGCTGGAATCTCCCTCTCTTTGAATCTTCTTTATCATGCTAAGAGGAGCAGGAAAAAGCAAAAAATTTCAGAATTGCAACTTGCAATGCGGAGAAATTACTGTTTGTGCATTTACAATATTCATTGATTTTTGCCATTGAAAAACATCATGTTATTCATATACCAGAAATGATTGAAGCTACTGACTGAATGAAAGGAGCTGGCATCTCACTCTCTTTGAATCTTCTTTATCATGCTAAGAGGAGCAGGAAAAAGCAAAAAATTTCAGAATTGCACCTTGCAATGCGGAGAAATTACTGTTTGTGCATTTACAATATTTATTGATTTTTGCCATTGAAAAACGTCCAGAAATGATTGAAGCTACTGACTGAATGAAAGGAGCTGGCATCTCACTCTCTTTGAATCTTCTTTATCATGCTAAGAGGAGCAGGAAAAAGCAAAAAATTTCAGAATTGCACCTTGCAATGCGGAGAAATTACTGTTTGTGCATTTACAATATTCATTAATTTTTGCCATTGAAAAACATCATGTTATTCATATCCCAGAAATGTTTGAAGCTACTGACTGAATGAAAGAAGCTGGCATCTCACTCTCTTTGAATCTTCTTTATCATGCTAAGAGGAGCAGGAAAAAGCAAAAAATTTCAGAATTGCACCTTGCAATGCGGAGAAATTACTGTTTGTGCATTTACAATATTCATTGATTTTTGCCATTGAAAAACGTCCAGAAATGATTGAAGCTACTGACTGAATGAAAGGAGCCGGAATCTCACTCTCTTTGAATCTTCTTTATCATGCTAAGAGGAGCAGGAAAAAGCAAAAAGTTTCAGAATTGCAACTTGCAATGCGGAGAAATTACTGTTTGTGCATTTACAATATTCATTGATTTTTGCCATTGAAAAACATCATGTTATTCATATACCAGAAATGATTGAAGCTACTGACTGAATGAAAGGAGCTGGCATCTCACTCTCTTTGAATCTTCTTTATCATGCTAAGAGGAGCAGGAAAAAGCAAAAAATTTCAGAATTGCACCTTGCAATGCGGAGAAATTACTGTTTGTGCATTTACAATATTCATTGATTTTTGCCATTGAAAAACGTCCAGAAATGATTGAAGCTACTGACTGAATGAAAGGAGCTGGCATCTCACTCTCTTTGAATCTTCTTTATCATGCTAAGAGGAGCAGGAAAAAGCAAAAAATTTCAGAATTGCACCTTGCAATGCGGAGAAATTACTGTTTGTGCATTTACAATATTCATTGATTTTTGCCATTGAAAAACGTCCAGAAATGATTGAAGCTACTGACTGAATGAAAGGAGCTGGCATCTCACTCTCTTTGAATCTTCTTTATCATGCTAAGAGGAGCAGGAAAAAGCAAAAAATTTCAGAATTGCACCTTGCAATGCGGAGAAATTACTGTTTGTGCATTTACAATATTCATTAATTTTTGCCATTGAAAAACATCATGTTATTCATATCCCAGAAATGTTTGAAGCTACTGACAATGAAAGAAGCTGGCATCTCACTCTCTTTGAATCTTCTTTATCATGCTAATAGGAGCAGGAAAAAGCAAAAAATTTCAGAATTGCACCTTGCAATGCGGAGAAATTACTGTTTGTGCATTTACAATATTCATTGATTTTTGCCATTGAAAAACGTCCAGAAATGATTGAAGCTACTGACTGAATGAAAGGAGCTGGCATCTCACTCTCTTTGAATCTTCTTTATCATGCTAATAGGAGCAGGAAAAAGCAAAAAATTTCAGAATTGCACCTTGCAATGCGGAGAAATTACTGTTTGTGCATTTACAATATTCATTGATTTTTGCCATTGAAAAACATCATGTTATTCATATACCAGAAATGTTTGAAGCTACTGACTGAATGAAAGGAGCTGGCATCTCACTCTCTTTGAATCTTCTTTATCATGCTAAGAGGAGCAGGAAAAAGCAAAAAATTTCAGAATTGCACCTTGCAATGCGGAGAAATTACTGTTTGTGCATTTACAATATTCATTGATTTTTGCCATTGAAAAACGTCCAGAAATGATTGAAGCTACTGACTGAATGAAAGGAGCTGGCATCTCACTCTCTTTGAATCTTCTTTATCATGCTAAGAGGAGCAGGAAAATGCAAGAAATTTCAGAATTGCACCTTGCAATGCGGAGAAATTACTGTTTGTGCATTTATAATATTCATTGATTTTTGCCATTGAAAAACATCCAGAAATGATTGAAGCTACTGACTGAATGAAAGGAGCTGGCATCTCACTCTCTTTGAATCTTCTTTATCATGCTAAGAGGAGCAGGAAAAAGCAAAAAATTTCAGAATTGCACCTTGCAATGCGGAGAAATTACTGTTTGTGCATTTACAATATTCATTGATTTTTGCCATTGAAAAACATCATGTTATTCATATACCAGAAATGATTGAAGCTACTGACTGAATGAAAGGAGCTGGCATCTCACTCTCTTTGAATCTTCTTTATCATGCTAAGAGGAGCAGGAAAAAGCAAAAAATTTCAGAATTGCACCTTGCAATGCGGAGAAATTACTGTTTGTGCATTTACAATATTCATTGATTTTTGCATTGAAAAACGTCCAGAAATGACTGAAGCTACTGACTGAATGAAAGGAGCTGGCATCTCACTCTCTTTGAATCTTCTTTATCATGCTAAGAGGAGCAGGAAAAAGCAAAAAATTTCAGAATTGCATCTTGCAATGCGGAGAAATTACTGTTTGTGCATTTACAATATTCATTGATTTTTGCCATTGAAAAACGTCCAGAAATGATTGAAGCTACTGACTGAATGAAAGGAGCTGGCATCTCACTCTCTTTGAATCTTCTTTATCATGCTAAGAGGAGCAGGAAAAAGCAAAAAATTTCAGAATTGCACCTTGCAATGCGGAGAAATTACTGTTTGTGCATTTACAATATTCATTGATTTTTGCCATTGAAAAACATCATGTTATTCATATACCAGAAATGATTGAAGCTACTGACTGAATGAAAGGAGCTGGCATCTCACTCTCTTTGAATCTTCTTTATCATGCTAAGAGGAGCAGGAAAAAGCAAAAAATTTCAGAATTGCACCTTGCAATGCGGAGAAATTACTGTTTGTGCATTTACAATATTCATTGATTTTTGCCATTGAAAAACGTCCAGAAATGATTGAAGCTACTGACTGAATGAAAGGAGCTGGCATCTCACTCTCTTTGAATCTTCTTTATCATGCTAAGAGGAGCAGGAAAAAGCAAAAAATTTCAGAATTGCACCTTGCATTGCGGAGAAATTACTGTTTGTGCATTTACAATATTCATTGATTTTTGCCATTGAAAAACGTCCAGAAATGATTGAAGCTACTGACTGAATGAAAGGAGCTGGCATCTCACTCTCTTTGAATCTTCTTTATCATGCTAGGATTAGCAGGAAAAAGCAAAAAATTTCAGAATTGCACCTGGCAATGTGGAGATATTACTGTTTGTGCATTTACAATATTCATTGAATTTTGCCATTGAAAAACGTCCAGAAATGTTTGAAGCTACTGACTGAATGAAAGGAGCTGGCATCTCACTCTATTTGAATCTTCTTTATCATGCTAGGATTAGCAGGAAAAAGCAAAAAATTTCAGAATTGCACCTTGCAATGTGGAGATATTACTGTTTGTGCATTTACAATATTCATTGATTTTTGCCATTGAAAAACGTCCAGAAATGTTTATACCAGAAATGTTTGAAGCTACTGACTGAATGAAAGGAGCTGGCATCTCACTCTCTTTGAATCTTCTTTATCATGCTAAGAGGAGCAGGAAAAAGCAAAAAATTTCAGAATTGCACCTTGCAATGCGGAGAAATTACTGTTTGTGCATTTACAATATTCATTGATTTTTGCCATTGAAAAACGTCCAGAAATGACTGAAGCTACTGACTGAATGAAAGGAGCTGGCATCTCACTCTCTTTGAATCTTCTTTATCATGCTAAGAGGAGCAGGAAAAAGCAAAAAATTTCAAAATTGCACCTTGCAATGCGGAGAAATTACTGTTTGTGCATTTACAATATTCATTGATTTTTGCCATTGAAAAACGTCCAGAAATGATTGAAGCTACTGACTGAATGAAAGGAGCTGGCATCTCACTCTCTTTGAATCTTCTTTATCATGCTAAGAGGAGCAGGAAAAAGCAAAAAATTTCAGAATTGCACCTTGCAATGCGGAGAAATTACTGTTTGTGCATTTCCAATATTCATTGATTTTTGCCATTGAAAAACATCATGTTATTCATATACCAGAAATGATTGAAGCTACTGACTGAATGAAAGGAGCTGGCATCTCACTCTCTTTGAATCTTCTTTATCATGCTAAGAGGAGCAGGAAAAAGCAAAAAATTTCAGAATTGCACCTTGCAATGCGGAGAAATTACTGTTTGTGCATTTACAATATTCATTGATTTTTGCCATTGAAAAACGTCCAGAAATGATTGAAGCTACTGACTGAATGAAAGGAGCTGGCATCTCACTCTCTTTGAATCTTTTTTATCATGCTAAGAGGAGCAGGAAAAAGCAAAAAATTTCAGAATTGCATCTTGCAATGCGGAGAAATTACTGTTTGTGCATTTACAATATTCATTGATTTTTGTCATTGAAAAACGTCCAGAAATGATTGAAGCTACTGACTGAATGAAAGGAGCTGGCATCTCACTCTCTTTGAATCTTCTTTATCATGCTAAGAGGAGCAGGAAAAAGCAAAAAATTTCAGAATTGCACCTTGCAATGCGGAGAAATTACTGTTTGTGCATTTACAATATTCATTGATTTTTGCCATTGAAAAACGTCCAGAGATGATTGAAGCTACTGACTGAATGAAAGGAGCTGGAATCTCACTCTCTTTGAATCTTCTTTATCATGCTAAGAGGAGCAGGAAAAAGCAAAAAATTTCAGAATTGCAACTTGCAATGCGGAGAAATTACTGTTTGTGCATTTACAATATTCATTGATTTTTGCCATTGAAAAACATCATGTTATTCATATACCAGAAATGATTGAAGCTACTGACTGAATGAAAGGAGCTGGCATCTCACTCTCTTTGAATCTTCTTTATCATGCTAAGAGGAGCAGGAAAAAGCAAAAAATTTCAGAATTGCACCTTGCAATGCGGAGAAATTACTGTTTGTGCATTTACAATATTCATTGATTTTTGCCATTGAAAAACGTCCAGAAATGATTGAAGCTACTGACTGAATGAAAGGAGCTGGCATCTCACTCTCTTTGAATCTTCTTTATCATGCTAAGAGGAGCAGGAAAAAGCAAAAAATTTCAGAATTGCACCTTGCAATGCGGAGAAATTACTGTTTGTGCATTTACAATATTTATTGATTTTTGCCATTGAAAAACGTCCAGAAATGATTGAAGCTACTGACTGAATGAAAGGAGCTGGCATCTCACTCTCTTTGAATCTTCTTTATCATGCTAAGAGGAGCAGGAAAAAGCAAAAAATTTCAGAATTGCACCTTGCAATGCGGAGAAATTACTGTTTGTGCATTTACAATATTCATTAATTTTTGCCATTGAAAAACATCATGTTATTCATATCCCAGAAATGTTTGAAGCTACTGACTGAATGAAAGAAGCTGGCATCTCACTCTCTTTGAATCTTCTTTATCATGCTAAGAGGAGCAGGAAAAAGCAAAAAATTTCAGAATTGCACCTTGCAATGCGGAGAAATTACTGTTTGTGCATTTACAATATTCATTGATTTTTGCCATTGAAAAACGTCCAGAAATGATTGAAGCTACTGACTGAATGAAAGGAGCTGGCATCTCACTCTCTTTGAATCTTCTTTATCATGCTAAGAGGAGCAGGAAAAAGCAAAAAATTTCAGAATTGCACCTTGCATTGCGGAGAAATTACTGTTTGTGCATTTACAATATTCATTGATTTTTGCCATTGAAAAACATCATGTTATTCATATACCAGAAATGTTTGAAGCTACTGACTGAATGAAAGGAGCTGGCATCTCACTCTCTTTGAATCTTCTTTATCATGCTAAGAGGAGCAGGAAAAAGCAAAAAATTTCAGAATTGCACCTTGCAATGCGGAGAAATTACTGTTTGTGCATTTACAATATTCATTGATTTTTGCCATTGAAAAACGTCCAGAAATGATTGAAGCTACTGACTGAATGAAAGGAGCTGGCATCTCACTCTCTTTGAATCTTCTTTATCATGCTAAGAGGAGCAGGAAAATGCAAGAAATTTCAGAATTGCACCTTGCAATGCGGAGAAATTACTGTTTGTGCATTTACAATATTCATTGATTTTTGCCATTGAAAAACATCCAGAAATGATTGAAGCTACTGACTGAATGAAAGGAGCTGGCATCTCACTCTCTTTGAATCTTCTTTATCATGCTAAGAGGAGCAGGAAAAAGCCAAAAATTTCAGAATTGCACCTTGCAATGCGGAGAAATTACTGTTTGTGCATTTTCAATATTCATTGATTTTTGCCATTGAAAAACATCATGTTATTCATATACCAGAAATGATTGAAGCTACTGACTGAATGAAAGGAGCTGGCATCTCACTCTCTTTGAATCTTCTTTATCATGCAAAGAGGAGCAGGAAAAAGCAAAAAATTTCAGAATTGCACCTTGCAATGCGGAGAAATTACTGTTTGTGCATTTACAATATTCATTGATTTTTGCCATTGAAAAACGTCCAGAAATGATTGAAGCTACTGACTGAATGAAAGGAGCTGGCATCTCACTCTCTTTGAATCTTCTTTATCATGCTAAGAGGAGCAGGAAAAAGCAAAAAATTTCAGAATTGCACCTTGCAATGCGGAGAAATTACTGTTTGTGCATTTACAATATTCACTGATTTTTGCCATTGAAAAACGTCCAGAAATGATTGAAGCAACTGACTGAATGAAAGGAGCTGGCATCTCACTCTCTTTGAATCTTCTTTATCATGCTAAGAGGAGCAGGAAAAAGCAAAAAATTTCAGAATTGCACCTTGCAATGCGGAGAAATTACTGTTTGTGCATTTACAATATTCATTGATTTTTGCCATTGAAAAACGTCCAGAAATAATTGAAGCTACTGACTGAATGAAAGGAGCTGGCATCTCACTCTCTTTGAATCTTCTTTATCATGCTAAGAGGAGCAGGAAAAAGCAAAAAATTTCAGAATTGCAACTTGCAATGCGGAGAAATTACTGTTTGTGCATTTACAATATTCATTGATTTTTGCCATTGAAAAACATCATGTTATTCATATACCAGAAATGATTGAAGCTACTGACTGAATGAAAGGAGCTGGCATCTCACTCTCTTTGAATCTTCTTTATCATGCTAAGAGGAGCAGGAAAAAGCAAAAAATTTCAGAATTGCACCTTGCAATGCGGAGAAATTACTGTTTGTGCATTTACAATATTCACTGATTTTTGCCATTGAAAAACGTCCAGAAATGATTGAAGCAACTGACTGAATGAAAGGAGCTGGCATCTCACTCTCTTTGAATCTTCTTTATCATGCTAAGAGGAGCAGGAAAAAGCAAAAAATTTCAGAATTGCACCTTGCAATGCGGAGAAATTACTGTTTGTGCATTTACAATATTCATTGATTTTTGCCATTGAAAAACATCATGTTATTCATATACCAGAAATGATTGAAGCTACTGACTGAATGAAAGGAGCTGGCATCTCACTCTCTTTGAATCTTCTTTATCATGCTAAGAGGAGCAGGAAAAAGCAAAAAATTTCAGAATTGCACCTTGCAATGCGGAGAAATTACTGTTTGTGCATTTACAATATTCATTGATTTTTGCCATTGAAAAACGTCCAGAAATGATTGAAGCTACTGACTGAATGAAAGGAGCTGGCATCTCACTCTCTTTGAATCTTCTTTATCATGCTAAGAGGAGCAGGAAAAAGCAAAAAATTTCAGAATTGCACCTTGCATTGCGGAGAAATTACTGTTTGTGCATTTACAATATTCATTGATTTTTGCCATTGAAAAACGTCCAGAAATGATTGAAGCTACTGACTGAATGAAAGGAGCTGGCATCTCACTCTCTTTGAATCTTCTTTATCATGCTAGGATTAGCAGGAAAAAGCAAAAAATTTCAGAATTGCACCTGGCAATGTGGAGATATTACTGTTTGTGCATTTACAATATTCATTGAATTTTGCCATTGAAAAACGTCCAGAAATGTTTGAAGCTACTGACTGAATGAAAGGAGCTGGCATCTCACTCTATTTGAATCTTCTTTATCATGCTAGGATTAGCAGGAAAAAGCAAAAAATTTCAGAATTGCACCTTGCAATGTGGAGATATTACTGTTTGTGCATTTACAATATTCATTGATTTTTGCCATTGAAAAACGTCCAGAAATGTTTATACCAGAAATGTTTGAAGCTACTGACTGAATGAAAGGAGCTGGCATCTCACTCTCTTTGAATCTTCTTTATCATGCTAAGAGGAGCAGGAAAAAGCAAAAAATTTCAGAATTGCACCTTGCAATGCGGAGAAATTACTGTTTGTGCATTTACAATATTCATTGATTTTTGCCATTGAAAAACGTCCAGAAATGACTGAAGCTACTGACTGAATGAAAGGAGCTGGCATCTCACTCTCTTTGAATCTTCTTTATCATGCTAAGAGGAGCAGGAAAAAGCAAAAAATTTCAAAATTGCACCTTGCAATGCGGAGAAATTACTGTTTGTGCATTTACAATATTCATTGATTTTTGCCATTGAAAAACGTCCAGAAATGATTGAAGCTACTGACTGAATGAAAGGAGCTGGCATCTCACTCTCTTTGAATCTTCTTTATCATGCTAAGAGGAGCAGGAAAAAGCAAAAAATTTCAGAATTGCACCTTGCAATGCGGAGAAATTACTGTTTGTGCATTTACAATATTCATTGATTTTTGCCATTGAAAAACATCATGTTATTCATATACCAGAAATGATTGAAGCTACTGACTGAATGAAAGGAGCTGGCATCTCACTCTCTTTGAATCTTCTTTATCATGCTAAGAGGAGCAGGAAAAAGCAAAAAATTTCAGAATTGCACCTTGCAATGCGGAGAAATTACTGTTTGTGCATTTACAATATTCATTGATTTTTGCCATTGAAAAACGTCCAGAAATGATTGAAGCTACTGACTGAATGAAAGGAGCTGGCATCTCACTCTCTTTGAATCTTTTTTATCATGCTAAGAGGAGCAGGAAAAAGCAAAAAATTTCAGAATTGCATCTTGCAATGCGGAGAAATTACTGTTTGTGCATTTACAATATTCATTGATTTTTGTCATTGAAAAACGTCCAGAAATGATTGAAGCTACTGACTGAATGAAAGGAGCTGGCATCTCACTCTCTTTGAATCTTCTTTATCATGCTAAGAGGAGCAGGAAAAAGCAAAAAATTTCAGAATTGCACCTTGCAATGCGGAGAAATTACTGTTTGTGCATTTACAATATTCATTGATTTTTGCCATTGAAAAACGTCCAGAAATGATTGAAGCTACTGACTGAATGAAAGGAGCTGGAATCTCACTCTCTTTGAATCTTCTTTATCATGCTAAGAGGAGCAGGAAAAAGCAAAAAATTTCAGAATTGCAACTTGCAATGCGGAGAAATTACTGTTTGTGCATTTACAATATTCATTGATTTTTGCCATTGAAAAACATCATGTTATTCATATACCAGAAATGATTGAAGCTACTGACTGAATGAAAGGAGCTGGCATCTCACTCTCTTTGAATCTTCTTTATCATGCTAAGAGGAGCAGGAAAAAGCAAAAAATTTCAGAATTGCACCTTGCAATGCGGAGAAATTACTGTTTGTGCATTTACAATATTCATTGATTTTTGCCATTGAAAAACGTCCAGAAATGATTGAAGCTACTGACTGAATGAAAGGAGCTGGCATCTCACTCTCTTTGAATCTTCTTTATCATGCTAAGAGGAGCAGGAAAAAGCAAAAAATTTCAGAATTGCACCTTGCAATGCGGAGAAATTACTGTTTGTGCATTTACAATATTTATTGATTTTTGCCATTGAAAAATGTCCAGAAATGATTGAAGCTACTGACTGAATGAAAGGAGCTGGCATCTCACTCTCTTTGAATCTTCTTTATCATGCTAAGAGGAGCAGGAAAAAGCAAAAAATTTCAGAATTGCACCTTGCAATGCGGAGAAATTACTGTTTGTGCATTTACAATATTCATTAATTTTTGCCATTGAAAAACATCATGTTATTCATATCCCAGAAATGTTTGAAGCTACTGACTGAATGAAAGAAGCTGGCATCTCACTCTCTTTGAATCTTCTTTATCATGCTAAGAGGAGCAGGAAAAAGCAAAAAATTTCAGAATTGCACCTTGCAATGCGGAGAAATTACTGTTTGTGCATTTACAATATTCATTGATTTTTGCCATTGAAAAACGTCCAGAAATGATTGAAGCTACTGACTGAATGAAAGGAGCTGGCATCTCACTCTCTTTGAATCTTCTTTATCATGCTAAGAGGAGCAGGAAAAAGCAAAAAATTTCAGAATTGCACCTTGCATTGCGGAGAAATTACTGTTTGTGCATTTACAATATTCATTGATTTTTGCCATTGAAAAACATCATGTTATTCATATACCAGAAATGTTTGAAGCTACTGACTGAATGAAAGGAGCTGGCATCTCACTCTCTTTGAATCTTCTTTATCATGCTAAGAGGAGCAGGAAAAAGCAAAAAATTTCAGAATTGCACCTTGCAATGCGGAGAAATTACTGTTTGTGCATTTACAATATTCATTGATTTTTGCCATTGAAAAACGTCCAGAAATGATTGAAGCTACTGACTGAATGAAAGGAGCTGGCATCTCACTCTCTTTGAATCTTCTTTATCATGCTAAGAGGAGCAGGAAAATGCAAGAAATTTCAGAATTGCACCTTGCAATGCGGAGAAATTACTGTTTGTGCATTTACAATATTCATTGATTTTTGCCATTGAAAAACATCCAGAAATGATTGAAGCTACTGACTGAATGAAAGGAGCTGGCATCTCACTCTCTTTGAATCTTCTTTATCATGCTAAGAGGAGCAGGAAAAAGCCAAAAATTTCAGAATTGCACCTTGCAATGCGGAGAAATTACTGTTTGTGCATTTTCAATATTCATTGATTTTTGCCATTGAAAAACATCATGTTATTCATATACCAGAAATGATTGAAGCTACTGACTGAATGAAAGGAGCTGGCATCTCACTCTCTTTGAATCTTCTTTATCATGCAAAGAGGAGCAGGAAAAAGCAAAAAATTTCAGAATTGCACCTTGCAATGCGGAGAAATTACTGTTTGTGCATTTACAATATTCATTGATTTTTGCCATTGAAAAACGTCCAGAAATGATTGAAGTTACTGACTGAATGAAAGGAGCTGGCATCTCACTCTCTTTGAATCTTCTTTATCATGCTAAGAGGAGCAGGAAAAAGCAAAAAATTTCAGAATTGCACCTTGCAATGCGGAGAAATTACTGTTTGTGCATTTACAATATTCACTGATTTTTGCCATTGAAAAACGTCCAGAAATGATTGAAGCAACTGACTGAATGAAAGGAGCTGGCATCTCACTCTCTTTGAATCTTCTTTATCATGCTAAGAGGAGCAGGAAAAAGCAAAAAATTTCAGAATTGCACCTTGCAATGCGGAGAAATTACTGTTTGTGCATTTACAATATTCATTGATTTTTGCCATTGAAAAACGTCCAGAAATAATTGAAGCTACTGACTGAATGAAAGGAGCTGGCATCTCACTCTCTTTGAATCTTCTTTATCATGCTAAGAGGAGCAGGAAAAAGCAAAAAATTTCAGAATTGCAACTTGCAATGCGGAGAAATTACTGTTTGTGCATTTACAATATTCATTGATTTTTGCCATTGAAAAACATCATGTTATTCATATACCAGAAATGATTGAAGCTACTGACTGAATGAAAGGAGCTGGCATCTCACTCTCTTTGAATCTTCTTTATCATGCTAAGAGGAGCAGGAAAAAGCAAAAAATTTCAGAATTGCACCTTGCAATGCGGAGAAATTACTGTTTGTGCATTTACAATATTCATTGATTTTTGCCATTGAAAAACGTCCAGAAATGATTGAAGCTACTGACTGAATGAAAGGAGCTGGCATCTCACTCTCTTTGAATCTTCTTTATCATGCTAAGAGGAGCAGGAAAAAGCAAAAAATTTCAGAATTGCACCTTGCAATGCGGAGAAATTACTGTTTGTGCTTTTACAATATTCATTGATTTTTGCCATTGAAAAACATCATGTTATTCATATACCAGAAATGTTTGAAGCTACTGACTGAATGAAAGGAGCTGGCATCTCACTCTCTTTGAATCTTCTTTATCATGCTAAGAGGAGCAGGAAAAAGCAAAAAATTTCAGAATTGCACCTTGCAATGCGGAGAAATTACTGTTTGTGCATTTACAATATTCATTGATTTTTGCCATTGAAAAATGTCCAGAAATGATTGAAGCTGCTGACTGAATGAAAGGAGCTGGCATCTCACTCTCTTTGAATCTTCTTTATCATGCTAAGAGGAGCAGGAAAAAGCAAAAAATTTCAGAATTGCACCTTGCAATGCGGAGAAATTACTGTTTGTGCATTTACAATATTCATTGATTTTTGCCATTGAAAAACATCATGTTATTCATATACCAGAAATGATTGAAGCTACTGACTGAATGAAAGGAGCTGGCATCTCACTCTCTTTGAATCTTCTTTATCATGCTAAGAGGAGCAGGAAAAAGCAAAAAATTTCAGAATTGCACCTTGCAATGCGGAGAAATTACTGTTTGTGCATTTACAATATTCATTGATTTTTGCCATTGAAAAACGTCCAGAAATGATTGAAGCTACTGACTGAATGAAAGGAGCTGGCATCTCACTCTCTTTGAATCTTCTTTATCATGCTAAGAGGAGCAGGAAAAAGCAAAAAATTTCAGAATTGCACCTTGCAATGCGGAGAAATTACTGTTTGTGCATTTACAATATTCATTGATTTTTGCCATTGAAAAACGTCCAGAAATGATTGAAGCTACTGACTGAATGAAAGGAGCTGGCATCTCACTCTCTTTGAATCTTCTTTAACATGCTAAGAGGAGCAGGAAAAAGCAAAAAATTTCAGAATTGCACCTTGCAATGCGGAGAAATTACTGTTTGTGCATTTACAATATTCATTGATTTTTGCCATTGAAAAACATCATGTTATTCATATACTAGAAATGTTTGAAGCTACTGACTGAATGAAAGGAGCTGGCATCTCACTCTCTTTGAATCTTCTTTATCATGCTAAGAGGAGCAGGAAAAAGCAAAAAATTTCAGAATTGCACCTTGCAATGCGGAGAAATTACTGTTTGTGCATTTACAATATTCATTGATTTTTGCCATTGAAAAACGTCCAGAAATGATTGAAGCTACTGACTGAATGAAAGGAGCTGGCATCTCACTCTCTTTGAATCTTCTTTATCATGCTAAGAGGAGCAGGAAAAAGCAAAAAATTTCAGAATTGCACCTTGCAATGCGGAGAAATTACTGTTTGTGCATTTACAATATTCATTGATTTTTGCCATTGAAAAACATCATGTTATTCATATACCAGAAATGATTGAAGCTACTGACTGAATGAAAGGAGCTGGCATCTCGCTCTCTTTGAATATTCTTTATCATGCTAAGAGGAGCAGGAAAAAGCAAAAAATTTCAGAATTGCACCTTGCAATGCGGAGAAATTACTGTTTGTGCATTTACAATATTCATTGATTTTTGCCATTGAAAAACGTCCAGAAATGATTGAAGCTACTGACTGAATGAAAGGAGCTGGCATCTCACTCTCTTTGAATCTTCTTTATCATGCTAAGAGGAGCAGGAAAAAGCAAAAAATTTCAGAATTGCACCTTGCAATGTGGAGAAATTACTGTTTGTGCATTTACAATATTCATTGATTTTTGCCATTGAAAAACATCATGTTATTCATATACCAGAAATGATTGAAGCTACTGACTGAATGAAAGGAGCTGGCATCTCACTCTCTTTGAATCTTCTTTATCATGCTAAGAGGAGCAGGAAAAAGGAAAAAAATTTCAGAATTGCACCTTGCAATGCGGAGAAATTACTGTTTGTGCATTTACAATATTCATTGATTTTTGCCATTGAAAAACGTCCAGAAATGATTGAAGCTACTGACTGAATGAAAGGAGCTGGCATCTCACTCTCTTTGAATCTTCTTTATCATGCTAAGAGGAGCAGGAAAAAGCAAAAAATTTCAGAATTGCACCTTGCAATGCGGAGAAATTACTGTTTGTGCTTTTACAATATTCATTGATTTTTGCCATTGAAAAACATCATGTTATTCATATACCAGAAATGTTTGAAGCTACTGACTGAATGAAAGGAGCTGGCATCTCACTCTCTTTGAATCTTCTTTATCATGCTAAGAGGAGCAGGAAAAAGCAAAAAATTTCAGAATTGCACCTTGCAATGCGGAGAAATTACTGTTTGTGCATTTACAATATTCATTGATTTTTGCCATTGAAAAACGTCCAGAAATGATTGAAGCTACTGACTGAATGAAAGGAGCTGGCATCTCACTCTCTTTGAATCTTCTTTATCATGCTAAGAGGAGCAGGAAAAAGCAAAAAATTTCAGAATTGCACCTTGCAATGCGGAGAAATTACTGTTTGTGCATTTACAATATTCATTGATTTTTGCCATTGAAAAACGTCCAGAAATGATTGAAGCTACTGACTGAATGAAAGGAGCTGGCATCTCACTCTCTTTGAATCTTCTTTATCATGCTAAGAGGAGCAGGAAAAAGCAAAAAATTTCAGAATTGCAACTTGCAATGCGGAGAAATTACTGTTTGTGCATTTACAATATTCATTGATTTTTACCATTGAAAAACATCATGTTATTCATATACCAGAAATGATTGAAGCTACTGACTGAATGAAAGGAGCTGGCATCTCACTCTCTTTGAATCTTCTTTATCATGCTAAGAGGAGCAGGAAAAAGCAAAAAATTTCAGAATTGCACCTTGCAATGCGGAGAAATTACTGTTTGTGCATTTACAATATTCATTGATTTTTGCCATTGAAAAACATCATGTTATTCATATACCAGAAATGTTTGAAGCTACTGACTGAATGAAAGGAGCTGGCATCTCACTCTCTTTGAATCTTCTTTATCATGCTAAGAGGAGCAGGAAAAAGCAAAAAATTTCAGAATTGCACCTTGCAATGCGGAGAAATTACTGTTTGTGCATTTACAATATTCATTGATTTTTGCCATTGTAAAACATCCAGAAATGATTGAAGCTACTGACTGAATGAAAGGAGCTGGCATCTCACTCTCTTTGAATCTTCTTTATCATGCTAAGAGGAGCAGGAAAAAGCCAAAAATTTCAGAATTGCACCTTGCAATGCGGAGAAATTACTGTTTGTGCATTTACAATATTCATTGATTTTTGCCATTGAAAAACATCATGTTATTCATATACCAGAAATGATTGAAGCTACTGACTGAATGAAAGGAGCTGGCATCTCACTCTCTTTGAATCTTCTTTATCATGCAAAGAGGAGCAGGAAAAAGCAAAAAATTTCAGAATTGCACCTTGCAATGCGGAGAAATTACTGTTTGTGCATTTACAATATTCATTGATTTTTGCCATTGAAAAACGTCCAGAAATGATTGAAGCTACTGACTGAATGAAAGGAGCTGGCATCTCACTCTCTTTGAATCTTCTTTATCATGCTAAGAGGAGCAGGAAAAAGCAAAAAATTTCAGAATTGCACCTTGCAATGCGGAGAAATTACTGTTTGTGCATTTGCAATATTCACTGATTTTTGCCATTGAAAAACGTCCAGAAATGATTGAAGCAACTGACTGAATGAAAGGAGCTGGCATCTCACTCTCTTTGAATCTTCTTTATCATGCTAAGAGGAGCAGGAAAAAGCAAAAAATTTCAGAATTGCACCTTGCAATGCGGAGAAATTACTGTTTGTGCATTTACAATATTCATTGATTTTTGCCATTGAAAAACGTCCAGAAATAATTGAAGCTACTGACTGAATGAAAGGAGCTGGCATCTCACTCTCTTTGAATCTTCTTTATCATGCTAAGAGGAGCAGGAAAAAGCAAAAAATTTCAGAATTGCAACTTGCAATGCGGAGAAATTACTGTTTGTGCATTTACAATATTCATTGATTTTTGCCATTGAAAAACATCATGTTATTCATATACCAGAAATGATTGAAGCTAGTGACTGAATGAAAGGAGCTGGCATCTCACTCTCTTTGAATCTTCTTTATCATGCTAAGAGGAGCAGGAAAAAGCAAAAAATTTCAGAATTGCACCTTGCAATGCGGAGAAATTACTGTTTGTGCATTTACAATATTCATTGATTTTTGCCATTGAAAAACGTCCAGAAATGATTGAAGCTACTGACTGAATGAAAGGAGCTGGCATCTCACTCTCTTTGAATCTTCTTTATCATGCTAAGAGGAGCAGGAAAAAGCAAAAAATTTCAGAATTGCACCTTGTAATGCGGAGAAATTACTGTTTGTGCTTTTACAATATTCATTGATTTTTGCCATTGAAAAACATCATGTTATTCATATACCAGAAATGTTTGAAGCTACTGACTGAATGAAAGGAGCTGGCATCTCACTCTCTTTGAATCTTCTTTATCATGCTAAGAGGAGCAGGAAAAAGCAAAAAATTTCAGAATTGCACCTTGCAATGCGGAGAAATTACTGTTTGTGCATTTACAATATTCATTGATTTTTGCCATTGAAAAATGTCCAGAAATGATTGAAGCTGCTGACTGAATGAAAGGAGCTGGCATCTCACTCTCTTTGAATCTTCTTTATCATGCTAAGAGGAGCAGGAAAAAGCAAAAAATTTCAGAATTGCACCTTGCAATGCGGAGAAATTACTGTTTGTGCATTTACAATATTCACTGATTTTTGCCATTGAAAAACGTCCAGAAATGATTGAAGCAACTGACTGAATGAAAGGAGCTGGCATCTCACTCTCTTTGAATCTTCTTTATCATGCTAAGAGGAGCAGGAAAAAGCAAAAAATTTCAGAATTGCACCTTGCAATGCGGAGAAATTACTGTTTGTGCATTTACAATATTCATTGATTTTTGCCATTGAAAAACGTCCAGAAATAATTGAAGCTACTGACTGAATGAAAGGAGCTGGCATCTCACTCTCTTTGAATCTTCTTTATCATGCTAAGAGGAGCAGGAAAAAGCAAAAAATTTCAGAATTGCAACTTGCAATGCGGAGAAATTACTGTTTGTGCATTTACAATATTCATTGATTTTTGCCATTGAAAAACATCATGTTATTCATATACCAGAAATGATTGAAGCTACTGACTGAATGAAAGGAGCTGGCATCTCACTCTCTTTGAATCTTCTTTATCATGCTAAGAGGAGCAGGAAAAAGCAAAAAATTTCAGAATTGCACCTTGCAATGCGGAGAAATTACTGTTTGTGCATTTACAATATTCATTGATTTTTGCCATTGAAAAACGTCCAGAAATGATTGAAGCTACTGACTGAATGAAAGGAGCTGGCATCTCACTCTCTTTGAATCTTCTTTATCATGCTAAGAGGAGCAGGAAAAAGCAAAAAATTTCAGAATTGCACCTTGCAATGCGGAGAAATTACTGTTTGTGCTTTTACAATATTCATTGATTTTTGCCATTGAAAAACATCATGTTATTCATATACCAGAAATGTTTGAAGCTACTGACTGAATGAAAGGAGCTGGCATCTCACTCTCTTTGAATCTTCTTTATCATGCTAAGAGGAGCAGGAAAAAGCAAAAAATTTCAGAATTGCACCTTGCAATGCGGAGAAATTACTGTTTGTGCATTTACAATATTCATTGATTTTTGCCATTGAAAAATGTCCAGAAATGATTGAAGCTGCTGACTGAATGAAAGGAGCTGGCATCTCACTCTCTTTGAATCTTCTTCATCATGCTAAGAGGAGCAGGAAAAAGCAAAAAATTTCAGAATTGCACCTTGCAATGCGGAGAAATTACTGTTTGTGCATTTACAATATTCATTGATTTTTGCCATTGAAAAACATCATGTTATTCATATACCAGAAATGATTGAAGCTACTGACTGAATGAAAGGAGCTGGCATCTCACTCTCTTTGAATCTTCTTTATCATGCTAAGAGGAGCAGGAAAAAGCAAAAAATTTCAGAATTGCACCTTGCAAAGCGGAGAAATTACTGTTTGTGCATTTACAATATTCATTGATTTTTGCCATTGAAAAACGTCCAGAAATGATTGAAGCTACTGACTGAATGAAAGGAGCTGGCATCTCACTCTCTTTGAATCTTCTTTATCATGCTAAGAGGAGCAGGAAAAAGCAAAAAATTTCAGAATTGCACCTTGCAATGCGGAGAAATTACTGTTTGTGCATTTACAATATTCATTGATTTTTGCCATTGAAAAACGTCCAGAAATGATTGAAGCTACTGACTGAATGAAAGGAGCTGGCATCTCACTCTCTTTGAATCTTCTTTAACATGCTAAGAGGAGCAGGAAAAAGCAAAAAATTTCAGAATTGCACCTTGCAATGCGGAGAAATTACTGTTTGTGCATTTACAATATTCATTGATTTTTGCCATTGAAAAACATCATGTTATTCATATACTAGAAATGTTTGAAGCTACTGACTGAATGAAAGGAGCTGGCATCTCACTCTCTTTGAATCTTCTTTATCATGCTAAGAGGAGCAGGAAAAAGCAAAAAATTTCAGAATTGCACCTTGCAATGCGGAGAAATTACTGTTTGTGCATTTACAATATTCATTGATTTTTGCCATTGAAAAACGTCCAGAAATGATTGAAGCTACTGACTGAATGAAAGGAGCTGGCATCTCACTCTCTTTGAATCTTCTTTATCATGCTAAGAGGAGCAGGAAAAAGCAAAAAATTTCAGAATTGCACCTTGCAATGCGGAGAAATTACTGTTTGTGCATTTACAATATTCATTGATTTTTGCCATTGAAAAACATCATGTTATTCATATACCAGAAATGATTGAAGCTACTGACTGAATGAAAGGAGCTGGCATCTCGCTCTCTTTGAATCTTCTTTATCATGCTAAGAGGAGCAGGAAAAAGCAAAAAATTTCAGAATTGCACCTTGCAATGCGGAGAAATTACTGTTTGTGCATTTACAATATTCATTGATTTTTGCCATTGAAAAACGTCCTGAAATGATTGAAACTACTGACTGAATGAAAGGAGCTGGCATCTCACTCTCTTTGAATCTTCTTTATCATGCTAAGAGGAGCAGGAAAAAGCAAAAAATTTCAGAATTGCACCTTGCAATGTGGAGAAATTACTGTTTGTGCATTTACAATATTCATTGATTTTTGCCATTGAAAAACATCATGTTATTCATATACCAGAAATGATTGAAGCTACTGACTGAATGAAAGGAGCTGGCATCTCACTCTCTTTGAATCTTCTTTATCATGCTAAGAGGAGCAGGAAAAAGCAAAAAATTTCAGAATTGCACCTTGCAATGCGGAGAAATTACTGTTTGTGCATTTACAATATTCATTGATTTTTGCCATTGAAAAACGTCCAGAAATGATTGAAGCTACTGACTGAATGAAAGGAGCTGGCATCTCACTCTCTTTGAATCTTCTTTATCATGCTAAGAGGAGCAGGAAAAAGCAAAAAATTTCAGAATTGCACCTTGCAATGCGGAGAAATTACTGTTTGTGCTTTTACAATATTCATTGATTTTTGCCATTGAAAAACATCATGTTATTCATATACCAGAAATGTTTGAAGCTACTGACTGAATGAAAGGAGCTGGCATCTCACTCTCTTTGAATCTTCTTTATCATGCTAAGAGGAGCAGGAAAAAGCAAAAAATTTCAGAATTGCACCTTGCAATGCGGAGAAATTACTGTTTGTGCATTTACAATATTCATTGATTTTTGCCATTGAAAAACGTCCAGAAATGATTGAAGCTACTGACTGAATGAAAGGAGCTGGCATCTCACTCTCTTTGAATCTTCTTTATCATGCTAAGAGGAGCAGGAAAAAGCAAAAAATTTCAGAATTGCACCTTGCAATGCGGAGAAATTACTGTTTGTGCATTTACAATATTCATTGATTTTTGCCATTGAAAAACGTCCAGAAATGATTGAAGCTACTGACTGAATGAAAGGAGCTGGCATCTCACTCTCTTTGAATCTTCTTTATCATGCTAAGAGGAGCAGGAAAAAGCAAAAAATTTCAGAATTGCAACTTGCAATGCGGAGAAATTACTGTTTGTGCATTTACAATATTCATTGATTTTTGCCATTGAAAAACATCATGTTATTCATATACCAGAAATGATTGAAGCTACTGACTGAATGAAAGGAGCTGGCATCTCACTCTCTTTGAATCTTCTTTATCATGCTAAGAGGAGCAGGAAAAAGCAAAAAATTTCAGAATTGCACCTTGCAATGCGGAGAAATTACTGTTTGTGCATTTACAATATTCATTGATTTTTGCCATTGAAAAACATCATGTTATTCATATACCAGAAATGTTTGAAGGTACTGACTGAATGAAAGGAGCTGGCATCTCACTCTCTTTGAATCTTCTTTATCATGCTAAGAGGAGCAGGAAAAAGCAAAAAATTTCAGAATTGCACCTTGCAATGCGGAGAAATTACTGTTTGTGCATTTACAATATTCATTGATTTTTGCCATTGAAAAACGTCCAGAAATAATTGAAGCTACTGACTGAATGAAAGGAGCTGGCATCTCACTCTCTTTGAATCTTCTTTATCATGCTAAGAGGAGCAGGAAAAAGCAAAAAATTTCAGAATTGCAACTTGCAATGCGGAGAAATTACTGTTTGTGCATTTACAATATTCATTGATTTTTGCCATTGAAAAACATCATGTTATTCATATACCAGAAATGATTGAAGCTAGTGACTGAATGAAAGGAGCTGGCATCTCACTCTCTTTGAATCTTCTTTATCATGCTAAGAGGAGCAGGAAAAAGCAAAAAATTTCAGAATTGCACCTTGCAATGCGGAGAAATTACTGTTTGTGCATTTACAATATTCATTGATTTTTGCCATTGAAAAACGTCCAGAAATGATTGAAGCTACTGACTGAATGAAAGGAGCTGGCATCTCACTCTCTTTGAATCTTCTTTATCATGCTAAGAGGAGCAGGAAAAAGCAAAAAATTTCAGAATTGCACCTTGCAATGCGGAGAAATTACTGTTTGTGCTTTTACAATATTCATTGATTTTTGCCATTGAAAAACATCATGTTATTCATATACCAGAAATGTTTGAAGCTACTGACTGAATGAAAGGAGCTGGCATCTCACTCTCTTTGAATCTTCTTTATCATGCTAAGAGGAGCAGGAAAAAGCAAAAAATTTCAGAATTGCACCTTGCAATGCGGAGAAATTACTGTTTGTGCATTTACAATATTCATTGATTTTTGCCATTGAAAAATGTCCAGAAATGATTGAAGCTGCTGACTGAATGAAAGGAGCTGGCATCTCACTCTCTTTGAATCTTCTTTATCATGCTAAGAGGAGCAGGAAAAAGCAAAAAATTTCAGAATTGCACCTTGCAATGCGGAGAAATTACTGTTTGTGCATTTACAATATTCATTGATTTTTGCCATTGAAAAACATCATGTTATTCATATACCAGAAATGATTGAAGCTACTGACTGAATGAAAGGAGCTGGCATCTCACTCTCTTTGAATCTTCTTTATCATGCTAAGAGGAGCAGGAAAAAGCAAAAAATTTCAGAATTGCACCTTGCAATGCGGAGAAATTACTGTTTGTGCATTTACAATATTCATTGATTTTTGCCATTGAAAAACGTCCAGAAATGATTGAAGCTACTGACTGAATGAAAGGAGCTGGCATCTCACTCTCTTTGAATCTTCTTTATCATGCTAAGAGGAGCAGGAAAAAGCAAAAAATTTCAGAATTGCACCTTGCAATGCGGAGAAATTACTGTTTGTGCATTTACAATATTCATTGATTTTTGCCATTGAAAAACGTCCAGAAATGATTGAAGCTACTGACTGAATGAAAGGAGCTGGCATCTCACTCTCTTTGAATCTTCTTTATCATGCTAAGAGGAGCAGGAAAAAGCAAAAAATTTCAGAATTGCACCTTGCAATGCGGAGAAATTACTGTTTGTGCATTTACAATATTCATTGATTTTTGCCATTGAAAAACATCATGTTATTCATATACCAGAAATGTTTGAAGCTACTGACTGAATGAAAGGAGCTGGCATCTCACTCTCTTTGAATCTTCTTTATCATGCTAAGAGGAGCAGGAAAAAGCAAAAAATTTCAGAATTGCACCTTGCAATGCGGAGAAATTACTGTTTGTGCATTTACAATATTCATTGATTTTTGCCATTGAAAAACGTCCAGAAATGATTGAAGCTACTGACTGAATGAAAGGAGCTGGCATCTCACTCTCTTTGAATCTTCTTTATCATGCTAAGAGGAGCAGGAAAAAGCAAAAAATTTCAGAATTGCACCTTGCAATGCGGAGAAATTACTGTTTGTGCATTTACAATATTCATTGATTTTTGCCATTGAAAAACATCATGTTATTCATATACCAGAAATGATTGAAGCTACTGACTGAATGAAAGGAGCTGGCATCTCGCTCTCTTTGAATCTTCTTTATCATGCTAAGAGGAGCAGGAAAAAGCAAAAAATTTCAGAATTGCACCTTGCAATGCGGAGAAATTACTGTTTGTGCATTTACAATATTCATTGATTTTTGCCATTGAAAAACGTCCAGAAATGATTGAAGCTACTGACTGAATGAAAGGAGCTGGCATCTCACTCTCTTTGAATCTTCTTTAACATGCTAAGAGGAGCAGGAAAAAGCAAAAAATTTCAGAATTGCACCTTGCAATGCGGAGAAATTACTGTTTGTGCATTTACAATATTCATTGATTTTTGCCATTGAAAAACATCATGTTATTCATATACTAGAAATGTTTGAAGCTACTGACTGAATGAAAGGAGCTGGCATCTCACTCTCTTTGAATCTTCTTTATCATGCTAAGAGGAGCAGGAAAAAGCAAAAAATTTCAGAATTGCACCTTGCAATGCGGAGAAATTACTGTTTGTGCATTTACAATATTCATTGATTTTTGCCATTGAAAAACGTCCAGAAATGATTGAAGCTACTGACTGAATGAAAGGAGCTGGCATCTCACTCTCTTTGAATCTTCTTTATCATGCTAAGAGGAGCAGGAAAAAGCAAAAAATTTCAGAATTGCACCTTGCAATGCGGAGAAATTACTGTTTGTGCATTTACAATATTCATTGATTTTTGCCATTGAAAAACATCATGTTATTCATATACCAGAAATGATTGAAGCTACTGACTGAATGAAAGGAGCTGGCATCTCGCTCTCTTTGAATCTTCTTTATCATGCTAAGAGGAGCAGGAAAAAGCAAAAAATTTCAGAATTGCACCTTGCAATGCGGAGAAATTACTGTTTGTGCATTTACAATATTCATTGATTTTTGCCATTGAAAAACGTCCTGAAATGATTGAAACTACTGACTGAATGAAAGGAGCTGGCATCTCACTCTCTTTGAATCTTCTTTATCATGCTAAGAGGAGCAGGAAAAAGCAAAAAATTTCAGAATTGCACCTTGCAATGTGGAGAAATTACTGTTTGTGCATTTACAATATTCATTGATTTTTGCCATTGAAAAACATCATGTTATTCATATACCAGAAATGATTGAAGCTACTGACTGAATGAAAGGAGCTGGCATCTCACTCTCTTTGAATCTTCTTTATCATGCTAAGAGGAGCAGGAAAAAGCAAAAAATTTCAGAATTGCACCTTGCAATGCGGAGAAATTACTGTTTGTGCATTTACAATATTCATTGATTTTTGCCATTGAAAAACGTCCAGAAATGATTGAAGCTACTGACTGAATGAAAGGAGCTGGCATCTCACTCTCTTTGAATCTTCTTTATCATGCTAAGAGGAGCAGGAAAAAGCAAAAAATTTCAGAATTGCACCTTGCAATGCGGAGAAATTACTGTTTGTGCTTTTACAATATTCATTGATTTTTGCCATTGAAAAACATCATGTTATTCATATACCAGAAATGTTTGAAGCTACTGACTGAATGAAAGGAGCTGGCATCTCACTCTCTTTGAATGTTCTTTATCATGCTAAGAGGAGCAGGAAAAAGCAAAAAATTTCAGAATTGCACCTTGCAATGCGGAGAAATTACTGTTTGTGCATTTACAATATTCATTGATTTTTGCCATTGAAAAACGTCCAGAAATGATTGAAGCTACTGACTGAATGAAAGGAGCTGGCATCTCACTCTCTTTGAATCTTCTTTATCATGCTAAGAGGAGCAGGAAAAAGCAAAAAATTTCAGAATTGCACCTTGCAATGCGGAGAAATTACTGTTTGTGCATTTACAATATTCATTGATTTTTGCCATTGAAAAACGTCCAGAAATGATTGAAGCTACTGACTGAATGAAAGGAGCTGGCATCTCACTCTCTTTGAATCTTCTTTATCATGCTAAGAGGAGCAGGAAAAAGCAAAAAATTTCAGAATTGCAACTTGCAATGCGGAGAAATTACTGTTTGTGCATTTACAATATTCATTGATTTTTGCCATTGAAAAACATCATGTTATTCATATACCAGAAATGATTGAAGCTACTGACTGAATGAAAGGAGCTGGCATCTCACTCTCTTTGAATCTTCTTTATCATGCTAAGAGGAGCAGGAAAAAGCAAAAAATTTCAGAATTGCACCTTGCAATGCGGAGAAATTACTGTTTGTGCATTTACAATATTCATTGATTTTTGCCATTGAAAAACATCATGTTATTCATATACCAGAAATGTTTGAAGCTACTGACTGAATGAAAGGAGCTGGCATCTCACTCTCTTTGAATCTTCTTTATCATGCTAAGAGGAGCAGGAAAAAGCAAAAAATTTCAGAATTGCACCTTGCAATGCGGAGAAATTACTGTTTGTGCATTTACAATATTCATTGATTTTTGCCATTGAAAAACGTCCAGAAATAATTGAAGCTACTGACTGAATGAAAGGAGCTGGCATCTCACTCTCTTTGAATCTTCTTTATCATGCTAAGAGGAGCAGGAAAAAGCAAAAAATTTCAGAATTGCAACTTGCAATGCGGAGAAATTACTGTTTGTGCATTTACAATATTCATTGATTTTTGCCATTGAAAAACATCATGTTATTCATATACCAGAAATGATTGAAGCTAGTGACTGAATGAAAGGAGCTGGCATCTCACTCTCTTTGAATCTTCTTTATCATGCTAAGAGGAGCAGGAAAAAGCAAAAAATTTCAGAATTGCACCTTGCAATGCGGAGAAATTACTGTTTGTGCATTTACAATATTCATTGATTTTTGCCATTGAAAAACGTCCAGAAATGATTGAAGCTACTGACTGAATGAAAGGAGCTGGCATCTCACTCTCTTTGAATCTTCTTTATCATGCTAAGAGGAGCAGGAAAAAGCAAAAAATTTCAGAATTGCACCTTGCAATGCGGAGAAATTACTGTTTGTGCTTTTACAATATTCATTGATTTTTGCCATTGAAAAACATCATGTTATTCATATACCAGAAATGTTTGAAGCTACTGACTGAATGAAAGGAGCTGGCATCTCACTCTCTTTGAATCTTCTTTATCATGCTAAGAGGAGCAGGAAAAAGCAAAAAATTTCAGAATTGCACCTTGCAATGCGGAGAAATTACTGTTTGTGCATTTACAATATTCATTGATTTTTGCCATTGAAAAATGTCCAGAAATGATTGAAGCTGCTGACTGAATGAAAGGAGCTGGCATCTCACTCTCTTTGAATCTTCTTTATCATGCTAAGAGGAGCAGGAAAAAGCAAAAAATTTCAGAATTGCACCTTGCAATGCGGAGAAATTACTGTTTGTGCATTTACAATATTCATTGATTTTTGCCATTGAAAAACATCATGTTATTCATATACCAGAAATGATTGAAGCTACTGACTGAATGAAAGGAGCTGGCATCTCACTCTCTTTGAATCTTCTTTATCATGCTAAGAGGAGCAGGAAAAAGCAAAAAATTTCAGAATTGCACCTTGCAATGCGGAGAAATTACTGTTTGTGCATTTACAATATTCATTGATTTTTGCCATTGAAAAACGTCCAGAAATGATTGAAGCTACTGACTGAATGAAAGGAGCTGGCATCTCACTCTCTTTGAATCTTCTTTATCATGCTAAGAGGAGCAGGAAAAAGCAAAAAATTTCAGAATTGCACCTTGCAATGCGGAGAAATTACTGTTTGTGCATTTACAATATTCATTGATTTTTGCCATTGAAAAACGTCCAGAAATGATTGAAGCTACTGACTGAATGAAAGGAGCTGGCATCTCACTCTCTTTGAATCTTCTTTATCATGCTAAGAGGAGCAGGAAAAAGCAAAAAATTTCAGAATTGCACCTTGCAATGCGGAGAAATTACTGTTTGTGCATTTACAATATTCATTGATTTTTGCCATTGAAAAACATCATGTTATTCATATACCAGAAATGTTTGAAGCTACTGACTGAATGAAAGGAGCTGGCATCTCACTCTCTTTGAATCTTCTTTATCATGCTAAGAGGAGCAGGAAAAAGCAAAAAATTTCAGAATTGCACCTTGCAATGCGGAGAAATTACTGTTTGTGCATTTACAATATTCATTGATTTTTGCCATTGAAAAACGTCCAGAAATGATTGAAGCTACTGACTGAATGAAAGGAGCTGGCATCTCACTCTCTTTGAATCTTCTTTATCATGCTAAGAGGAGCAGGAAAAAGCAAAAAATTTCAGAATTGCACCTTGCAATGCGGAGAAATTACTGTTTGTGCATTTACAATATTCATTGATTTTTGCCATTGAAAAACATCATGTTATTCATATACCAGAAATGATTGAAGCTACTGACTGAATGAAAGGAGCTGGCATCTCGCTCTCTTTGAATCTTCTTTATCATGCTAAGAGGAGCAGGAAAAAGCAAAAAATTTCAGAATTGCACCTTGCAATGCGGAGAAATTACTGTTTGTGCATTTACAATATTCATTGATTTTTGCCATTGAAAAACGTCCAGAAATGATTGAAGCTACTGACTGAATGAAAGGAGCTGGCATCTCACTCTCTTTGAATCTTCTTTATCATGCTAAGAGGAGCAGGAAAAAGCAAAAAATTTCAGAATTGCACCTTGCAATGTGGAGAAATTACTGTTTGTGCATTTACAATATTCATTGATTTTTGCCATTGAAAAACATCATGTTATTCATATACCAGAAATGATTGAAGCTACTGACTGAATGAAAGGAGCTGGCATCTCACTCTCTTTGAATCTTCTTTATCATGCTAAGAGGAGCAGGAAAAAGCAAAAAATTTCAGAATTGCACCTTGCAATGCGGAGAAATTACTGTTTGTGCATTTACAATATTCATTGATTTTTGCCATTGAAAAACATCCAGAAATGATTGAAGCCACTGACTGAATGAAAGGAGCTGGCATCTCACTCTCTTTGAATCTTCTTTATCATGCTAAGAGGAGCAGGAAAAAGCAAAAAATTTCAGAATTGCACCTTGCAATGCGGAGAAATTACTGTTTGTGCTTTTACAATATTCATTGATTTTTGCCATTGAAAAACATCATGTTATTCATATACCAGAAATGTTTGAAGCTACTGACTGAATGAAAGGAGCTGGCATCTCACTCTCTTTGAATCTTCTTTATCATGCTAAGAGGAGCAGGAAAAAGCAAAAAATTTCAGAATTGCACCTTGCAATGCGGAGAAATTACTGTTTGTGCATTTACAATATTCATTGATTTTTGCCATTGAAAAACGTCCAGAAATGATTGAAGCTACTGACTGAATGAAAGGAGCTGGCATCTCACTCTCTTTGAATCTTCTTTATCATGCTAAGAGGAGCAGGAAAAAGCAAAAAATTTCAGAATTGCACCTTGCAATGCGGAGAAATTACTGTTTGTGCATTTACAATATTCATTGATTTTTGCCATTGAAAAACGTCCAGAAATGATTGAAGCTACTGACTGAATGAAAGGAGCTGGCATCTCACTCTCTTTGAATCTTCTTTATCATGCTAAGAGGAGCAGGAAAAAGCAAAAAATTTCAGAATTGCAACTTGCAATGCGGAGAAATTACTGTTTGTGCATTTACAATATTCATTGATTTTTGCCATTGAAAAACATCATGTTATTCATATACCAGAAATGATTGAAGCTACTGACTGAATGAAAGGAGCTGGCATCTCACTCTCTTTGAATCTTCTTTATCATGCTAAGAGGAGCAGGAAAAAGCAAAAAATTTCGGAATTGCACCTTGCAATGCGGAGAAATTACTGTTTGTGCATTTACAATATTCATTGATTTTTGCCATTGAAAAACGTCCAGAAATGATTGAAGCTACTGACTGAATGAAAGGAGCTGGCATCTCACTCTCTTTGAATCTTCTTTATCATGCTAAGAGGAGCAGGAAAAAGCAAAAAATTTCAGAATTGCACCTTGCAATGTGGAGAAATTACTGTTTGTGCATTTACAATATTCATTGATTTTTGCCATTGAAAAACATCATGTTATTCATATACCAGAAATGATTGAAGCTACTGACTGAATGAAAGGAGCTGGCATCTCACTCTCTTTGAATCTTCTTTATCATGCTAAGAGGAGCAGGAAAAAGCAAAAAATTTCAGAATTGCACCTTGCAATGCGGAGAAATTACTGTTTGTGCATTTACAATATTCATTGATTTTTGCCATTGAAAAACGTCCAGAAATGATTGAAGCTACTGACTGAATGAAAGGAGCTGGCATCTCACTCTCTTTGAATCTTCTTTATCATGCTAAGAGGAGCAGGAAAAAGCAAAAAATTTCAGAATTGCAGCTTGCAATGCGGAGAAATTACTGTTTGTGCATTTACAATATTCATTGATTTTTGCCATTGAAAAACGTCCAGAAATGATTGAAGCTACTGACTGAATGAAAGGAGCTGGCATCTCACTCTCTTTGAATCTTCTTTATCATGCTAAGAGGAGCAGGAAAAAGCAAAAAATTTCAGAATTGCACCTTGCAATGCGGAGAAATTACTGTTTGTGCATTTACAATATTCATTGATTTTTGCCATTGAAAAACGTCCAGAAATGATTGAAGCTACTGACTGAATGAAAGGAGCTGGCATCTCACTCTCTTTGAATCTTCTTTATCATGCTAAGAGGAGCAGGAAAAAGCAAAAAATTTCAGAATTGCAACTTGCAATGCGGAGAAATTACTGTTTGTGCATTTACAATATTCATTGATTTTTGCCATTGAAAAACATCATGTTATTCATATACCAGAAATGATTGAAGCTACTGACTGAATGAAAGGAGCTGGCATCTCACTCTCTTTGAATCTTCTTTATCATGCTAAGAGGAGCAGGAAAAAGCAAAAAATTTCAGAATTGCACCTTGCAATGCGGAGAAATTACTGTTTGTGCATTTACAATATTCATTGATTTTTGCCATTGAAAAACGTCCAGAAATGATTGAAGCTACTGACTGAATGAAAGGAGCTGGCATCTCACTCTCTTTGAATCTTCTTTATCATGCTAAGAGGAGCAGGAAAAAGCAAAAAATTTCAGAATTGCACCTTGCAATGCGGAGAAATTACTGTTTGTGCATTTACAATATTCATTGATTTTTGCCATTGAAAAACGTCCAGAAATGATTGAAGCTACTGACTGAATGAAAGGAGCTGGCATCTCACTCTCTTTGAATCTTCTTTATCATGCTAAGAGGAGCAGGAAAAAGCAAAAAATTTCAGAATTGCACCTTGCAATGCGGAGAAATTACTGTTTGTGCATTTACAATATTCATTAATTTTTGCCATTGAAAAACATCATGTTATTCATATCCCAGAAATGTTTGAAGCTACTGACTGAATGAAAGAAGCTGGCATCTCACTCTCTTTGAATCTTCTTTATCATGCTAAGAGGAGCAGGAAAAAGCAAAAAATTTCAGAATTTCACCTTGCAATGCGGAGAAATTACTGTTTGTGCATTTACAATATTCATTGATTTTTGCCATTGAAAAACGTCCAGAAATGATTGAAGCTACTGACTGAATGAAAGGAGCTGGCATCTCACTCTCTTTGAATCTTCTTTATCATGCTAAGAGGAGCAGGAAAAAGCAAAAAATTTCAGAATTGCACCATGCAATGCGGAGAAATTACTGTTTGTGCATTTACAATATTCATTGATTTTTGCCATTGAAAAACATCATGTTATTCATATACCAGAAATGTTTGAAGCTACTGACTGAATGAAAGGAGCTGGCATCTCACTCTCTTTGAATCTTCTTTATCATGCTAAGAGGAGCAGGAAAAAGCAAAAAATTTCAGAATTGCACCTTGCAATGCGGAGAAATTACTGTTTGTGCATTTACAATATTCATTGATTTTTGCCATTGAAAAATGTCCAGAAATGATTGAAGCTACTGACTGAATGAAAGGAGCTGGCATCTCACTCTCTTTGAATCTTCTTTATCATGCTAAGAGGAGCAGGAAAAAGCAAAAAATTTCAGAATTGCACCTTGCAATGCGGAGAAATTACTGTTTGTGCATTTACAATATTCATTGATTTTTGCCATTGAAAAACGTCCAGAAATGATTGAAGCTACTGACTGAATGAAAGGAGCTGGCATCTCACTCTCTTTGAATCTTCTTTATCATGCTAAGAGGAGCAGGAAAAAGCAAAAAATTTCAGAATTGCACCTTGCAATGCGGAGAAATTACTGTTTGTGCATTTACAATATTCATTGATTTTTGCCATTGAAAAACGTCCAGAAATGATTGAAGCTACTGACTGAATGAAAGGAGCTGGCATCTCACTCTCTTTGAATCTTCTTTATCATGCTAAGAGGAGCAGGAAAAAGCAAAAAATTTCAGAATTGCACCTTGCAATGCGGAGAAATTACTGTTTGTGCATTTACAATATTCATTGATTTTTGCCATTGAAAAACGTCCAGAAATGATTGAAGCTACTGACTGAATGAAAGGAGCTGGCATCTCACTCTCTTTGAATCTTCTTTATCATGCTAAGAGGAGCAGGAAAAAGCAAAAAATTTCAGAATTGCACCTTGCAATGCGGAGAAATTACTGTTTGTGCATTTACAATATTCATTGATTTTTGCCATTGAAAAACGTCCAGAAATGATTGAAGCTACTGACTGAATGAAAGGAGCTGGCATCTCACTCTCTTTGAATCTTCTTTATCATGCTAAGAGGAGCAGGAAAAAGCAAAAAATTTCAGAATTGCACCTTGCAATGCGGAGAAATTACTGTTTGTGCATTTACAATATTCATTGATTTTTGCCATTGAAAAACATCATGTTATTCATATACCAGAAATGTTTGAAGCTACTGACTGAATGAAAGGAGCTGGCATCTCACTCCCTTTGAATCTTCTTTATCATGCTAAGAGGAGCAGGAAAAAGCAAAAAATTTCAGAATTGCACCTTGCAATGCGGAGAAATTACTGTTTGTGCATTTACAATATTCATTGATTTTTGCCATTGAAAAACGTCCAGAAATGATTGAAGCTACTGACTGAATGAAAGGAGCTGGCATCTCACTCTCTTTGAATCTTCTTTATCATGCTAAGAGGAGCAGGAAAAAGCAAAAAATTTCAGAATTGCACCTTGCAATGCGGAGAAATTACTGTTTGTGCATTTACAATATTCATTGATTTTTGCCATTGAAAAACGTCCAGAAATGATTGAAGCAACTGACTGAATGAAAGGAGCTGGCATCTCACTCTCTTTGAATCTTCTTTATCATGCTAAGAGGAGCAGGAAAAAGCAAAAAATTTCAGAATTGCAACTTGCAATGCGGAGAAATTACTGTTTGTGCATTTACAATATTCATTGATTTTTGCCATTGAAAAACATCATGTTATTCATATACCAGAAATGATTGAAGCTACTGACTGAATGAAAGGAGCTGGCATCTCACTCTCTTTGAATCTTCTTTATCATGCTAAGAGGAGCAGGAAAAAGCAAAAAATTTCAGAATTGCACCTTGCAATGCGGAGAAATTACTGTTTGTGCATTTACAATATTCATTGATTTTTGCCATTGAAAAACGTCCAGAAATGATTGAAGCTACTGACTGAATGAAAGGAGCTGGCATCTCACTCTCTTTGAATCTTCTTTATCATGCTAAGAGGAGCAGGAAAAAGCAAAAAATTTCAGAATTGCACCTTGCAATGCGGAGAAATTACTGTTTGTGCTTTTACAATATTCATTGATTTTTGCCATTGAAAAACATCATGTTATTCATATACCAGAAATGTTTGAAGCTACTGACTGAATGAAAGGAGCTGGCATCTCACTCTCTTTGAATCTTCTTTATCATGCTAAGAGGAGCAGGAAAAAGCAAAAAATTTCAGAATTGCACCTTGCAATGCGGAGAAATTACTGTTTGTGCATTTACAATATTCATTGATTTTTGCCATTGAAAAATGTCCAGAAATGATTGAAGCTGCTGACTGAATGAAAGGAGCTGGCATCTCACTCTCTTTGAATCTTCTTTATCATGCTAAGAGGAGCAGGAAAAAGCAAAAAATTTCAGAATTGCACCTTGCAATGCGGAGAAATTACTGTTTGTGCATTTACAATATTCATTGATTTTTGCCATTGAAAAACATCATGTTATTCATATACCAGAAATGATTGAAGCTACTGACTGAATGAAAGGAGCTGGCATCTCACTCTCTTTGAATCTTCTTTATCATGCTAAGAGGAGCAGGAAAAAGCAAAAAATTTCAGAATTGCACCTTGCAATGCGGAGAAATTACTGTTTGTGCATTTACAATATTCATTGATTTTTGCCATTGAAAAACGTCCAGAAATGATTGAAGCTACTGACTGAATGAAAGGAGCTGGCATCTCACTCTCTTTGAATCTTCTTTATCATGCTAAGAGGAGCAGGAAAAAGCAAAAAATTTCAGAATTGCACCTTGCAATGCGGAGAAATTACTGTTTGTGCATTTACAATATTCATTGATTTTTGCCATTGAAAAACGTCCAGAAATGATTGAAGCTACTGACTGAATGAAAGGAGCTGGCATCTCACTCTCTTTGAATCTTCTTTATCATGCTAAGAGGAGCAGGAAAAAGCAAAAAATTTCAGAATTGCACCTTGCAATGCGGAGAAATTACTGTTTGTGCATTTACAATATTCATTGATTTTTGCCATTGAAAAACATCATGTTATTCATATACCAGAAATGATTGAAGCTACTGACTGAATGAAAGGAGCTGGCATCTCGCTCTCTTTGAATCTTCTTTGTCATGCTAAGAGGAGCAGGAAAAAGCAAAAAATTTCAGAATTGCACCTTGCAATGCGGAGAAATTACTGTTTGTGCATTTACAATATTCATTGATTTTTGCCATTGAAAAACGTCCAGAAATGATTGAAGCTACTGACTGAATGAAAGGAGCTGGCATCTCACTCTCTTTGAATCTTCTTTATCATGCTAAGAGGAGCAGGAAAAAGCAAAAAATTTCAGAATTGCACCTTGCAATGTGGAGAAATTACTGTTTGTGCATTTACAATATTCATTGATTTTTGCCATTGAAAAACATCATGTTATTCATATACCAGAAATGATTGAAGCTACTGACTGAATGAAAGGAGCTGGCATCTCACTCTCTTTGAATCTTCTTTATCATGCTAAGAGGAGCAGGAAAAAGCAAAAAATTTCAGAATTGCACCTTGCAATGCGGAGAAATTACTGTTTGTGCATTTACAATATTCATTGATTTTTGCCATTGAAAAACGTCCAGAAATGATTGAAGCTACTGACTGAATGAAAGGAGCTGGCATCTCACTCTCTTTGAATCTTCTTTATCATGCTAAGAGGAGCAGGAAAAAGCAAAAAATTTCAGAATTGCACCTTGCAATGCGGAGAAATTACTGTTTGTGCTTTTACAATATTCATTGATTTTTGCCATTGAAAAACATCATGTTATTCATATACCAGAAATGTTTGAAGCTACTGACTGAATGAAAGGAGATGGCATCTCACTCTCTTTGAATCTTCTTTATCATGCTAAGAGGAGCAGGAAAAAGCAAAAAATTTCAGAATTGCACCTTGCAATGCGGAGAAATTACTGTTTGTGCATTTACAATATTCATTGATTTTTGCCATTGAAAAACGTCCAGAAATGATTGAAGCTACTGACTGAATGAATGGAGCTGGCATCTCACTCTCTTTGAATCTTCTTTATCATGCTAAGAGGAGCAGGAAAAAGCAAAAAATTTCAGAATTGCACCTTGCAATGCGGAGAAATTACTGTTTGTGCATTTACAATATTCATTGATTTTTGCCATTGAAAAACGTCCAGAAATGATTGAAGCTACTGACTGAATGAAAGGAGCTGGCATCTCACTCTCTTTGAATCTTCTTTATCATGCTAAGAGGAGCAGGAAAAAGCAAAAAATTTCAGAATTGCAACTTGCAATGCGGAGAAATTACTGTTTGTGCATTTACAATATTCATTGATTTTTGCCATTGAAAAACATCATGTTATTCATATACCAGAAATGATTGAAGCTACTGACTGAATGAAAGGAGCTGGCATCTCACTCTCTTTGAATCTTCTTTATCATGCTAAGAGGAGCAGGAAAAAGCAAAAAATTTCAGAATTGCACCTTGCAATGCGGAGAAATTACTGTTTGTGCATTTACAATATTCATTGATTTTTGCCATTGAAAAACGTCCAGAAATGATTGAAGCTACTGACTGAATGAAAGGAGCTGGCATCTCACTCTCTTTGAATCTTCTTTATCATGCTAAGAGGAGCAGGAAAAAGCAAAAAATTTCAGAATTGCACCTTGCAATGCGGAGAAATTACTGTTTGTGCTTTTACAATATTCATTGATTTTTGCCATTG
Source organism: Phyllobates terribilis (assembly GCF_046119375.1). NCBI lineage: Eukaryota > Metazoa > Chordata > Amphibia > Anura > Dendrobatidae > Phyllobates > Phyllobates terribilis. The sequence continues at coordinate 418,743 of NW_027363543.1, forward strand.
AAAAACATCATGTTATTCATATACCAGAAATGTTTGAAGCTACTGACTGAATGAAAGGAGCTGGCATCTCACTCTCTTTGAATCTTCTTTATCATGCTAAGAGGAGCAGGAAAAAGCAAAAAATTTCAGAATTGCACCTTGCAATGCGGAGAAATTACTGTTTGTGCATTTACAATATTCATTGATTTTTGCCATTGAAAAACGTCCAGAAATGATTGAAGCTACTGACTGAATGAAAGGAGCTGGCATCTCACTCTCTTTGAATCTTCTTTATCATGCTAAGAGGAGCAGGAAAAAGCAAAAAATTTCAGAATTGCACCTTGCAATGCGGAGAAATTACTGTTTGTGCATTTACAATATTCATTGATTTTTGCCATTGAAAAACGTCCAGAAATGATTGAAGCTACTGACTGAATGAAAGGAGCTGGCATCTCACTCTCTTTGAATCTTCTTTATCATGCTAAGAGGAGCAGGAAAAAGCAAAAAATTTCAGAATTGCACCTTGCAATGCGGAGAAATTACTGTTTGTGCTTTTACAATATTCATTGATTTTTGCCATTGAAAAACATCATGTTATTCATATACCAGAAATGTTTGAAGCTACTGACTGAATGAAAGGAGCTGGCATCTCACTCTCTTTGAATCTTCTTTATCATGCTAAGAGGAGCAGGAAAAAGCAAAAAATTTCAGAATTGCACCTTGCAATGCGGAGAAATTACTGTTTGTGCATTTACAATATTCATTGATTTTTGCCATTGAAAAACGTCCAGAAATGATTGAAGCTACTGACTGAATGAAAGGAGCTGGCATCTCACTCTCTTTGAATCTTCTTTATCATGCTAAGAGGAGCAGGAAAAAGCAAAAAATTTCAGAATTGCACCTTGCAATGCGGAGAAATTACTGTTTGTGCATTTACAATATTCATTGATTTTTGCCATTGAAAAACGTCCAGAAATGATTGAAGCTACTGACTGAATGAAAGGAGCTGGCATCTCACTCTCTTTGAATCTTCTTTATCATGCTAAGAGGAGCAGGAAAAAGCAAAAAATTTCAGAATTGCAACTTGCAATGCGGAGAAATTACTGTTTGTGCATTTACAATATTCATTGATTTTTGCCATTGAAAAACATCATGTTATTCATATACCAGAAATGATTGAAGCTACTGACTGAATGAAAGGAGCTGGCATCTCACTCTCTTTGAATCTTCTTTATCATGCTAAGAGGAGCAGGAAAAAGCAAAAAATTTCAGAATTGCACCTTGCAATGCGGAGAAATTACTGTTTGTGCATTTACAATATTCATTGATTTTTGCCATTGAAAAACGTCCAGAAATGATTGAAGCTACTGACTGAATGAAAGGAGCTGGCATCTCACTCTCTTTGAATCTTCTTTATCATGCTAAGAGGAGCAGGAAAAAGCAAAAAATTTCAGAATTGCACCTTGCAATGCGGAGAAATTACTGTTTGTGCTTTTACAATATTCATTGATTTTTGCCATTGAAAAACATCATGTTATTCATATACCAGAAATGTTTGAAGCTACTGACTGAATGAAAGGAGCTGGCATCTCACTCTCTTTGAATCTTCTTTATCATGCTAAGAGGAGCAGGAAAAAGCAAAAAATTTCAGAATTGCACCTTGCAATGCGGAGAAATTACTGTTTGTGCATTTACAATATTCATTGATTTTTGCCATTGAAAAACGTCCAGAAATGATTGAAGCTACTGACTGAATGAAAGGAGCTGGCATCTCACTCTCTTTGAATCTTCTTTATCATGCTAAGAGGAGCAGGAAAAAGCAAAAAATTTCAGAATTGCACCTTGCAATGCGGAGAAATTACTGTTTGTGCATTTACAATATTCATTGATTTTTGCCATTGAAAAACATCATGTTATTCATATACCAGAAATGATTGAAGCTACTGACTGAATGAAAGGAGCTGGCATCTTACTCTCTTTGAATCTTCTTTGTCATGCTAAGAGGAGCAGGAAAAAGCAAAAAATTTCAGAATTGCACCTTGCAATGCGGAGAAATTACTGTTTGTGCATTTACAATATTCATTGATTTTTGCCATTGAAAAACGTCCAGAAATGATTGAAGCTACTGACTGAATGAAAGGAGCTGGCATCTCACTCTCTTTGAATCTTCTTTATCATGCTAAGAGGAGCAGGAAAAAGCAAAAAATTTCAGAATTGCACCTTGCAATGCGGAGAAATTACTGTTTGTGCATTTACAATATTCATTGATTTTTGCCATTGAAAAACGTCCAGAAATGATTGAAGCTACTGACTGAATGAAAGGAGCTGGCATCTCACTCTCTTTGAATCTTCTTTATCATGCTAAGAGGAGCAGGAAAAAGCAAAAAATTTCAGAATTGCACCTTGCAATGCGGAGAAATTACTGTTTGTGCATTTACAATATTCATTGATTTTTGCCATTGAAAAACATCATGTTATTCATATACCAGAAATGTTTGAAGCTACTGACTGAATGAAAGGAGCTGGCATCTCACTCTCTTTGAATCTTCTTTATCATGCTAAGAGGAGCAGGAAAAAGCAAAAAATTTCAGAATTGCACCTTGCAATGCGGAGAAATTACTGTTTGTGCATTTACAATATTCATTGATTTTTGCCATTGAAAAACGTCCAGAAATGATTGAAGCTACTGACTGAATGAAAGGAGCTGGCATCTCACTCTCTTTGAATCTTCTTTATCATGCTAAGAGGAGCAGGAAAAAGCAAAAAATTTCAGAATTGCACCTTGCAATGCGGAGAAATTACTGTTTGTGCATTTACAATATTCATTGATTTTTGCCATTGAAAAACGTCCAGAAATGATTGAAGCTACTGACTGAATGAAAGGAGCTGGCATCTCACTCTCTTTGAATCTTCTTTATCATGCTAAGAGGAGCAGGAAAAAGCAAAAAATTTCAGAATTGCACCTTGCAATGCGGAGAAATTACTCTTTGTGCATTTACAATATTCATTGATTTTTGCCATTGAAAAACATCATGTTATTCATATACCAGAAATGTTTGAAGCTACTGACTGAATGAAAGGAGCTGGCATCTCACTCTCTTTGAATCTTCTTTATCATGCTAAGAGGAGCAGGAAAAAGCAAAAAATTTCAGAATTGCACCTTGCAATGCGGAGAAATTACTGTTTGTGCATTTACAATATTCATTGATTTTTGCCATTGAAAAACATCATGTTATTCATATACCCGAAATGTTTGAAGCTACTGACTGAATGAAAGGAGCTGGCATCTCACTCTCTTTGAATCTTCTTTATCATGCTAAGCGGAGCAGGAAAAAGCAAAAAATTTTAGAATTGCACCTTGCAATGTGGAGAAATTACTGTTTGTGCATTTACAATATTCATTGATTTTTACCATTAAAAAACGTCCAGAAATGATTGAAGCTACTGACTGAATGAAAGTAGCTGGCATCTCACTCTCTTTGAATCTTCTTTATCATGCTAAGAGGAGCAGGAAAAAGCAAAAAATTTCAGACTTGCACCTTGCAATGCGGAGAAATTACTGTTTGTGCATTTACAATATTCATTGATTTTTGCCATTGAAAAACATCATGTTATTCATATACCAGAAATGTTTGAAGCTACTGACTGAATGAAAGGAGCTGGCATCTCACTCTCTTTGAATCTTCTTTATCATGCTAAGAGGAGCAGGAAAAAGCAAAAAATTTCAGAATTGCACCTTGCAATGCGGAGAAATTACTGTTTGTGCATTTACAATATTCATTGATTTTTGCCATTGAAAAACGTCCAGAAATGATTGAAGCTACTGACTGAATGAAAGGAGCTGGCATCTCACTCTCTTTGAATCTTCTTTATCATGCTAAGAGGAGCAGGAAAAAGCAAAAAATTTCAGAATTGCACCTTGCAATGCGGAGAAATTACTGTTTGTGCATTTACAATATTCATTGATTTTTGCCATTGAAAAACGTCCAGAAATGATTGAAGCTACTGACTGAATGAAAGGAGCTGGCATCTCACTCTCTTTGAATCTTCTTTATCATGCTAAGAGGAGCAGGAAAAATCAAAAAATTTCAGAATTGCACCTTGCAATGCGGAGAAATTACTGTTTGTGCATTTACAATATTCAATGATTTTTGCCATTGAAAAACATGTTATTCATATACCAGAAATGTTTGAAGCTACTGACTGAATGAAAGGAGCTGGCACCTCACTCTCTTTGAATCTTCTTTATCATGCTAAGAGGAGCGGGAAAAAGCAAAAAATTTCAGAATTGCACCTTGCAATGCGGAGAAATTACTGTTTGTGCATTTACAATATTCATTGATTTTTGCCATTGAAAAACATCCAGAAATGATTGAAGGTACTGACTGAATGAAAGGAGCTGGCATCTCACTCTCTTTGAATCTTCTTTATCATGCTAAGAGGAGCAGGAAAAAGCAAAAAATTTCAGAATTGCACCTTGCAATGCGGAGAAATTACTGTTTGTGCATTTACAATATTCATTGATTTTTGCCATTGAAAAACGTCCAGAAATGATTGAAGCTACTGACTGAATGAAAGGAGCTGGCATCTCACTCTCTTTGAATCTTCTTTATCATGCTAAGAGGAGCAGGAAAAAGCAAAAAATTTCAGAATTGCACCTTGCAATGCGGAGAAATTACAGTTTGTGCATTTACAATATTCATTGATTTTTGCCATTGAAAAACATCCAGAAATGATTGAAGCTACTGACTGAATGAAAGGAGCTGGCATCTCACTCTCTTTGAATCTTCTTTATCATGCTAAGAGGAGCAGGAAAAAGCAAAAAATTTCAGAATTGCACCTTGCAATGCGGAGAAATTACTGTTTGTGCATTTACAATATTCATTGATTTTTGCCATTGAAAAACGTCCAGAAATGATTGAAGCTACTGACTGAATGAAAGGAGCTGGCATCTCACTCTCTTTGAATCTTCTTTATCATGCTAAGAGGAGCAGGAAAAAGCAAAAAATTTCAGAATTGCACCTTGCAAGGCGGAGAAATTACTGTTTGTGCATTTACAATATTCATTGATTTTTGCCATTGAAAAACATCATGTTATTCATATACCAGAAATGATAGAAGCTACTGACTGAATGAAAGGAGCTGGCATCTTACTCTCTTTGAATCTTCTTTGTCATGCTAAGAGGAGCAGGAAAAAGCAAAAAATTTCAGAATTGCACCTTGCAATGCGGAGAAATTGCTGTTTGTGCATTTACAATATTCATTGATTTTTGCCATTGAAAAACGTCCAGAAATGATTGAAGCTACTGACTGAATGAAAGGAGCTGGCATCTCACTCTCTTTGAATCTTCTTTATCATGCTAAGTGGAGCAGGAAAAAGCAAAAAATTTCAGAATTGCACCTTGCAATGCGGAGAAATTACTGTTTGTGCATTTACAATATTCATTGATTTTTGCCATTGAAAAACATCATGTTATTCATATACCAGAAATGTTTGAAGCTACTGACTGAATGAAAGGAGCTGGCATCTCACTCTCTTTGAATCTTCTTTATCATGCTAAGAGGAGCAGGAAAAAGCAAAAAATTTCAGAATTGCACCTTGCAATGTGGAGAAATTACTGTTTGTGCATTTACAATATTCATTGATTTTTACCATTGAAAAACGTCCAGAAATGATTGAAGCTACTGACTGAATGAAAGTAGCTGGCATCTCACTCTCTTTGAATCTTCTTTATCATGCTAAGAGGAGCAGGAAAAAGCAAAAAATTTCAGAATTGCACCTTGCAATCCAGAGAAATTACTGTTTGTGCATTTACAATATTCATTGATTTTTGCCATTGAAAAACATCATGTTATTCATATACCAGAAATGTTTGAAGCTACTGACTGAATGAAAGGAGCTGGCATCTCACTCTCTTTGAATCTTCTTTATCATGCTAAGAGGAGCAGGAAAAAGCAAAAAATTTCAGAATTGCACCTTGCAATGCGGAGAAATTACTGTTTGTGCATTTACAATATTCATTGATTTTTGCCATTGAAAAACGTCCAGAAATGATTGAAGCTACTGACTGAATGAAAGGAGCTGGCATCTCACTCTCTTTGAATCTTGTTTATCATGCTAAGAGGAGCAGGAAAAAGCAAAAAATTTCAGAATTGCACCTTGCAATGCGGAGAAATTACTGTTTGTGCATTTACAATATTCATTGATTTTTGCCATTGAAAAACGTCCAGAAATGATTGAAGCTACTGACTGAATGAAAGGAGCTGGCATCTCACTCTCTTTGAATCTTCTTTATCATGCTAAGAGGAGCAGGAAAAAGCAAAAAATTTCAGAATTGCACCTTGCAATGCGGAGAAATTACTGTTTGTGCATTTACAATATTCATTGATTTTTGCCATTGAAAAACGTCCAGAAATGATTGAAGCTACTGACTGAATGAAAGGAGCTGGCATCTCACTCTCTTTGAATCTTCTTTATCATGCTAAGAGGAGCAGGAAAAAGCAAAAAATTTCAGAATTGCACCTTGCAATGCGGAGAAATTACTGTTTGTGCATTTACAATATTCATTGATTTTTGCCATTGAAAAACGTCCAGAAATGTTTGAAGCTACTGACTGAATGAAAGGAGCTGGCATCTCACTCTCTTTGAATCTTCTTTATCATGCTAGGATTAGCAGGAAAAAGCAAAAAATTTCAGAATTGCACCTTGCAATGTGGAGATATTACTGTTTGTGCATTTACAATATTCATTGATTTTTGCCATTGAAAAACGTCCAGAAATGTTTGAAGCTACTGACTGAATGAAAGGAGCTGGCATCTCACTCTCTTTGAATCTTCTTTATCATGCTAGGAGTAGCAGGAAAAAGCAAAAAATTTCAGAATTGCACCTTGCAATGTGGAGATATTACTGTTTGTGCATTTACAATATTCATTGATTTTTGCCATTGAAAAACGTCCAGAAATGTTTGAAGCTACTGACTGAATGAAAGGAGCTGGCATCTCACTCTCTTTGAATCTTCTTTATCATGCTAGGATTAGCAGGAAAAAGCAAAAAATTTCAGAATTGCACCTTGCAATGTGGAGATATTACTGTTTGTGCATTTACAATATTCATTGATTTTTGCCATTGAAAAACATCATGTTATTCATATACCAGAAATGTTTGAAGCTACTGACTGAATGAAAGTAGCTGACATCTCACTCTCTTTGAATCTTCTTTATCATGCTAGGATTAGCAGGAAAAAGCAAAAAATTTCAGAATTGCACCTTGCAATGTGGAGATATTACTGTTTGTGCATTTACAATATTCATTGATTTTTGCCATTGAAAAACGTCCAGAAATGTTTGAAGCTACTGACTGAATGAAAGGAGCTGGCATCTCACTCTATTTGAATCTTCTTTATCATCCTAGGATTAGCAGGAAAAAGCAAAAAATTTCAGCATTGCACCTTGCAATGTGGAGATATTACTGTTTGTGCATTTACAATATTCATTGATTTTTGCCATTGAAAAACATCCAGAAATGTTTATACCAGAAATGTTTGAAGCTACTGACTGAATGAAAGGAGCTGGCATCTCACTCTCTTTGAATCTTCTTTATCATGCTAAGAGGAGCAGGAAAAAGCAAAAAATTTCAGAATTGCACTTTGCAATGCGGAGAAATTACTGTTTGTGCATTTACAATATTCATTGATTTTTGCCATTGAAAAACGTCCAGAAATGACTGAAGCTACTGACTGAATGAAAGGAGCTGGCATCTCACTCTCTTTGAATCTTCTTTATCATGCTAAGAGGAGCAGGAAAAAGCAAAAAATTTCAGAATTGCATCTTGCAATGCGGAGAAATTACTGTTTGTGCATTTACAATATTCATTGATTTTTGCCATTGAAAAACGTCCAGAAATGATTGAAGCTACTGACTGAATGAAAGGAGCTGGCATCTCACTCTCTTTGAATCTTCTTTATCATGCTAAGAGGAGCAGGAAAAAGCAAAAAATTTCAGAATTGCACCTTGCAATGCGGAGAAATTACTGTTTGTGCATTTACAATATTCATTGATTTTTGCCATTGAAAAACATCATGTTATTCATATACCAGAAATGATTGAAGCTACTGACTGAATGAAAGGAGCTGGCATCTCACTCTCTTTGAATCTTCTTTATCATGCTAAGAGGAGCAGGAAAAAGCAAAAAATTTCAGAATTGCACCTTGCAATGCGGAGAAATTACTGTTTGTGCATTTACAATATTCATTGATTTTTGCCATTGAAAAACATCCAGAAATGATTGAAGCTACTGACTGAATGAAAGGAGCTGGCATCTCACTCTCTTTGAATCTTCTTTATCATGCTAAGAGGAGCAGGAAAAAGCAAAAAATTTCAGAATTGCACCTTGCAATGCGGAGAAATTACTTTTTGTGCATTTACAATATTCATTGATTTTTGCCATTTAAAAACGTCCAGAAATGACTGAAGCTACTGACTGAATGAAAGGAGCTGGCATCTCACTCTCTTTGAATCTTCTTTACCATGCTAAGAGGAGCAGGAAAAAGCAAAAAAATTCAGAATTTCACCTTGCAATGCGGAGAAATTACTGTTTGTGCATTTACAATATTCATTGATTTTTGCCATTGAAAAACGTCCAGAAATGATTGAAGCTACTGACTGAATGAAAGGAGCTGGCATCTCACTCTCTTTGAATCTTCTTTATCATGCTAGGAGTAGCAGGAAAAAGCAAAAAATTTCAGAATTGCACCTTGCAATGTGGAGATATTACTGTTTGTGCATTTACAATATTCATTGATTTTTGCCATTGAAAAACGTCCAGAAATGTTTGAAGCTACTGACTGAATGAAAGGAGCTGGCATCTCACTCTCTTTGAATCTTCTTTATCATGCTAGGATTAGCAGGAAAAAGCAAAAAATTTCAGAATTGCACCTTGCAATGCGGAGATATTACTGTTTGTGCATTTACAATATTCATTGATTTTTGCCATTGAAAAACATCATGTTATTCATATACCAGAAATGTTTGAAGCTACTGACTGAATGAAAGGAGCTGACATCTCACTCTCTTTGAATCTTCTTTATCATGCTAGGATTAGCAGGAAAAAGCAAAAAATTTCAGAATTGCACCTTGCAATGTGGAGATATTACTGTTTGTGCATTTACAATATTCATTGATTTTTGCCAATGAAAAACATCCAGAAATGTTTGAAGCTACTGACTGAATGAAAGGAGCTGGCATCTCACTCTATTTGAATCTTCTTTATCATGCTAGGATTAGCAGGAAAAATCAAAAAATTTCAGCATTGCACCTTGCAATGTGGAGATATTACTGTTTGTGCATTTACAATATTCATTGATTTTTGCCATTGAAAAACGTCCAGAAATGTTTATACCAGAAATGTTTGAAGCTACTGACTGAAAGAAAGGAGCTGGCATCTCACTCTCTTTGAATCTTCTTTATCATGCTAAGAGGAGCAGGAAAAAGCAAAAAATTTCAGAATTGCACCTTGCAATGCGGAGAAATTACTGTTTGTGCATTTACAATATTCATTGATTTTTGCCATTTAAAAACGTCCAGAAATGACTGAAGCTACTGACTGAATGAAAGGAGCTGGCATCTCACTCTCTTTGAATCTTCTTTATCATGCTAAGAGGAGCAGGAAAAACCAAAAAATTTCAGAATTGCATCTTGCAATGCGGAGAAATTACTGTTTGTGCATTTACAATATTCATTGATTTTTGCCATTGAAAAACGTCCAGAAATGATTGAAGCTACTGACTGAATGAAAGGAGCTGGCATCTCACTCTCTTTGAATCTTCTTTATCATGCTAAGAGGAGCAGGAAAAAGCAAAAAATTTCAGAATTGCACCTTGCAATGCGGAGAAATTACTGTTTGTGCATTTACAATATTCATTGATTTTTGCCATTGAAAAACATCATGTTATTCATATACCAGAAATGATTGAAGCTACTGACTGAATGAAAGGAGCTGGCATCTCACTCTCTTTGAATCTTCTTTATCATGCTAAGAGGAGCAGGAAAAAGCAAAAAATTTCAGAATTGCACCTTGCAATGCGGAGAAATTACTGTTTGTGCATTTACAATATTCATTGATTTTTGCCATTGAAAAACGTCCAGAAATGATTGAAGCTACTGACTGAATGAAAGGAGCTGGCATCTCACTCTCTTTGAATCTTCTTTATCATGCTAAGAGGAGCAGGAAAAAGCAAAAAATTTCAGAATTGCACCTTGCAATGCGGAGAAATTACTGTTTGTGCATTTACAATATTCATTGATTTTTGCCATTGAAAAACGTCCAGAAATGATTGAAGCTACTGACTGAATGAAAGGAGCTGGCATCTCACTCTCTTTGAATCTTCTTTATCATGCTAGGATTAGCAGGAAAAAGCAAAAAATTTCAGAATTGCACCTGGCAATGTGGAGATATTACTGTTTGTGCATTTACAATATTCATTGAATTTTGCCATTGAAAAACGTCCAGAAATGTTTGAAGCTACTGACTGAATGAAAGGAGCTGGCATCTCACTCTATTTGAATCTTCTTTATCATGCTAGGATTAGCAGGAAAAAGCAAAAAATTTCAGAATTGCACCTTGCAATGTGGAGATATTACTGTTTGTGCATTTACAATATTCATTGATTTTTGCCATTGAAAAACGTCCAGAAATGTTTATACCAGAAATGTTTGAAGCTACTGACTGAATGAAAGGAGCTGGCATCTCACTCTCTTTGAATCTTCTTTATCATGCTAAGAGGAGCAGGAAAAAGCAAAAAATTTCAGAATTGCACCTTGCAATGCGGAGAAATTACTGTTTGTGCATTTACAATATTCATTGATTTTTGCCATTGAAAAACGTCCAGAAATGACTGAAGCTACTGACTGAATGAAAGGAGCTGGCATCTCACTCTCTTTGAATCTTCTTTATCATGCTAAGAGGAGCAGGAAAAAGCAAAAAATTTCAGAATTGCACCTTGCAATGCGGAGAAATTACAGTTTGTGCATTTACAATATTCATTGATTTTTGCCATTGAAAAACGTCCAGAAATGATTGAAGCTACTGACTGAATGAAAGGAGCTGGCATCTCACTCTCTTTGAATCTTCTTTATCATGCTAAGAGGAGCAGGAAAAAGCAAAAAATTTCAGAATTGCACCTTGCAATGCGGAGAAATTACTGTTTGTGCATTTACAATATTCATTGATTTTTGCCATTGAAAAACATCATGTTATTCATATACCAGAAATGATTGAAGCTACTGACTGAATGAAAGGAGCTGGCATCTCACTCTCTTTGAATCTTCTTTATCATGCTAAGAGGAGCAGGAAAAAGCAAAAAATTTCAGAATTGCACCTTGCAATGCGGAGAAATTACTGTTTGTGCATTTACAATATTCATTGATTTTTGCCATTGAAAAACGTCCAGAAATGATTGAAGCTACTGACTGAATGAAAGGAGCTGGCATCTCACTCTCTTTGAATCTTCTTTATCATGCTAAGAGGAGCAGGAAAAAGCAAAAAATTTCAGAATTGCATCTTGCAATGCGGAGAAATTACTGTTTGTGCATTTACAATATTCATTGATTTTTGCCATTGAAAAACGTCCAGAAATGATTGAAGCTACTGACTGAATGAAAGGAGCTGGCATCTCACTCTCTTTGAATCTTCTTTATCATGCTAAGAGGAGCAGGAAAAAGCAAAAAATTTCAGAATTGCACCTTGCAATGCGGAGAAATTACTGTTTGTGCATTTACAATATTCATTGATTTTTGCCATTGAAAAACGTCCAGAAATGATTGAAGCTACTGACTGAATGAAAGGAGCAGGAATCTCACTCTCTTTGAATCTTCTTTATCATGCTAAGAGGAGCAGGAAAAAGCAAAAAATTTCAGAATTGCAACTTGCAATGCGGAGAAATTACTGTTTGTGCATTTACAATATTCATTGATTTTTGCCATTGAAAAACATCATGTTATTCATATACCAGAAATGATTGAAGCTACCGACTGAATGAAAGGAGCTGGCATCTCACTCTCTTTGAATCTTCTTTATCATGCTAAGAGGAGCAGGAAAAAGCAAAAAATTTCAGAATTGCACCTTGCAATGCGGAGAAATTACTGTTTGTGCATTTACAATATTCATTGATTTTTGCCATTGAAAAACGTCCAGAAATGATTGAAGCTACTGACTGAATGAAAGGAGCTGGCATCTCACTCTCTTTGAATCTTCTTTATCATGCTAAGAGGAGCAGGAAAAAGCAAAAAATTTCAGAATTGCACCTTGCAATGCGGAGAAATTACTGTTTGTGCATTTACAATATTCATTGATTTTTGCCATTGAAAAACATCATGTTATTCATATACCAGAAATGATTGAAGCTACTGACTGAATGAAAGGAGCTGGCATCTCACTCTCTTTGAATCTTCTTTATCATGCTAAGAGGAGCAGGAAAAAGCAAAAAATTTCAGAATTGCACCTTGCAATGCGGAGAAATTACTGTTTGTGCATTTACAATATTCATTGATTTTTGCCATTGAAAAACGTCCAGAAATGACTGAAGCTACTGACTGAATGAAAGGAGCTGGCATCTCACTCTCTTTGAATCTTCTTTATCATGCTAAGAGGAGCAGGAAAAAGCAAAAAATTTCAGAATTGCACCTTGCAATGCGGAGAAATTACAGTTTGTGCATTTACAATATTCATTGATTTTTGCCATTGAAAAACGTCCAGAAATGATTGAAGCTACTGACTGAATGAAAGGAGCTGGCATCTCACTCTCTTTGAATCTTCTTTATCATGCTAAGAGGAGCAGGAAAAAGCAAAAAATTTCAGAATTGCACCTTGCAATGCGGAGAAATTACTTTTTGTGCATTTACAATATTCATTGATTTTTGCCATTGAAAAACATCATGTTATTCATATACCAGAAATGATTGAAGCTACTGACTGAATGAAAGGAGCTGGCATCTCACTCTCTTTGAATCTTCTTTATCATGCTAAGAGGAGCAGGAAAAAGCAAAAAATTTCAGAATTGCACCTTCAATGCGGAGAAATTACTGTTTGTGCATTTACAATATTCATTGATTTTTGCCATTGAAAAACGTCCAGAAATGATTGAAGCTACTGACTGAATGAAAGGAGCTGGCATCTCACTCTCTTTGAATCTTCTTTATCATGCTAAGAGGAGCAGGAAAAAGCAAAAAATTTCAGAATTGCATCTTGCAATGCGGAGAAATTACTGTTTGTGCATTTACAATATTCATTGATTTTTGCCATTGAAAAACGTCCAGAAATGATTGAAGCTACTGACTGAATGAAAGGAGCTGGCATCTCACTCTCTTTGAATCTTCTTTATCATGCTAAGAGGAGCAGGAAAAAGCAAAAAATTTCAGAATTGCACCTTGCAATGCGGAGAAATTACTGTTTGTGCATTTACAATATTCATTGATTTTTGCCATTGAAAAACGTCCAGAAATGATTGAAGCTACTGACTGAATGAAAGGAGCTGGAATCTCACTCTCTTTGAATCTTCTTTATCATGCTAAGAGGAGCAGGAAAAAGCAAAAAATTTCAGAATTGCAACTTGCAATGCGGAGAAATTACTGTTTGTGCATTTACAATATTCATTGATTTTTGCCATTGAAAAACATCATGTTATTCATATACCAGAAATGATTGAAGCTACTGACTGAATGAAAGGAGCTGGCATCTCACTCTCTTTGAATCTTCTTTATCATGCTAAGAGGAGCAGGAAAAAGCAAAAAATTTCAGAATTGCACCTTGCAATGCGGAGAAATTACTGTTTGTGCATTTACAATATTCATTGATTTTTGCCATTGAAAAACGTCCAGAAATGATTGAAGCTACTGACTGAATGAAAGGAGCTGGCATCTCACTCTCTTTGAATCTTCTTTATCATGCTAAGAGGAGCAGGAAAAAGCAAAAAATTTCAGAATTGCACCTTGCAATGCGGAGAAATTACTGTTTGTGCATTTACAATATTCATTGATTTTTGCCATTGAAAAACGTCCAGAAATGATTGAAGCTACTGACTGAATGAAAGGAGCTGGCATCTCACTCTCTTTGAATCTTCTTTATCATGCTAAGAGGAGCAGGAAAAAGCAAAAAATTTCAGAATTGCACCTTGCAATGCGGAGAAATTACTGTTTGTGCATTTACAATATTCATTAATTTTTGCCATTGAAAAACATCATGTTATTCATATCCCAGAAATGTTTGAAGCTACTGACTGAATGAAAGAAGCTGGCATCTCACTCTCTTTGAATCTTCTTTATCATGCTAAGAGGAGCAGGAAAAAGCAAAAAATTTCAGAATTGCACCTTGCAATGCGGAGAAATTACTGTTTGTGCATTTACAATATTCATTGATTTTTGCCATTGAAAAACGTCCAGAAATGATTGAAGCTACTGACTGAATGAAAGGAGCTGGCATCTCACTCTCTTTGAATCTTCTTTATCATGCTAAGAGGAGCAGGAAAAAGCAAAAAATTTCAGAATTGCACCTTGCAATGCGGAGAAATTACTGTTTGTGCATTTACAATATTCATTGATTTTTGCCATTGAAAAACATCATGTTATTCATATACCAGAAATGTTTGAAGCTACTGACTGAATGAAAGGAGCTGGCATCTCACTCTCTTTGAATCTTCTTTATCATGCTAAGAGGAGCAGGAAAAAGCAAAAAATTTCAGAATTGCACCTTGCAATGCGGAGAAATTACTGTTTGTGCATTTACAATATTCATTGATTTTTGCCATTGAAAAACGTCCAGAAATGATTGAAGCTACTGACTGAATGAAAGGAGCTGGCATCTCATTCTCTTTGAATCTTCTTTATCATGCTAAGAGGAGCAGGAAAATGCAAGAAATTTCAGAATTGCACCTTGCAATGCGGAGAAATTACTGTTTGTGCATTTACAATATTCATTGATTTTTGCCATTGAAAAACATCCAGAAATGATTGAAGCTACTGACTGAATGAAAGGAGCTGGCATCTCACTCTCTTTGAATCTTCTTTATCATGCTAAGAGGAGCAGGAAAAAGCAAAAAATTTCAGAATTGCACCTTGCAATGCGGAGAAATTACTGTTTGTGCATTTACAATATTCATTGATTTTTGCCATTGAAAAACATCATGTTATTCATATACCAGAAATGATTGAAGCTACTGACTGAATGAAAGGAGCTGGCATCTCACTCTCTTTGAATCTTCTTTATCATGCTGAGGAGCAGGAAAAAGCAAAAAATTTCAGAATTGCACCTTGCAATGCGGAGAAATTACTGTTTGTGCATTTACAATATTCATTGATTTTTGCATTGAAAAACGTCCAGAAATGACTGAAGCTACTGACTGAATGAAAGGAGCTGGCATCTCACTCTCTTTGAATCTTCTTTATCATGCTAAGAGGAGCAGGAAAAAGCAAAAAATTTCAGAATTGCATCTTGCAATGCGGAGAAATTACTGTTTGTGCATTTACAATATTCATTGATTTTTGCCATTGAAAAACGTCCAGAAATGATTGAAGCTACTGACTGAATGAAAGGAGCTGGCATCTCACTCTCTTTGAATCTTCTTTATCATGCTAAGAGGAGCAGGAAAAAGCAAAAAATTTCAGAATTGCACCTTGCAATGCGGAGAAATTACTGTTTGTGCATTTACAATATTCATTGATTTTTGCCATTGAAAAACATCATGTTATTCATATACCAGAAATGATTGAAGCTACTGACTGAATGAAAGGAGCTGGCATCTCACTCTCTTTGAATCTTCTTTATCATGCTAAGAGGAGCAGGAAAAAGCAAAAAATTTCAGAATTGCACCTTGCAATGCGGAGAAATTACTGTTTGTGCATTTACAATATTCATTGATTTTTGCCATTGAAAAACGTCCGGAAATGATTGAAGCTACTGACTGAATGAAAGGAGCTGGCATCTCACTCTCTTTGAATCTTCTTTATCATGCTTAGAGGAGCAGGAAAAAGCAAAAAATTTCAGAATTGCACCTTGCAATGCGGAGAAATTACTGTTTGTGCATTTACAATATTCATTGATTTTTGCCATTGAAAAACGTCCAGAAATGATTGAAGCTACTGACTGAATGAAAGGAGCTGGCATCTCACTCTCTTTGAATCTTCTTTATCATGCTAAGAGGAGCAGGAAAAAGCAAAAAATTTCAGAATTGCACCTTGCAATGCGGAGAAATTACTGTTTGTGCATTTACAATATTCATTGATTTTTGCCATTGAAAAACATCATGTTATTCATATACCAGAAATGATTGAAGCTACTGACTGAATGAAAGGAGCTGGCATCTCACTCTCTTTGAATCTTCTTTATCATGCTAAGAGGAGCAGGAAAAAGCAAAAAATTTCAGAATTGCACCTTGCAATGCGGAGAAATTACTGTTTGTGCATTTACAATATTCATTGATTTTTGCCATTGAAAAACGTCCAGAAATGATTGAAGCTACTGACTGAATGAAAGGAGCTGGCATCTCACTCTCTTTCAATCTTTTTTATCATGCTAAGAGGAGCAGGAAAAAGCAAAAAATTTCAGAATTGCATCTTGCAATGCGGAGAAATTACTGTTTGTGCATTTACAATATTCATTGATTTTTGCCATTGAAAAACGTCCAGAAATGATTGAAGCTACTGACTGAATGAAAGGAGCTGGCATCTCACTCTCTTTGAATCTTCTTTATCATGCTAAGAGGAGCAGGAAAAAGCAAAAAATTTCAGAATTGCACCTTGCAATGCGGAGAAATTACTGTTTGTGCATTTACAATATTCATTGATTTTTGCCATTGAAAAACGTCCAGAAATGATTGAAGCTACTGACTGAATGAAAGGAGCTGGAATCTCACTCTCTTTGAATCTTCTTTATCATGCTAAGAGGAGCAGGAAAAAGCAAAAAATTTCAGAATTGCAACTTGCAATGCGGAGAAATTACTGTTTGTGCATTTACAATATTCATTGATTTTTGCCATTGAAAAACATCATGTTATTCATATACCAGAAATGATTGAAGCTACTGACTGAATGAAAGGAGCTGGCATCTCACTCTCTTTGAATCTTCTTTATCATGCTAAGAGGAGCAGGAAAAAGCAAAAAATTTCAGAATTGCACCTTGCAATGCGGAGAAATTACTGTTTGTGCATTTACAATATTCATTGATTTTTGCCATTGAAAAACGTCCAGAAATGATTGAAGCTACTGACTGAATGAAAGGAGCTGGCATCTCACTCTCTTTGAATCTTCTTTATCATGCTAAGAGGAGCGGGAAAAAGCAAAAAATTTCAGAATTGCACCTTGCAATGCGGAGAAATTACTGTTTGTGCATTTACAATATTCATTGATTTTTGCCATTGAAAAACGTCCAGAAATGATTGAAGCTACTGACTGAATGAAAGGAGCTGGCATCTCACTCTCTTTGAATCTTCTTTATCATGCTAAGAGGAGCAGGAAAAAGCAAAAAATTTCAGAATTGCACCTTGCAATGCGGAGAAATTACTGTTTGTGCATTTACAATATTCATTAATTTTTGCCATTGAAAAACATCATGTTATTCATATCCCAGAAATGTTTGAAGCTACTGACTGAATGAAAGAAGCTGGCATCTCACTCTCTTTGAATCTTCTTTATCATGCTAAGAGGAGCAGGAAAAAGCAAAAAATTTCAGAATTGCACCTTGCAATGCGGAGAAATTACTGTTTGTGCATTTACAATATTCATTGATTTTTGCCATTGAAAAACGTCCTGAAATGATTGAAGCTACTGACTGAATGAAAGGAGCTGGCATCTCACTCTCTTTGAATCTTCTTTATCATGCTAAGAGGAGCAGGAAAAAGCAAAAAATTTCAGAATTGCACCTTGCAATGCGGAGAAATTACTGTTTGTGCATTTACAATATTCATTGATTTTTGCCATTGAAAAACATCATGTTATTCATATACCAGAAATGTTTGAAGCTACTGACTGAATGAAAGGAGCTGGCATCTCACTCTCTTTGAATCTTCTTTATCATGCTAAGAGGAGCAGGAAAAAGCAAAAAATTTCAGAATTGCACCTTGCAATGCGGAGAAATTACTGTTTGTGCATTTACAATATTCATTGATTTTTGCCATTGAAAAACGTCCAGAAATGATTGAAGCTACTGACTGAATGAAAGGAGCTGGCATCTCACTCTCTTTGAATCTTCTTTATCATGCTAAGAGGAGCAGGAAAATGCAAGAAATTTCAGAATTGCACCTTGCAATGCGGAGAAATTACTGTTTGTGCATTTACAATATTCATTGATTTTTGCCATTGAAAAACATCCAGAAATGATTGAAGCTACTGACTGAATGAAAGGAGCTGGCATCTCACTCTCTTTGAATCTTCTTTATCATGCTAAGAGGAGCAGGAAAAAGCCAAAAATTTCAGAATTGCACCTTGCAATGCGGAGAAATTACTGTTTGTGCATTTACAATATTCATTGATTTTTGCCATTGAAAAACATCATGTTATTCATATACCAGAAATGATTGAAGCTACTGACTGAATGAAAGGAGCTGGCATCTCACTCTCTTTGAAACTTCTTTATCATGCAAAGAGGAGCAGGAAAAAGCAAAAAATTTCAGAATTGCACCTTGCAATGCGGAGAAATTACTGTTTGTGCATTTACAATATTCATTGATTTTTGCCATTGAAAAACGTCCAGAAATGATTGAAGCTACTGACTGAATGAAAGGAGCTGGCATCTCACTCTCTTTGAATCTTCTTTATCATGCTAAGAGGAGCAGGAAAAAGCAAAAAATTTCAGAATTGCACCTTGCAATGCGGAGAAATTACTGTTTGTGCATTTACAATATTCACTGATTTTTGCCATTGAAAAACGTCCAGAAATGATTGAAGCAACTGACTGAATGAAAGGAGCTGGCATCTCACTCTCTTTGAATCTTCTTTATCATGCTAAGAGGAGCAGGAAAAAGCAAAAAATTTCAGAATTGCACCTTGCAATGCGGAGAAATTACTGTTTGTGCATTTACAATATTCATTGATTTTTGCCATTGAAAAACGTCCAGAAATAATTGAAGCTACTGACTGAATGAAAGGAGCTGGCATCTCACTCTCTTTGAATCTTCTTTATCATGCTAAGAGGAGCAGGAAAAAGCAAAAAATTTCAGAATTGCAACTTGCAATGCGGAGAAATTACTGTTTGTGCATTTACAATATTCATTGATTTTTGCCATTGAAAAACATCATGTTATTCATATACCAGAAATGATTGATGCTACTGACTGAATGAAAGGAGCTGGCATCTCACTCTCTTTGAATCTTCTTTATCATGCTAAGAGGAGCAGGAAAAAGCAAAAAATTTCAGAATTGCACCTTGCAATGCGGAGAAATTACTGTTTGTGCATTTACAATATTCATTGATTTTTGCCATTGAAAAACGTCCAGAAATGATTGAAGCTACTGACTGAATGAAAGGAGCTGGCATCTCACTCTCTTTGAATCTTCTTTATCATGCTAAGAGGAGCAGGAAAAAGCAAAAAATTTCAGAATTGCACCTTGCAATGCGGAGAAATTACTGTTTGTGCTTTTACAATATTCATTGATTTTTGCCATTGAAAAACATCATGTTATTCATATACCAGAAATGTTTGAAGCTACTGACTGAATGAAAGGAGCTGGCATCTCACTCTCTTTGAATCTTCTTTATCATGCTAAGAGGAGCAGGAAAAAGCAAAAAATTTCAGAATTGCACCTTGCAATGCGGAGAAATTACTGTTTGTGCATTTACAATATTCATTGATTTTTGCCATTGAAAAATGTCCAGAAATGATTGAAGCTGCTGACTGAATGAAAGGAGCTGGCATCTCACTCTCTTTGAATCTTCTTTATCATGCTAAGAGGAGCAGGAAAAAGCAAAAAATTTCCGAATTGCACCTTGCAATGCGGAGAAATTACTGTTTGTGCATTTACAATATTCATTGATTTTTGCCATTGAAAAACATCATGTTATTCATATACCAGAAATGATTGAAGCTACTGACTGAATGAAAGGAGCTGGCATCTCACTCTCTTTGAATCTTCTTTATCATGCTAAGAGGAGCAGGAAAAAGCAAAAAATTTCAGAATTGCACCTTGCAATGCGGAGAAATTACTGTTTGTGCATTTACAATATTCATTGATTTTTGCCATTGAAAAACGTCCAGAAATGATTGAAGCTACTGACTGAATGAAAGGAGCTGGCATCTCACTCTCTTTGAATCTTCTTTATCATGCTAAGAGGAGCAGGAAAAAGCAAAAAATTTCAGAATTGCACCTTGCAATGCGGATAAATTACTGTTTGTGCATTTACAATATTCATTGATTTTTGCCATTGAAAAACGTCCAGAAATGATTGAAGCTACTGACTGAATGAAAGGAGCTGGCATCTCACTCTCTTTGAATCTTCTTTATCATGCTAAGAGGAGCAGGAAAAAGCAAAAAATTTCAGAATTGCACCTTGCAATGCGGAGAAATTACTGTTTGTGCATTTACAATATTCATTGATTTTTGCCATTGAAAAACATCATGTTATTCATATACCAGAAATGTTTGAAGCTACTGACTGAATGAAAGGAGCTGGCATCTCACTCTCTTTGAATCTTCTTTATCATGCTAAGAGGAGCAGGAAAAAGCAAAAAATTTCAGAATTGCACCTTGCAATGCGGAGAAATTACTGTTTGTGCATTTACAATATTCATTGATTTTTGCCATTGAAAAACGTCCAGAAATGATTGAAGCTACTGACTGAATGAAAGGAGTTGGCATCTCACTCTCTTTGAATCTTCTTTATCATGCTAAGAGGAGCAGGAAAAAGCAAAAAATTTCAGAATTGCACCTTGCAATGCGGAGAAATTACTGTTTGTGCATTTACAATATTCATTGATTTTTGCCATTGAAAAACATCATGTTATTCATATACCAGAAATGATTGAAGCTACTGACTGAATGAAAGGAGCTGGCATCTCGCTCTCTTTGAATCTTCTTTATCATGCTAAGAGGAGCAGGAAAAAGCAAAAAATTTCAGAATTGCACCTTGCAATGCGGAGAAATTACTGTTTGTGCATTTACAATATTCATTGATTTTTGCCATTGAAAAACGTCCAGAAATGATTGAAGCTACTGACTGAATGAAAGGAGCTGGCATCTCACTCTCTTTGAATCTTCTTTATCATGCTAAGAGGAGCAGGAAAAAGCAAAAAATTTCAGAATTGCACCTTGCAATGTGGAGAAATTACTGTTTGTGCATTTACAATATTCATTGATTTTTGCCATTGAAAAACATCATGTTATTCATATACCAGAAATGATTGAAGCTACTGACTGAATGAAAGGAGCTGGCATCTCACTCTCTTTGAATCTTCTTTATCATGCTAAGAGGAGCAGGAAAAAGCAAAAAATTTCAGAATTGCACCTTGCAATGCGGAGAAATTACTGTTTGTGCATTTACAATATTCATTGATTTTTGCCATTGAAAAACGTCCAGAAATGATTGAAGCTACTGACTGAATGAAAGGAGCTGGCATCTCACTCTCTTTGAATCTTCTTTATCATGCTAAGAGGAGCAGGAAAAAGCAAAAAATTTCAGAATTGCACCTTGCAATGCGGAGAAATTACTGTTTGTGCTTTTACAATATTCATTGATTTTTGCCATTGAAAAACATCATGTTATTCATATACCAGAAATGTTTGAAGCTACTGACTGAATGAAAGGAGCTGGCATCTCACTCTCTTTGAATCTTCTTTATCATGCTAAGAGGAGCAGGAAAAAGCAAAAAATTTCAGAATTGCACCTTGCAATGCGGAGAAATTACTGTTTGTGCATTTACAATATTCATTGATTTTTGCCATTGAAAAACGTCCAGAAATGATTGAAGCTACTGACTGAATGAAAGGAGCTGGCATCTCACTCTCTTTGAATCTTCTTTATCATGCTAAGAGGAGCAGGAAAAAGCAAAAAATTTCAGAATTGCACCTTGCAATGCGGAGAAATTACTGTTTGTGCATTTACAATATTCATTGATTTTTGCCATTGAAAAACGTCCAGAAATGATTGAAGCTACTGACTGAATGAAAGGAGCTGGCATCTCACTCTCTTTGAATCTTCTTTATCATGCTAAGAGGAGCAGGAAAAAGCAAAAAATTTCAGAATTGCAACTTGCAATGCGGAGAAATTACTGTTTGTGCATTTACAATATTCATTGATTTTTGCCATTGAAAAACATCATGTTATTCATATACCAGAAATGATTGAAGCTACTGACTGAATGAAAGGAGCTGGCATCTCACTCTCTTTGAATCTTCTTTATCATGCTAAGAGGAGCAGGAAAAAGCAAAAAATTTCAGAATTGCACCTTGCAATGCGGAGAAATTACTGTTTGTGCATTTACAATATTCATTGATTTTTGCCATTGAAAAACATCATGTTATTCATATACCAGAAATGTTTGAAGCTACTGACTGAATGAAAGGAGCTGGCATCTCACTCTCTTTGAATCTTCTTTATCATGCTAAGAGGAGCAGGAAAAAGCAAAAAATTTCAGAATTGCACCTTGCAATGCGGAGAAATTACTGTTTGTGCATTTACAATATTCATTGATTTTTGCCATTGAAAAACGTCCAGAAATGATTGAAGCTACTGACTGAATGAAAGGAGCTGGCATCTCACTCTCTTTGAATCTTCTTTATCATGCTAAGAGGAGCAGGAAAATGCAAGAAATTTCAGAATTGCACCTTGCAATGCGGAGAAATTACTGTTTGTGCATTTACAATATTCATTGATTTTTGCAATTGAAAAACATCCAGAAATGATTGAAGCTACTGACTGAATGAAAGGAGCTGGCATCTCACTCTCTTTGAATCTTCTTTATCATGCTAAGAGGAGCAGGAAAAAGCCAAAAATTTCAGAATTGCACCTTGCAATGCGGAGAAATTACTGTTTGTGCATTTACAATATTCATTGATTTTTGCCATTGAAAAACATCATGTTATTCATATACCAGAAATGATTGAAGCTACTGACTGAATGAAAGGAGCTGGCATCTCACTCTCTTTGAATCTTCTTTATCATGCAAAGAGGAGCAGGAAAAAGCAAAAAATTTCAGAATTGCACCTTGCAATGCGGAGAAATTACTGTTTGTGCATTTACAATATTCATTGATTTTTGCCATTGAAAAACGTCCAGAAATGATTGAAGCTACTGACTGAATGAAAGGAGCTGGCATCTCACTCTCTTTGAATCTTCTTTATCATGCTAAGAGGAGCAGGAAAAAGCAAAAAATTTCAGAATTGCACCTTGCAATGCGGAGAAATTACTGTTTGTGCATTTACAATATTCACTGATTTTTGCCATTGAAAAACGTCCAGAAATGATTGAAGCAACTGACTGAATGAAAGGAGCTGGCATCTCACTCTCTTTGAATCTTCTTTATCATGCTAAGAGGAGCAGGAAAAAGCAAAAAATTTCAGAATTGCACCTTGCAATGCGGAGAAATTACTGTTTGTGCATTTACAATATTCATTGATTTTTGCCATTGAAAAACGTCCAGAAATAATTGAAGCTACTGACTGAATGAAAGGAGCTGGCATCTCACTCTCTTTGAATCTTCTTTATCATGCTAAGAGGAGCAGGAAAAAGCAAAAAATTTCAGAATTGCAACTTGCAATGCGGAGAAATTACTGTTTGTGCATTTACAATATTCATTGATTTTTGCCATTGAAAAACATCATGTTATTCATATACCAGAAATGATTGAAGCTACTGACTGAATGAAAGGAGCTGGCATCTCACTCTCTTTGAATCTTCTTTATCATGCTAAGAGGAGCAGGAAAAAGCAAAAAATTTCAGAATTGCACCTTGCAATGCGGAGAAATTACTGTTTGTGCATTTACAATATTCATTGATTTTTGCCATTGAAAAACGTCCAGAAATGATTGAAGCTACTGACTGAATGAAAGGAGCTGGCATCTCACTCTCTTTGAATCTTCTTTATCATGCTAAGAGGAGCAGGAAAAAGCAAAAAATTTCAGAATTGCACCTTGCAATGCGGAGAAATTACTGTTTGTGCTTTTACAATATTCATTGATTTTTGCCATTGAAAAACATCATGTTATTCATATACCAGAAATGTTTGAAGCTACTGACTGAATGAAAGGAGCTGGCATCTCACTCTCTTTGAATCTTCTTTATCATGCTAAGAGGAGCAGGAAAAGCAAAAAATTTCAGAATTGCACCTTGCAATGCGGAGAAATTACTGTTTGTGCATTTACAATATTCATTGATTTTTGCCATTGAAAAATGTCCAGAAATGATTGAAGCTGCTGACTGAATGAAAGGAGCTGGCATCTCACTCTCTTTGAATCTTCTTTATCATGCTAAGAGGAGCAGGAAAAAGCAAAAAATTTCCGAATTGCACCTTGCAATGCGGAGAAATTACTGTTTGTGCATTTACAATATTCATTGATTTTTGCCATTGAAAAACATCATTTTATTCATATACCAGAAATGATTGAAGCTACTGACTGAATGAAAGGAGCTGGCATCTCACTCTCTTTGAATCTTCTTTATCATGCTAAGAGGAGCAGGAAAAAGCAAAAAATTTCAGAATTGCACCTTGCAATGCGGAGAAATTACTGTTTGTGCATTTACAATATTCATTGATTTTTGCCATTGAAAAACGTCCAGAAATGATTGAAGCTACTGACTGAATGAAAGGAGCTGGCATCTCACTCTCTTTGAATCTTCTTTATCATGCTAAGAGGAGCAGGAAAAAGCAAAAAATTTCAGAATTGCACCTTGCAATGCGGAGAAATTACTGTTTGTGCATTTACAATATTCATTGATTTTTGCCATTGAAAAACGTCCAGAAATGATTGAAGCTACTGACTGAATGAAAGGAGCTGGCATCTCACTCTCTTTGAATCTTCTTTATCATGCTAAGAGGAGCAGGAAAAAGCAAAAAATTTCAGAATTGCACCTTGCAATGCGGAGAAATTACTGTTTGTGCATTTACAATATTCATTGATTTTTGCCATTGAAAAACATCATGTTATTCATATACCAGAAATGTTTGAAGCTACTGACTGAATGAAAGGAGCTGGCATCTCACTCTCTTTGAATCTTCTTTATCATGCTAAGAGGAGCAGGAAAAAGCAAAAAATTTCAGAATTGCACCTTGCAATGCGGAGAAATTACTGTTTGTGCATTTACAATATTCATTGATTTTTGCCATTGAAAAACGTCCAGAAATGATTGAAGCTACTGACTGAATGAAAGGAGTTGGCATCTCACTCTCTTTGAATCTTCTTTATCATGCTAAGAGGAGCAGGAAAAAGCAAAAAATTTCAGAATTGCACCTTGCAATGCGGAGAAATTACTGTTTGTGCATTTACAATATTCATTGATTTTTGCCATTGAAAAACATCATGTTATTCATATACCAGAAATGATTGAAGCTACTGACTGAATGAAAGGAGCTGGCATCTCGCTCTCTTTGAATCTTCTTTATCATGCTAAGAGGAGCAGGAAAAAGCAAAAAATTTCAGAATTGCACCTTGCAATGCGGAGAAATTACTGTTTGTGCATTTACAATATTCATTGATTTTTGCCATTGAAAAACGTCCAGAAATGATTGAAGCTACTGACTGAATGAAAGGAGCTGGCATCTCACTCTCTTTGAATCTTCTTTATCATGCTAAGAGGAGCAGGAAAAAGCAAAAAATTTCAGAATTGCACCTTGCAATGTGGAGAAATTACTGTTTGTGCATTTACAATATTCATTGATTTTTGCCATTGAAAAACATCATGTTATTCATATACCAGAAATGATTGAAGCTACTGACTGAATGAAAGGAGCTGGCATCTCACTCTCTTTGAATCTTCTTTATCATGCTAAGAGGAGCAGGAAAAAGCAAAAAATTTCAGAATTGCACCTTGCAATGCGGAGAAATTACTGTTTGTGCATTTACAATATTCATTGATTTTTGCCATTGAAAAACGTCCAGAAATGATTGAAGCTACTGACTGAATGAAAGGAGCTGGCATCTCACTCTCTTTGAATCTTCTTTATCATGCTAAGAGGAGCAGGAAAAAGCAAAAAATTTCAGAATTGCACCTTGCAATGCGGAGAAATTACTGTTTGTGCTTTTACAATATTCATTGATTTTTGCCATTGAAAAACATCATGTTATTCATATACCAGAAATGTTTGAAGCTACTGACTGAATCAAAGGAGCTGGCATCTCACTCTCTTTGAATCTTCTTTATC
Source organism: Phyllobates terribilis (assembly GCF_046119375.1). Lineage (NCBI taxonomy): Eukaryota > Metazoa > Chordata > Amphibia > Anura > Dendrobatidae > Phyllobates > Phyllobates terribilis. The sequence continues at coordinate 445,058 of NW_027363543.1, forward strand.
ATGCTAAGAGGAGCAGGAAAAAGCAAAAAATTTCAGAATTGCACCTTGCAATGCGGAGAAATTACTGTTTGTGCATTTACAATATTCATTGATTTTTGCCATTGAAAAACGTCCAGAAATGATTGAAGCTACTGACTGAATGAAAGGAGCTGGCATCTCACTCTCTTTGAATCTTCTTTATCATGCTAAGAGGAGCAGGAAAAAGCAAAAAATTTCAGAATTGCACCTTGCAATGCGGAGAAATTACTGTTTGTGCATTTACAATATTCATTGATTTTTGCCATTGAAAAACGTCCAGAAATGATTGAAGCTACTGACTGAATGAAAGGAGCTGGCATCTCACTCTCTTTGAATCTTCTTTATCATGCTAAGAGGAGCAGGAAAAAGCAAAAAATTTCAGAATTGCAACTTGCAATGCGGAGAAATTACTGTTTGTGCATTTACAATATTCATTGATTTTTGCCATTGAAAAACATCATGTTATTCATATACCAGAAATGATTGAAGCTACTGACTGAATGAAAGGAGCTGGCATCTCACTCTCTTTGAATCTTCTTTATCATGCTAAGAGGAGCAGGAAAAAGCAAAAAATTTCAGAATTGCACCTTGCAATGCGGAGAAATTACTGTTTGTGCATTTACAATATTCATTGATTTTTGCCATTGAAAAACGTCCAGAAATGATTGAAGCTACTGACTGAATGAAAGGAGCTGGCATCTCACTCTCTTTGAATCTTCTTTATCATGCTAAGAGGAGCAGGAAAAAGCAAAAAATTTCAGAATTGCACCTTGCAATGCGGAGAAATTACTGTTTGTGCATTTACAATATTCATTGATTTTTGCCATTGAAAAACATCATGTTATTCATATACCAGAAATGATTGAAGCTACTGACTGAATGAAAGGAGCTGGCATCTCACTCTCTTTGAATCTTCTTTATCATGCTAAGAGGAGCAGGAAAAAGCAAAAAATTTCAGAATTGCACCTTGCAATGCGGAGAAATTACTGTTTGTGCATTTACAATATTCATTGATTTTTGCCATTGAAAAACGTCCAGAAATGATTGAAGCTACTGACTGAATGAAAGGAGCTGGCATCTCACTCTCTTTGAATCTTCTTTATCATGCTAAGAGGAGCAGGAAAAAGCAAAAAATTTCAGAATTGCACCTTGCAATGCGGAGAAATTACTGTTTGTGCATTTACAATATTCATTGATTTTTGCCATTGAAAAACGTCCAGAAATGATTGAAGCTACTGACTGAATGAAAGGAGCTGGCATCTCACTCTCTTTGAATCTTCTTTATCATGCTAAGAGGAGCAGGAAAAAGCAAAAAATTTCAGAATTGCAACTTGCAATGCGGAGAAATTACTGTTTGTGCATTTACAATATTCATTGATTTTTGCCATTGAAAAACATCATGTTATTCATATACCAGAAATGATTGAAGCTACTGACTGAATGAAAGGAGCTGGCATCTCACTCTCTTTGAATCTTCTTTATCATGCTAAGAGGAGCAGGAAAAAGCAAAAAATTTCAGAATTGCACCTTGCAATGCGGAGAAATTACTGTTTGTGCATTTACAATATTCATTGATTTTTGCCATTGAAAAACATCATGTTATTCATATACCAGAAATGTTTGAAGCTACTGACTGAATGAAAGGAGCTGGCATCGCACTCTCTTTGAATCTTCTTTATCATGCTAAGAGGAGCAGGAAAAAGCAAAAAATTTCAGAATTGCACCTTGCAATGCGGAGAAATTACTGTTTGTGCATTTACAATATTCATTGATTTTTGCCATTGAAAAACGTCCAGAAATGATTGAAGCTACTGACTGAATGAAAGGAGCTGGCATCTCACTCTCTTTGAATCTTCTTTATCATGCTAAGAGGAGCAGGAAAATGCAAGAAATTTCAGAATTGCACCTTGCAATGCGGAGAAATTACTGTTTGTGCATTTACAATATTCATTGATTTTTGCCATTGAAAAACATCCAGAAATGATTGAAGCTACTGACTGAATGAAAGGAGCTGGCATCTCACTCTCTTTGAATCTTCTTTATCATGCTAAGAGGAGCAGGAAAAAGCCAAAAATTTCAGAATTGCACCTTGCAATGCGGAGAAATTACTGTTTGTGCATTTACAATATTCATTGATTTTTGCCATTGAAAAACATCATGTTATTCATATACCAGAAATGATTGAAGCTACTGACTGAATGAAAGGAGCTGGCATCTCACTCTCTTTGAATCTTCTTTATCATGCAAAGAGGAGCAGGAAAAAGCAAAAAATTTCAGAATTGCACCTTGCAATGCGGAGAAATTACTGTTTGTGCATTTACAATATTCATTGATTTTTGCCATTGAAAAACGTCCAGAAATGATTGAAGCTACTGACTGAATGAAAGGAGCTGGCATCTCACTCTCTTTGAATCTTCTTTATCATGCTAAGAGGAGCAGGAAAAAGCAAAAAATTTCAGAATTGCACCTTGCAATGCGGAGAAATTACTGTTTGTGCATTTACAATATTCACTGATTTTTGCCATTGAAAAACGTCCAGAAATGATTGAAGCAACTGACTGAATGAAAGGAGCTGGCATCTCACTCTCTTTGAATCTTCTTTATCATGCTAAGAGGAGCAGGAAAAAGCAAAAAATTTCAGAATTGCACCTTGCAATGCGGAGAAATTACTGTTTGTGCATTTACAATATTCATTGATTTTTGCCATTGAAAAACATCATGTTATTCATATACCAGAAATGATTGAAGCTACTGACTGAATGAAAGGAGCTGGAATCTCACTCTCTTTGAATCTTCTTTATCATGCTAAGAGGAGCAGGAAAAAGCAAAAAATTTCAGAATGGCACCTTGCAATGCGGAGAAATTACTGTTTGTGCATTTACAATATTCATTGATTTTTGCCATTGAAAAACGTCCAGAAATGATTGAAGCTACTGACTGAATGAAAGGAGCTGGCATCTCACTCTCTTTGAATCTTCTTTATCATGCTAAGAGGAGCAGGAAAAAGCAAAAAATTTCAGAATTGCACCTTGCAATGCGGAGAAATTACTGTTTGTGCTTTTACAATATTCATTGATTTTTGCCATTGAAACACATCATGTTATTCATATACCAGAAATGTTTGAAGCTACTGACTGAATGAAAGGAGCTGGCATCTCACTCTCTTTGAATCTTCTTTATCATGCTAAGAGGAGCAGGAAAAAGCAAAACATTTCAGAATTGCACCTTGCAATGCGGAGAAATTACTGTTTGTGCATTTACAATATTCATTGATTTTTGCCATTGAAAAATGTCCAGAAATGATTGAAGCTGCTGACTGAATGAAAGGAGCTGGCATCTCACTCTCTTTGAATCTTCTTTATCATGCTAAGAGGAGCAGGAAAAAGCAAAAAATTTCAGAATTGCACCTTGCAATGCGGAGAAATTACTGTTTGTGCATTTACAATATTCATTGATTTTTGCCATTGAAAAACATCATGTTATTCATATACCAGAAATGATTGAAGCTACTGACTGAATGAAAGGAGCTGGCATCTCACTCTCTTTGAATCTTCTTTATCATGCTAAGAGGAGCAGGAAAAAGCAAAAAATTTCAGAATTGCACCTTGCAATGCGGAGAAATTACTGTTTGTGCATTTACAATATTCATTGATTTTTGCCATTGAAAAACGTCCAGAAATGATTGAAGCTACTGACTGAATGAAAGGAGCTGGCATCTCACTCTCTTTGAATCTTCTTTATCATGCTAAGAGGAGCAGGAAAAAGCAAAAAATTTCAGAATTGCACCTTGCAATGCGGAGAAATTACTGTTTGTGCATTTACAATATTCATTGATTTTTGCCTTTGAAAAACGTCCAGAAATGATTGAAGCTACTGACTGAATGAAAGGAGCTGGCATCTCACTCTCTTTGAATCTTCTTTATCATGCTAAGAGGAGCAGGAAAAAGCAAAAAATTTCAGAATTGCACCTTGCAATGCGGAGAAATTACTGTTTGTGCATTTACAATATTCATTGATTTTTGCCATTGAAAAACATCATGTTATTCATATACCAGAAATGTTTGAAGCTACTGACTGAATGAAAGGAGCTGGCATCTCACTCTCTTTGAATCTTCTTTATCATGCTAAGAGGAGCAGGAAAAAGCAAAAAATTTCAGAATTGCACCTTGCAATGCGGAGAAATTACTGTTTGTGCATTTACAATATTCATTGATTTTTGCCATTGAAAAACGTCCAGAAATGATTGAAGCTACTGACTGAATGAAAGGAGCTGGCATCTCACTCTCTTTGAATCTTCTTTATCATGCTAAGAGGAGCAGGAAAAAGCAAAAAATTTCAGAATTGCACCTTGCAATGCGGAGAAATTACTGTTTGTGCATTTACAATATTCATTGATTTTTGCCACTGAAAAACATCATGTTATTCATATACCAGAAATGATTGAAGCTACTGACTGAATGAAAGGAGCTGGCATCTCGCTCTCTTTGAATCTTCTTTATCATGCTAAGAGGAGCAGGAAAAAGCAAAAAATTTCAGAATTGCACCTTGCAATGCGGAGAAATTACTGTTTGTGCATTTACAATATTCATTGATTTTTGCCATTGAAAAACGTCCAGAAGAGATTGAAGCTACTGACTGAATGAAAGGAGCTGGCATCTCACTCTCTTTGAATCTTCTTTATCATGCTAAGAGGAGCAGGAAAAAGCAAAAAATTTCAGAATTGCACCTTGCAATGTGGAGAAATTACTGTTTGTGCATTTACAATATTCATTGATTTTTGCCATTGAAAAACATCATGTTATTCATATACAAGAAATGATTGAAGCTACTGACTGAATGAAAGGAGCTGGCATCTCACTCTCTTTGAATCTTCTTTATCATGCTAAGAGGAGCAGGAAAAAGCAAAAAATTTCAGAATTGCACCTTGCAATGCGGAGAAATTACTGTTTGTGCATTTACAATATTCATTGATTTTTGCCATTGAAAAACGTCCAGAAATGATTGAAGCTACTGACTGAATGAAAGGAGCTGGCATCTCACTCTCTTTGAATCTTCTTTATCATGCTAAGAGGAGCAGGAAAAAGCAAAAAATTTCAGAATTGCACCTTGCAATGCGGAGAAATTACTGTTTGTGCTTTTACAATATTCATTGATTTTTGCCATTGAAAAACATCATGTTATTCATATACCAGAAATGTTTGAAGCTACTGACTGAATGAAAGGAGCTGGCATCTCACTCTCTTTGAATCTTCTTTATCATGCTAAGAGGAGCAGGAAAAAGCAAAAAATTTCAGAATTGCACCTTGCAATGCGGAGAAATTACTGTTTGTGCATTTACAATATTCATTGATTTTTGCCATTGAAAAACGTCCAGAAATGATTGAAGCTACTGACTGAATGAAAGGAGCTGGCATCTCACTCTCTTTGAATCTTCTTTATCATGCTAAGAGGAGCAGGAAAAAGCAAAAAATTTCAGAATTGCACCTTGCAATGCGGAGAAATTACTGTTTGTGCATTTACAATATTCATTGATTTTTGCCATTGAAAAACGTCCAGAAATGATTGAAGCTACTGACTGAATGAAAGGAGCTGGCATCTCACTCTCTTTGAATCTTCTTTATCATGCTAAGAGGAGCAGGAAAAAGCAAAAAATTTCAGAATTGCAACTTGCAATGCGGAGAAATTACTGTTTGTGCATTTACAATATTCATTGATTTTTGCCATTGAAAAACATCATGTTATTCATATACCAGAAATGATTGAAGCTACTGACTGAATGAAAGGAGCTGGCATCTCACTCTCTTTGAATCTTCTTTATCATGCTAAGAGGAGCAGGAAAAAGCAAAAAATTTCAGAATTGCACCTTGCAATGCGGAGAAATTACTGTTTGTGCATTTACAATATTCATTGATTTTTGCCATTGAAAAACGTCCAGAAATGATTGAAGCTACTGACTGAATGAAAGGAGCTGGCATCTCACTCTCTTTGAATCTTCTTTATCATGCTAAGAGGAGCAGGAAAAAGCAAAAAATTTCAGAATTGCACCTTGCAATGCGGAGAAATTACTGTTTGTGCATTTACAATATTCATTGATTTTTGCCATTGAAAAACGTCCAGAAATGATTGAAGCTACTGACTGAATGAAAGGAGCTGGCATCTCACTCTCTTTGAATCTTCTTTATCATGCTAAGAGGAGCAGGAAAAAGCAAAAAATTTCAGAATTGCACCTTGCAATGCGGAGAAATTACTGTTTGTGCATTTACAATATTCATTAATTTTTGCCATTGAAAAACATCATGTTATTCATATCCCAGAAATGTTTGAAGCTACTGACTGAATGAAAGAAGCTGGCATCTCACTCTCTTTGAATCTTCTTTATCATGCTAAGAGGAGCAGGAAAAAGCAAAAAATTTCAGAATTGCACCTTGCAATGCGGAGAAATTACTGTTTGTGCATTTACAATATTCATTGATTTTTGCCATTGAAAAACGTCCAGAAATGATTGAAGCTACTGACTGAATGAAAGGAGCTGGCATCTCACTCTCTTTGAATCTTCTTTATCATGCAAAGAGGAGCAGGAAAAAGCAAAAAATTTCAGAATTGCACCTTGCAATGCGGAGAAATTACTGTTTGTGCATTTACAATATTCATTGATTTTTGCCATTGAAAAACATCATGTTATTCATATACCAGAAATGTTTGAAGCTACTGACTGAATGAAAGGAGCTGGCATCTCACTCTCTTTGAATCTTCTTTATCATGCTAAGAGGAGCAGGAAAAAGCAAAAAATTTCAGAATTGCACCTTGCAATGCGGAGAAATTACTGTTTGTGCATTTACAATATTCATTGATTTTTGCCATTGAAAAACGTCCAGAAATGATTGAAGCTACTGACTGAATGAAAGGAGCTGGCATCTCACTCTCTTTGAATCTTCTTTATCATGCTAAGAGGAGCAGGAAAATGCAAGAAATTTCAGAATTGCACCTTGCAATGCGGAGAAATTACTGTTTGTGCATTTACAATATTCATTGATTTTTGCCATTGAAAAACATCCAGAAATGATTGAAGCTACTGACTGAATGAAAGGAGCTGGCATCTCACTCTCTTTGAATCTTCTTTATCATGCTAAGAGGAGCAGGAAAAAGCCAAAAATTTCAGAATTGCACCTTGCAATGCGGAGAAATTACTGTTTGTGCATTTACAATATTCATTGATTTTTGCCATTGAAAAACATCATGTTATTCATATACCAGAAATGATTGAAGCTACTGACTGAATGAAAGGAGCTGGCATCTCACTCTCTTTGAATCTTCTTTATCATGCAAAGAGGAGCAGGAAAAAGCAAAAAATTTCAGAATTGCACCTTGCAATGCGGAGAAATTACTGTTTGTGCATTTACAATATTCATTGATTTTTGCCATTGAAAAACGTCCAGAAATGATTGAAGCTACTGACTGAATGAAAGGAGCTGGCATCTCACTCTCTTTGAATCTTCTTTATCATGCTAAGAGGAGCAGGAAAAAGCAAAAAATTTCAGAATTGCACCTTGCAATGCGGAGAAATTACTGTTTGTGTATTTACAATATTCATTGATTTTTGCCATTGAAAAACGTCCAGAAATGATTGAAGCAACTGACTGAATGAAAGGAGCTGGCATCTCACTCTCTTTGAATCTTCTTTATCATGCTAAGAGGAGCAGGAAAAAGCAAAAAATTTCAGAATTGCACCTTGCAATGCGGAGAAATTACTGTTTGTGCATTTACAATATTCATTGATTTTTGCCATTGAAAAACGTCCAGAAATAATTGAAGCTACTGACTGAATGAAAGGAGCTGGCATCTCACTCTCTTTGAATCTTCTTTATCATGCTAAGAGGAGCAGGAAAAAGCAAAAAATTTCAGAATTGCAACTTGCAATGCGGAGAAATTACTGTTTGTGCATTTACAATATTCATTGATTTTTGCCATTGAAAAACATCATGTTATTCATATACCAGAAATGATTGAAGCTACTGACTGAATGAAAGGAGCTGGCATCTCACTCTCTTTGAATATTCTTTATCATGCTAAGAGGAGCAGGAAAAAGCAAAAAATTTCAGAATTGCACCTTGCAATGCGGAGAAATTACTGTTTGTGCATTTACAATATTCATTGATTTTTGCCATTGAAAAACGTCCAGAAATGATTGAAGCTACTGACTGAATGAAAGGAGCTGGCATCTCACTCTCTTTGAATCTTCTTTATCATGCTAAGAGGAGCAGGAAAAAGCAAAAAATTTCAGAATTGCACCTTGCAATGCGGAGAAATTACTGTTTGTGCTTTTACAATATTCATTGATTTTTGCCATTGAAAAACATCATGTTATTCATATACCAGAAATGTTTGAAGCTACTGACTGAATGAAATGAGCTGGCATCTCACTCTCTTTGAATCTTCTTTATCATGCTAAGAGGAGCAGGAAAAAGCAAAAAATTTCAGAATTGCACCTTGCAATGCGGAGAAATTACTGTTTGTGCATTTACAATATTCATTGATTTTTGCCATTGAAAAATGTCCAGAAATGATTGAAGCTGCTGACTGAATGAAAGGAGCTGGCATCTCACTCTCTTTGAATCTTCTTTATCATGCTAAGAGGAGCAGGAAAAAGCAAAAAATTTCAGAATTGCACCTTGCAATGCGGAGAAATTACTGTTTGTGCATTTACAATATTCATTGATTTTTGCCATTGAAAAACATCATGTTATTCATATACCAGAAATGATTGAAGCTACTGACTGAATGAAAGGAGCTGGCATCTCACTCTCTTTGAATCTTCTTTATCATGCTAAGAGGAGCAGGAAAAAGCAAAAAATTTCAGAATTGCACCTTGCAATGCGGAGAAATTACTGTTTGTGCATTTACAATATTCATTGATTTTTGCCATTGAAAAACATCCAGAAATGATTGAAGCTACTGACTGAATGAAAGGAGCTGGCATCTCACTCTCTTTGAATCTTCTTTATCATGCTAAGAGGAGCAGGAAAAAGCAAAAAATTTCAGAATTGCACCTTGCAATGCGGAGAAATTACTGTTTGTGCATTTACAATATTCATTGATTTTTGCCATTGAAAAACGTCCAGAAATGATTGAAGCTACTGACTGAATGAAAGGAGCTGGCATCTCACTCTCTTTGAATCTTCTTTATCATGCTAAGAGGAGCAGGAAAAAGCAAAAAATTTCAGAATTGCACCTTGCAATGCGGAGAAATTACTGTTTGTGCATTTACAATATTCATTGATTTTTGCCATTGAAAAACATCATGTTATTCATATACCAGAAATGTTTGAAGCTACTGACTGAATGAAAGGAGCTGGCATCTCACTCTCTTTGAATCTTCTTTATCATGCTAAGAGGAGCAGGAAAAAGCAAAAAATTTCAGAATTGCACCTTGCAATGCGGAGAAATTACTGTTTGTGCATTTACAATATTCATTGATTTTTGCCATTGAAAAACGTCCAGAAATGATTGAAGCTACTGACTGAATGAAAGGAGCTGGCATCTCACTCTCTTTGAATCTTCTTTATCATGCTAAGAGGAGCAGGAAAAAGCAAAAAATTTCAGAATTGCACCTTGCAATGCGGAGAAATTACTGTTTGTGCATTTACAATATTCATTGATTTTTGCCATTGAAAAACATCATGTTATTCATATACCAGAAATGATTGAAGCTACTGACTGAATGAAAGGAGCTGGCATCTCGCTCTCTTTGAATCTTCTTTATCATGCTAAGAGGAGCAGGAAAAAGCAAAAAATTTCAGAATTGCACCTTGCAATGCGGAGAAATTACTGTTTGTGCATTTACAATATTCATTGATTTTTGCCATTGAAAAACGTCCAGAAATGATTGAAGCTACTGACTGAATGAAAGGAGCTGGCATCTCACTCTCTTTGAATCTTCTTTATCATGCTAAGAGGAGCAGGAAAAAGCAAAAAATTTCAGAATTGCACCTTGCAATGTGGAGAAATTACTGTTTGTGCATTTACAATATTCATTGATTTTTGCCATTGAAAAACATCATGTTATTCATATACCAGAAATGATTGAAGCTACTGACTGAATGAAAGGAGCTGGCATCTCACTCTCTTTGAATCTTCTTTATCATGCTAAGAGGAGCAGGAAAAAGCAAAAAATTTCAGAATTGCACCTTGCAATGCGGAGAAATTCTGTTTGTGCATTTACAATATTCATTGATTTTTGCCATTGAAAAACGTCCAGAAATGATTGAAGCTACTGACTGAATGAAAGGAGCTGGCATCTCACTCTCTTTGAATCTTCTTTATCATGCTAAGAGGAGCAGGAAAAAGCAAAAAATTTCAGAATTGCACCTTGCAATGCGGAGAAATTACTGTTTGTGCTTTTACAATATTCATTGATTTTTGCCATTGAAAAACATCATGTTATTCATATACCAGAAATGTTTGAAGCTACTGACTGAATGAAAGGAGCTGGCATCTCACTCTCTTTGAATCTTCTTTATCATGCTAAGAGGAGCAGGAAAAAGCAAAAAATTTCAGAATTGCACCTTGCAATGCGGAGAAATTACTGTTTGTGCATTTACAATATTCATTGATTTTTGCCAATGAAAAACGTCCAGAAATGATTGAAGCTACTGACTGAATGAAAGGAGCTGGCATCTCACTCTCTTTGAATCTTCTTTATCATGCTAAGAGGAGCAGGAAAAAGCAAAAAATTTCAGAATTGCACCTTGCAATGCGGAGAAATTACTGTTTGTGCATTTACAATATTCATTGATTTTTGCCATTGAAAAACGTCCAGAAATGATTGAAGCTACTGACTGAATGAAAGGAGCTGGCATCTCACTCTCTTTGAATCTTCTTTATCATGCTAAGAGGAGCAGGAAAAAGCAAAAAATTTCAGAATTGCAACTTGCAATGCGGAGAAATTACTGGTTGTGCATTTACAATATTCATTGATTTTTGCCATTGAAAAACATCATGTTATTCATATACCAGAAATGATTGAAGCTACTGACTGAATGAAAGGAGCTGGCATCTCACTCTCTTTGAATCTTCTTTATCATGCTAAGAGGAGCAGGAAAAAGCAAAAAATTTCAGAATTGCACCTTGCAATGCGGAGAAATTACTGTTTGTGCATTTACAATATTCATTGATTTTTGCCATTGAAAAACGTCCAGAAATGATTGAAGCTACTGATTGAATGAAAGGAGCTGGCATCTCACTCTCTTTGAATCTTCTTTATCATGCTAAGAGGAGCAGGAAAAAGCAAAAAATTTCAGAATTGCACCTTGCAATGCGGAGAAATTACTGTTTGTGCATTTACAATATTCATTGATTTTTGCCATTGAAAAACGTCCAGAAATGATTGAAGCTACTGACTGAATGAAAGGAGCTGGCATCTCACTCTCTTTGAATCTTCTTTATCATGCTAAGAGGAGCAGGAAAAAGCAAAAAATTTCAGAATTGCACCTTGCAATGCGGAGAAATTACTGTTTGTGCATTTACAATATTCATTGATTTTTGCCATTGAAAAACATCATGTTATTCATATACCAGAAATGTTTGAAGCTACTGACTGAATGAAAGGAGCTGGCATCTCACTCTCTTTGAATCTTCTTTATCATGCTAAGAGGAGCAGGAAAAAGCAAAAAATTTCAGAATTGCACCTTGCAATGCGGAGAAATTACTGTTTGTGCATTTACAATATTCATTGATTTTTGCCATTGAAAAACGTCCAGAAATGATTGAAGCTACTGACTGAATGAAAGGAGCTGGCATCTCACTCTCTTTGAATCTTCTTTATCATGCTAAGAGGAGCAGGAAAAAGCAAAAAATTTCAGAATTGCACCTTGCAATGCGGGGAAATTACTGTTTGTGCATTTACAATATTCATTGATTTTTGCAATTGAAAAACATCATGTTATTCATATACCAGAAATGATTGAAGCTACTGACTGAATGAAAGGAGCTGGCATCTCGCTCTCTTTGAATCTTCTTTATCATGCTAAGAGGAGCAAGAAAAAGCAAAAAATTTCAGAATTGCACCTTGCAATGCGGAGAAATTACTGTTTGTGCATTTACAATATTCATTGATTTTTGCCATTGAAAAACGTCCAGAAGAGATTGAAGCTACTGACTGAATGAAAGGAGCTGGCATCTCACTCTCCTTGAATCTTCTTTATCATGCTAAGAGGAGCAGGAAAAAGCAAAAAATTTCAGAATTGCACCTTGCAATGTGGAGAAATTACTGTTTGTGCATTTACAATATTCATTGATTTTTGCCATTGAAAAACATCATGTTATTCATATACCAGAAATGATTGAAGCTACTGACTGAATGAAAGGAGCTGGCATCTCACTCTCTTTGAATCTTCTTTATCATGCTAAGAGGAGCAGGAAAAAGCAAAAAATTTCAGAATTGCACCTTGCAATGCGGAGAAATTACTGTTTGTGCATTTACAATATTCATTGATTTTTGCCATTGAAAAACGTCCAGAAATGATTGAAGCTACTGACTGAATGAAAGGAGCTGGCATCTCACTCTCTTTGAATCTTCTTTATCATGCTAAGAGGAGCAGGAAAAAGCAAAAAATTTCAGAATTGCACCTTGCAATGCGGAGAAATTACTGTTTGTGCTTTTACAATATTCATTGATTTTTGCCATTGAAAAACATCATGTTATTCATATACCTGAAATGTTTGAAGCTACTGACTGAATGAAAGGAGCTGGCATCTCACTCTCTTTGAATCTTCTTTATCATGCTAAGAGGAGCAGGAAAAAGCAAAAAATTTCAGAATTGCACCTTGCAATGCGGAGAAATTACTGTTTGTGCATTTACAATATTCATTGATTTTTGCCATTGAAAAACGTCCAGAAATGATTGAAGCTACTGACTGAATGAAAGGAGCTGGCATCTCACTCTCTTTGAATCTTCTTTATCATGCTAAGAGGAGCAGGAAAAAGCAAAAAATTTCAGAATTGCACCTTGCAATGCGGAGAAATTACTGTTTGTGCATTTACAATATTCATTGATTTTTGCCATTGAAAAACGTCCAGAAATGATTGAAGCTACTGACTGAATGAAAGGAGCTGGCATCTCACTCTCTTTGAATCTTCTTTATCATGCTAAGAGGAGCAGGAAAAAGCAAAAAATTTCAGAATTGCAACTTGCAATGCGGAGAAATTACTGTTTGTGCATTTACAATATTCATTGATTTTTGCCATTGAAAAACATCATGTTATTCATATACCAGAAATGATTGAAGCTACTGACTGAATGAAAGGAGCTGGCATCTCACTCTCTTTGAATCTTCTTTATCATGCTAAGAGGAGCAGGAAAAAGCAAAAAATTTCAGAATTGCACCTTGCAATGCGGAGAAATTACTGTTTGTGCATTTACAATATTCATTGATTTTTGCCATTGAAAAACGTCCAGAAATGATTGAAGCTACTGACTGAATGAAAGGAGCTGGCATCTCACTCTCTTTGAATCTTCTTTATCATGCTAAGAGGAGCAGGAAAAAGCAAAAAATTTCAGAATTGCACCTTGCAATGCGGAGAAATTACTGTTTGTGCATTTACAATATTCATTGATTTTTGCCATTGAAAAACGTCCAGAAATGATTGAAGCTACTGACTGAATGAAAGGAGCTGGCATCTCACTCTCTTTGAATCTTCTTTATCATGCTAAGAGGAGCAGGAAAAAGCAAAAAATTTCAGAATTGCACCTTGCAATGCGGAGAAATTACTGTTTGTGCATTTACAATATTCATTGATTTTTGCCATTGAAAAACGTCCAGAAATAATTGAAGCTACTGACTGAATGAAAGGAGCTGGCATCTCACTCTCTTTGAATCTTCTTTATCATGCTAAGAGGAGCAGGAAAAAGCAAAAAATTTCAGAATTGCAACTTGCAATGCGGAGAAATTACTGTTTGTGCATTTACAATATTCATTGATTTTTGCCATTGAAAAACATCATGTTATTCATATACCAGAAATGATTGAAGCTACTGACTGAATGAAAGGAGCTGGCATCTCACTCTCTTTGAATCTTCTTTATCATGCTAAGAGGAGCAGGAAAAAGCAAAAAATTTCAGAATTGCACCTTGCAATGCGGAGAAATTACTGTTTGTGCATTTACAATATTCATTGATTTTTGCCATTGAAAAACGTCCAGAAATGATTGAAGCTACTGACTGAATGAATGGAGTTGGCATCTCACTCTCTTTGAATCTTCTTTATCATGCTAAGAGGAGCAGGAAAAAGCAAAAAATTTCAGAATTGCACCTTGCAATGCGGAGAAATTACTGTTTGTGCTTTTACAATATTCATTGATTTTTGCCATTGAAAAACATCATGTTATTCATATACCAGAAATGTTTGAAGCTACTGACTGAATGAAAGGAGCTGGCATCTCACTCTCTTTGAATCTTCTTTATCATGCTAAGAGGAGCAGGAAAAAGCAAAAAATTTCAGAATTGCACCTTGCAATGCGGATAAATTACTGTTTGTGCATTTACAATATTCATTGATTTTTGCCATTGAAAAATGTCCAGAAATGATTGAAGCTGCTGACTGAATGAAAGGAGCTGGCATCTCACTCTCTTTGAATCTTCTTTATCATGCTAAGAGGAGCAGGAAAAAGCAAAAAATTTCAGAATTGCACCTTGCAATGCGGAGAAATTACTGTTTGTGCATTTACAATATTCATTGATTTTTGCCATTGAAAAACATCATGTTATTCATATACCAGAAATGATTGAAGCTACTGACTGAATGAAAGGAGCTGGCATCTCACTCTCTTTGAATCTTCTTTATCATGCTAAGAGGAGCAGGAAAAAGCAAAAAATTTCAGAATTGCACCTTGCAATGCGGAGAAATTACTGTTTGTGCATTTACAATATTCATTGATTTTTGCCATTGAAAAACGTCCAGAAATGATTGAAGCTACTGACTGAATGAAAGGAGCTGGCATCTCACTCTCTTTGAATCTTCTTTATCATGCTAAGAGGAGCAGGAAAAAGCAAAAAATTTCAGAATTGCACCTTGCAATGCGGAGAAATTACTGTTTGTGCATTTACAATATTCATTGATTTTTGCCATTGAAAAACGTCCAGAAATGATTGAAGCTACTGACTGAATGAAAGGAGCTGGCATCTCACTCTCTTTGAATCTTCTTTATCATGCTAAGAGGAGCAGGAAAAAGCAAAAAATTTCAGAATTGCACCTTGCAATGCGGAGAAATTACTGTTTGTGCATTTACAATATTCATTGATTTTTGCCATTGAAAAACATCATGTTATTCATATACCAGAAATGTTTGAAGCTACTGACTGAATGAAAGGAGCTGGCATCTCACTCTCTTTGAATCTTCTTTATCATGCTAAGAGGAGCAGGAAAAAGCAAAAAATTTCAGAATTGCACCTTGCAATGCGGAGAAATTACTGTTTGTGCATTTACAATATTCATTGATTTTTGCCATTGAAAAACATCATGTTATTCATATACCAGAAATGTTTGAAGCTACTGACTGAATGAAAGGAGCTGGCATCTCACTCTCTTTGAATCTTCTTTATCATGCTAAGAGGAGCAGGAAAAAGCAAAAAATTTCAGAATTGCACCTTGCAATGCGGAGAAATTACTGTTTGTGCATTTACAATATTCATTGATTTTTGCCATTGAAAAACGTCCAGAAATGATTGAAGCTACTGACTGAATGAAAGGAGCTGGCATCTCACTCTCTTTGAATCTTCTTTATCATGCTAAGAGGAGCAGGAAAATGCAAGAAATTTCAGAATTGCACCTTGCAATGCGGAGAAATTACTGTTTGTGCATTTACAATATTCATTGATTTTTGCCATTGAAAAACATCCAGAAATGATTGAAGCTACTGACTGAATGAAAGGAGCTGGCATCTCACTCTCTTTGAATCTTCTTTATCATGCTAAGAGGAGCAGGAAAAAGCCAAAAATTTCAGAATTGCACCTTGCAATGCGGAGAAATTACTGTTTGTGCATTTACAATATTCATTGATTTTTGCCATTGAAAAACATCATGTTATTCATATACCAGAAATGATTGAAGCTACTGACTGAATGAAAGGAGCTGGCATCTCACTCTCTTTGAATCTTCTTTATCATGCAAAGAGGAGCAGGAAAAAGCAAAAAATTTCAGAATTGCACCTTGCAATGCGGAGAAATTACTGTTTGTGCATTTACAATATTCATTGATTTTTGCCATTGAAAAACGTCCAGAAATGATTGAAGCTACTGACTGAATGAAAGGAGCTGGCATCTCACTCTCTTTGAATCTTCTTTATCATGCTAAGAGGAGCAGGAAAAAGCAAAAAATTTCAGAATTGCACCTTGCAATGCGGAGAAATTACTGTTTGTGCATTTACAATATTCATTGATTTTTGCCATTGAAAAACGTCCAGAAATGATTGAAGCAACTGACTGAATGAAAGGAGCTGGCATCTCACTCTCTTTGAATCTTCTTTATCATGCTAAGAGGAGCAGGAAAAAGCAAAAAATTTCAGAATTGCACCTTGCAATGCGGAGAAATTACTGTTTGTGCATTTACAATATTCATTGATTTTTGCCATTGAAAAACGTCCAGAAATAATTGAAGCTACTGACTGAATGAAAGGAGCTGGCATCTCACTCTCTTTGAATCTTCTTTATCATGCTAAGAGGAGCAGGAAAAAGCAAAAAATTTCAGAATTGCAACTTGCAATGCGGAGAAATTACTGTTTGTGCATTTACAATATTCATTGATTTTTGCCATTGAAAAACATCATGTTATTCATATACCAGAAATGATTGAAGCTACTGACTGAATGAAAGGAGCTGGCATCTCACTCTCTTTGAATCTTCTTTATCATGCTAAGAGGAGCAGGAAAAAGCAAAAAATTTCAGAATTGCACCTTGCAATGCGGAGAAATTACTGTTTGTGCATTTACAATATTCATTGATTTTTGCCATTGAAAAACGTCCAGAAATGATTGAAGCTACTGACTGAATGAAAGGAGTTGGCATCTCACTCTCTTTGAATCTTCTTTATCATGCTAAGAGGAGCAATAAAAAGCAAAAAATTTCAGAATTGCACCTTGCAATGCGGAGAAATTACTGTTTGTGCTTTTACAATATTCATTGATTTTTGCCATTGAAAAACATCATGTTATTCATATACCAGAAATGTTTGAAGCTACTGACTGAATGAAAGGAGCTGGCATCTCACTCTCTTTGAATCTTCTTTATCATGCTAAGAGGAGCAGGAAAAAGCAAAAAATTTCAGAATTGCACCTTGCAATGCGGATAAATTACTGTTTGTGCATTTACAATATTCATTGATTTTTGCCATTGAAAAATGTCCAGAAATGATTGAAGCTGCTGACTGAATGAAAGGAGCTGGCATCTCACTCTCTTTGAATCTTCTTTATCATGCTAAGAGGAGCAGGAAAAAGCAAAAAATTTCAGAATTGCACCTTGCAATGCGGAGAAATTACTGTTTGTGCATTTACAATATTCATTGATTTTTGCCATTGAAAAACATCATGTTATTCATATACCAGAAATGATTGAAGCTACTGACTGAATGAAAGGAGCTGGCATCTCACTCTCTTTGAATCTTCTTTATCATGCTAAGAGGAGCAGGAAAAAGCAAAAAATTTCAGAATTGCACCTTGCAATGCGGAGAAATTACTGTTTGTGCATTTACAATATTCATTGATTTTTGCCATTGAAAAACGTCCAGAAATGATTGAAGCTACTGACTGAATGAAAGGAGCTGGCATCTCACTCTCTTTGAATCTTCTTTATCATGCTAAGAGGAGCAGGAAAAAGCAAAAAATTTCAGAATTGCACCTTGCAATGCGGAGAAATTACTGTTTGTGCATTTACAATATTCATTGATTTTTGCCATTGAAAAACGTCCAGAAATGATTGAAGCTACTGACTGAATGAAAGGAGCTGGCATCTCACTCTCTTTGAATCTTCTTTATCATGCTAAGAGGAGCAGGAAAAAGCAAAAAATTTCAGAATTGCACCTTGCAATGCGGAGAAATTACTGTTTGTGCATTTACAATATTCATTGATTTTTGCCATTGAAAAACATCATGTTATTCATATACCAGAAATGTTTGAAGCTACTGACTGAATGAAAGGAGCTGGCATCTCACTCTCTTTGAATCTTCTTTATCATGCTAAGAGGAGCAGGAAAAAGCAAAAAATTTCAGAATTGCACCTTGCAATGCGGAGAAATTACTGTTTGTGCATTTACAATATTCATTGATTTTTGCCATTGAAAAACGTCCAGAAATGATTGAAGCTACTGACTGAATGAAAGGAGCTGGCATCTCACTCTCTTTGAATCTTCTTTATCATGCTAAGAGGAGCAGGAAAAAGCAAAAAATTTCAGAATTGCACCTTGCAATGCGGAGAAATTACTGTTTGTGCATTTACAATATTCATTGATTTTTGCCATTGAAAAACGTCCAGAAATGATTGAAGCTACTGACTGAATGAAAGGAGCTGGCATCTCACTCTCTTTGAATCTTCTTTATCATGCTAAGAGGAGCAGGAAAAAGCAAAAAATTTCAGAATTGCACCTTGCAATGCGGGGAAATTACTGTTTGTGCATTTACAATATTCATTGATTTTTGCAATTGAAAAACATCATGTTATTCATATACCAGAAATGATTGAAGCTACTGACTGAATGAAAGGAGCTGGCATCTCGCTCTCTTTGAATCTTCTTTATCATGCTAAGAGGAGCAAGAAAAAGCAAAAAATTTCAGAATTGCACCTTGCAATGCGGAGAAATTACTGTTTGTGCATTTACAATATTCATTGATTTTTGCCATTGAAAAACGTCCAGAAGAGATTGAAGCTACTGACTGAATGAAAGGAGCTGGCATCTCACTCTCCTTGAATCTTCTTTATCATGCTAAGAGGAGCAGGAAAAAGCAAAAAATTTCAGAATTGCACCTTGCAATGTGGAGAAATTACTGTTTGTGCATTTACAATATTCATTGATTTTTGCCATTGAAAAACATCATGTTATTCATATACCAGAAATGATTGAAGCTACTGACTGAATGAAAGGAGCTGGCATCTCACTCTCTTTGAATCTTCTTTATCATGCTAAGAGGAGCAGGAAAAAGCAAAAAATTTCAGAATTGCACCTTGCAATGCGGAGAAATTACTGTTTGTGCATTTACAATATTCATTGATTTTTGCCATTGAAAAACGTCCAGAAATGATTGAAGCTACTGACTGAATGAAAGGAGCTGGCATCTCACTCTCTTTGAATCTTCTTTATCATGCTAAGAGGAGCAGGAAAAAGCAAAAAATTTCAGAATTGCACCTTGCAATGCGGAGAAATTACTGTTTGTGCTTTTACAATATTCATTGATTTTTGCCATTGAAAAACATCATGTTATTCATATACCTGAAATGTTTGAAGCTACTGACTGAATGAAAGGAGCTGGCATCTCACTCTCTTTGAATCTTCTTTATCATGCCAAGAGGAGCAGGAAAAAGCAAAAAATTTCAGAATTGCACCTTGCAATGCGGAGAAATTACTGTTTGTGCATTTACAATATTCATTGATTTTTGCCATTGAAAAACGTCCAGAAATGATTGAAGCTACTGACTGAATGAAAGGAGCTGGCATCTCACTCTCTTTGAATCTTCTTTATCATGCTAAGAGGAGCAGGAAAAAGCAAAAAATTTCAGAATTGCACCTTGCAATGCGGAGAAATTACTGTTTGTGCATTTACAATATTCATTGATTTTTGCCATTGAAAAACGTCCAGAAATGATTGAAGCTACTGACTGAATGAAAGGAGCTGGCATCTCACTCTCTTTGAATCTTCTTTATCATGCTAAGAGGAGCAGGAAAAAGCAAAAAATTTCAGAATTGCAACTTGCAATGCGGAGAAATTACTGTTTGTGCATTTACAATATTCATTGATTTTTGCCATTGAAAAACATCATGTTATTCATATACCAGAAATGATTGAAGCTACTGACTGAATGAAAGGAGCTGGCATCTCACTCTCTTTGAATCTTCTTTATCATGCTAAGAGGAGCAGGAAAAAGCAAAAAATTTCAGAATTGCACCTTGCAATGCGGAGAAATTACTGTTTGTGCATTTACAATATTCATTGATTTTTGCCATTGAAAAACGTCCAGAAATGATTGAAGCTACTGACTGAATGAAAGGAGCTGGCATCTCACTCTCTTTGAATCTTCTTTATCATGCTAAGAGGAGCAGGAAAAAGCAAAAAATTTCAGAATTGCACCTTGCAATGCGGAGAAATTACTGTTTGTGCATTTACAATATTCATTGATTTTTGCCATTGAAAAACGTCCAGAAATGATTGAAGCTACTGACTGAATGAAAGGAGCTGGCATCTCACTCTCTTTGAATCTTCTTTATCATGCTAAGAGGAGCAGGAAAAAGCAAAAAATTTCAGAATTGCACCTTGCAATGCGGAGAAATTACTGTTTGTGCATTTACAATATTCATTAATTTTTGCCATTGAAAAACATCATGTTATTCATATCCCAGAAATGTTTGAAGCTACTGACTGAATGAAAGAAGCTGGCATCTCACTCTCTTTGAATCTTCTTTATCATGCTAAGAGGAGCAGGAAAAAGCAAAAAATTTCAGAATTGCACCTTGCAATGCGGAGAAATTACTGTTTGTGCATTTACAATATTCATTGATTTTTGCCATTGAAAAACGTCCAGAAATGATTGAAGCTACTGACTGAATGAAAGGAGCTGGCATCTCACTCTCTTTGAATCTTCTTTATCATGCTAAGAGGAGCAGGAAAAAGCAAAAAATTTCAGAATTGCACCTTGCAATGCGGAGAAATTACTGTTTGTGCATTTACAATATTCATTGATTTTTGCCATTGAAAAACATCATGTTATTCATATACCAGAAATGTTTGAAGCTACTGACTGAATGAAAGGAGCTGGCATCTCACTCTCTTTGAATCTTCTTTATCATGCTAAGAGGAGCAGGAAAAAGCAAAAAATTTCAGAATTGCACCTTGCAATGCGGAGAAATTACTGTTTGTGCATTTACAATATTCATTGATTTTTGCCATTGAAAAACGTCCAGAAATGATTGAAGCTACTGACTGAATGAAAGGAGCTGGCATCTCACTCTCTTTGAATCTTCTTTATCATGCTAAGAGGAGCAGGAAAATGCAAGAAATTTCAGAATTGCACCTTGCAATGCGGAGAAATTACTGTTTGTGCATTTACAATATTCATTGATTTTTGCCATTGAAAAACATCCAGAAATGATTGAAGCTACTGACTGAATGAAAGGAGCTGGCATCTCACTCTCTTTGAATCTTCTTTATCATGCTAAGAGGAGCAGGAAAAAGCCAAAAATTTCAGAATTGCACCTTGCAATGCGGAGAAATTACTGTTTGTGCATTTACAATATTCATTGATTTTTGCCATTGAAAAACATCATGTTATTCATATATGAGAAATGATTGAAGCTACTGACTGAATGAAAGGAGCTGGCATCTCACTCTCTTTGAATCTTCTTTATCATGCAAAGAGGAGCAGGAAAAAGCAAAAAATTTCAGAATTGCACCTTGCAATGCGGAGAAATTACTGTTTGTGCATTTACAATATTCATTGATTTTTGCCATTGAAAAACGTCCAGAAATGATTGAAGCTACTGACTGAATGAAAGGAGCTGGCATCTCACTCTCTTTGAATCTTCTTTATCATGCTAAGAGGAGCAGGAAAAAGCAAAAAATTTCAGAATTGCACCTTGCAATGCGGAGAAATTACTGTTTGTGCATTTACAATATTCATTGATTTTTGCCATTGAAAAACGTCCAGAAATGATTGAAGCAACTGACTGAATGAAAGGAGCTGGCATCTCACTCTCTTTGAATCTTCTTTATCATGCTAAGAGGAGCAGGAAAAAGCAAAAAATTTCAGAATTGCACCTTGCAATGCGGAGAAATTACTGTTTGTGCATTTACAATATTCATTGATTTTTGCCATTGAAAAACGTCCAGAAATAATTGAAGCTACTGACTGAATGAAAGGAGCTGGCATCTCACTCTCTTTGAATCTTCTTTATCATGCTAAGAGGAGCAGGAAAAAGCAAAAAATTTCAGAATTGCAACTTGCAATGCGGAGAAATTACTGTTTGTGCATTTACAATATTCATTGATTTTTGCCATTGAAAAACATCATGTTATTCATATACCAGAAATGATTGAAGCTACTGACTGAATGAAAGGAGCTGGCATCTCACTCTCTTTGAATCTTCTTTATCATGCTAAGAGGAGCAGGAAAAAGCAAAAAATTTCAGAATTGCACCTTGCAATGCGGAGAAATTACTGTTTGTGCATTTACAATATTCATTGATTTTTGCCATTGAAAAACGTCCAGAAATGATTGAAGCTACTGACTGAATGAAAGGAGTTGGCATCTCACTCTCTTTGAATCTTCTTTATCATGCTAAGAGGAGCAGGAAAAAGCAAAAAATTTCAGAATTGCACCTTGCAATGCGGAGAAATTACTGTTTGTGCTTTTACAATATTCATTGATTTTTGCCATTGAAAAACATCATGTTATTCATATACCAGAAATGTTTGAAGCTACTGACTGAATGAAAGGAGCTGGCATCTCACTCTCTTTGAATCTTCTTTATCATGCTAAGAGGAGCAGGAAAAAGCAAAAAATTTCAGAATTGCACCTTGCAATGCGGATAAATTACTGTTTGTGCATTTACAATATTCATTGATTTTTGCCATTGAAAAATGTCCAGAAATGATTGAAGCTGCTGACTGAATGAAAGGAGCTGGCATCTCACTCTCTTTGAATCTTCTTTATCATGCTAAGAGGAGCAGGAAAAAGCAAAAAATTTCAGAATTGCACCTTGCAATGCGGAGAAATTACTGTTTGTGCATTTACAATATTCATTGATTTTTGCCATTGAAAAACATCATGTTATTCATATACCAGAAATGATTGAAGCTACTGACTGAATGAAAGGAGCTGGCATCTCACTCTCTTTGAATCTTCTTTATCATGCTAAGAGGAGCAGGAAAAAGCAAAAAATTTCAGAATTGCACCTTGCAATGCGGAGAAATTACTGTTTGTGCATTTACAATATTCATTGATTTTTGCCATTGAAAAACGTCCAGAAATGATTGAAGCTACTGACTGAATGAAAGGAGCTGGCATCTCACTCTCTTTGAATCTTCTTTATCATGCTAAGAGGAGCAGGAAAAAGCAAAAAATTTCAGAATTGCACCTTGCAATGCGGAGAAATTACTGTTTGTGCATTTACAATATTCATTGATTTTTGCCATTGAAAAACGTCCAGAAATGATTGAAGCTACTGACTGAATGAAAGGAGCTGGCATCTCACTCTCTTTGAATCTTCTTTATCATGCTAAGAGGAGCAGGAAAAAGCAAAAAATTTCAGAATTGCACCTTGCAATGCGGAGAAATTACTGTTTGTGCATTTACAATATTCATTGATTTTTGCCATTGAAAAACATCATGTTATTCATATACCAGAAATGTTTGAAGCTACTGACTGAATGAAAGGAGCTGGCATCTCACTCTCTTTGAATCTTCTTTATCATGCTAAGAGGAGCAGGAAAAAGCAAAAAATTTCAGAATTGCACCTTGCAATGCGGAGAAATTACTGTTTGTGCATTTACAATATTCATTGATTTTTGCCATTGAAAACCATCATGTTATTCATATACCAGAAATGTTTGAAGCTACTGACTGAATGAAAGGAGCTGGCATCTCACTCTCTTTGAATCTTCTTTATCATGCTAAGAGGAGCAGGAAAAAGCAAAAAATTTCAGAATTGCACCTTGCAATGCGGAGAAATTACTGTTTGTGCATTTACAATATTCATTGATTTTTGCCATTGAAAAACGTCCAGAAATGATTGAAGCTACTGACTGAATGAAAGGAGCTGGCATCTCACTCTCTTTGAATCTTCTTTATCATGCTAAGAGGAGCAGGAAAATGCAAGAAATTTCAGAATTGCACCTTGCAATGCGGAGAAATTACTGTTTGTGCATTTACAATATTCATTGATTTTTGCCATTGAAAAACATCCAGAAATGATTGAAGCTACTGACTGAATGAAAGGAGCTGGCATCTCACTCTCTTTGAATCTTCTTTATCATGCTAAGAGGAGCAGGAAAAAGCCAAAAATTTCAGAATTGCACCTTGCAATGCGGAGAAATTACTGTTTGTGCATTTACAATATTCATTGATTTTTGCCATTGAAAAACATCATGTTATTCATATACCAGAAATGATTGAAGCTACTGACTGAATGAAAGGAGCTGGCATCTCACTCTCTTTGAATCTTCTTTATCATGCAAAGAGGAGCAGGAAAAAGCAAAAAATTTCAGAATTGCACCTTGCAATGCGGAGAAATTACTGTTTGTGCATTTACAATATTCATTGATTTTTGCCATTGAAAAACGTCCAGAAATGATTGAAGCTACTGACTGAATGAAAGGAGCTGGCATCTCACTCTCTTTGAATCTTCTTTATCATGCTAAGAGGAGCAGGAAAAAGCAAAAAATTTCAGAATTGCACCTTGCAATGCGGAGAAATTACTGTTTGTGCATTTACAATATTCATTGATTTTTGCCATTGAAAAACGTCCAGAAATGATTGAAGCAACTGACTGAATGAAAGGAGCTGGCATCTCACTCTCTTTGAATCTTCTTTATCATGCTAAGAGGAGCAGGAAAAAGCAAAAAATTTCAGAATTGCACCTTGCAATGCGGAGAAATTACTGTTTGTGCATTTACAATATTCATTGATTTTTGCCATTGAAAAACGTCCAGAAATAATTGAAGCTACTGACTGAATGAAAGGAGCTGGCATCTCACTCTCTTTGAATCTTCTTTATCATGCTAAGAGGAGCAGGAAAAAGCAAAAAATTTCAGAATTGCAACTTGCAATGCGGAGAAATTACTGTTTGTGCATTTACAATATTCATTGATTTTTGCCATTGAAAAACATCATGTTATTCATATACCAGAAATGATTGAAGCTACTGACTGAATGAAAGGAGCTGGCATCTCACTCTCTTTGAATCTTCTTTATCATGCTAAGAGGAGCAGGAAAAAGCAAAAAATTTCAGAATTGCACCTTGCAATGCGGAGAAATTACTGTTTGTGCATTTACAATATTCATTGATTTTTGCCATTGAAAAACGTCCAGAAATGATTGAAGCTACTGACTGAATGAAAGGAGTTGGCATCTCACTCTCTTTGAATCTTCTTTATCATGCTAAGAGGAGCAATAAAAAGCAAAAAATTTCAGAATTGCACCTTGCAATGCGGAGAAATTACTGTTTGTGCTTTTACAATATTCATTGATTTTTGCCATTGAAAAACATCATGTTATTCATATACCAGAAATGTTTGAAGCTACTGACTGAATGAAAGGAGCTGGCATCTCACTCTCTTTAAATCTTCTTTATCATGCTAAGAGGAGCAGGAAAAAGCAAAAAATTTCAGAATTGCACCTTGCAATGCGGATAAATTACTGTTTGTGCATTTACAATATTCATTGATTTTTGCCATTGAAAAATGTCCAGAAATGATTGAAGCTGCTGACTGAATGAAAGGAGCTGGCATCTCACTCTCTTTGAATCTTCTTTATCATGCTAAGAGGAGCAGGAAAAAGCAAAAAATTTCAGAATTGCACCTTGCAATGCGGAGAAATTACTGTTTGTGCATTTACAATATTCATTGATTTTTGCCATTGAAAAACATCATGTTATTCATATACCAGAAATGATTGAAGCTACTGACTGAATGAAAGGAGCTGGCATCTCACTCTCTTTGAATCTTCTTTATCATGCTAAGAGGAGCAGGAAAAAGCAAAAAATTTCAGAATTGCACCTTGCAATGCGGAGAAATTACTGTTTGTGCATTTACAATATTCATTGATTTTTGCCATTGAAAAACGTCCAGAAATGATTGAAGCTACTGACTGAATGAAAGGAGCTGGCATCTCACTCTCTTTGAATCTTCTTTATCATGCTAAGAGGAGCAGGAAAAAGCAAAAAATTTCAGAATTGCACCTTGCAATGCGGAGAAATTACTGTTTGTGCATTTACAATATTCATTGATTTTTGCCATTGAAAAACGTCCAGAAATGATTGAAGCTACTGACTGAATGAAAGGAGCTGGCATCTCACTCTCTTTGAATCTTCTTTATCATGCTAAGAGGAGCAGGAAAAAGCAAAAAATTTCAGAATTGCACCTTGCAATGCGGAGAAATTACTGTTTGTGCATTTACAATATTCATTGATTTTTGCCATTGAAAAACATCATGTTATTCATATACCAGAAATGTTTGAAGCTACTGACTGAATGAAAGGAGCTGGCATCTCACTCTCTTTGAATCTTCTTTATCATGCTAAGAGGAGCAGGAAAAAGCAAAAAATTTCAGAATTGCACCTTGCAATGCGGAGAAATTACTGTTTGTGCATTTACAATATTCATTGATTTTTGCCATTGAAAAACGTCCAGAAATGATTGAAGCTACTGACTGAATGAAAGGAGCTGGCATCTCACTCTCTTTGAATCTTCTTTATCATGCTAAGAGGAGCAGGAACAAGCAAAAAATTTCAGAATTGCACCTTGCAATGCGGAGAAATTACTGTTTGTGCATTTACAATATTCATTGATTTTTGCCATTGAAAAACATCATGTTATTCATATACCAGAAATGATTGAAGCTACTGACTGAATGAAAGGAGCTGGCATCTCGCTCTCTTTGAATCTTCTTTATCATGCTAAGAGGAGCAGGAAAAAGCAAAAAATTTCAGAATTGCACCTTGCAATGCGGAGAAATTACTGTTTGTGCATTTACAATATTCATTGATTTTTGCCATTGAAAAACGTCCAGAAATGATTGAAGCTACTGACTGAATGAAAGGAGCTGGCATCTCACTCTCTTTGAATCTTCTTTATCATGCTAAGAGGAGCAGGAAAAAGCAAAAAATTTCAGAATTGCACCTTGCAATGTGGAGAAATTACTGTTTGTGCATTTACAATATTCATTGATTTTTGCCATTGAAAAACATCATGTTATTCATATACCAGAAATGATTGAAGCTACTGACTGAATGAAAGGAGCTGGCATCTCACTCTCTTTGAATCTTCTTTATCATGCTAAGAGGAGCAGGAAAAAGCAAAAAATTTCAGAATTGCACCTTGCAATGCGGAGAAATTACTGTTTGTGCATTTACAATATTCATTGATTTTTGCCATTGAAAAACGTCCAGAAATGATTGAAGCTACTGACTGAATGAAAGGAGCTGGCATCTCACTCTCTTTGAATCTTCTTTATCATGCTAAGAGGAGCAGGAAAAAGCAAAAAATTTCAGAATTGCACCTTGCAATGCGGAGAAATTACTGTTTGTGCTTTTACAATATTCATTGATTTTTGCCATTGAAAAACATCATGTTATTCATATACCAGAAATGATTGAAGCTACTGACTGAATGAAAGGAGCTGGCATCTCGCTCTCTTTGAATCTTCTTTATCATGCTAAGAGGAGCAGGAAAAAGCAAAAAATTTCAGAATTGCACCTTGCAATGCGGAGAAATTACTGTTTGTGCATTTACAATATTCATTGATTTTTGCCATTGAAAAACGTCCAGAAATGATTGAAGCTACTGACTGAATGAAAGGAGCTGGCATCTCACTCTCTTTGAATCTTCTTTATCATGCTAAGAGGAGCAGGAAAAAGCAAAAAATTTCAGAATTGCACCTTGCAATGCGGAGAAATTACTGTTTGTGCATTTACAATATTCATTGATTTTTGCCATTGAAAAACGTCCAGAAATGATTGAAGCTACTGACTGAATGAAAGGAGCTGGCATCTCACTCTCTTTGAATCTTCTTTATCATGCTAAGAGGAGCAGGAAAAAGCAAAAAATTTCAGAATTGCACCTTGCAATGCGGAGAAATTACTGTTTGTGCATTTACAATATTCATTGATTTTTGCCATTGAAAAACGTCCAGAAATGATTGAAGCTACTGACTGAATGAAAGGAGCTGGCATCTCACTCTCTTTGAATCTTCTTTATCATGCTAAGAGGAGCAGGAAAAAGCAAAAAATTTCAGAATTGCAACTTGCAATGCGGAGAAATTACTGTTTGTGCATTTACAATATTCATTGATTTTTGCCATTGAAAAACATCATGTTATTCATATACCAGAAATGATTGAAGCTACTGACTGAATGAAAGGAGCTGGCATCTCACTCTCTTTGAATCTTCTTTATCATGCTAAGAGGAGCAGGAAAAAGCAAAAAATTTCAGAATTGCACCTTGCAATGCGGAGAAATTACTGTTTGTGCATTTACAATATTCATTGATTTTTGCCATTGAAAAACGTCCAGAAATGATTGAAGCTACTGACTGAATGAAAGGAGCTGGCATCTCACTCTCTTTGAATCTTCTTTATCATGCTAAGAGGAGCAGGAAAAAGCAAAAAATTTCAGAATTGCACCTTGCAATGCGGAGAAATTACTGTTTGTGCTTTTACAATATTCATTGATTTTTGCCATTGAAAAACATCATGTTATTCATATACCAGAAATGTTTGAAGCTACTGACTGAATGAAAGGAGCTGGCATCTCACTCTCTTTGAATCTTCTTTATCATGCTAAGAGGAGCATGAAAAAGCAAAAAATTTCAGAATTGCACCTTGCAATGCGGAGAAATTACTGTTTGTGCATTTACAATATTCATTGATTTTTGCCATTGAAAAACGTCCAGAAATGATTGAAGCTACTGACTGAATGAAAGGAGCTGGCATCTCACTCTCTTTGAATCTTCTCTATCATGCTAAGAGGAGCAGGAAAAAGCAAAAAATTTCAGAATTGCACCTTGCAATGCGGAGAAATTACTGTTTGTGCATTTACAATATTCATTGATTTTTGCCATTGAAAAACGTCCAGAAATGATTGAAGTTACTGACTGAATGAAAGGAGCTGGCATCTCACTCTCTTTGAATCTTCTTTATCATGCTAAGAGGAGCAGGAAAAAGCAAAAAATTTCAGAATTGCACCTTGCAATGCGGAGAAATTACTGTTTGTGCATTTACAATATTCATTGATTTTTGCCATTGAAAAACATCATGTTATTCATATACCAGAAATGATTGAAGCTACTGACTGAATGAAAGGAGCTGGCATCTTACTCTCTTTGAATCTTCTTTGTCATGCTAAGAGGAGCAGGAAAAAGCAAAAAATTTCAGAATTGCACCTTGCAATGCGGAGAAATTACTGTTTGTGCATTTACAATATTCATTGATTTTTGCCATTGAAAAACGTCCAGAAATGATTGAAGCTACTGACTGAATGAAAGGAGCTGGCATCTCACTCTCTTTGAATCTTCTTTATCATGCTAAGAGGAGCAGGAAAAAGAAAAAAATTTCAGAATTGCACCTTGCAATGCGGAGAAATTACTGTTTGTGCATTTACAATATTCATTGATTTTTGCCATTGAAAAACGTCCAGAAATGATTGAAGCTACTGACTGAATGAAAGGAGCTGGCATCTCACTCTCTTTGAATCTTCTTTATCATGCTAAGAGGAGCAGGAAAAAGCAAAAAATTTCAGAATTGCACCTTGCAATGCGGAGAAATTACTGTTTGTGCATTTACAATATTCATTGATTTTTGCCATTGAAAAACATCATGTTATTCATATACCAGAAATGTTTGTAGCTACTGACTGAATGAAAGGAGCTGGCATCTCACTCTCTTTGAATCTTCTTTATCATGCTAAGAGGAGCAGGAAAAAGCAAAAAATTTCAGAATTGCACCTTGCAATGCGGAGAAATTACTGTTTGTGCATTTACAATATTCATTGATTTTTGCCATTGAAAAACGTCCAGAAATGATTGAAGCTACTGACTGAATGAAAGGAGCTGGCATCTCACTCTCTTTGAATCTTCTTTATCATGCTAAGAGGAGCAGGAAAAAGCAAAAAATTTCAGAATTGCACCTTGCAATGCGGAGAAATTACTGTTTGTGCATTTACAATATTCATTGATTTTTGCCATTGAAAAACGTCCAGAAATGATTGAAGCTACTAACTGAATGAAAGGAGCTGGCATCTCACTCTCTTTGAATCTTCTTTATCATGCTAAGAGGAGCAGGAAAAAGCAAAAAATTTCAGAATTGCACCTTGCAATGCGGAGAAATTACTCTTTGTGCATTTACAATATTCATTGATTTTTGCCATTGAAAAACATCATGTTATTCATATACCAGAAATGTTTGAAGCTACTGACTGAATGAAAGGAGCTGGCATCTCACTCTCTTTGAATCTTCTTTATCATGCTAAGAGGAGCAGGAAAAAGCAAAAAATTTCAGAATTGCACCTTGCAATGCGGAGAAATTACTGTTTGTGCATTTACAATATTCATTGATTTTTGCCATTGAAAAACATCATGTTATTCATATACCAGAAATGTTTGAAGCTACTGACTGAATGAAAGGAGCTGGCATCTCACTCTCTTTGAATCTTCTTTATCATGCTAAGAGGAGCAGGAAAAAGCAAAAAATTTCAGAATTGCACCTTGCAATGCGGAGAAATTACTGTTTGTGCATTTACAATATTCATTGATTTTTGCCATTGAAAAACGTCCAGAAATGATTGAAGCTACTGACTGAATGAAAGGAGCTGGCATCTCACTCTCTTTGAATCTTCTTTATCATGCTAAGAGGAGCAGGAAAAAGCAAAAAATTTCAGAATTGCACCTTGCAATGCGGAGAAATTACTGTTTGTGCATTTACAATATTCATTGATTTTTGCCATTGAAAAACATCATGTTATTCATATACCAGAAATGATTGAAGCTACTGACTGAATGAAAGGAGCTGGCATCTCGCTCTCTTTGAATCTTCTTTATCATGCTAAGAGGAGCAGGAAAAAGCAAAAAATTTCAGAATTGCACCTTGCAATGCGGAGAAATTACTGTTTGTGCATTTACAATATTCATTGATTTTTGCCATTGAAAAACGTCCAGAAATGATTGAAGCTACTGACTGAATGAAAGGAGCTGTCATCTCACTCTCTTTGAATCTTCTTTATCATGCTAAGAGGAGCAGGAAAAAGCAAAAAATTTCAGAATTGCACCTTGCAATGTGGAGAAATTACTGTTTGTGCATTTACAATATTCATTGATTTTTGCCATTGAAAAACATCATGTTATTCATATACCAGAAATGATTGAAGCTACTGACTGAATGAAAGGAGCTGGCATCTCACTCTCTTTGAATCTTCTTTATCATGCTAAGAGGAGCAGGAAAAAGCAAAAAATTTCAGAATTGCACCTTGCAATGCGGAGAAATTACTGTTTGTGCATTTACAATATTCATTGATTTTTGCCATTGAAAAACGTCCAGAAATGATTGAAGCTACTGACTGAATGAAAGGAGCTGGCATCTCACTCTCTTTGAATCTTCTTTATCATGCTAAGAGGAGCAGGAAAAAGCAAAAAATTTCAGAATTGCACCTTGCAATGCGGAGAAATTATTGTTTGTGCTTTTACAATATTCATTGATTTTTGCCATTGAAAAACATCATGTTATTCATATACCAGAAATGTTTGAAGCTACTGACTGAATGAAAGGAGCTGGCATCTCACTCTCTTTGAATCTTCTTTATCATGCTAAGAGGAGCAGGAAAAAGCAAAAAATTTCAGAATTGCACCTTGCAATGCGGAGAAATTACTGTTTGTGCATTTACAATATTCATTGATTTTTGCCATTGAAAAACGTCCAGAAATGATTGAAGCTACTGACTGAATGAAAGGAGCTGGCATCTCACTCTCTTTGAATCTTCTTTATCATGCTAAGAGGAGCAGGAAAAAGCAAAAAATTTCAGAATTGCACCTTGCAATGCGGAGAAATTACTGTTTGTGCATTTACAATATTCATTGATTTTTGCCATTGAAAAACGTCCAGAAATGATTGAAGCTACTGACTGAATGAAAGGAGCCGGCATCTCACTCTCTTTGAATCTTCTTTATCATGCTAAGAGGAGCAGGAAAAAGCAAAAAATTTCAGAATTGCAACTTGCAATGCGGAGAAATTACTGTTTGTGCATTTACAATATTCATTGATTTTTGCCATTGAAAAACATCATGTTATTCATATACCAGAAATGATTGAAGCTACTGACTGAATGAAAGGAGCTGGCATCTCACTCTCTTTGAATCTTCTTTATCATGCTAAGAGGAGCAGGAAAAAGCAAAAAATTTCAGAATTGCACCTTGCAATGCGGAGAAATTACTGTTTGTGCATTTACAATATTCATTGATTTTTGCCATTGAAAAACGTCCAGAAATGATTGAAGCTACTGACTGAATGAAAGGAGCTGGCATCTCACTCTCTTTGAATCTTCTTTATCATGCTAAGAGGAGCAGGAAAAAGCAAAAAATTTCAGAATTGCACCTTGCAATGCGGAGAAATTACTGTATGTGCTTTTACAATATTCATTGATTTTTGCCATTGAAAAACATCATATTATTCATATACCAGAAATGTTTGAAGCTACTGACTGAATGAAAGGAGCTGGCATCTCACTCTCTTTGAATCTTCTTTATCATGCTAAGAGGAGCAGGAAAAAGCAAAAAATTTCAGAATTGCACCTTGCAATGCGGAGAAATTACTGTTTGTGCATTTACAATATTCATTGATTTTTGCCATTGAAAAACGTCCAGAAATGATTGAAGCTACTGACTGAATGAAAGGAGCCGGCATCTCACTCTCTTTGAATCTTCTTTATCATGCTAAGAGGAGCAGGAAAAAGCAAAAAATTTCAGAATTGCAACTTGCAATGCGGAGAAATTACTGTTTGTGCATTTACAATATTCATTGATTTTTGCCATTGAAAAACATCATGTTATTCATATACCAGAAATGATTGAAGCTACTGACTGAATGAAAGGAGCTGGCATCTCACTCTCTTTGAATCTTCTTTATCATGCTAAGAGGAGCAGGAAAAAGCAAAAAATTTCAGAATTGCACCTTGCAATGCGGAGAAATTACTGTTTGTGCATTTACAATATTCATTGATTTTTGCCATTGAAAAACGTCCAGAAATGATTGAAGCTACTGACTGAATGAAAGGAGCTGGCATCTCACTCTCTTTGAATCTTCTTTATCATGCTAAGAGGAGCAGGAAAAAGCAAAAAATTTCAGAATTGCACCTTGCAATGCGGAGAAATTACTGTATGTGCTTTTACAATATTCATTGATTTTTGCCATTGAAAAACATCATATTATTCATATACCAGAAATGTTTGAAGCTACTGACTGAATGAAAGGAGCTGGCATCTCACTCTCTTTGAATCTTCTTTATCATGCTAAGAGGAGCAGGAAAAAGCAAAAAATTTCAGAATTGCACCTTGCAATGCGGAGAAATTACTGTTTGTGCATTTACAATATTCATTGATTTTTGCCATTGAAAAACATCATGTTATTCATATACCAGAAATGATTGAAGCTACTGACTGAATGAAAGGAGCTGGCATCTTACTCTCTTTGAATCTTCTTTGTCATGCTAAGAGGAGCAGGAAAAAGCAAAAAATTTCAGAATTGCACCTTGCAATGCGGAGAAATTACTGTTTGTGCATTTACAATATTCATTGATTTTTGCCATTGAAAAACGTCCAGAAATGATTGAAGCTACTGACTGAATGAAAGGAGCTGGCATGTCACTCTCTTTGAATCTTCTTTATCATGCTAAGAGGAGCAGGAAAAAGCAAAAAATTTCAGAATTGCACCTTGCAATGCGGAGAAATTACTGTTTGTGCATTTACAATATTCATTGATTTTTGCCATTGAAAAACGTCCAGAAATGATTGAAGCTACTGACTGAATGAAAGGAGCTGGCATCTCACTCTCTTTGAATCTTCTTTATCATGCTAAGAGGAGCAGGAAAAAGCAAAAAATTTCAGAATTGCACCTTGCAATGCGGAGAAATTACTGTTTGTGCATTTACAATATTCATTGATTTTTGCCATTGAAAAACATCATGTTATTCATATACCAGAAATGTTTGTAGCTACTGACTGAATGAAAGGAGCTGGCATCTCACTCTCTTTGAATCTTCTTTATCATGCTAAGAGGAGCAGGAAAAAGCAAAAAATTTCAGAATTGCACCTTGCAATGCGGAGAAATTACTGTTTGTGCATTTACAATATTCATTGATTTTTGCCATTGAAAAACGTCCAGAAATGATTGAAGCTACTGACTGAATGAAAGGAGCTGGCATCTCACTCTCTTTGAATCTTCTTTATCATGCTAAGAGGAGCAGGAAAAAGCAAAAAATTTCAGAATTGCACCTTGCAATGTGGAGAAATTACTGTTTGTGCATTTACAATATTCATTGATTTTTGCCATTGAAAAACATCATGTTATTCATATACCAGAAATGATTGAAGCTACTGACTGAATGAAAGGAGCTGGCATCTCACTCTCTTTGAATCTTCTTTATCATGCTAAGAGGAGCAGGAAAAAGCAAAAAATTTCAGAATTGCACCTTGCAATGCGGAGAAATTACTGTTTGTGCATTTACAATATTCATTGATTTTTGCCATTGAAAAACATCATGTTATTCATATACCAGAAATGTTTGAAGCTACTGACTGAATGAAAGGAGCTGGCATCTCACTCTCTTTGAATCTTCTTTATCATGCTAAGAGGAGCAGGAAAAAGCAAAAAATTTCAGAATTGCACCTTGCAATGCGGAGAAATTACTGTTTGTGCATTTACAATATTCATTGATTTTTGCCATTGAAAAACGTCCAGAAATGATTGAAGCTACTGACTGAATGAAAGGAGCTGGCATCTCACTCTCTTTGAATCTTCTTTATCATGCTAAGAGGAGCAGGAAAAAGCAAAAAATTTCAGAATTGCACCTTGCAATGCGGAGAAATTACTGTTTGTGCATTTACAATATTCATTGATTTTTGCCATTGAAAAACGTCCAGAAATGATTGAAGCTACTGACTGAATGAAAGGAGCTGGCATCTCACTCTCTTTGAATCTTCTTTATCATGCTAAGAGGAGCAGGAAAAAGCAAAAAATTTCAGAATTGCAACTTGCAATGCGGAGAAATTACTGTTTGTGCATTTACAATATTCATTGATTTTTGCCATTGAAAAACATCATGTTATTCATATACCAGAAATGATTGAAGCTACTGACTGAATGAAAGGAGCTGGCATCTCACTCTCTTTGAATCTTCTTTATCATGCTAAGAGGAGCAGGAAAAAGCAAAAAATTTCAGAATTGCACCTTGCAATGCGGAGAAATTACTGTTTGTGCATTTACAATATTCATTGATTTTTGCCATTGAAAAACGTCCAGAAATGATTGAAGCTACTGACTGAATGAAAGGAGCTGGCATCTCACTCTCTTTGAATCTTCTTTATCATGCTAAGAGGAGCAGGAAAAAGCAAAAAATTTCAGAATTGCACCTTGCAATGCGGAGAAATTACTGTTTGTGCTTTTACAATATTCATTGATTTTTGCCATTGAAAAACATCATATTATTCATATACCAGAAATGTTTGAAGCTACTGACTGAATGAAAGGACCTGGCATCTCACTCTCTTTGAATCTTCTTTATCATGCTAAGAGGAGCAGGAAAAAGCAAAAAATTTCAGAATTGCACCTTGCAATGCGGAGAAATTACTGTTTGTGCATTTACAATATTCATTGATTTTTGCCATTGAAAAACGTCCAGAAATGATTGAAGCTACTGACTGAATGAAAGGAGCTGGCATCTCACTCTCTTTGAATCTTCTTTATCATGCTAAGAGGAGCAGGAAAAAGCAAAAAATTTCAGAATTGCACCTTGCAATGCGGAGAAATTACTGTTTGTGCATTTACAATATTCATTGATTTTTGCCATTGAAAAACGTCCAGAAATGATTGAAGCTACTGACTGAATGAAAGGAGCTGGCATCTCACTCTCTTTGAATCTTCTTTATCATGCTAAGAGGAGCAGGAAAAAGCAAAAAATTTCAGAATTGCACCTTGCAATGCGGAGAAATTACTGTTTGTGCATTTACAATATTCATTGATTTTTGCCATTGAAAAACATCATGTTATTCATATACCAGAAATGATTGAAGCTACTGACTGAATGAAAGGAGCTGGCATCTTACTCTCTTTGAATCTTCTTTGTCATGCTAAGAGGAGCAGGAAAAGCAAAAAATTTCAGAATTGCACCTTGCAATGCGGAGAAATTACTGTTTGTGCATTTACAATATTCATTGATTTTTGCCATTGAAAAACGTCCAGAAATGATTGAAGCTACTGACTGAATGAAAGGAGCTGGCATCTCACTCTCTTTGAATCTTCTTTATCATGCTAAGAGGAGCAGGAAAAAGCAAAAAATTTCAGAATTGCACCTTGCAATGCGGAGAAATTACTGTTTGTGCATTTACAATATTCATTGATTTTTGCCATTGAAAAACATCATGTTATTCATATACCAGAAATGTTTGAAGCTACTGACTGAATGAAAGGAGCTGGCATCTCACTCTCTTTGAATCTTCTTTATCATGCTAAGAGGAGCAGGAAAAAGCAAAAAATTTCAGAATTGCACCTTGCAATGCGGAGAAATTACTGTTTGTGCATTTACAATATTCATTGATTTTTGCCATTGAAAAACGTCCAGAAATGATTGAAGCTACTGACTGAATGAAAGGAGCTGGCATCTCACTCTCTTTGAATCTTCTTTATCATGCTAAGAGGAGCAGGAAAAAGCAAAAAATTTCAGAATTGCACCTTGCAATGCGGAGAAATTACTGTTTGTGCATTTACAATATTCATTGATTTTTGCCATTGAAAAACGTCCAGAAATGATTGAAGCTACTGACTGAATGAAAGGAGCTGGCATCTCACTCTCTTTGAATCTTCTTTATCATGCTAAGAGGAGCAGGAAAAAGCAAAAAATTTCAGAATTGCAACTTGCAATGCGGAGAAATTACTGTTTGTGCATTTACAATATTCATTGATTTTTGCCATTGAAAAACATCATGTTATTCATATACCAGAAATGATTGAAGCTACTGACTGAATGAAAGGAGCTGGCATCTCACTCTCTTTGAATCTTCTTTATCATGCTAAGAGGAGCAGGAAAAAGCAAAAAATTTCAGAATTGCACCTTGCAATGCGGAGAAATTACTGTTTGTGCATTTACAATATTCATTGATTTTTGCCATTGAAAAACGTCCAGAAATGATTGAAGCTACTGACTGAATGAAAGGAGCTGGCATCTCACTCTCTTTGAATCTTCTTTATCATGCTAAGAGGAGCAGGAAAAAGCAAAAAATTTCAGAATTGCACCTTGCAATGCGGAGAAATTACTGTTTGTGCTTTTACAATATTCATTGATTTTTGCCATTGAAAAACATCATATTATTCATATACCAGAAATGTTTGAAGCTACTGACTGAATGAAAGGACCTGGCATCTCACTCTCTTTGAATCTTCTTTATCATGCTAAGAGGAGCAGGAAAAAGCAAAAAATTTCAGAATTGCACCTTGCAATGCGGAGAAATTACTGTTTGTGCATTTACAATATTCATTGATTTTTGCCATTGAAAAACGTCCAGAAATGATTGAAGCTACTGACTGAATGAAAGGAGCTGGCATCTCACTCTCTTTGAATCTTCTTTATCATGCTAAGAGGAGCAGGAAAAAGCAAAAAATTTCAGAATTGCACCTTGCAATGCGGAGAAATTACTGTTTGTGCATTTACAATATTCATTGATTTTTGCCATTGAAAAACGTCCAGAAATGATTGAAGCTACTGACTGAATGAAAGGAGCTGGCATCTCACTCTCTTTGAATCTTCTTTATCATGCTAAGAGGAGCAGGAAAAAGCAAAAAATTTCAGAATTGCACCTTGCAATGCGGAGAAATTACTGTTTGTGCATTTACAATATTCATTGATTTTTGCCATTGAAAAACATCATGTTATTCATATACCAGAAATGATTGAAGCTACTGACTGAATGAAAGGAGCTGGCATCTCACTCTCTTTGAATCTTCTTTATCATGCTAAGAGGAGCAGGAAAAAGCAAAAAATTTCAGAATTGCACCTTGCAATGCGGAGAAATTACTGTTTGTGCATTTACAATATTCATTGATTTTTGCCATTGAAAAACGTCCAGAAATGATTGAAGCTACTGACTGAATGAAAGGAGCTGGCATCTCACTCTCTTTGAATCTTCTTTATCATGCTAAGAGGAGCAGGAAAAAGCAAAAAATTTCAGAATTGCACCTTGCAATGCGGAGAAATTATTGTTTGTGCTTTTACAATATTCATTGATTTTTGCCATTGAAAAACATCATGTTATTCATATACCAGAAATGTTTGAAGCTACTGACTGAATGAAAGGAGCTGGCATCTCACTCTCTTTGAATCTTCTTTATCATGCTAAGAGGAGCAGGAAAAAGCAAAAAATTTCAGAATTGCACCTTGCAATGCGGAGAAATTACTGTTTGTGCATTTACAATATTCATTGATTTTTGCCATTGAAAAACGTCCAGAAATGATTGAAGCTACTGACTGAATGAAAGGAGCTGGCATCTCACTCTCTTTGAATCTTCTTTATCATGCTAAGAGGAGCAGGAAAAAGCAAAAAATTTCAGAATTGCACCTTGCAATGCGGAGAAATTACTGTTTGTGCATTTACAATATTCATTGATTTTTGCCATTGAAAAACGTCCAGAAATGATTGAAGCTACTGACTGAATGAAAGGAGCCGGCATCTCACTCTCTTTGAATCTTCTTTATCATGCTAAGAGGAGCAGGAAAAAGCAAAAAATTTCAGAATTGCAACTTGCAATGCGGAGAAATTACTGTTTGTGCATTTACAATATTCATTGATTTTTGCCATTGAAAAACATCATGTTATTCATATACCAGAAATGATTGAAGCTACTGACTGAATGAAAGGAGCTGGCATCTCACTCTCTTTGAATCTTCTTTATCATGCTAAGAGGAGCAGGAAAAAGCAAAAAATTTCAGAATTGCACCTTGCAATGCGGAGAAATTACTGTTTGTGCATTTACAATATTCATTGATTTTTGCCATTGAAAAACGTCCAGAAATGATTGAAGCTACTGACTGAATGAAAGGAGCTGGCATCTCACTCTCTTTGAATCTTCTTTATCATGCTAAGAGGAGCAGGAAAAAGCAAAAAATTTCAGAATTGCACCTTGCAATGCGGAGAAATTACTGTATGTGCTTTTACAATATTCATTGATTTTTGCCATTGAAAAACATCATATTATTCATATACCAGAAATGTTTGAAGCTACTGACTGAATGAAAGGAGCTGGCATCTCACTCTCTTTGAATCTTCTTTATCATGCTAAGAGGAGCAGGAAAAAGCAAAAAATTTCAGAATTGCACCTTGCAATGCGGAGAAATTACTGTTTGTGCATTTACAATATTCATTGATTTTTGCCATTGAAAAACGTCCAGAAATGATTGAAGCTACTGACTGAATGAAAGGAGCTGGCATCTCACTCTCTTTGAATCTTCTTTATCATGCTAAGAGGAGCAGGAAAAAGCAAAAAATTTCAGAATTGCACCTTGCAATGCGGAGAAATTACTGTTTGTGCATTTACAATATTCATTGATTTTTGCCATTGAAAAACGTCCAGAAATGATTGAAGCTACTGACTGAATGAAAGGAGCTGGCATCTCACTCTCTTTGAATCTTCTTTATCATGCTAAGAGGAGCAGGAAAAAGCAAAAAATTTCAGAATTGCACCTTGCAATGCGGAGAAATTACTGTTTGTGCATTTACAATATTCATTGATTTTTGCCATTGAAAAACATCATGTTATTCATATACCAGAAATGATTGAAGCTACTGACTGAATGAAAGGAGCTGGCATCTTACTCTCTTTGAATCTTCTTTGTCATGCTAAGAGGAGCAGGAAAAAGCAAAAAATTTCAGAATTGCACCTTGCAATGCGGAGAAATTACTGTTTGTGCATTTACAATATTCATTGATTTTTGCCATTGAAAAACGTCCAGAAATGATTGAAGCTACTGACTGAATGAAAGGAGCTGGCATCTCACTCTCTTTGAATCT
Organism: Phyllobates terribilis; assembly: GCF_046119375.1. NCBI lineage: Eukaryota > Metazoa > Chordata > Amphibia > Anura > Dendrobatidae > Phyllobates > Phyllobates terribilis. Next base: position 485,301 of record NW_027363543.1, read on the forward strand.
TCTTTATCATGCTAAGAGGAGCAGGAAAAAGCAAAAAATTTCAGAATTGCACCTTGCAATGCGGAGAAATTACTGTTTGTGCATTTACAATATTCATTGATTTTTGCCATTGAAAAACGTCCAGAAATGATTGAAGCTACTGACTGAATGAAAGGAGCTGGCATCTCACTCTCTTTGAATCTTCTTTATCATGCTAAGAGGAGCAGGAAAAAGCAAAAAATTTCAGAATTGCACCTTGCAATGCGGAGAAATTACTGTTTGTGCATTTACAATATTCATTGATTTTTGCCATTGAAAAACATCATGTTATTCATATACCAGAAATGTTTGTAGCTACTGACTGAATGAAAGGAGCTGGCATCTCACTCTCTTTGAATCTTCTTTATCATGCTAAGAGGAGCAGGAAAAAGCAAAAAATTTCAGAATTGCACCTTGCAATGCGGAGAAATTACTGTTTGTGCATTTACAATATTCATTGATTTTTGCCATTGAAAAACGTCCAGAAATGATTGAAGCTACTGACTGAATGAAAGGAGCTGGCATCTCACTCTCTTTGAATCTTCTTTATCATGCTAAGAGGAGCAGGAAAAAGCAAAAAATTTCAGAATTGCACCTTGCAATGTGGAGAAATTACTGTTTGTGCATTTACAATATTCATTGATTTTTGCCATTGAAAAACATCATGTTATTCATATACCAGAAATGATTGAAGCTACTGACTGAATGAAAGGAGCTGGCATCTCACTCTCTTTGAATCTTCTTTATCATGCTAAGAGGAGCAGGAAAAAGCAAAAAATTTCAGAATTGCACCTTGCAATGCGGAGAAATTACTGTTTGTGCATTTACAATATTCATTGATTTTTGCCATTGAAAAACATCATGTTATTCATATACCAGAAATGTTTGAAGCTACTGACTGAATGAAAGGAGCTGGCATCTCACTCTCTTTGAATCTTCTTTATCATGCTAAGAGGAGCAGGAAAAAGCAAAAAATTTCAGAATTGCACCTTGCAATGCGGAGAAATTACTGTTTGTGCATTTACAATATTCATTGATTTTTGCCATTGAAAAACGTCCAGAAATGATTGAAGCTACTGACTGAATGAAAGGAGCTGGCATCTCACTCTCTTTGAATCTTCTTTATCATGCTAAGAGGAGCAGGAAAAAGCAAAAAATTTCAGAATTGCACCTTGCAATGCGGAGAAATTACTGTTTGTGCATTTACAATATTCATTGATTTTTGCCATTGAAAAACGTCCAGAAATGATTGAAGCTACTGACTGAATGAAAGGAGCTGGCATCTCACTCTCTTTGAATCTTCTTTATCATGCTAAGAGGAGCAGGAAAAAGCAAAAAATTTCAGAATTGCAACTTGCAATGCGGAGAAATTACTGTTTGTGCATTTACAATATTCATTGATTTTTGCCATTGAAAAACATCATGTTATTCATATACCAGAAATGATTGAAGCTACTGACTGAATGAAAGGAGCTGGCATCTCACTCTCTTTGAATCTTCTTTATCATGCTAAGAGGAGCAGGAAAAAGCAAAAAATTTCAGAATTGCACCTTGCAATGCGGAGAAATTACTGTTTGTGCATTTACAATATTCATTGATTTTTGCCATTGAAAAACGTCCAGAAATGATTGAAGCTACTGACTGAATGAAAGGAGCTGGCATCTCACTCTCTTTGAATCTTCTTTATCATGCTAAGAGGAGCAGGAAAAAGCAAAAAATTTCAGAATTGCACCTTGCAATGCGGAGAAATTACTGTTTGTGCTTTTACAATATTCATTGATTTTTGCCATTGAAAAACATCATATTATTCATATACCAGAAATGTTTGAAGCTACTGACTGAATGAAAGGACCTGGCATCTCACTCTCTTTGAATCTTCTTTATCATGCTAAGAGGAGCAGGAAAAAGCAAAAAATTTCAGAATTGCACCTTGCAATGCGGAGAAATTACTGTTTGTGCATTTACAATATTCATTGATTTTTGCCATTGAAAAACGTCCAGAAATGATTGAAGCTACTGACTGAATGAAAGGAGCTGGCATCTCACTCTCTTTGAATCTTCTTTATCATGCTAAGAGGAGCAGGAAAAAGCAAAAAATTTCAGAATTGCACCTTGCAATGCGGAGAAATTACTGTTTGTGCATTTACAATATTCATTGATTTTTGCCATTGAAAAACGTCCAGAAATGATTGAAGCTACTGACTGAATGAAAGGAGCTGGCATCTCACTCTCTTTGAATCTTCTTTATCATGCTAAGAGGAGCAGGAAAAAGCAAAAAATTTCAGAATTGCACCTTGCAATGCGGAGAAATTACTGTTTGTGCATTTACAATATTCATTGATTTTTGCCATTGAAAAACATCATGTTATTCATATACCAGAAATGATTGAAGCTACTGACTGAATGAAAGGAGCTGGCATCTTACTCTCTTTGAATCTTCTTTGTCATGCTAAGAGGAGCAGGAAAAAGCAAAAAATTTCAGAATTGCACCTTGCAATGCGGAGAAATTACTGTTTGTGCATTTACAATATTCATTGATTTTTGCCATTGAAAAACGTCCAGAAATGATTGAAGCTACTGACTGAATGAAAGGAGCTGGCATCTCACTCTCTTTGAATCTTCTTTATCATGCTAAGAGGAGCAGGAAAAAGCAAACAATTTCAGAATTGCACCTTGCAATGCGGAGAAATTACTGTTTGTGCATTTACAATATTCATTGATTTTTGCCATTGAAAAACATCATGTTATTCATATACCAGAAATGTTTGAAGCTACTGACTGAATGAAAGGAGCTGGCATCTCACTCTCTTTGAATCTTCTTCATCATGCTAAGAGGAGCAGGAAAAAGCAAAAAATTTCAGAATTGCACCTTGCAATGCGGAGAAATTACTGTTTGTGCATTTACAATATTCATTGATTTTTGCCATTGAAAAACGTCCAGAAATGATTGAAGCTACTGACTGAATGAAAGGAGCTGGCATCTCACTCTCTTTGAATCTTCTTTATCATGCTAAGAGGAGCAGGAAAAAGCAAAAAATTTCAGAATTGCACCTTGCAATGCGGAGAAATTACTGTTTGTGCATTTACAATATTCATTGATTTTTGCCATTGAAAAACGTCCAGAAATGATTGAAGCTACTGACTGAATGAAAGGAGCTGGCATCTCACTCTCTTTGAATCTTCTTTATCATGCTAAGAGGAGCAGGAAAAAGCAAAAAATTTCAGAATTGCAACTTGCAATGCGGAGAAATTACTGTTTGTGCATTTACAATATTCATTGATTTTTGCCATTGAAAAACATCATGTTATTCATATACCAGAAATGATTGAAGCTACTGACTGAATGAAAGGATCTGGCATCTCACTCTCTTTGAATCTTCTTTATCATGCTAAGAGGAGCAGGAAAAAGCAAAAAATTTCAGAATTGCACCTTGCAATGCGGAGAAATTACTGTTTGTGCATTTACAATATTCATTGATTTTTGCCATTGAAAAACGTCCAGAAATGATTGAAGCTACTGACTGAATGAAAGGAGCTGGCATCTCACTCTCTTTGAATCTTCTTTATCATGCTAAGAGGAGCAGGAAAAAGCAAAAAATTTCAGAATTGCACCTTGCAATGCGGAGAAATTACTGTTTGTGCTTTTACAATATTCATTGATTTTTGCCATTGAAAAACATCATATTATTCATATACCAGAAATGTTTGAAGCTACTGACTGAATGAAAGGACCTGGCATCTCACTCTCTTTGAATCTTCTTTATCATGCTAAGAGGAGCAGGAAAAAGCAAAAAATTTCAGAATTGCACCTTGCAATGCGGAGAAATTACTGTTTGTGCATTTACAATATTCATTGATTTTTGCCATTGAAAAACGTCCAGAAATGATTGAAGCTACTGACTGAATGAAAGGAGCTGGCATCTCACTCTCTTTGAATCTTCTTTATCATGCTAAGAGGAGCAGGAAAAAGCAAAAAATTTCAGAATTGCACCTTGCAATGCGGAGAAATTACTGTTTGTGCATTTACAATATTCATTGATTTTTGCCATTGAAAAACGTCCAGAAATGATTGAAGCTACTGACTGAATGAAAGGAGCTGGCATCTCACTCTCTTTGAATCTTCTTTATCATGCTAAGAGGAGCAGGAAAAAGCAAAAAATTTCAGAATTGCACCTTGCAATGCGGAGAAATTACTGTTTGTGCATTTACAATATTCATTGATTTTTGCCATTGAAAAACATCATGTTATTCATATACCAGAAATGATTGAAGCTACTGACTGAATGAAAGGAGCTGGCATCTTACTCTCTTTGAATCTTCTTTGTCATGCTAAGAGGAGCAGGAAAAAGCAAAAAATTTCAGAATTGCACCTTGCAATGCGGAGAAATTACTGTTTGTGCATTTACAATATTCATTGATTTTTGCCATTGAAAAACGTCCAGAAATGATTGAAGCTACTGACTGAATGAAAGGAGCTGGCATCTCACTCTCTTTGAATCTTCTTTATCATGCTAAGAGGAGCAGGAAAAAGCAAAAAATTTCAGAATTGCACCTTGCAATGCGGAGAAATTACTGTTTGTGCATTTACAATATTCATTGATTTTTGCCATTGAAAAACGTCCAGAAATGATTGAAGCTACTGACTGAATGAAAGGAGCTGGCATCTCACTCTCTTTGAATCTTCTTTATCATGCTAAGAGGAGCAGGAAAAAGCAAAAAATTTCAGAATTGCACCTTGCAATGCGGAGAAATTACTGTTTGTGCATTTACAATATTCATTGATTTTTGCCATTGAAAAATATCATGTTATTCATATACCAGAAATGTTTGTAGCTACTGACTGAATGAAAGGAGCTGGCATCTCACTCTCTTTGAATCTTCTTTATCATGCTAAGAGGAGCAGGAAAATGCAAAAAATTTCAGAATTGCACCTTGCAATGCGGAGAAATTACTGTTTGTGCATTTACAATATTCATTGATTTTTGCCATTGAAAAACGTCCAGAAATGATTGAAGCTACTGACTGAATGAAAGGAGCTGGCATCTCACTCTCTTTGAATCTTCTTTATCATGCTAAGAGGAGCAGGAAAAAGCAAAAAATTTCAGAATTGCACCTTGCAATGCGGAGAAATTACTGTTTGTGCATTTACAATATTCATTGATTTTTGCCATTGAAAAACGTCCAGAAATGATTGAAGCTACTGACTGAATGAAAGGAGCTGGCATCTCACTCTCTTTGAATCTTCTTTATCATGCTAAGAGGAGCAGGAAAAAGCAAAAAATTTCAGAATTGCACCTTGCAATGCGGAGAAATTACTCTTTGTGCATTTACAATATTCATTGATTTTTGCCATTGAAAAACATCATGTTATTCATATACCAGAAATGCTTGAAGCTACTGACTGAATGAAAGGAGCTGGCATCTCACTCTCTTTGAATCTTCTTTATCATGCTAAGAGGAGCAGGAAAAAGCAAAAAATTTCAGAATTGCACCTTGCAATGCGGAGAAATTACTGTTTGTGCATTTACAATATTCATTGATTTTTGCCATTGAAAAACATCATGTTATTCATATACCAGAAATGTTTGAAGCTACTGACTGAATGAAAGGAGCTGGCATCTCACTCTCTTTGAATCTTCTTTATCATGCTAAGAGGAGCAGGAAAAAGCAAAAAATTTCAGAATTGCACCTTGCAATGTGGAGAAATTACTGTTTGTGCATTTACAATATTCATTGATTTTTACCATTGAAAAACGTCCAGAAATGATTGAAGCTACTGACTGAATGAAAGTAGCTGGCATCTCACTCTCTTTGAATCTTCTTTATCATGCTAAGAGGAGCAGGAAAAAGCAAAAAATTTCAGACTTGCACCTTGCAATGCGGAGAAATTACTGTTTGTGCATTTACAATATTCATTGATTTTTGCCATTGAAAAACATCATGTTATTCATATACCAGAAATGTTTGAAGCTACTGACTGAATGAAAGGAGCTGGCATCTCACTCTCTTTGAATCTTCTTTATCATGCTAAGAGGAGCAGGAAAAAGCAAAAAATTTCAGAATTGCACCTTGCAATGCGGAGAAATTACTGTTTGTGCATTTACAATAATCATTGATTTTTGCCATTGAAAAACGTCCAGAAATGATTGAAGCTACTGACTGAATGAAAGGAGCTGGCATCTCACTCTCTTTGAATCTTCTTTATCATGCTAAGAGGAGCAGGAAAAGGCAAAAAATTTCAGAATTGCACCTTGCAATGCGGAGAAATTACTGTTTGTGCATTTACAATATTCATTGATTTTTGCCATTGAAAAACGTCCAGAAATGATTGAAGCTACTGACTGAATGAAAGGAGCTGGCATCTCACTCTCTTTGAATCTTCTTTATCATGCTAAGAGGAGCAGGAAAAATCAAAAAATTTCAGAATTGCACCTTGCAATGCGGAGAAATTACTGTTTGTGCATTTACAATATTCAATGATTTTTGCCATTGAAAAACATGTTATTCATATACCAGAAATGTTTGAAGCTACTGACTGAATGAAAGGAGCTGGCACCTCACTCTCTTTGAATCTTCTTTATCATGCTAAGAGGAGCGGGAAAAAGCAAAAAATTTCAGAATTGCACCTTGCAATGCGGAGAAATTACTGTTTGTGCATTTACAATATTCATTGATTTTTGCCATTGAAAAACATCCAGAAATGATTGAAGGTACTGACTGAATGAAAGGAGCTGGCATCTCACTCTCTTTGAATCTTCTTTATCATGCTAAGAGGAGCAGGAAAAAGCAAAAAATTTCAGAATTGCACCTTGCAATGTGGAGAAATTACTGTTTGTGCATTTACAATATTCATTGATTTTTACCATTGAAAAACGTCCAGAAATGATTGAAGCTACTGACTGAATGAAAGTAGCTGGCATCTCACTCTCTTTGAATCTTCTTTATCATGCTAAGAGGAGCAGGAAAAAGCAAAAAATTTCAGAATTGCACCTTGCAATGCAGAGAAATTACTGTTTGTGCATTTACAATATTCATTGATTTTTGCCATTGAAAAACATCATGTTATTCATATACCAGAAATGTTTGAAGCTACTGACTGAATGAAAGGAGCTGGCATCTCACTCTCTTTGAATCTTCTTTATCATGCTAAGAGGAGCAGGAAAAAGCAAAAAATTTCAGAATTGCACCTTGCAATGTGGAGAAATTACTGTTTGTGCATTTACAATATTCATTGATTTTTACCATTGAAAAACGTCCAGAAAAGATTGAAGCTACTGACTGAATGAAAGTAGCTGGCATCTCACTCTCTTTGAATCTTCTTTATCATGCTAAGAGGAGCAGGAAAAAGCAAAAAATTTCAGACTTGCACCTTGCAATGCGGAGAAATTACTGTTTGTGCATTTACAATATTCATTGATTTTTGCCATTGAAAAACATCATGTTATTCATATACCAGAAATGTTTGAAGCTACTGACTGAATGAAAGGAGCTGGCATCTCACTCTCTTTGAATCTTCTTTATCATGCTAAGAGGAGCAGGAAAAAGCAAAAAATTTCAGAATTGCACCTTGCAATGCGGAGAAATTACTGTTTGTGCATTTACAATATTCATTGATTTTTGCCATTGAAAAACGTCCAGAAATGATTGAAGCTACTGACTGAATGAAAGGAGCTGGCATCTCACTCTCTTTGAATCTTGTTTATCATGCTAAGAGGAGCAGGAAAAAGCAAAAAATTTCAGAATTGCACCTTGCAATGCGGAGAAATTACTGTTTGTGCATTTACAATATTCATTGATTTTTGCCATTGAAAAACGTCCAGAAATGATTGAAGCTACTGACTGAATGAAAGGAGCTGGCATCTCACTCTCTTTGAATCTTCTTTATCATGCTAAGAGGAGCAGGAAAAAGCAAAAAATTTCAGAATTGCACCTTGCAATGCGGAGAAATTACTGTTTGTGCATTTACAATATTCATTGATTTTTGCCATTGAAAAACATCATGTTATTCATATACCAGAAATGATTGAAGCTACTGACTGAATGAAAGGAGCTGGCATCTCACTCTCTTTGAATCTTCTTTATCATGCTAAGAGGAGCAGGAAAAAGCAAAAAATTTCAGAATTGCACCTTGCAATGCGGAGAAATTACTGTTTGTGCATTTACAATATTCATTGATTTTTGCCATTGAAAAACGTCCAGAAATGATTGAAGCTACTGACTTAATGAAAGGAACTGGCATCTCACTCTCTTTGAATCTTCTTTATCATGCTAAGAGGAGCAGGAAAAAGCAAAAAATTTCAGAATTGCACCTTGCAATGCGGAGAAATTACTGTTTGTGCATTTACAAAATTCATTGATTTTTGCCATTGAAAAACATCATGTTATTCATATACCAGAAATGTTTGAAGCTACTGACTGAATGAAAGGAGCTGACATCTCACTCTCTTTGAATCTTCTTTATCATGCTAAGAGGAGCAGGAAAAAGCAAAAAATTTCAGAATTGCACCTTGCAATGCAGAGAAATTACTGTTTGTGCATTTACAATATTCATTGATTTTTGCCATTGAAAAACGTCCAGAAATGATTGAAGCTACTGACTGAATGAAAGGAGCTGGCATCTCACTCTCTTTGAATCTTCTTTATCATGCTAAGAGGAGCAGGAAAAAGCAAAAAATTTCAGAATTGCACCTTGCAATGCGGAGAAATTACTGTTTGTGCATTTACAATATTCATTGATTTTTGCCATTGAAAAACGTCCAGAAATGATTGAAGCTACTGACTGAATGAAAGGAGCTGGCATCTCACTCTCTTTGAATCTTCTTTATCATGCTAAGAGGAGCAGGAAAAAGCAAAAAATTTCAGAATTGCACCTTGCAATGCGGAGAAATTACTGTTTGTGCATTTACAATATTCATTGATTTTTGCCATTGAAAAACATCATGTTATTCATATACCAGAAATGATTGAAGCTACTGACTGAATGAAAGGAGCTGGCATCTCACTCTCTTTGAATCTTCTTTATCATGCTAAGAGGAGCAGGAAAAAGCAAAAAATTTCAGAATTGCACCTTGCAATGCGGAGAAATTACTGTTTGTGCATTTACAATATTCATTGATTTTTGCCATTGAAAAACGTCCAGAAATGATTGAAGCTACTGACTGAATGAAAGGAACTGGCATCTCACTCTCTTTGAATCTTCTTTATCATGCTAAGAGGAGCAGGAAAAAGCAAAAAATTTCAGAATTGCACCTTGCAATGCGGAGAAATTACTGTTTGTGCATTTACAAAATTCATTGATTTTTGCCATTGAAAAACATCATGTTATTCATATACCAGAAATGTTTGAAGCTACTGACTGAATGAAAGGAGCTGACATCTCACTCTCTTTGAATCTTCTTTATCATGCTAAGAGGAGCAGGAAAAAGCAAAAAATTTCAGAATTGCACCTTGCAATGCGGAGAAATTACTGTTTGTGCATTTACAATATTCATTGATTTTTGCCATTGAAAAACGTCCAGAAATGATTGAAGCTACTGACTGAATGAAAGGAGCTGGCATCTCACTCTCTTTGAATCTTCTTTATCATGCTAAGAGGAGCAGGAAAAAGCAAAAAATTTCAGAATTGCACCTTGCAATGCGGAGAAATTACTGTTTGTGCATTTACAATATTCATTGATTTTTGCCATTGAAAAACATCATGTTATTCATATACCAGAAATGATTGAAGCTACTGACTGAATGAAAGGAGCTGGCATCTCACTCTCTTTGAATCTTCTTTATCATGCTAAGAGGAGCAGGAAAAAGCAAAAAATTTCAGAATTGCACCTTGCAATGCGGAGAAATTACTCTTTGTGCATTTACAATATTCATTGATTTTTGCCATTGAAAAACATCATGTTATTCATATACCAGAAATGTTTGAAGCTACTGACTGAATGAAAGGAGCTGGCATCTCACTCTCTTTGAATCTTCTTTATCATGCTAAGAGGAGCAGGAAAAAGCAAAAAATTTCAGAATTGCACCTTGCAATGCGGAGAAATTACTGTTTGTGCATTTACAATATTCATTGATTTTTGCCATTGAAAAACATCATGTTATTCATATACCAGAAATGTTTGAAGCTACTGACTGAATGAAAGGAGCTGGCATCTCACTCTCTTTGAATCTTCTTTATCATGCTAAGAGGAGCAGGAAAAAGCAAAAAATTTCAGAATTGCACCTTGCAATGTGGAGAAATTACTGTTTGTGCATTTACAATATTCATTGATTTTTACCATTGAAAAACGTCCAGAAATGATTGAAGCTACTGACTGAATGAAAGTAGCTGGCATCTCACTCTCTTTGAATCTTCTTTATCATGCTAAGAGGAGCAGGAAAAAGCAAAAAATTTCGGACTTGCACCTTGCAATGCGGAGAAATTACTGTTTGTGCATTTACAATATTCATTGATTTTTGCCATTGAAAAACATCATGTTATTCATATACCAGAAATGTTTGAAGCTACTGACTGAATGAAAGGAGCTGGCATCTCACTCTCTTTGAATCTTCTTTATCATGCTAAGAGGAGCAGGAAAAAGCAAAAAATTTCAGAATTGCACCTTGCAATGCGGAGAAATTACTGTTTGTGCATTTACAATATTCATTGATTTTTGCCATTGAAAAACGTCCAGAAATGATTGAAGCTACTGACTGAATGAAAGGAGCTGGCATCTCACTCTCTTTGAATCTTCTTTATCATGCTAAGAGGAGCAGGAAAAGGCAAAAAATTTCAGAATTGCACCTTGCAATGCGGAGAAATTACTGTTTGTGCATTTACAATATTCATTGATTTTTGCCATTGAAAAACGTCCAGAAATGATTGAAGCTACTGACTGAATGAAAGGAGCTGGCATCTCACTCTCTTTGAATCTTCTTTATCATGCTAAGAGGAGCAGGAAAAATCAAAAAATTTCAGAATTGCACCTTGCAATGCGGAGAAATTACTGTTTGTGCATTTACAATATTCAATGATTTTTGCCATTGAAAAACATGTTATTCATATACCAGAAATGTTTGAAGCTACTGACTGAATGAAAGGAGCTGGCACCTCACTCTCTTTGAATCTTCTTTATCATGCTAAGAGGAGCGGGAAAAAGCAAAAAATTTCAGAATTGCACCTTGCAATGCGGAGAAATTACTGTTTGTGCATTTACAATATTCATTGATTTTTGCCATTGAAAAACATCCAGAAATGATTGAAGGTACTGACTGAATGAAAGGAGCTGGCATCTCACTCTCTTTGAATCTTCTTTATCATGCTAAGAGGAGCAGGAAAAAGCAAAAAATTTCAGAATTGCACCTTGCAATGCGGAGAAATTACTGTTTGTGCATTTACAATATTCATTGATTTTTGCCATTGAAAAACATCATGTTATTCATATACCAGAAATGTTTGAAGCTACTGACTGAATGAAAGGAGCTGGCATCTCACTCTCTTTGAATCTTCTTTATCATGCTAAGAGGAGCAGGAAAAAGCAAAAAATTTCAGAATTGCACCTTGCAATGTGGAGAAATTACTGTTTGTGCATTTACAATATTCATTGATTTTTACCATTGAAAAACGTCCAGAAATGATTGAAGCTACTGACTGAATGAAAGTAGCTGGCATCTCACTCTCTTTGAATCTTCTTTATCATGCTAAGAGGAGCAGGAAAAAGCAAAAAATTTCAGAATTGCACCTTGCAATGCAGAGAAATTACTGTTTGTGCATTTACAATATTCATTGATTTTTGCCATTGAAAAACATCATGTTATTCATATACCAGAAATGTTTGAAGCTACTGACTGAATGAAAGGAGCTGGCATCTCACTCTCTTTGAATCTTCTTTATCATGCTAAGAGGAGCAGGAAAAAGCAAAAAATTTCAGAATTGCACCTTGCAATGTGGAGAAATTACTGTTTGTGCATTTACAATATTCATTGATTTTTACCATTGAAAAACGTCCAGAAAAGATTGAAGCTACTGACTGAATGAAAGTAGCTGGCATCTCACTCTCTTTGAATCTTCTTTATCATGCTAAGAGGAGCAGGAAAAAGCAAAAAATTTCAGACTTGCACCTTGCAAAGCGGAGAAATTACTGTTTGTGCATTTACAATATTCATTGATTTTTGCCATTGAAAAACATCATGTTATTCATATACCAGAAATGATTGAAGCTACTGACTGAATGAAAGGAGCTGACATCTCACTCTCTTTGAATCTTCTTTATCATGCTAAGAGGAGCAGGAAAAAGCAAAAAATTTCAGACTTGCACCTTGCAATGCGGAGAAATTACTGTTTGTGCATTTACAATATTCATTGATTTTTGCCATTGAAAAACATCATGTTATTCATATACCAGAAATGATTGAAGCTACTGACTGAATGAAAGGAGCTGACATCTCACTCTCTTTGAATCTTCTTTATCATGCTAAGAGGAGCAGGAAAAAGCAAAAAATTTCAGAATTGCACCTTGCAATGCAGAGAAATTACTGTTTGTGCATTTACAATATTCATTGATTTTTGCCATTGAAAAACGTCCAGAAATGATTGAAGCTACTGACTGAATGAAAGGAGCTGGCATCTCACTCTCTTTGAATCTTCTTTATCATGCTAAGAGGAGCAGGAAAAAGCAAAAAATTTCAGAATTGCACCTTGCAATGCGGAGAAATTACTGTTTGTGCATTTACAATATTCATTGATTTTAGCCATTGAAAAACGTCCAGAAATGATTGAAGCTACTGACTGAATGAAAGGAGCTGGCATCTCACTCTCTTTGAATCTTCTTTATCATGCTAAGAGGAGCAGGAAAAAGCAAAAAATTTCAGAATTGCACCTTGCAATGCGGAGAAATTACTGTTTGTGCATTTACAATATTCATTGATTTTTGCCATTGAAAAACATCATGTTATTCATATACCAGAAATGATTGAAGCTACTGACTGAATGAAAGGAGCTGGCATCTCACTCTCTTTGAATCTTCTTTATCATGCTAAGAGGAGCAGGAAAAAGCAAAAAATTTCAGAATTGCACCTTGCAATGCGGAGAAATTACTGTTTGTGCATTTACAATATTCATTGATTTTTGCCATTGAAAAACGTCCAGAAATGATTGAAGCTACTGACTGAATGAAAGGAACTGGCATCTCACTCTCTTTGAATCTTCTTTATCATGCTAAGAGGAGCAGGAAAAAGCAAAAAATTTCAGAATTGCACCTTGCAATGCGGAGAAATTACTGTTTGTGCATTTACAAAATTCATTGATTTTTGCCATTGAAAAATATCATGTTATTCATATACCAGAAATGTTTGAAGCTACTGACTGAATGAAAGGAGCTGACATCTCACTCTCTTTGAATCTTCTTTATCATGCTAAGAGGAGCAGGAAAAAGCAAAAAATTTCAGAATTGCACCTTGCAATGCGGAGAAATTACTGTTTGTGCATTTACAATATTCATTGATTTTTGCCATTGAAAAACGTCCAGAAATGATTGAAGCTACTGACTGAATGAAAGGAGCTGGCATCTCACTCTCTTTGAATCTTCTTTATCATGCTAAGAGGAGCAGGAAAAAGCAAAAAATTTCAGAATTGCACCTTGCAATGCGGAGAAATTACTGTTTGTGCATTTACAATATTCATTGATTTTTGCCATTGAAAAACATCATGTTATTCATATACCAGAAATGATTGAAGCTACTGACTGAATGAAAGGAGCTGGCATCTCACTCTCTTTGAATCTTCTTTATCATGCTAAGAGGAGCAGGAAAAAGCAAAAAATTTCAGAATTGCACCTTGCAATGTGGAGAAATTACTGTTTGTGCATTTACAATATTCATTGATTTTTACCATTGAAAAACGTCCAGAAATGATTGAAGCTACTGACTGAATGAAAGTAGCTGGCATCTCACTCTCTTTGAATCTTCTTTATCATGCTAAGAGGAGCAGGAAAAAGCAAAAAATTTCAGACTTGCACCTTGCAATGCGGAGAAATTACTGTTTGTGCATTTACAATATTCATTGATTTTTGCCATTGAAAAACATCATGTTATTCATATACCAGAAATGTTTGAAGCTACTGACTGAATGAAAGGAGCTGGCATCTCACTCTCTTTGAATCTTCTTTATCATGCTAAGAGGAGCAGGAAAAAGCAAAAAATTTCAGAATTGCACCTTGCAATGTGGAGAAATTACTGTTTGTGCATTTACAATATTCATTGATTTTTACCATTGAAAAACGTCCAGAAATGATTGAAGCTACTGACTGAATGAAAGTAGCTGGCATCTCACTCTCTTTGAATCTTCTTTATCATGCTAAGAGGAGCAGGAAAAAGCAAAAAATTTCAGAATTGCACCTTGCAATGCAGAGAAATTACTGTTTGTGCATTCACAATATTCATTGATTTTTGCCATTGAAAAACATCATGTTATTCATATACCAGAAATGTTTGAAGCTACTGACTGAATGAAAGGAGCTGGCATCTCACTCTCTTTGAATCTTCTTTATCATGCTAAGAGGAGCAGGAAAAAGCAAAAAATTTCAGAATTCCACCTTGCAATGTGGAGAAATTACTGTTTGTGCATTTACAATATTCATTGATTTTTACCATTGAAAAACGTCCAGAAAAGATTGAAGCTACTGACTGAATGAAAGTAGCTGGCATCTCACTCTCTTTGAATCTTCTTTATCATGCTAAGAGGAGCAGGAAAAAGCAAAAAATTTCAGACTTGCACCTTGCAATGCGGAGAAATTACTGTTTGTGCATTTACAATATTCATTGATTTTTGCCATTGAAAAACATCATGTTATTCATATACCAGAAATGTTTGAAGCTACTGACTGAATGAAAGGAGCTGGCATCTCACTCTCTTTGAATCTTCTTTATCATGCTAAGAGGAGCAGGAAAAAGCAAAAAATTTCAGAATTGCACCTTGCAATGCGGAGAAATTACTGTTTGTGCATTTACAATATTCATTGATTTTTGCCATTGAAAAACGTCCAGAAATGATTGAAGCTACTGACTGAATGAAAGGAGCTGGCATCTCACTCTCTTTGAATCTTGTTTATCATGCTAAGAGGAGCAGGAAAAAGCAAAAAATTTCAGAATTGCACCTTGCAATGCGGAGAAATTACTGTTTGTGCATTTACAATATTCATTGATTTTTGCCATTGAAAAACGTCCAGAAATGATTGAAGCTACTGACTGAATGAAAGGAGCTGGCATCTCACTCTCTTTGAATCTTCTTTATCATGCTAAGAGGAGCAGGAAAAAGCAAAAAATTTCAGAATTGCACCTTGCAATGCGGAGAAATTACTGTTTGTGCATTTACAATATTCATTGATTTTTGCCATTGAAAAACATCATGTTATTCATATACCAGAAATGATTGAAGCTACTGACTGAATGAAAGGAGCTGGCATCTCACTCTCTTTGAATCTTCTTTATCATGCTAAGAGGAGCAGGAAAAAGCAAAAAATTTCAGAATTGCACCTTGCAATGCGGAGAAATTACTGTTTGTGCATTTACAATATTCATTGATTTTTGCCATTGAAAAACGTCCAGAAATGATTGAAGCTACTGACTGAATGAAAGGAACTGGCATCTCACTCTCTTTGAATCTTCTTTATCATGCTAAGAGGAGCAGGAAAAAGCAAAAAATTTCAGAATTGCACCTTGCAATGCGGAGAAATTACTGTTTGTGCATTTACAAAATTCATTGATTTTTGCCATTGAAAAACATCATGTTATTCATATACCAGAAATGTTTGAAGCTACTGACTGAATGAAAGGAGCTGACATCTCACTCTCTTTGAATCTTCTTTATCATGCTAAGAGGAGCAGGAAAAAGCAAAAAATTTCAGAATTGCACCTTGCAATGCGGAGAAATTACTGTTTGTGCATTTACAATATTCATTGATTTTTGCCATTGAAAAACGTCCAGAAATGATTGAAGCTACTGACTGAATGAAAGGAGCTGGCATCTCACTCTCTTTGAATCTTCTTTATCATGCTAAGAGGAGCAGGAAAAAGCAAAAAATTTCAGAATTGCACCTTGCAATGCGGAGAAATTACTGTTTGTGCATTTACAATATTCATTGATTTTTGCCATTGAAAAACGTCCAGAAATGATTGAAGCTACTGACTGAATGAAAGGAGCTGGCATCTCACTCTCTTTGAATCTTCTTTATCATGCTAAGAGGAGCAGGAAAAAGCAAAAAATTTCAGAATTGCACCTTGCAATGCGGAGAAATTACTGTTTGTGCATTTACAATATTCATTGATTTTTGCCATTGAAAAACATCATGTTATTCATATACCAGAAATGATTGAAGCTACTGACTGAATGAAAGGAGCTGGCATCTCACTCTCTTTGAATCTTCTTTATCATGCTAAGAGGAGCAGGAAAAAGCAAAAAATTTCAGAATTGCACCTTGCAATGCGGAGAAATTACTGTTTGTGCATTTACAATATTCATTGATTTTTGCCATTGAAAAACATCATGTTATTCATATACCAGAAATGATTGAAGCTACTGACTGAATGAAAGGAGCTGGCATCTCACTCTCTATGAATCTTCTTTATCATGCTAAGAGGAGCAGGAAAAAGCAAAAAATTTCAGAATTGCACCTTGCAATGCGGAGAAATTACTGTTTGTGCATTTACAATATTCATTGATTTTTGCCATTGAAAAACATCATGTTATTCATATACCAGAAATGATTGAAGCTACTGACTGAATGAAAGGAGCTGGCATCTCACTCTCTTTGAATCTTCTTTATCATGCTAAGAGGAGCAGGAAAAAGCAAAAAATTTCAGAATTGCACCTTGCAATGTGGAGAAATTACTGTTTGTGCATTTACAATATTCATTGATTTTTACCATTGAAAAACGTCCAGAAATGATTGAAGCTACTGACTGAATGAAAGTAGCTGGCATCTCACTCTCTTTGAATCTTCTTTATCATGCTAAGAGGAGCAGGAAAAAGCAAAAAATTTCAGACTTGCACCTTGCAATGCGGAGAAATTACTGTTTGTGCATTTACAATATTCATTGATTTTTGCCATTGAAAAACATCATGTTATTCATATACCAGAAATGTTTGAAGCTACTGACTGAATGAAAGGAGCTGGCATCTCACTCTCTTTGAATCTTCTTTATCATGCTAAGAGGAGCAGGAAAAAGCAAAAAATTTCAGAATTGCACCTTGCAATGCGGAGAAATTACTGTTTGTGCATTTACAATATTCATTGATTTTTGCCATTGAAAAACGTCCAGAAATGATTGAAGCTACTGACTGAATGAAAGGAGCTGGCATCTCACTCTCTTTGAATCTTGTTTATCATGCTAAGAGGAGCAGGAAAAAGCAAAAAATTTCAGAATTGCACCTTGCAATGCGGAGAAATTACTGTTTGTGCATTTACAATATTCATTGATTTTTGCCATTGAAAAACGTCCAGAAATGATTGAAGCTACTGACTGAATGAAAGGAGCTGACATCTCACTCTCTTTGAATCTTCTTTATCATGCTAAGAGGAGCAGGAAAAAGCAAAAAAATTCAGAATTGCACCTTGCAATGCGGAGAAATTACTGTTTGTGCATTTACAATATTCATTGATTTTTGCCATTGAAAAACGTCCAGAAATGATTGAAGCTACTGACTGAATGAAAGGAGCTGGCATCTCACTCTCTATGAATCTTCTTTATCATGCTAAGAGGAGCAGGAAAAAGCAAAAAATTTCAGAATTGCACCTTGCAATGCGGAGAAATTACTGTTTGTGCATTTACAATATTCATTGATTTTTGCCATTGAAAAACATCATGTTATTCATATACCAGAAATGATTGAAGCTACTGACTGAATGAAAGGAGCTGGCATCTCACTCTCTTTGAATCTTCTTTATCATGCTAAGAGGAGCAGGAAAAAGCAAAAAATTTCAGAATTGCACCTTGCAATGTGGAGAAATTACTGTTTGTGCATTTACAATATTCATTGATTTTTACCATTGAAAAACGTCCAGAAATGATTGAAGCTACTGACTGAATGAAAGTAGCTGGCATCTCACTCTCTTTGAATCTTCTTTATCATGCTAAGAGGAGCAGGAAAAAGCAAAAAATTTCAGACTTGCACCTTGCAATGCGGAGAAATTACTGTTTGTGCATTTACAATATTCATTGATTTTTGCCATTGAAAAACATCATGTTATTCATATACCAGAAATGTTTGAAGCTACTGACTGAATGAAAGGAGCTGGCATCTCACTCTCTTTGAATCTTCTTTATCATGCTAAGAGGAGCAGGAAAAAGCAAAAAATTTCAGAATTGCACCTTGCAATGCGGAGAAATTACTGTTTGTGCATTTACAATATTCATTGATTTTTGCCATTGAAAAACGTCCAGAAATGATTGAAGCTACTGACTGAATGAAAGGAGCTGGCATCTCACTCTCTTTGAATCTTGTTTATCATGCTAAGAGGAGCAGGAAAAAGCAAAAAATTTCAGAATTGCACCTTGCAATGCGGAGAAATTACTGTTTGTGCATTTACAATATTCATTGATTTTTGCCATTGAAAAACGTCCAGAAATGATTGAAGCTACTGACTGAATGAAAGGAGCTGACATCTCACTCTCTTTGAATCTTCTTTATCATGCTAAGAGGAGCAGGAAAAAGCAAAAAAATTCAGAATTGCACCTTGCAATGCGGAGAAATTACTGTTTGTGCACTTACAATATTCATTGATTTTTGCCATTGAAAAACGTCCAGAAATGATTGAAGCTACTGACTGAATGAAAGGAGCTGGCATCTCACTCTCTTTGAATCTTCTTTATCATGCTAAGAGGAGCAGGAAAAAGCAAAAAATTTCAGAATTGCACCTTGCAATGCGGAGAAATTACTGTTTGTGCATTTACAATATTCATTGATTTTTGCCATTGAAAAACATCATGTTATTCATATACCAGAAATGTTTGAAGCTACTGACTGAATGAAAGGAGCTGGCATCTCACTCTCTTTGAATCTTCTTTATCATGCTAAGAGGAGCAGGAAAAAGCAAAAAATTTCAGAATTGCACCTTGCAATGCGGAGAAATTACTGTTTGTGCATTTACAATATTCATTGATTTTTGCCATTGAAAAACGTCCAGAAATGATTGAAGCTACTGACTGAATGAAAGGAGCTGGCATCTCACTCTCTTTGAATCTTCTTTATCATGCTAAGAGGAGCAGGAAAAAGCAAAAAATTTCAGAATTGCAACTTGCAATGCGGAGAAATTACTGTTTGTGCATTTACAATATTCATTGATTTTTGCCATTGAAAAACATCATGTTATTCATATACCAGAAATGATTGAAGCTACTGACTGAATGAAAGGAGCTGGCATCTCACTCTCTTTGAATCTTCTTTATCATGCTAAGAGGAGCAGGAAAAAGCAAAAAATTTCAGAATTGCACCTTGCAATGCGGAGAAATTACTGTTTGTGCATTTACAATATTCATTGATTTTTGCCATTGAAAAACGTCCAGAAATGATTGAAGCTACTGACTGAATGAAAGGAGCTGGCATCTCACTCTCTTTGAATCTTCTTTATCATGCTAAGAGGAGCAGGAAAAAGCAAAAAATTTCAGAATTGCACCTTGCAATGCGGAGAAATTACTGTTTGTGCTTTTACAATATTCATTGATTTTTGCCATTGAAAAACATCATATTATTCATATACCAGAAATGTTTGAAGCTACTGACTGAATGAAAGGAGCTGGCATCTCACTCTCTTTGAATCTTCTTTATCATGCTAAGAGGAGCAGGAAAAAGCAAAAAATTTCAGAATTGCACCTTGCAATGCGGAGAAATTACTGTTTGTGCATTTACAATATTCATTGATTTTTGCCATTGAAAAACGTCCAGAAATGATTGAAGCTACTGACTGAATGAAAGGAGCTGGCATCTCACTCTCTTTGAATCTTCTTTATCATGCTAAGAGGAGCAGGAAAAAGCAAAAAATTTCAGAATTGCACCTTGCAATGCGGAGAAATTACTGTTTGTGCATTTACAATATTCATTGATTTTTGCCATTGAAAAACGTCCAGAAATGATTGAAGCTACTGACTGAATGAAAGGAGCTGGCATCTCACTCTCTTTGAATCTTCTTTATCATGCTAAGAGGAGCAGGAAAAAGCAAAAAATTTCAGAATTGCACCTTGCAATGCGGAGAAATTACTGTTTGTGCATTTACAATATTCATTGATTTTTGCCATTGAAAAACATCATGTTATTCATATACCAGAAATGATTGAAGCTACTGACTGAATGAAAGGAGCTGGCATCTTACTCTCTTTGAATCTTCTTTGTCATGCTAAGAGGAGCAGGAAAAAGCAAAAAATTTCAGAATTGCACCTTGCAATGCGGAGAAATTACTGTTTGTGCATTTACAATATTCATTGATTTTTGCCATTGAAAAACGTCCAGAAATGATTGAAGCTACTGACTGAATGAAAGGAGCTGGCATCTCACTCTCTTTGAGTCTTCTTTATCATGCTAAGAGGAGCAGGAAAAAGCAAAAAATTTCAGAATTGCACCTTGCAATGCGGAGAATTTACTGTTTGAGCATTTACAATATTCATTGATTTTTGCCATTGAAAAACGTCCAGAAATGATTGAAGCTACTGACTGAATGAAAGGAGCTGGCATCTCACTCTCTTTGAATCTTCTTTATCATGCTAAGAGGAGCAGGAAAAAGCAAAAAATTTCAGAATTGCACCTTGCAATGCGGAGAAATTACTGTTTGTGCATTTACAATATTCATTGATTTTTGCCATTGAAAAACATCATGTTATTCATATACCAGAAATGTTTGTAGCTACTGACTGAATGAAAGGAGCTGGCATCTCACTCTCTTTGAATCTTCTTTATCATGCTAAGAGGAGCAGGAAAAAGCAAAAAATTTCAGAATTGCACCTTGCAATGCGGAGAAATTACTGTTTGTGCATTTACAATATTCATTGATTTTTGCCATTGAAAAACGTCCAGAAATGATTGAAGCTACTGACTGAATGAAAGGAGCTGGCATCTCACTCTCTTTGAATCTTCTTTATCATGCTAAGAGGAGCAGGAAAAAGCAAAAAATTTCAGAATTGCACCTTGCAATGCGGAGAAATTACTGTTTGTGCATTTACAATATTCATTGATTTTTGCCATTGAAAAACGTCCAGAAATGATTGAAGCTACTGACTGAATGAAAGGAGCTGGCATCTCACTCTCTTTGAATCTTCTTTATCATGCTAAGAGGAGCAGGAAAAAGCAAAAAATTTCAGAATTGCACCTTGCAATGCGGAGAAATTACTCTTTGTGCATTTACAATATTCATTGATTTTTGCCATTGAAAAACATCATGTTATTCATATACCAGAAATGTTTGAAGCTACTGACTGAATGAAAGGAGCTGGCATCTCACTCTCTTTGAATCTTCTTTATCATGCTAAGAGGAGCAGGAAAAAGCAAAAAATTTCAGAATTGCACCTTGCAATGCGGAGAAATTACTGTTTGTGCATTTACAATATTCATTGATTTTTGCCATTGAAAAACGTCCAGAAATGATTGAAGCTACTGACTGAATGAAAGGAGCTGGCATCTCACTCTCTTTGAATCTTCTTTATCATGCTAAGAGGAGCAGGAAAAAGCAAAAAATTTCAGAATTGCACCTTGCAATGCGGAGAAATTACTGTTTGTGCATTTACAATATTCATTGATTTTTGCCATTGAAAAACATCATGTTATTCATATACCAGAAATGTTTGTAGCTACTGACTGAATGAAAGGAGCTGGCATCTCACTCTCTTTGAATCTTCTTTATCATGCTAAGAGGAGCAGGAAAAAGCAAAAAATTTCAGAATTGCACCTTGCAATGCGGAGAAATTACTGTTTGTGCATTTACAATATTCATTGATTTTTGCCATTGAAAAACGTCCAGAAATGATTGAAGCTACTGACTGAATGAAAGGAGCTGGCATCTCACTCTCTTTGAATCTTCTTTATCATGCTAAGAGGAGCAGGAAAAAGCAAAAAATTTCAGAATTGCACCTTGCAATGCGGAGAAATTACTCTTTGTGCATTTACAATATTCATTGATTTTTGCCATTGAAAAACATCATGTTATTCATATACCAGAAATGTTTGAAGCTACTGACTGAATGAAAGGAGCTGGCATCTCACTCTCTTTGAATCTTCTTTATCATGCTAAGAGGAGCAGGAAAAAGCAAAAAATTTCAGACTTGCACCTTGCAATGCGGAGAAATTACTGTTTGTGCATTTACAATATTCATTGATTTTTGCCATTGAAAAACATCATGTTATTCATATACCAGAAATGTTTGAAGCTACTGACTGAATGAAAGGAGCTGGCATCTCACTCTCTTTGAATCTTCTTTATCATGCTAAGAGGAGCAGGAAAAAGCAAAAAATTTCAGAATTGCACCTTGCAATGCGGAGAAATTACTGTTTGTGCATTTACAATATTCATTGATTTTTGCCATTGAAAAACGTCCAGAAATGATTGAAGCTACTGACTGAATGAAAGGAGCTGGCATCTCACTCTCTTTGAATCTTCTTTATCATGCTAAGAGGAGCAGGAAAAAGCAAAAAATTTCAGAATTGCACCTTGCAATGCGGAGAAATTACTGTTTGTGCATTTACAATATTCATTGATTTTTGCCATTGAAAAACGTCCAGAAATGATTGAAGCTACTGACTGAATGAAAGGAGCTGGCATCTCACTCTCTTTGAATCTTCTTTATCATGCTAAGAGGAGCAGGAAAAATCAAAAAATTTCAGAATTGCACCTTGCAATGCGGAGAAATTACTGTTTGTGCATTTACAATATTCAATGATTTTTGCCATTGAAAAACATGTTATTCATATACCAGAAATGTTTGAAGCTACTGACTGAATGAAAGGAGCTGGCACCTCACTCTCTTTGAATCTTCTTTATCATGCTAAGAGGAGCGGGAAAAAGCAAAAAATTTCAGAATTGCACCTTGCAATGCGGAGAAATTACTGTTTTTGCATTTACAATATTCATTGATTTTTGCCATTGAAAAACATCCAGAATTGATTGAAGGTACTGACTGAATGAAAGGAGCTGGCATCTCACTCTCTTTGAATCTTCTTTATCATGCTAAGAGGAGCAGGAAAAAGAAAAAAATTTCAGAATTGCACCTTGCAATGCGGAGAAATTACTGTTTGTGCATTTACAATATTCATTGATTTTTGCCATTGAAAAACGTCCAGAAATGATTGAAGCTACTGACTGAATGAAAGGAGCTGGCATCTCACTCTCTTTGAATCTTCTTTATCATGCTAAGAGGAGCAGGAAAAAGCCAAAAATTTCAGAATTGCACCTTGCAATGCGGAGAAATTACAGTTTGTGCATTTACAATATTCATTGATTTTTGCCATTGAAAAACATCCAGAAATGATTGAAGCTACTGACTGAATGAAAGGAGCTGGCATCTCACTCTCTTTGAATATTCTTTATCATGCTAAGAGGAGCAGGAAAAAGCAAAAAATTTCAGAATTGCACCTTGCAATGCGGAGAAATTACTGTTTGTGCATTTACAATATTCATTGATTTTTGCCATTGAAAAACATCATGTTATTCATATACCAGAAATGTTTGAAGCTACTGACTGAATGAAAGGAGCTGGCATCTCACTCTCTTTGAATCTTCTTTATCATGCTAAGAGGAGCAGGAAAAAGCAAAAAATTTCAGAATTGCAACTTGCAATGTGGAGAAATTACTGTTTGTGCATTTACAATATTCATTGATTTTTACCATTGAAAAACGTCCAGAAATGATTGAAGCTACTGACTGAATGAAAGTAGCTGGCATCTCACTCTCTTTGAATCTTCTTTATCATGCTAAGAGGAGCAGGAAAAAGCAAAAAATTTCAGACTTGCACCTTGCAATGCGGAGAAATTACTGTTTGTGCATTTACAATATTCATTGATTTTTGCCATTGAAAAACATCATGTTATTCATATACCAGAAATGTTTGAAGCTACTGACTGAATGAAAGGAGCTGGCATCTCACTCTCTTTGAATCTTCTTTATCATGCTAAGAGGAGCAGGAAAAAGCAAAAAATTTCAGAATTGCACCTTGCAATGCGGAGAAATTACTGTTTGTGCATTTACAATATTCATTGATTTTTGCCATTGAAAAACGTCCAGAAATGATTGAAGCTACTGACTGAATGAAAGGAGCTGGCATCTCACTCTCTTTGAATCTTGTTTATCATGCTAAGAGGAGCAGGAAAAAGCAAAAAATTTCAGAATTGCACCTTGCAATGCGGAGAAATTACTGTTTGTGCATTTACAATATTCATTGATTTTTGCCATTGAAAAACGTCCAGAAATGATTGAAGCTACTGACTGAATGAAAGGAGCTGGCATCTCACTCTCTTTGAATCTTCTTTATCATGCTAAGAGGAGCAGGAAAAAGCAAAAAATTTCAGAATTGCACCTTGCAATGCGGAGAAATTACTGTTTGTGCATTTACAATATTCATTGATTTTTGCCATTGAAAAACATCATGTTATTCATATACCAGAAATGATTGAAGCTACTGACTGAATGAAAGGAGCTGGCATCTCACTCTCTTTGAATCTTCTTTATCATGCTAAGAGGAGCAGGAAAAAGCAAAAAATTTCAGAATTGCACCTTGCAATGCGGAGAAATTACTGTTTGTGCATTTACAATATTCATTGATTTTTGCCATTGAAAAACGTCCAGAAATTATTGAAGCTACTGACTGAATGAAAGGAACTGGCATCTCACTCTCTTTGAATCTTCTTTATCATGCTAAGAGGAGAAGGAAAAAGCAAAAAATTTCAGAATTGCACCTTGCAATGCGGAGAAATTACTGTTTGTGCATTTACAAAATTCATTGATTTTTGCCATTGAAAAACATCATGTTATTCATATACCAGAAATGTTTGAAGCTACTGACTGAATGAAAGGAGCTGACATCTCACTCTCTTTGAATCTTCTTTATCATGCTAAGAGGAGCAGGAAAAAGCAAAAAATTTCAGAATTGCACCTTGCAATGCGGAGAAATTACTGTTTGTGCATTTACAATATTCATTGATTTTTGCCATTGAAAAACGTCCAGAAATGATTGAAGCTACTGACTGAATGAAAGGAGCTGGCATCTCACTCTCTTTGAATCTTCTTTATCATGCTAAGAGGAGCAGGAAAAAGCAAAAAATTTCAGAATTGCACCTTGCAATGTGGAGAAATTACTGTTTGTGCATTTACAATATTCATTGATTTTTACCATTGAAAAACGTCCAGAAATGATTGAAGCTACTGACTGAATGAAAGTAGCTGGCATCTCACTCTCTTTGAATCTTCTTTATCATGCTAAGAGGAGCAGGAAAAAGCAAAAAATTTCAGACTTGCACCTTGCAATGCGGAGAAATTACTGTTTGTGCATTTACAATATTCATTGATTTTTGCCATTGAAAAACATCATGTTATTCATATACCAGAAATGTTTGAAGCTACTGACTGAATGAAAGGAGCTGGCATCTCACTCTCTTTGAATCTTCTTTATCATGCTAAGAGGAGCAGGAAAAAGCAAAAAATTTCAGAATTGCACCTTGCAATGTGGAGAAATTACTGTTTGTGCATTTACAATATTCATTGATTTTTACCATTGAAAAACGTCCAGAAATGATTGAAGCTACTGACTGAATGAAAGTAGCTGGCATCTCACTCTCTTTGAATCTTCTTTATCATGCTAAGAGGAGCAGGAAAAAGCAAAAAATTTCAGACTTGCACCTTGCAATGCGGAGAAATTACTGTTTGTGCATTTACAATATTCATTGATTTTTGCCATTGAAAAACATCATGTTATTCATATACCAGAAATGTTTGAAGCTACTGACTGAATGAAAGGAGCTGGCATCTCACTCTCTTTGAATCTTCTTTATCATGCTAAGAGGAGCAGGAAAAAGCAAAAAATTTCAGAATTGCACCTTGCAATGCGGAGAAATTACTGTTTGTGCATTTACAATATTCATTGATTTTTGCCATTGAAAAACGTCCAGAAATGATTGAAGCTACTGACTGAATGAAAGGAGCTGGCATCTCACTCTCTTTGAATCTTCTTTATCATGCTAAGAGGAGCAGGAAAAAGCAAAAAATTTCAGAATTGCACCTTGCAATGCGGAGAAATTACTGTTTGTGCATTTACAATATTCATTGATTTTTGCCATTGAAAAACGTCCAGAAATGATTGAAGCTACTGACTGAATGAAAGGAGCTGGCATCTCACTCTCTTTGAATCTTCTTTATCATGCTAAGAGGAGCAGGAAAAATCAAAAAATTTCAGAATTGCACCTTGCAATGCGGAGAAATTACTGTTTGTGCATTTACAATATTCAATGATTTTTGCCATTGAAAAACATGTTATTCATATACCAGAAATGTTTGAAGCTACTGACTGAATGAAAGGAGCTGGCACCTCACTCTCTTTGAATCTTCTTTATCATGCTAAGAGGAGCGGGAAAAAGCAAAAAATTTCAGAATTGCACCTTGCAATGCGGAGAAATTACTGTTTGTGCATTTACAATATTCATTGATTTTTGCCATTGAAAAACATCCAGAAATGATTGAAGGTACTGACTGAATGAAAGGAGCTGGCATCTCACTCTCTTTGAATCTTCTTTATCATGCTAAGAGGAGCAGGAAAAAGCAAAAAATTTCAGAATTGCACCTTGCAATGCGGAGAAATTACTGTTTGTGCATTTACAATATTCATTGATTTTTGCCATTGAAAAACGTCCAGAAATGATTGAAGCTACTGACTGAATGAAAGGAGCTGGCATCTCACTCTCTTTGAATCTTCTTTATCATGCTAAGAGGAGCAGGAAAAAGCCAAAAATTTCAGAATTGCACCTTGCAATGCGGAGAAATTACAGTTTGTGCATTTACAATATTCATTGATTTTTGCCATTGAAAAACATCCAGAAATGATTGAAGCTACTGACTGAATGAAAGGAGCTGGCATCTCACTCTCTTTGAATATTCTTTATCATGCTAAGAGGAGCAGGAAAAAGCAAAAAATTTCAGAATTGCACCTTGCAATGCGGAGAAATTACTGTTTGTGCATTTACAATATTCATTGATTTTTGCCATTGAAAAACATCATGTTATTCATATACCAGAAATGTTTGAAGCTACTGACTGAATGAAAGGAGCTGGCATCTCACTCTCTTTGAATCTTCTTTATCATGCTAAGAGGAGCAGGAAAAAGCAAAAAATTTCAGAATTGCACCTTGCAATGTGGAGAAATTACTGTTTGTGCATTTACAATATTCATTGATTTTTACCATTGAAAAACGTCCAGAAATGATTGAAGCTACTGACTGAATGAAAGTAGCTGGCATCTCACTCTCTTTGAATCTTCTTTATCATGCTAAGAGGAGCAGGAAAAAGCAAAAAATTTCAGAATTGCACCTTGCAATGCAGAGAAATTACTGTTTGTGCATTTACAATATTCATTGATTTTTGCCATTGAAAAACATCATGTTATTCATATACCAGAAATGTTTGAAGCTACTGACTGAATGAAAGGAGCTGGCATCTCACTCTCTTTGAATCTTCTTTATCATGCTAAGAGGAGCAGGAAAAAGCAAAAAATTTCAGAATTGCACCTTGCAATGCGGAGAAATTACTGTTTGTGCATTTACAATATTCATTGATTTTTGCCATTGAAAAACATCATGTTATTCATATACCAGAAATGATTGAAGCTACTGACTGAATGAAAGGAGCTGGCATCTCACTCTCTTTGAATCTTCTTTATCATGCTAAGAGGAGCAGGAAAAAGCAAAAAATTTCAGAATTGCACCTTGCAATGCGGAGAAATTACTGTTTGTGCATTTACAATATTCATTGATTTTTGCCATTGAAAAACGTCCAGAAATGATTGAAGCTACTGACTGAATGAAAGGAACTGGCATCTCACTCTCTTTGAATCTTCTTTATCATGCTAAGAGGAGCAGGAAAAAGCAAAAAATTTCAGAATTGCACCTTGCAATGCGGAGAAATTACTGTTTGTGCATTTACAAAATTCATTGATTTTTGCCATTGAAAAACATCATGTTATTCATATACCAGAAATGTTTGAAGCTACTGACTGAATGAAAGGAGCTGACATCTCACTCTCTTTGAATCTTCTTTATCATGCTAAGAGGAGCAGGAAAAAGCAAAAAATTTCAGAATTGCACCTTGCAATGCGGAGAAATTACTGTTTGTGCATTTTACAATATTCATTGATTTTTGCCATTGAAAAACGTCCAGAAATGATTGAAGCTACTGACTGAATGAAAGGAGCTGGCATCTCACTCTCTTTGAATCTTCTTTATCATGCTAAGAGGAGCAGGAAAAAGCAAAAAATTTCAGAATTGCACCTTGCAATGCGGAGAAATTACTGTTTGTGCATTTACAATATTCATTGATTTTTGCCATTGAAAAACGTCCAGAAATGATTGAAGCTACTGACTGAATGAAAGGAGCTGGCATCTCACTCTCTTTGAATCTTCTTTATCATGCTAAGAGGAGCAGGAAAAAGCAAAAAATTTCAGAATTGCACCTTGCAATGCGGAGAAATTACTGTTTGTGCATTTACAATATTCATTGATTTTTGCCATTGAAAAACATCATGTTATTCATATACCAGAAATGATTGAAGCTACTGACTGAATGAAAGGAGCTGGCATCTCACTCTCTTTGAATCTTCTTTATCATGCTAAGAGGAGCAGGAAAAAGCAAAAAATTTCAGAATTGCACCTTGCAATGCGGAGAAATTACTGTTTGTGCATTTACAATATTCATTGATTTTTGCCATTGAAAAACGTCCAGAAATGATTGAAGCTACTGACTGAATGAAAGGAACTGGCATCTCACTCTCTTTGAATCTTCTTTATCATGCTAAGAGGAGCAGGAAAAAGCAAAAAATTTCAGAATTGCACCTTGCAATGCGGAGAAATTACTGTTTGTGCATTTACAAAATTCATTGATTTTTGCCATTGAAAAACATCATGTTATTCATATACCAGAAATGTTTGAAGCTACTGACTGAATGAAAGGAGCTGACATCTCACTCTCTTTGAATCTTCTTTATCATGCTAAGAGGAGCAGGAAAAAGCAAAAAATTTCAGAATTGCACCTTGCAATGCGGAGAAATTACTGTTTGTGCATTTACAATATTCATTGATTTTTGCCATTGAAAAACGTCCAGAAATGATTGAAGCTACTGACTGAATGAAAGGAGCTGGCATCTCACTCTCTTTGAATCTTCTTTATCATGCTAAGAGGAGCAGGAAAAAGCAAAAAATTTCAGAATTGCACCTTGCAATGCGGAGAAATTACTGTTTGTGCATTTACAATATTCATTGATTTTTGCCATTGAAAAACATCATGTTATTCATATACCAGAAATGATTGAAGCTACTGACTGAATGAAAGGAGCTGGCATCTCACTCTCTTTGAATCTTCTTTATCATGCTAAGAGGAGCAGGAAAAAGCAAAAAATTTCAGAATTGCACCTTGCAATGTGGAGAAATTACTGTTTGTGCATTTACAATATTCATTGATTTTTACCATTGAAAAACGTCCAGAAATGATTGAAGCTACTGACTGAATGAAAGTAGCTGGCATCTCACTCTCTTTGAATCTTCTTTATCATGCTAAGAGGAGCAGGAAAAAGCAAAAAATTTCAGACTTGCACCTTGCAATGCGGAGAAATTACTGTTTGTGCATTTACAATATTCATTGATTTTTGCCATTGAAAAACGTCCAGAAATGATTGAAGCTACTGACTGAATGAAAGGAGCTGGCATCTCACTCTCTTTGAATCTTGTTTATCATGCTAAGAGGAGCAGGAAAAAGCAAAAAATTTCAGAATTGCACCTTGCAATGCGGAGAAATTACTGTTTGTGCATTTACAATATTCATTGATTTTTGCCATTGAAAAACGTCCAGAAATGATTGAAGCTACTGACTGAATGAAAGGAGCTGGCATCTCACTCTCTTTGAATCTTCTTTATCATGCTAAGAGGAGCAGGAAAAAGCAAAAAAATTCAGAATTGCACCTTGCAATGCGGAGAAATTACTGTTTGTGCATTTACAATATTCATTGATTTTTGCCATTGAAAAACATCATGTTATTCATATACCAGAAATGATTGAAGCTACTGACTGAATGAAAGGAGCTGGCATCTCACTCTCTTTGAATCTTCTTTATCATGCTAAGAGGAGCAGGAAAAAGCAAAAAATTTCAGAATTGCACCTTGCAATGCGGAGAAATTACTGTTTGTGCATTTACAATATTCATTGATTTTTGCCATTGAAAAACGTCCAGAAATGATTGAAGCTACTGACTGAATGAAAGGAGCTGGCATCTCACTCTCTTTGAATCTTGTTTATCATGCTAAGAGGAGCAGGAAAAAGCAAAAAATTTCAGAATTGCACCTTGCAATGCGGAGAAATTACTGTTTGTGCATTTACAATATTCATTGATTTTTGCCATTGAAAAACGTCCAGAAATGATTGAAGCTACTGACTGAATGAAAGGAGCTGGCATCTCACTCTCTTTGAATCTTCTTTATCATGCTAAGAGGAGCAGGAAAAAGCAAAAAAATTCAGAATTGCACCTTGCAATGCGGAGAAATTACTGTTTGTGCATTTACAATATTCATTGATTTTTGCCATTGAAAAACATCATGTTATTCATATACCAGAAATGATTGAAGCTACTGACTGAATGAAAGGAGCTGGCATCTCACTCTCTTTGAATCTTCTTTATCATGCTAAGAGGAGCAGGAAAAAGCAAAAAATTTCAGAATTGCACCTTGCAATGCGGAGAAATTACTGTTTGTGCATTTACAATATTCATTGATTTTTGCCATTGAAAAACGTCCAGAAATGATTGAAGCTACTGACTGAATGAAAGGAACTGGCATCTCACTCTCTTTGAATCTTCTTTATCATGCTAAGAGGAGCAGGAAAAAGCAAAAAATTTCAGAATTCCACCTTGCAATGCGGAGAAATTACTGTTTGTGCATTTACAAAATTCATTGATTTTTGCCATTGAAAAACATCATGTTATTCATATACCAGAAATGTTTGAAGCTACTGACTGAATGAAAGGAGCTGACATCTCACTCTCTTTGAATCTTCTTTATCATGCTAAGAGGAGCAGGAAAAAGCAAAAAATTTCAGAATTGCACCTTGCAATGCGGAGAAATTACTGTTTGTGCATTTACAATATTCATTGATTTTTGCCATTGAAAAACGTCCAGAAATGATTGAAGCTACTGACTGAATGAAAGGAGCTGGCATCTCACTCTCTTTGAATCTTCTTTATCATGCTAAGAGGAGCAGGAAAAAGCAAAAAATTTCAGAATTGCACCTTGCAATGCGGAGAAATTACTGTTTGTGCATTTACAATATTCATTGATTTTTGCCATTGAAAAACATCATGTTATTCATATACCAGAAATGTTTGAAGCTACTGACTGAATGAAAGGAGCTGGCATCTCACTCTCTTTGAATCTTCTTTATCATGCTAAGAGGAGCAGGAAAAAGCAAAAAATTTCAGAATTGCACCTTGCAATGCGGAGAAATTACTGTTTGTGCATTTACAATATTCATTGATTTTTGCCATTGAAAAACATCATGTTATTCATATACCAGAAATGATTGAAGCTACTGACTGAATGAAAGGAGCTGGCATCTCACTCTCTTTGAATCTTCTTTATCATGCTAAGAGGAGCAGGAAAAAGCAAAAAATTTCAGAATTGCACCTTGCAATGCGGAGAAATTACTGTTTGTGCATTTACAATATTCATTGATTTTTGCCATTGAAAAACGTCCAGAAATGATTGAAGCTACTGACTGAATGAAAGGAGCTGGCATCTCACTCTCTTTGAATCTTCTTTATCATGCTAAGAGGAGCAGGAAAAAGCAAAAAATTTCAGAATTGCACCTTGCAATGCGGAGAAATTACTGTTTGTGCATTTACAATATTCATTGATTTTTGCCATTGAAAAACATCATGTTATTCATATACCAGAAATGTTTGAAGCTACTGACTGAATGAAAGGAGCTGGCATCTCACTCTCTTTGAATCTTCTTTATCATGCTAAGAGGAGCAGGAAAAAGCAAAAAATTTCAGAATTGCACCTTGCAATGCGGAGAAATTACTGTTTGTGCATTTACAATATTCATTGATTTTTGCCATTGAAAAACGTCCAGAAATGATTGAAGCTACTGACTGAATGAAAGGAGCTGGCATCTCACTCTCTTTGAATCTTCTTTATCATGCTAAGAGGAGCAGGAAAAAGCAAAAAATTTCAGAATTGCACCTTGCAATGCGGAGAAATTACTGTTTGTGCATTTACAATATTCATTGATTTTTGCCATTGAAAAACATCATGTTATTCATATACCAGAAATGATTGAAGCTACTGACTGAATGAAAGGAGCTGGCATCTCGCTCTCTTTGAATCTTCTTTATCATGCTAAGAGGAGCAGGAAAAAGCAAAAAATTTCAGAATTGCACCTTGCAATGCGGAGAAATTACTGTTTGTGCATTTACAATATTCATTGATTTTTGCCATTGAAAAACGTCCAGAAATGATTGAAGCTACTGACTGAATGAAAGGAGCTGGCATCTCACTCTCTTTGAATCTTCTTTATCATGCTAAGAGGAGCAGGAAAAAGCAAAAAATTTCAGAATTGCACCTTGCAATGTGGAGAAATTACTGTTTGTGCATTTACAATATTCATTGATTTTTGCCATTGAAAAACATCATGTTATTCATATACCAGAAATGATTGAAGCTACTGACTGAATGAAAGGAGCTGGCATCTCACTCTCTTTGAATCTTCTTTATCATGCTAAGAGGAGCAGGAAAAAGCAAAAAATTTCAGAATTGCACCTTGCAATGCGGAGAAATTACTGTTTGTGCATTTACAATATTCATTGATTTTTGCCATTGAAAAACGTCCAGAAATGATTGAAGCTACTGACTGAATGAAAGGAGCTGGCATCTCACTCTCTTTGAATCTTCTTTATCATGCTAAGAGGAGCAGGAAAAAGCAAAAAATTTCAGAATTGCACCTTGCAATGCGGAGAAATTACTGTTTGTGCTTTTACAATATTCATTGATTTTTGCCTTTGAAAAACATCATGTTATTCATATACCAGAAATGTTTGAAGCTACTGACTGAATGAAAGGAGCTGGCATCTAACTCTCTTTGAATCTTCTTTATCATGCTAAGAGGAGCAGGAAAAAGCAAAAAATTTCAGAATTGCACCTTGCAATGCGGAGAAATTACTGTTTGTGCATTTACAATATTCATTGATTTTTGCCATTGAAAAACGTCCAGAAATGATTGAAGCTACTGACTGAATGAAAGGAGCTGGCATCTCACTCTCTTTGAATCTTCTTTATCATGCTAAGAGGAGCAGGAAAAAGCAAAAAATTTCAGAATTGCACCTTGCAATGCGGAGAAATTACTGTTTGTGCATTTACAATATTCATTGATTTTTGCCATTGAAAAACATCATGTTATTCATATACCAGAAATGATTGAAGCTACTGACTGAATGAAAGGAGCTGGCATCTCGCTCTCTTTGAATCTTCTTTATCATGCTAAGAGGAGCAGGAAAAAGCAAAAAATTTCAGAATTGCACCTTGCAATGCGGAGAAATTACTGTTTGTGCATTTACAATATTCATTGATTTTTGCCATTGAAAAACGTCCAGAAATGATTGAAGCTACTGACTGAATGAAAGGAGCTGGCATCTCACTCTCTTTGAATCTTCTTTATCATGCTAAGAGGAGCAGGAAAAAGCAAAAAATTTCAGAATTGCACCTTGCAATGTGGAGAAATTACTGTTTGTGCATTTACAATATTCATTGATTTTTGCCATTGAAAAACATCATGTTATTCATATACCAGAAATGATTGAAGCTACTGACTGAATGAAAGGAGCTGGCATCTCACTCTCTTTGAATCTTCTTTATCATGCTAAGAGGAGCAGGAAAAAGCAAAAAATTTCAGAATTGCACCTTGCAATGCGGAGAAATTACTGTTTGTGCATTTACAATATTCATTGATTTTTGCCATTGAAAAACGTCCAGAAATGATTGAAGCTACTGACTGAATGAAAGGAGCTGGCATCTCACTCTCTTTGAATCTTCTTTATCATGCTAAGAGGAGCAGGAAAAAGCAAAAAATTTCAGAATTGCACCTTGCAATGTGGAGAAATTACTGTTTGTGCATTTACAATATTCATTGATTTTTGCCATTGAAAAACATCATGTTATTCATATACCAGAAATGATTGAAGCTACTGACTGAATGAAAGGAGCTGGCATCTCACTCTCTTTGAATCTTCTTTATCATGCTAAGAGGAGCAGGAAAAAGCAAAAAATTTCAGAATTGCACCTTGCAATGCGGAGAAATTACTGTTTGTGCATTTACAATATTCATTGATTTTTGCCATTGAAAAACGTCCAGAAATGATTGAAGCTACTGACTGAATGAAAGGAGCTGGCATCTCACTCTCTTTGAATCTTCTTTATCATGCTAAGAGGAGCAGGAAAAAGCAAAAAATTTCAGAATTGCACCTTGCAATGCGGAGAAATTACTGTTTGTGCTTTTACAATATTCATTGATTTTTGCCTTTGAAAAACATCATGTTATTCATATACCAGAAATGTTTGAAGCTACTGACTGAATGAAAGGAGCTGGCATCTAACTCTCTTTGAATCTTCTTTATCATGCTAAGAGGAGCAGGAAAAAGCAAAAAATTTCAGAATTGCACCTTGCAATGCGGAGAAATTACTGTTTGTGCATTTACAATATTCATTGATTTTTGCCATTGAAAAACGTCCAGAAATGATTGAAGCTACTGACTGAATGAAAGGAGCTGGCATCTCACTCTCTTTGAATCTTCTTTATCATGCTAAGAGGAGCAGGAAAAAGCAAAAAATTTCAGAATTGCACCTTGCAATGCGGAGAAATTACTGTTTGTGCATTTACAATATTCATTGATTTTTGCCATTGAAAAACGTCCAGAAATGATTGAAGCTACTGACTGAATGAAAGGAGCTGGCATCTCACTCTCTTTGAATCTTCTTTATCATGCTAAGAGGAGCAGGAAAAAGCAAAAAATTTCAGAATTGCACCTTGCAATGCGGAGAAATTACTGTTTGTGCATTTACAATATTCATTGATTTTTGCCATTGAAAAACGTCAAGAAATGATTGAAGCTACTGACTGAATGAAAGGAGCTGGCATCTCACTCTCTTTGAATCTTCTTTATCATGCTAAGAGGAGCAGGAAAAAGCAAAAAATTTCAGAATTGCACCTTGCAATGCGGAGAAATTACTGTTTGTGCTTTTACAATATTCATTGATTTTTGCCATTGAAAAACATCATGTTATTCATATACAAGAAATGTTTGAAGCTACTGACTGAATGAAAGGAGCTGGCATCTCACTCTCTTTGAATCTTCTTTATCATGCTAAGAGGAGCAGGAAAAAGCAAAAAATTTCAGAATTGCACCTTGCAATGCGGAGAAATTACTGTTTGTGCATTTACAATATTCATTGATTTTTGCCATTGAAAAACGTCCAGAAATGATTGAAGCTACTGACTGAATGAAAGGAGCTGGCATCTCACTCTCTTTGAATCTTCTTTATCATGCTAAGAGGAGCAGGAAAAAGCAAAAAATTTCAGAATTGCACCTTGCAATGCGGAGAAATTACTGTTTGTGCATTTACAATATTCATTGATTTTTGCCATTGAAAAACGTCCAGAAATGATTGAAGCTACTGACTGAATGAAAGGAGCTGGCATCTCACTCTCTTTGAATCTTCTTTATCATGCTAAGAGGAGCAGGAAAAAGCAAAAAATTTCAGAATTGCACCTTGCAATGCGGAGAAATTACTGTTTGTGCATTTACAATATTCATTGATTTTTGCCATTGAAAAACATCATGTTATTCATATACCAGAAATGATTGAAGCTACTGACTGAATGAAAGGAGCTGGCATCTTACTCTCTTTGAATCTTCTTTGTCATGCTAAGAGGAGCAGGAAAAAGCAAAAAATTTCAGAATTGCACCTTGCAATGCGGAGAAATTACTGTTTGTGCATTTACAATATTCATTGATTTTTGCCATTGAAAAACGTCCAGAAATGATTGAAGCTACTGACTGAATGAAAGGAGCTGGCATCTCACTCTCTTTGAATCTTCTTTATCATGCTAAGAGGAGCAGGAAAAAGCAAAAAATTTCAGAATTGCACCTTGCAATGCGGAGAAATTACTGTTTGTGCATTTACAATATTCATTGATTTTTGCCATTGAAAAACGTCCAGAAATGATTGAAGCTACGGACTGAATGAAAGGAGCTGGCATCTCACTCTCTTTGAATCTTCTTTATCATGCTAAGAGGAGCAGGAAAAAGCAAAAAATTTCAGAATTGCACCTTGCAATGCGGAGAAATTACTGTTTGTGCATTTACAATATTCATTGATTTTTGCCCTTGAAAAACATCATGTTATTCATATACCAGAAATGTTTGAAGCTACTGACTGAATGAAAGGAGCTGGCATCTCACTCTCTTTGAATCTTCTTTATCATGCTAAGAGGAGCAGGAAAAAGCAAAAAATTTCAGAATTGCACCTTGCAATGCGGAGAAATTACTGTTTGTGCATTTACAATATTCATTGATTTTTGCCATTGAAAAACGTCCAGAAATGATTGAAGCTACTGACTGAATGAAAGGAGCTGGCATCTCACTCTCTTTGAATCTTCTTTATCATGCTAAGAGGAGCAGGAAAAAGCAAAAAATTTCAGAATTGCACCTTGCAATGCGGAGAAATTACTGTTTGTGCATTTACAATATTCATTGATTTTTGCCATTGAAAAACGTCCAGAAATGATTGAAGCTACTGACTGAATGAAAGGAGCTGGCATCTCACTCTCTTTGAATCTTCTTTATCATGCTAAGAGGAGCAGGAAAAAGCAAAAAATTTCAGAATTGCACCTTGCAATGCGGAGAAATTACTGTTTGTGCATTTACAATATTCATTGATTTTTGCCATTGAAAAACATCATGTTATTCATATACCAGAAATGTTTGAAGCTACTGACTGAATGAAGGGAGCTGGCATCTCACTCTCTTTGAATCTTCTTTATCATGCTAAGAGGAGCAGGAAAAAGCAAAAAATTTCAGAATTGCACCTTGCAATGCGGAGAAATTACTGTTTGTGCATTTACAATATTCATTGATTTTTGCCATTGAAAAACATCATGTTATTCATATACCAGAAATGTTTGAAGCTAATGACTGAATGAAAGGAGCTGGCATCTCACTCTCTTTGAATCTTCTTTATCATGCTAAGAGGAGCAGGAAAAAGCAAAAAATTTCAGAATTGCACCTTGCAATGTGGAGAAATTACTGTTTGTGCATTTACAATATTCATTGATTATTACCATTGAAAAACGTCCAGAAATGATTGAAGCTACTGACTGAATGAAAGTAGCTGGCATCTCACTCTCTTTGAATCTTCTTTACCATGCTAAGAGGAGCAGGAAAAAGCAAAAAATTTCAGACTTGCACCTTGCAATGCGGAGAAATTACTGTTTGTGCATTTACAATATTCATTGATTTTTGCCATTGAAAAACATCATGTTATTCATATACCAGAAATGTTTGAAGCTACTGACTGAATGAAAGGAGCTGGCATCTCACTCTCTTTGAATCTTCTTTATCATGCTAAGAGGAGCAGGAAAAAGCAAAAAATTTCAGAATTGCACCTTGCAATGCGGAGAAATTACTGTTTGTGCATTTACAATATTCATTGATTTTTGCCATTGAAAAACGTCCAGAAATGATTGAAGCTACTGACTGAATGAAAGGAGCTGGCATCTCACTCTCTTTGAATCTTCTTTATCATGCTAAGAGGAGCAGGAAAAAGCAAAAAATTTCAGAATTGCACCTTGCAATGCGGAGAAATTACTGTTTGTGCATTTACAATATTCATTGATTTTTGCCATTGAAAAACGTCCAGAAATGATTGAAGCTACTGACTGAATGAAAGGAGCTGGCATCTCACTCTCTTTGAATCTTCTTTATCATGCTAAGAGGAGCAGGAAAAATCAAAAAATTTCAGAATTGCACCTTGCAATGCGGAGAAATTACTGTTTGTGCATTTACAATATTCATTGATTTTTGCCATTG
Organism: Phyllobates terribilis; assembly: GCF_046119375.1. NCBI lineage: Eukaryota > Metazoa > Chordata > Amphibia > Anura > Dendrobatidae > Phyllobates > Phyllobates terribilis. The sequence continues at coordinate 523,653 of NW_027363543.1, forward strand.
AAAAACATGTTATTCATATACCAGAAATGTTTGAAGCTACTGACTGAATGAAAGGAGCTGGCACCTCACTCTCTTTGCATCTTCTTTATCATGCTAAGAGGAGCGGGAAAAAGCAAAAAATTTCAGAATTGCACCTTGCAATGCGGAGAAATTACTGTTTGTGCATTTACAATATTCATTGATTTTTGCCATTGAAAAACATCCAGAAATGATTGAAGGTACTGACTGAATGAAAGGAGCTGGCATCTCACTCTCTTTGAATATTCTTTATCATGCTAAGAGGAGCAGGAAAAAGCAAAAAATTTCAGAATTGCACCTTGCAATGCGGAGAAATTACTGTTTGTGCTTTTACAATATTCATTGATTTTTGCCATTGAAAAACATCATGTTATTCATATACCAGAAATGTTTGAAGCTACTGACTGAATGAAAGGAGCTGGCATCTAACTCTCTTTGAATCTTCTTTATCATGCTAAGAGGAGCAGGAAAAAGCAAAAAATTTCAGAATTGCACCTTGCAATGCGGAGAAATTACTGTTTGTGCATTTACAATATTCATTGATTTTTGCCATTGAAAAACGTCCAGAAATGATTGAAGCTACTGACTGAATGAAAGGAGCTGGCATCTCACTCTCTTTGAATCTTCTTTATCATGCTAAGAGGAGCAGGAAAAAGCAAAAAATTTCAGAATTGCACCTTGCAATGCGGAGAAATTACTGTTTGTGCATTTACAATATTCATTGATTTTTGCCATTGAAAAACGTCCAGAAATGATTGAAGCTACTGACTGAATGAAAGGAGCTGGCATCTCACTCTCTTTGAATCTTCTTTATCATGCTAAGAGGAGCAGGAAAAAGCAAAAAATTTCAGAATTGCAACTTGCAATGCGGAGAAATTACTGTTTGTGCATTTACAATATTCATTGATTTTTGCCATTGAAAAACATCATGTTATTCATATACCAGAAATGATTGAAGCTACTGACTGAATGAAAGGAGCTGGCATCTCACTCTCTTTGAATCTTCTTTATCATGCTAAGAGGAGCAGGAAAAAGCAAAAAATTTCAGAATTGCACCTTGCAATGCGGAGAAATTACTGTTTGTGCATTTACAATATTCATTGATTTTTGCCATTGAAAAACGTCCAGAAATGATTGAAGCTACTGACTGAATGAAAGGAGCTGGCATCTCACTCTCTTTGAATCTTCTTTATCATGCTAAGAGGAGCAGGAAAAAGCAAAAAATTTCAGAATTGCACCTTGCAATGCGGAGAAATTACTGTTTGTGCTTTTACAATATTCATTGATTTTTGCCATTGAAAAACATCATGTTATTCATATACAAGAAATGTTTGAAGCTACTGACTGAATGAAAGGAGCTGGCATCTCACTCTCTTTGAATCTTCTTTATCATGCTAAGAGGAGCAGGAAAAAGCAAAAAATTTCAGAATTGCACCTTGCAATGCGGAGAAATTACTGTTTGTGCATTTACAATATTCATTGATTTTTGCCATTGAAAAACGTCCAGAAATGATTGAAGCTACTGACTGAATGAAAGGAGCTGGCATCTCACTCTCTTTGAATCTTCTTTATCATGCTAAGAGGAGCAGGAAAAAGCAAAAAATTTCAGAATTGCACCTTGCAATGCGGAGAAATTACTGTTTGTGCATTTACAATATTCATTGATTTTTGCCATTGAAAAACATCATGTTATTCATATACCAGAAATGTTTGAAGCTACTGACTGAATGAAAGGAGCTGGCATCTCACTCTCTTTGAATCTTCTTTATCATGCTAAGAGGAGCAGGAAAAAGCAAAAAATTTCAGAATTGCACCTTGCAATGTGGAGAAATTACTGTTTGTGCATTTACAATATTCATTGATTTTTACCATTGAAAAACGTCCAGAAATGATTGAAGCTACTGACTGAATGAAAGTAGCTGGCATCTCACTCTCTTTGAATCTTCTTTACCATGCTAAGAGGAGCAGGAAAAAGCAAAAAATTTCAGACTTGCACCTTGCAATGCGGAGAAATTACTGTTTGTGCATTTACAATATTCATTGATTTTTGCCATTGAAAAACATCATGTTATTCATATACCAGAAATGTTTGAAGCTACTGACTGAATGAAAGGAGCTGGCATCTCACTCTCTTTGAATCTTCTTTATCATGCTAAGAGGAGCAGGAAAAAGCAAAAAATTTCAGAATTGCACCTTGCAATGCGGAGAAATTACTGTTTGTGCATTTACAATATTCATTGATTTTTGCCATTGAAAAACGTCCAGAAATGATTGAAGCTACTGACTGAATGAAAGGAGCTGGCATCTCACTCTCTTTGAATCTTCTTTATCATGCTAAGAGGAGCAGGAAAAAGCAAAAAATTTCAGAATTGCACCTTGCAATGCGGAGAAATTACTGTTTGTGCATTTACAATATTCATTGATTTTTGCCATTGAAAAACGTCCAGAAATGATTGAAGCTACTGACTGAATGAAAGGAGCTGGCATCTCACTCTCTTTGAATCTTCTTTATCATGCTAAGAGGAGCAGGAAAAATCAAAAAATTTCAGAATTGCACCTTGCAATGCGGAGAAATTACTGTTTGTGCATTTACAATATTCATTGATTTTTGCCATTGAAAAACATGTTATTCATATACCAGAAATGTTTGAAGCTACTGACTGAATGAAAGGAGCTGGCACCTCACTCTCTTTGCATCTTCTTTATCATGCTAAGAGGAGCGGGAAAAAGCAAAAAATTTCAGAATTGCACCTTGCAATGCGGAGAAATTACTGTTTGTGCATTTACAATATTCATTGATTTTTGCCATTGAAAAACATCCAGAAATGATTGAAGGTACTGACTGAATGAAAGGAGCTGGCATCTCACTCTCTTTGAATATTCTTTATCATGCTAAGAGGAGCAGGAAAAAGCAAAAAATTTCAGAATTGCACCTTGCAATGCGGAGAAATTACTGTTTGTGCTTTTACAATATTCATTGATTTTTGCCATTGAAAAACATCATGTTATTCATATACCAGAAATGTTTGAAGCTACTGACTGAATGAAAGGAGCTGGCATCTAACTCTCTTTGAATCTTCTTTATCATGCTAAGAGGAGCAGGAAAAAGCAAAAAATTTCAGAATTGCACCTTGCAATGCGGAGAAATTACTGTTTGTGCATTTACAATATTCATTGATTTTTGCCATTGAAAAACGTCCAGAAATGATTGAAGCTACTGACTGAATGAAAGGAGCTGGCATCTCACTCTCTTTGAATCTTCTTTATCATGCTAAGAGGAGCAGGAAAAAGCAAAAAATTTCAGAATTGCACCTTGCAATGCGGAGAAATTACTGTTTGTGCATTTACAATATTCATTGATTTTTGCCATTGAAAAACGTCCAGAAATGATTGAAGCTACTGACTGAATGAAAGGAGCTGGCATCTCACTCTCTTTGAATCTTCTTTATCATGCTAAGAGGAGCAGGAAAAAGCAAAAAATTTCAGAATTGCAACTTGCAATGCGGAGAAATTACTGTTTGTGCATTTACAATATTCATTGATTTTTGCCATTGAAAAACATCATGTTATTCATATACCAGAAATGATTGAAGCTACTGACTGAATGAAAGGAGCTGGCATCTCACTCTCTTTGAATCTTCTTTATCATGCTAAGAGGAGCAGGAAAAAGCAAAAAATTTCAGAATTGCACCTTGCAATGCGGAGAAATTACTGTTTGTGCATTTACAATATTCATTGATTTTTGCCATTGAAAAACGTCCAGAAATGATTGAAGCTACTGACTGAATGAAAGGAGCTGGCATCTCACTCTCTTTGAATCTTCTTTATCATGCTAAGAGGAGCAGGAAAAAGCAAAAAATTTCAGAATTGCACCTTGCAATGCGGAGAAATTACTGTTTGTGCTTTTACAATATTCATTGATTTTTGCCATTGAAAAACATCATGTTATTCATATACAAGAAATGTTTGAAGCTACTGACTGAATGAAAGGAGCTGGCATCTCACTCTCTTTGAATCTTCTTTATCATGCTAAGAGGAGCAGGAAAAAGCAAAAAATTTCAGAATTGCACCTTGCAATGCGGAGAAATTACTGTTTGTGCATTTACAATATTCATTGATTTTTGCCATTGAAAAACGTCCAGAAATGATTGAAGCTACTGACTGAATGAAAGGAGCTGGCATCTCACTCTCTTTGAATCTTCTTTATCATGCTAAGAGGAGCAGGAAAAAGCAAAAAATTTCAGAATTGCACCTTGCAATGCGGAGAAATTACTGTTTGTGCATTTACAATATTCATTGATTTTTGCCATTGAAAAACGTCCAGAAATGATTGAAGCTACTGACTGAATGAAAGGAGCTGGCATCTCACTCTCTTTGAATCTTCTTTATCATGCTAAGAGGAGCAGGAAAAATCAAAAAATTTCAGAATTGCACCTTGCAATGCGGAGAAATTACTGTTTGTGCATTTACAATATTCATTGATTTTTGCCATTGAAAAACATGTTATTCATATACCAGAAATGTTTGAAGCTACTGACTGAATGAAAGGAGCTGGCACCTCACTCTCTTTGCATCTTCTTTATCATGCTAAGAGGAGCGGGAAAAAGCAAAAAATTTCAGAATTGCACCTTGCAATGCGGAGAAATTACTGTTTGTGCATTTACAATATTCATTGATTTTTGCCATTGAAAAACATCCAGAAATGATTGAAGGTACTGACTGAATGAAAGGAGCTGGCATCTCACTCTCTTTGAATCTTCTTTATCATGCTAAGAGGAGCAGGAAAAAGCAAAAAATTTCAGAATTGCACCTTGCAATGCGGAGAAATTACTGTTTGTGCTTTTACAATATTCATTGATTTTTGCCATTGAAAAACATCATGTTATTCATATACCAGAAATGTTTGAAGCTACTGACTGAATGAAAGGAGCTGGCATCTAACTCTCTTTGAATCTTCTTTATCATGCTAAGAGGAGCAGGAAAAAGCAAAAAATTTCAGAATTGCACCTTGCAATGCGGAGAAATTACTGTTTGTGCATTTACAATATTCATTGATTTTTGCCATTGAAAAACGTCCAGAAATGATTGAAGCTACTGACTGAATGAAAGGAGCTGGCATCTCACTCTCTTTGAATCTTCTTTATCATGCTAAGAGGAGCAGGAAAAAGCAAAAAATTTCAGAATTGCACCTTGCAATGCGGAGAAATTACTGTTTGTGCATTTACAATATTCATTGATTTTTGCCATTGAAAAACGTCCAGAAATGATTGAAGCTACTGACTGAATGAAAGGAGCTGGCATCTCACTCTCTTTGAATCTTCTTTATCATGCTAAGAGGAGCAGGAAAAAGCAAAAAATTTCAGAATTGCAACTTGCAATGCGGAGAAATTACTGTTTGTGCATTTACAATATTCATTGATTTTTGCCATTGAAAAACATCATGTTATTCATATACCAGAAATGATTGAAGCTACTGACTGAATGAAAGGAGCTGGCATCTCACTTTCTTTGAATCTTCTTTATCATGCTAAGAGGAGCAGGAAAAAGCAAAAAATTTCAGAATTGCACCTTGCAATGCGGAGAAATTACTGTTTGTGCATTTACAATATTCATTGATTTTTGCCATTGAAAAACGTCCAGAAATGATTGAAGCTACTGACTGAATGAAAGGAGCTGGCATCTCACTCTCTTTGAATCTTCTTTATCATGCTAAGAGGAGCAGGAAAAAGCAAAAAATTTCAGAATTGCACCTTGCAATGCGGAGAAATTACTGTTTGTGCTTTTACAATATTCATTGATTTTTGCCATTGAAAAACATCATGTTATTCATATACAAGAAATGTTTGAAGCTACTGACTGAATGAAAGGAGCTGGCATCTCACTCTCTTTGAATCTTCTTTATCATGCTAAGAGGAGCAGGAAAAAGCAAAAAATTTCAGAATTGCACCTTGCAATGCGGAGAAATTACTGTTTGTGCATTTACAATATTCATTGATTTTTGCCATTGAAAAACGTCCAGAAATGATTGAAGCTACTGACTGAATGAAAGGAGCTGGCATCTCACTCTCTTTGAATCTTCTTTATCATGCTAAAAGGAGCAGGAAAAAGCAAAAAATTTCAGAATTGCACCTTGCAATGCGGAGAAATTACTGTTTGTGCATTTACAATATTCATTGATTTTTGCCATTGAAAAACGTCCAGAAATGATTGAAGCTACTGACTGAATGAAAGGAGCTGGCATCTCACTCTCTTTGAATCTTCTTTATCATGCTAAGAGGAGCAGGAAAAAGCAAAAAATTTCAGAATTGCACCTTGCAATGCGGAGAAATTACTGTTTGTGCATTTACAATATTCATTGATTTTTGCCATTGAAAAACATCATGTTATTCATATACCAGAAATGATTGAAGCTACTGACTGAATGAAAGGAGCTGGCATCTTACTCTCTTTGAATCTTCTTTGTCATGCTAAGAGGAGCAGGAAAAAGCAAAAAATTTCAGAATTGCACCTTGCAATGCGGAGAAATTACTGTTTGTGCATTTACAATATTCATTGATTTTTGCCATTGAAAAACGTCCAGAAATGATTGAAGCTACTGACTGAATGAAAGGAGCTGGCATCTCACTCTCTTTGAATCTTCTTTATCATGCTAAGAGGAGCAGGAAAAAGCAAAAAATTTCAGAATTGCACCTTGCAATGCGGAGAAATTACTGTTTGTGCATTTACAATATTCATTGATTTTTGCCATTGAAAAACGTCCAGAAATGATTGAAGCTACTGACTGAATGAAAGGAGCTGGCATCTCACTCTCTTTGAATCTTCTTTATCATGCTAAGAGGAGCAGGAAAAAGCAAAAAATTTCAGAATTGCACCTTGCAATGCGGAGAAATTACTGTTTGTGCATTTACAATATTCATTGATTTTTGCCATTGAAAAACGTCCAGAAATGATTGAAGCTACTGACTGAATGAAAGGAGCTGGCATCTCACTCTCTTTGAATCTTCTTTATCATGCTAAGAGGAGCAGGAAAAAGCAAAAAATTTCAGAATTGCACCTTGCAATGCGGAGAAATTACTGTTTGTGCATTTACAATATTCATTGATTTTTGCCATTGAAAAACGTCCAGAAATGATTGAAGCTACTGACTGAATGAAAGGAGCTGGCATCTCACTCTCTTTGAATCTTCTTTATCATGCTAAGAGGAGCAGGAAAAAGCAAAAAATTTCAGAATTGCACCTTGCAATGCGGAGAAATTACTGTTTGTGCATTTACAATATTCATTGATTTTTGCCATTGAAAAACATCATGTTATTCATATACCAGAAATGTTTGAAGCTACTGACTGAATGAAAGGAGCTGGCATCTAACTCTCTTTGAATCTTCTTTATCATGCTAAGAGGAGCAGGAAAAAGCAAAAAATTTCAGAATTGCACCTTGCAATGCGGAGAAATTACTGTTTGTGCATTTACAATATTCATTGATTTTTGCCATTGAAAAACGTCCAGAAATGATTGAAGCTACTGACTGAATGAAAGGAGCTGGCATCTCACTCTCTTTGAATCTTCTTTATCATGCTAAGAGGAGCAGGAAAAAGCAAAAAATTTCAGAATTGCACCTTGCAATGCGGAGAAATTACTGTTTGTGCATTTACAATATTCATTGATTTTTGCCATTGAAAAACGTCCAGAAATGATTGAAGCTACTGACTGAATGAAAGGAGCTGGCATCTCACTCTCTTTGAATCTTCTTTATCATGCTAAGAGGAGCAGGAAAAAGCAAAAAATTTCAGAATTGCAACTTGCAATGCGGAGAAATTACTGTTTGTGCATTTACAATATTCATTGATTTTTGCCATTGAAAAACATCATGTTATTCATATACCAGAAATGATTGAAGCTACTGACTGAATGAAAGGAGCTGGCATCTCACTCTCTTTGAATCTTCTTTATCATGCTAAGAGGAGCAGGAAAAAGCAAAAAATTTCAGAATTGCACCTTGCAATGCGGAGAAATTACTGTTTGTGCATTTACAATATTCATTGATTTTTGCCATTGAAAAACGTCCAGAAATGATTGAAGCTACTGACTGAATGAAAGGAGCTGGCATCTCACTCTCTTTGAATCTTCTTTATCATGCTAAGAGGAGCAGGAAAAAGCAAAAAATTTCAGAATTGCACCTTGCAATGCGGAGAAATTACTGTTTGTGCATTTACAATATTCATTGATTTTTGCCATTGAAAAACGTCCAGAAATGATTGAAGCTACTGACTGAATGATAGGAGCTGGCATCTCACTCTCTTTGAATCTTCTTTATCATGCTAAGAGGAGCAGGAAAAAGCAAAAAATTTCAGAATTGCACCTTGCAATGCGGAGAAATTACTGTTTGTGCATTTACAATATTCATTGATTTTTGCCATTGAAAAACATCATGTTATTCATATACCAGAAATGATTGAAGCTACTGACTGAATGAAAGGAGCTGGCATCTTACTCTCTTTGAATCTTCTTTGTCATGCTAAGAGGAGCAGGAAAAAGCAAAAAATTTCAGAATTGCACCTTGCAATGCGGAGAAATTACTGTTTGTGCATTTACAATATTCATTGATTTTTGCCATTGAAAAACGTCCAGAAATGATTGAAGCTACTGACTGAATGAAAGGAGCTGGCATCTCACTCTCTTTGAATCTTCTTTATCATGCTAAGAGGAGCAGGAAAAAGCAAAAAATTTCAGAATTGCACCTTGCAATGCGGAGAAATTACTGTTTGTGCATTTACAATATTCATTGATTTTTTCCATTGAAAAACGTCCAGAAATGATTGAAGCTACTGACTGAATGAAAGGAGCTGGCATCTCACTCTCTTTGAATCTTCTTTATCATGCTAAGAGGAGCAGGAAAAAGCAAAAAATTTCAGAATTGCACCTTGCAATGCGGAGAAATTACTGTTTGTGCATTTACAATATTCATTGATTTTTGCCATTGAAAAACGTCCAGAAATGATTGAAGCTACTGACTGAATGAAAGGAGCTGGCATCTCACTCTCTTTGAATCTTCTTTATCATGCTAAGAGGAGCAGGAAAAAGCAAAAAATTTCAGAATTGCACCTTGCAATGCGGAGAAATTACTGTTTGTGCATTTACAATATTCATTGATTTTTGCCATTGAAAAACGTCCAGAAATGATTGAAGCTACTGACTGAATGAAAGGAGCTGGCATCTCACTCTCTTTGAATCTTCTTTATCATGCTAAGAGGAGCAGGAAAAAGCAAAAAATTTCAGAATTGCAACTTGCAATGCGGAGAAATTACTGTTTGTGCATTTACAATATTCATTGATTTTTGCCATTGAAAAACATCATGTTATTCATATACCAGAAATGATTGAAGCTACTGACTGAATGAAAGGAGCTGGCATCTCACTCTCTTTGAATCTTCTTTATCATGCTAAGAGGAGCAGGAAAAAGCAAAAAATTTCAGAATTGCACCTTGCAATGCGGAGAAATTACTGTTTGTGCATTTACAATATTCATTGATTTTTGCCATTGAAAAACGTCCAGAAATGATTGAAGCTACTGACTGAATGAAAGGAGCTGGCATCTCACTCTCTTTGAATCTTCTTTATCATGCTAAGAGGAGCAGGAAAAAGCAAAAAATTTCAGAATTGCACCTTGCAATGCGGAGAAATTACTGTTTGTGCTTTTACAATATTCATTGATTTTTGCCATTGAAAAACATCATGTTATTCATATACAAGAAATGTTTGAAGCTACTGACTGAATGAAAGGAGCTGGCATCTCACTCTCTTTGAATCTTCTTTATCATGCTAAGAGGAGCAGGAAAAAGCAAAAAATTTCAGAATTGCACCTTGCAATGCGGAGAAATTACTGTTTGTGCATTTACAATATTCATTGATTTTTGCCATTGAAAAACGTCCAGAAATGATTGAAGCTACTGACTGAATGAAAGGAGCTGGCATCTCACTCTCTTTGAATCTTCTTTATCATGCTAAGAGGAGCAGGAAAAAGCAAAAAATTTCAGAATTGCACCTTGCAATGCGGAGAAATTACTGTTTGTGCATTTACAATATTCATTGATTTTTGCCATTGAAAAACGTCCAGAAATGATTGAAGCTACTGACTGAATGAAAGGAGCTGGCATCTCACTCTCTTTGAATCTTCTTTATCATGCTAAGAGGAGCAGGAAAAAGCAAAAAATTTCAGAATTGCACCTTGCAATGCGGAGAAATTACTGTTTGTGCATTTACAATATTCATTGATTTTTGCCATTGAAAAACGTCCAGAAATGATTGAAGCTACTGACTGAATGAAAGGAGCTGGCATCTCACTCTCTTTGAATCTTCTTTATCATGCTAAGAGGAGCAGGAAAAAGCAAAACATTTCAGAATTGCACCTTGCAATGCGGAGAAATTACTGTTTGTGCATTTACAATATTCATTGATTTTTGCCATTGAAAAACATCATGTTATTCATATACCAGAAATGTTTGAAGCTACTGACTGAATGAAAGGAGCTGGCATCTCACTCTCTTTGAATCTTCTTTATCATGCTAAGAGGAGCAGGAAAAAGCAAAAAATTTCAGAATTGCACCTTGCAATGCGGAGAAATTACTGTTTGTGCATTTACAATATTCATTGATTTTTGCCATTGAAAAACATCATGTTATTCATATACCAGAAATGTTTGAAGCTACTGACTGAATGAAAGGAGCTGGCATCTCATTCTCTTTGAATCTTCTTTATCATGCTAAGAGGAGCAGGAAAAAGCAAAAAATTTCAGAATTGCACCTTGCAATGTGGAGAAATTACTGTTTGTGCATTTACAATATTCATTGATTTTTACCATTGAAAAACGTCCAGAAATGATTGAAGCTACTGACTGAATGAAAGTAGCTGGCATCTCACTCTCTTTGAATCTTCTTTACCATGCTAAGAGGAGCAGGAAAAAGCAAAAAATTTCAGACTTGCACCTTGCAATGCGGAGAAATTACTGTTTGTGCATTTACAATATTCATTGATTTTTGCCATTGAAAAACATCATGTTATTCATATACCAGAAATGTTTGAAGCTACTGACTGAATGAAAGGAGCTGGCATCTCACTCTCTTTGAATCTTCTTTATCATGCTAAGAGGAGCAGGAAAAAGCAAAAAATTTCAGAATTGCACCTTGCAATGCGGAGAAATTACTGTTTGTGCATTTACAATATTCATTGATTTTTGCCATTGAAAAACGTCCAGAAATGATTGAAGCTACTGACTGAATGAAAGGAGCTGGCATCTCACTCTCTTTGAATCTTCTTTATCATGCTAAGAGGAGCAGGAAAAATCAAAAAATTTCAGAATTGCACCTTGCAATGCGGAGAAATTACTGTTTGTGCATTTACAATATTCATTGATTTTTGCCATTGAAAAACATGTTATTCATATACCAGAAATGTTTGAAGCTACTGACTGAATGAAAGGAGCTGGCACCTCACTCTCTTTGAATCTTCTTTATCATGCTAAGAGGAGCGGGAAAAAGCAAAAAATTTCAGAATTGCACCTTGCAATGCGGAGAAATTACTGTTTGTGCATTTACAATATTCATTGATTTTTGCCATTGAAAAACATCCAGAAATGATTGAAGGTACTGACTGAATGAAAGGAGCTGGCATCTCACTCTCTTTGAATCTTCTTTATCATGCTAAGAGGAGCAGGAAAAAGCAAAAAATTTCAGAATTGCACCTTGCAATGCGGAGAAATTACTGTTTGTGCATTTACAAAATTCATTGATTTTTGCCATTGAAAAACGTCCAGAAATGATTGAAGCTACTGACTGAATGAAAGGAGCTGGCATCTCACTCTCTTTGAATCTTCTTTATCATGCTAAGAGGAGCAGGAAAAAACAAAAAATTTCAGAATTGCACCTTGCAATGCGGAGAAATTACAGTTTGTGCATTTACAATATTCATTGATTTTTGCCATTGAAAAACATCCAGAAATGATTGAAGCTACTGACTGAATGAAAGGAGCTGGCATCTCACTCTCTTTGAATATTCTTTATCATGCTAAGAGGAGCAGGAAAAAGCAAAAAATTTCAGAATTGCACCTTGCAATGCGGAGAAATTACTGTTTGTGCATTTACAATATTCATTGATTTTTGCCATTGAAAAACATCATGTTATTCATATACCAGAAATGTTTGAAGCTACTGACTGAATGAAAGGAGCTGGCATCTCACTCTCTTTGAATCTTCTTTATCATGCTAAGAGGAGCAGGAAAAAGCAAAAAATTTCAGAATTGCACCTTGCAATGCGGAGAAATTACTGTTTGTGCATTTACAATATTCATTGATTTTTGCCATTGAAAAACATCATGTTATTCATATACCAGAAATGTTTGAAGCTACTGACTGAATGAAAGGAGCTGGCATCTCACTCTCTTTGAATCTTCTTTATCATGCTAAGAGGAGCAGGAAAAAGCAAAAAATTTCAGAATTGCACCTTGCAATGTGGAGAAATTACTGTTTGTGCATTTACAATATTCATTGATTTTTACCATTGAAAAACATCCAGAAATGATTGAAGCTACTGACTGAATGAAAGTAGCTGGCATCTCACTCTCTTTGAATCTTCTTTATCATGCTAAGAGGAGCAGGAAAAAGCAAAAAATTTCAGAATTGCACCTTGCAATGCAGAGAAATTACTGTTTGTGCATTTACAATATTCATTGATTTTTGCCATTGAAAAACATCATGTTATTCATATACCAGAAATGTTTGAAGCTACTGACTGAATGAAAGGAGCTGGCATCTCACTCTCTTTGAATCTTCTTTATCATGCTAAGAGGAGCAGGAAAAAGCAAAAAATTTCAGAATTGCACCTTGCAATGTGGAGAAATTACTGTTTGTGCATTTACAATATTCATTGATTTTTACCATTGAAAAACATCCAGAAATGATTGAAGCTACTGACTGAATGAAAGTAGCTGGCATCTCACTCTCTTTGTATCTTCTTTATCATGCTAAGAGGAGCAGGAAAAAGCAAAAAATTTCAGACTTGCACCTTGCAATGCGGAGAAATTACTGTTTGTGCATTTACAATATTCATTGATTTTTGCCATTGAAAAACATCATGTTATTCATATACCAGAAATGTTTGAAGCTACTGACTGAATGAAAGGAGCTGGCATCTCACTCTCTTTGAATCTTCTTTATCATGCTAAGAGGAGCAGGAAAAAGCAAAAAATTTCAGAATTGCACCTTGCAATGCGGAGAAATTACTGTTTGTGCATTTACAATATTCATTGATTTTTGCCATTGAAAAACGTCCAGAAATGATTGAAGCTACTGACTGAATGAAAGGAGCTGGCATCTCACTCTCTTTGAATCTTGTTTATCATGCTAAGAGGAGCAGGAAAAAGCAAAAAATTTCAGAATTGCACCTTGCAATGCGGAGAAATTACTGTTTGTGCATTTACAATATTCATTGATTTTTGCCATTGAAAAACGTCCAGAAATGATTGAAGCTACTGACTGAATGAAAGGAGCTGGCATCTCACTCTCTTTGAATCTTCTTTATCATGCTAAGAGGAGCAGGAAAAAGCAAAAAATTTCAGAATTGCACCTTGCAATGCGGAGAAATTACTGTTTGTGCATTTACAATATTCATTGATTTTTGCCATTGAAAAACATCATGTTATTCATATACCAGAAATGATTGAAGGTACTGACTGAATGAAAGGAGCTGGCATGTCACTCTCTTTGAATCTTCTTTATCATGCTAAGAGGAGCAGGAAAAAGCAAAAAATTTCAGAATTGCACCTTGCAATGCGGAGAAATTACTGTTTGTGCATTTACAATATTCATTGATTTTTGCCATTGAAAAACGTCCAGAAATGATTGAAGCTACTGACTGAATGAAAGGAACTGGCATCTCACTCTCTTTGAATCTTCTTTACCATGCTAAGAGGAGCAGGAAAAAGCAAAAAATTTCAGACTTGCACCTTGCAATGCGGAGAAATTACTGTTTGTGCATTTACAATATTCATTGATTTTTGCCATTGAAAAACATCATGTTATTCATATACCAGAAATGTTTGAAGCTACTGACTGAATGAAAGGAGCTGGCATCTCACTCTCTTTGAATCTTCTTTATCATGCTAAGAGGAGCAGGAAAAAGCAAAAAATTTCAGAATTGCACCTTGCAATGCGGAGAAATTACTGTTTGTGCATTTACAATATTCATTGATTTTTGCCATTGAAAAACGTCCAGAAATGATTGAAGCTACTGACTGAATGAAAGGAGCTGGCATCTCACTCTCTTTGAATCTTCTTTATCATGCTAAGAGGAGCAGGAAAAATCAAAAAATTTCAGAATTGCACCTTGCAATGCGGAGAAATTACTGTTTGTGCATTTACAATATTCATTGATTTTTGCCATTGAAAAACATGTTATTCATATACCAGAAATGTTTGAAGCTACTGACTGAATGAAAGGAGCTGGCACCTCACTCTCTTTGAATCTTCTTTATCATGCTAAGAGGAGCGGGAAAAAGCAAAAAATTTCAGAATTGCACCTTGCAATGCGGAGAAATTACTGTTTGTGCATTTACAATATTCATTGATTTTTGCCATTGAAAAACATCCAGAAATGATTGAAGGTACTGACTGAATGAAAGGAGCTGGCATCTCACTCTCTTTGAATCTTCTTTATCATGCTAAGAGGAGCAGGAAAAAGCAAAAAATTTCAGAATTGCACCTTGCAATGCGGAGAAATTACTGTTTGTGCATTTACAAAATTCATTGATTTTTGCCATTGAAAAACGTCCAGAAATGATTGAAGCTACTGACTGAATGAAAGGAGCTGGCATCTCACTCTCTTTGAATCTTCTTTATCATGCTAAGAGGAGCAGGAAAAAACAAAAAATTTCAGAATTGCACCTTGCAATGCGGAGAAATTACAGTTTGTGCATTTACAATATTCATTGATTTTTGCCATTGAAAAACATCCAGAAATGATTGAAGCTACTGACTGAATGAAAGGAGCTGGCATCTCACTCTCTTTGAATATTCTTTATCATGCTAAGAGGAGCAGGAAAAAGCAAAAAATTTCAGAATTGCACCTTGCAATGCGGAGAAATTACTGTTTGTGCATTTACAATATTCATTGATTTTTGCCATTGAAAAACATCATGTTATTCATATACCAGAAATGTTTGAAGCTACTGACTGAATGAAAGGAGCTGGCATCTCACTCTCTTTGAATCTTCTTTATCATGCTAAGAGGAGCAGGAAAAAGCAAAAAATTTCAGAATTGCACCTTGCAATGCGGAGAAATTACTGTTTGTGCATTTACAATATTCATTGATTTTTGCCATTGAAAAACATCATGTTATTCATATACCAGAAATGTTTGAAGCTACTGACTGAATGAAAGGAGCTGGCATCTCACTCTCTTTGAATCTTCTTTATCATGCTAAGAGGAGCAGGAAAAAGCAAAAAATTTCAGAATTGCACCTTGCAATGTGGAGAAATTACTGTTTGTGCATTTACAATATTCATTGATTTTTACCATTGAAAAACATCCAGAAATGATTGAAGCTACTGACTGAATGAAAGTAGCTGGCATCTCACTCTCTTTGAATCTTCTTTATCATGCTAAGAGGAGCAGGAAAAAGCAAAAAATTTCAGAATTGCACCTTGCAATGCAGAGAAATTACTGTTTGTGCATTTACAATATTCATTGATTTTTGCCATTGAAAAACATCATGTTATTCATATACCAGAAATGTTTGAAGCTACTGACTGAATGAAAGGAGCTGGCATCTCACTCTCTTTGAATCTTCTTTATCATGCTAAGAGGAGCAGGAAAAAGCAAAAAATTTCAGAATTGCACCTTGCAATGTGGAGAAATTACTGTTTGTGCATTTACAATATTCATTGATTTTTACCATTGAAAAACATCCAGAAATGATTGAAGCTACTGACTGAATGAAAGTAGCTGGCATCTCACTCTCTTTGTATCTTCTTTATCATGCTAAGAGGAGCAGGAAAAAGCAAAAAATTTCAGACTTGCACCTTGCAATGCGGAGAAATTACTGTTTGTGCATTTACAATATTCATTGATTTTTGCCATTGAAAAACATCATGTTATTCATATACCAGAAATGTTTGAAGCTACTGACTGAATGAAAGGAGCTGGCATCTCACTCTCTTTGAATCTTCTTTATCATGCTAAGAGGAGCAGGAAAAAGCAAAAAATTTCAGAATTGCACCTTGCAATGCGGAGAAATTACTGTTTGTGCATTTACAATATTCATTGATTTTTGCCATTGAAAAACGTCCAGAAATGATTGAAGCTACTGACTGAATGAAAGGAGCTGGCATCTCACTCTCTTTGAATCTTGTTTATCATGCTAAGAGGAGCAGGAAAAAGCAAAAAATTTCAGAATTGCACCTTGCAATGCGGAGAAATTACTGTTTGTGCATTTACAATATTCATTGATTTTTGCCATTGAAAAACGTCCAGAAATGATTGAAGCTACTGACTGAATGAAAGGAGCTGGCATCTCACTCTCTTTGAATCTTCTTTATCATGCTAAGAGGAGCAGGAAAAAGCAAAAAATTTCAGAATTGCACCTTGCAATGCGGAGAAATTACTGTTTGTGCATTTACAATATTCATTGATTTTTGCCATTGAAAAACATCATGTTATTCATATACCAGAAATGATTGAAGGTACTGACTGAATGAAAGGAGCTGGCATGTCACTCTCTTTGAATCTTCTTTATCATGCTAAGAGGAGCAGGAAAAAGCAAAAAATTTCAGAATTGCACCTTGCAA
Source organism: Phyllobates terribilis (assembly GCF_046119375.1). NCBI lineage: Eukaryota > Metazoa > Chordata > Amphibia > Anura > Dendrobatidae > Phyllobates > Phyllobates terribilis. Next base: position 540,505 of record NW_027363543.1, read on the forward strand.
TGCGGAGAAATTACTGTTTGTGCACTTACAATATTCATTGATTTTTGCCATTGAAAAACGTCCAGAAATGATTGAAGCTACTGACTGAATGAAAGGAACTGGCATCTCACTCTCTTTGAATCTTCTTTATCATGCTAAGAGGAGCAGGAAAAAGCAAAAAATTTCAGAATTGCACCTTGCAATGCGGAGAAATTACTGTTTGTGCATTTACAAAATTCATTGATTTTTGCCATTGAAAAACATCATGTTATTCATATACCAGAAATGTTTGAAGCTACTGACTGAATGAAAGGAGCTGACATCTCACTCTCTTTGAATCTTCTTTATCATGCTAAGAGGAGCAGGAAAAAGCAAAAAATTTCAGAATTGCACCTTGCAATGCGGAGAAATTACTGTTTGTGCATTTACAATATTCATTGATTTTTGCCATTGAAAAACATCATGTTATTCATATACCAGAAATGTTTGAAGCTACTGACTGAATGAAAGGAGCTGGCATCTCACTCTCTTTGAATCTTCTTTATCATGCTAAGAGGAGCAGGAAAAAGCAAAAAATTTCAGAATTGCACCTTGCAATGCGGAGAAATTACTGTTTGTGCATTTACAATATTCATTGATTTTTGCCATTGAAAAACATCATGTTATTCATATACCAGAAATGTTTGAAGCTACTGACTGAATGAAAGGAGCTGGCATCTCACTCTCTTTGAATCTTCTTTATCATGCTAAGAGGAGCAGGAAAAAGCAAAAAATTTCAGAATTGCACCTTGCAATGTGGAGAAATTACTGTTTGTGCATTTACAATATTCATTGATTTTTACCATTGAAAAAGGTCCAGAAATGATTGAAGCTACTGACTGAATGAAAGTAGCTGGCATCTCACTCTCTTTGAATCTTCTTTATCATGCTAAGAGGAGCAGGAAAAAGCAAAAAATTTCAGACTTGCACCTTGCAATGCGGAGAAATTACTGTTTGTGCATTTACAATATTCATTGATTTTTGCCATTGAAAAACATCATGTTATTCATATACCAGAAATGTTTGAAGCTACTGACTGAATGAAAGGAGCTGGCATCTCACTCTCTTTGAATCTTCTTTATCATGCTAAGAGGAGCTGGAAAAAGCAAAAAATTTCAGAATCGCACCTTGCAATGCGGAGAAATTACTGTTTGTGCATTTACAATTTTCATTGATTTTTGCCATTGAAAAACGTCCAGAAATGATTGAAGGTACTGACTGAATGAAAGGAGCTGGCATCTCACTCTCTTTGAATCTTCTTTATCATGCTAAGAGGAGCAGGAAAAAGCAAAAAATTTCAGAATTGCACCTTGCAATGCGGAGAAATTACTGTTTGTGCATTTACAATATTCATTGATTTTTGCCATTGAAAAACGTCCAGAAATGATTGAAGCTACTGACTGAATGAAAGGAGCTGGCATCTCACTCTCTTTGATTCTTCTTTATCATGCTAAGAGGAGCAGGAAAAAGCAAAAAATTTCAGAATTGCACCTTGCAATGCGGAGAAATTACAGTTTGTGCATTTACAATATTCATTGATTTTTGCCATTGAAAAACATCCAGAAATGATTGAAGCTACTGACTGAATGAAAGGAGCTGGCATCTCACTCTCTTTGAATCTTCTTTATCATGCTAAGAGGAGCAGGAAAAAGCAAAAAATTTCAGAATTGCACCTTGCAATGCGGAGAAATTACTGTTTGTGCATTTACAATATTCATTGATTTTTGCCATTGAAAAACATCATGTTATTCATATACCAGAAATGTTTGAAGCTACTGACTGAATGAAAGGAGCTGGCATCTCACTCTCTTTGAATCTTCTTTATCATGCTAAGAGGAGCAGGAAAAAGCAAAAAATTTCAGAATTGCACCTTGCAATGCGGAGAAATTACTGTTTGTGCATTTACAATATTCATTGATTTTTGCCATTGAAAAACATGTTATTCATATACCAGAAATGTTTGAAGCTACTGACTGAATGAAAGGAGCTGGCACCTCACTCTCTTTGAATCTTTATCATGCTAAGAGGAGCGGGAAAAAGCAAAAAATTTCAGAATTGCACCTTGCAATGCGGAGAAATTACTGTTTGTGCATTTACAATATTCATTGATTTTTGCCATTGAAAAACGTCCAGAAATGATTGAAGGTACTGACTGAATGAAAGGAGCTGGCATCTCACTCTCTTTGAATCTTCTTTATCATGCTAAGAGGAGCAGGAAAAAGCAAAAAATTTCAGAATTGCACCTTGCAATGCGGAGAAATTACTGTTTTTGCATTTACAATATTCATTGATTTTTGCCATTGAAAAACGTCCAGAAATGATTGAAGCTACTGACTGAATGAAAGGAGCTGGCATCTCACTCTCTTTGAATCTTCTTTATTATGCTAAGAGGAGCAGGAAAAAGCAAAAAATTTCAGAATTGCACCTTGCAATGCGGAGAAATTACAGTTTGTGCATTTACAATATTCATTGATTTTTGCCATTGAAAAACATCCAGAAATGATTGAAGCTACTGACTGAATGAAAGGAGCTGGCATCTCACTCTCTTTGAATCTTCTTTATCATGCTAAGAGGAGCAGGAAAAAGCAAAAAATTTCAGAATTGCACCTTGCAATGCGGAGAAATTACTGTTTGTGCATTTACAATATTCATTGATTTTTGCCATTGAAAAACATCATGTTATTCATATACCAGAAATGTTTGAAGCTACTGACTGAATGAAAGGAGCTGGCATCTCACTCTCTTTGAATCTTCTTTATCATGCTAAGAGGAGCAGGAAAAAGCAAAAAATTTCAGAATTGCACCTTGCAATGTGGAGAAATTACTGTATGTGCATTTACAATATTCATTGATTTTTACCATTGAAAAACGTCCAGAAATGATTGAAGCTACTGACTGAATGAAAGTAGCTGGCATCTCACTCTCTTTGAATCTTCTTTATCATGCTAAGAGGAGCAGGAAAAAGCAAAAAATTTCAGACTTGCACCTTGCAATGCGGAGAAATTACTGTTTGTGCATTTACAATATTCATTGATTTTTGCCATTGAAAAACATCATGTTATTCATATACCAGAAATGTTTGAAGCTACTGACTGAATGAAAGGAACTGGCATCTCACTCTCTTTGAATCTTCTTTATCATGCTAAGAGGAGCAGGAAAAAGCAAAAAATTTCAGAATTGCACCTTGCAATGCGGAGAAATTACTGTTTGTGCATTTACAATATTCATTGATTTTTGCCATTGAAAAACGTCCAGAAATGATTGAAGCTACTGACTGAATGAAAGGAGCTGGCATCTCACTCTCTTTGAATCTTGTTTATCATGCTAAGAGGAGCAGGAAAAAGCAAAAAATTTCAGAATTGCACCTTGCAATGCGGAGAAATTACTGTTTGTGCATTTACAATATTCATTGATTTTTGCCATTGAAAAACATCCAGAAATGATTGAAGCTACTGATTGAATGAAAGGAGCTGGCATCTCACTCTCTTTGAATCTTCTTTATCATGCTAAGAGGAGCAGGAAAAAGCAAAAAATTTCATAATTGCACCTTGCAATGCGGAGAAATTACTGTTTGTGCATTTACAATATTCATTGATTTTTGCCATTGAAAAACGTCCAGAAATGATTGAAGCTACTGACTGAATGAAAGGAGCTGGCATCTCACTCTCTTTGAATCATGTTTATCATGCTAAGAGGAGCAGGAAAAAGCAAAAAATTTCAGAATTGCACCTTGCAATGCGGAGAAATTACTGTTTGTGCATTTACAATATTCATTGATTTTTGCCATTGAAAAACGTCCAGAAATTATTGAAGCTACTGATTGAATGAAAGGAGCTGGCATCTCACTCTCTTTGAATCTTCTTTATCATGCTAAGAGGAGCAGGAAAAAGCAAAAAATTTCATAATTGCACCTTTCAATGCGGAGAAATTACTGTTTGTGCATTTACAATATTCATTGATTTTTGCCATTGAAAAACATCATGTTATTCATATACCAGAAATGATTGAAGCTACTGACTGAATGAAAGGAGCTGGCATCTCACTCTCTTTGAATCTTCTTTATCATGCTAAGAGGAGCAGGAAAAAGTAAAAAATTTCAGAATTGCACTATGCAATGCGGAGAAATTACTGTTTGTGCATTTATAATATTCAATGATTTTTGCCATTGAAAAACGTCCAGAAATGATTGAAGCTACTGACTGAACGAAAGGAGCTGGCATCTCACCCTCTTTGAATCTTCTTTATCATGCTAAGAGGAGCAGGAAAAAGCAAAAAATTTCAGAATTGCACCTTGCAATGCGGAGAAATTACTGTTTGTGCATTTACAATATTCATTGATTTTTGCCATTGAAAAACATCATGTTATTCATATACCAGAAATGTTTGAAGCTACTGACTGAATGAAAGGAGCTGGCATCTCACTCTCTTTGAATCTTCTTTATCATGCTAAGAGGAGCAGGAAAAAGCAAAAAATTTCAGAATTGCAACTTGCAATGCGGAGAAATTACTGTTTGTGCATTTACAATATTCATTGATTTTTGCCATTGAAAAACGTCCAGAAATGATTGAAGCTACTGACTGAATGAAAGGAGCTGGCATCTCACTCTCTTTGAATCTTCTTTATCATGCTAAGAGGAGCAGGTAAAAGCAAAAAATTTCAGAATTGCACCTTGCAATGCGGAGAAATTACTGTTTGTGCATTTACAATATTCATTGATTTTTGCCATTGAAAAACGTCCAGAAATGATTGAAGCTACTGACTGAATGAAAGGAGCTGGCATCTCACTCTCTTTGAATCTTGTTTATCATGCTAAGAGGAGCAGGAAAAAGCAAAAAATTTCAGAATAGCACCTTGCAATGCGGAGAAATTACTGTTTGTGCATTTGCAATATTCATTGATTTTTGCCATTGAAAAACGTCCAGAAATGATTGAAGCTACTGACTGAATGAAAGGAGCTGGCATCTCACTCTCTTTGAATCTTCTTTATCATGCTAAGAGGAGCAGGAAAAAGCAAAAAATTTCAGAATTGCACCTTGCAATGCGGAGAAATTACTGTTTGTGCATTTACAATATTCATTGATTTTTGCCATTGAAAAACATCATGTTATTCATATACCAGAAATGTTTGAAGCTACTGACTGAATGAAAGGAGCTGGCATCTCACTCTCTTTGAATCTTCTTTATCATGCTAAGAGGAGCAGGAAAAAGCAAAAAATTTCAGAATTGCACCTTGCAATGCGGAGAAATTACTGTTTGTGCATTTACAATATTCATTGATTTTTACCATTGAAAAACGTCCAGAAATGATTGAGGCTACTGACTGAACGAAAGGAGCTGGCATCTCACTCTCTTTGAATCTTCTTTAACATGCTAAGAGGAGCAGGAAAAAGCAAAAAATTTCAGAATTGCACCTTGCAATGCGGAGAAATTACTGTTTGTGCATTTACAATATTCATTGATTTTTGCCATTGAAAAACATCATGTTATTCATATACCAGAAATGTTTGAAGCTACTGACTGAATGAAAGGAGCTGGCATCTCACTCTCTTTGAATCTTCTTTATCATGCTAAGAGGAGCAGGAAAAAACAAAAAATTTCAGAATTGCACCTTGCAATGCGGAGAAATTACTGTTTGTGCATTTACAATATTCATTGATTTTTGCCATTGAAAAACATCATGTTATTCATATACCAGAAATGATTGAAGCTACTGACTGAATGAAAGGAGCTGGCATCTCACTCTCTTTGAATCTTCTTTATCATGCTAAGAGGAGCAGGAAAAAGTAAAAAATTTCAGAATTGCACCTTGCAATGCGGAGAAATTACTGTTTGTGCATTTACAATATTCAATGATTTTTGCCATTGAAAAAAGTCCAGAAATGATTGAAGCTACTGACTCAATGAAAGGAGCTGGCATCTCACTCTCTTTGAATCTTCTTTATCATGCTAAGAGGAGCAGGAAAAAGCAAAAAATTTCAGAATTGCACCTTGCAATGCGGAGAAATTACTGTTTGTGCATTTACAATATTCATTGATTTTTGCCATTGAAAAACATCATGTTATTCATATACCAGAAATGTTTGAAGCTACTGACTGAATGAAAGGAGCTGGCATCTCACTCTCTTTGAATCTTCTTTATCATGCTAAGAGGAGCAGGAAAAAGCAAAAAATTACAGAATTGCACCTTGCAATGCGGAGAAATTACTGTTTGTGCATTTACAATATTCATTGATTTTTGCCATTGAAAAACATCATGTTATTCATATACCAGAAATGTTTGAAGCTACTGACTGAATGAAAGGAGCTGGCATCTCACTCTCTTTGAATCTTCTTTATCATGCTAAGAGGAGCAGGAAAAAGCAAAAAATTTCAGAATTGCACCTTGCAATGCGGAGAAATTACTGTTTGTGCATTTACAATATTCATTGATTTTTGCCATTGAAAAACATGTTATTCATATACCAGAAATGTTTGAAGCTACTGACTGAATGAAAGGAGCTGGCATCTCACTCTCTTTGAATCTTCTTTATCATGCTAAGAGGAGCAGGAAAAAGCAAAAAATTTCAGAATTGCACCTTGCAATGCGGAGAAATTACAGTTTGTGCGTTTACAATATTCATTGATTTTTGCCATTGAAAAACGTCCAGAAATGATTGAAGCTACTGACTGAATGAAAGGAGCTGGCATCTCACTCTCTTTGAATCTTCTTTATCATGCTAAGAGGAGCAGGAAAAAGCAAAAAATTTCAGAATTGCACCTTGCAATGCGGAGAAATTACTGTTTGTGCATTTACAATATTCATTGATTTTTGCCATTGAAAAACGTCCAGAAATGATTGAAGCTACTGACTGAATGAAAGGAGCTGGCATCTCACTCTCTTTGAATCTTCTTTATCATGCTAAGAGGAGCAGGAAAAAGCAAAAAATTTCAGAATTGCTCCTTGCAATGCGGAGAAATTACTGTTTGTGCATTTACAATATTCATTGATTTTTGCCATTGAAAAACATGTTATTCATATACCAGAAATGTTTGAAGCTACTGACTGAATGAAAGGAGCTGGCACCTCACTCTCTTTGAATCTTCTTTATCATGCTAAGAGGAGCAGGAAAAAGCAAAAAATTTCAGAATTGCACCTTGCAATGCGGAGAAATTACTGTTTGTGCATTTACAATATTCATTGATTTTTGCCATTGAAAAACGTCCAGAAATGATTGAAGCTACTGACTGAATGAAAGGAGCTGGCATCTCACTCTCTTTGAATCTTCTTTATCATGCTAAGAGGAGCAGGAAAAAGCAAAAAATTTCAGAATTGCACCTTGCAATGCGGAGAAATTACTGTTTGTGCATTTACAATATTCATTGATTTTTGCCATTGAAAAACGTTCAGAAATGATTGAAGCTACTGACTGAATGAAAGGAGCTGGCATCTCACTCTCTTTGAATCTTCTTTATCATGCTAAGAGGAGCAGGAAAAAGCAAAAAATTTCAGAATTGCGCCTTGCAATGCGGAGAAATTAGTGTTTGTGCATTTACAAAATTCATTGATTTTTGCCATTGAAAAACATCATGTTATTCATTTACCAGAAATGATTGAAGCTACTGACTGAATGAAAGGAGCTGGCATCTCACTCTCTTTGAAACTTCTTTATCATGCTAAGAGGAGCAGGAAAAAGCAAAAAATTTCAGAATTGCACCTTGCAATGCGGAGAAATTACTGTTTGTGCATTTACAATATTCATTGATTTTTGCCATTGAAAAACGTCCAGAAATGATTGAAGCTACTGACTGAATGAAAGGAGCTGGCATCTCACTCTCTTTGAATCTTCTTTATCATGCTAAGAGGAGCAGGAAAAAGCAAAAAATTTCAGAATTGCACCTTGCAATGCGGAGAAATTACTGTTTGTGCATTTACAATATTCATTGATTTTTACCATTGAAAAACGTCCAGAAATGATTGAAGCTACTGACTGAATGAAAGTAGCTGGCATCTCACTCTCTTTGAATCTTCTTTATCATGCTAAGAGGAGCAGGAAAAAGCAAAAAATTTCAGACTTGCACCTTGCAATGCGGAGAAATTACTGTTTGTGCATTTACAATATTCATTGATTTTTGCCATTGAAAAACATCATGTTATTCATATACCAGAAATGTTTGAAGCTACTGACTGAATGAAAGGAGCTGGCATCTCACTCTCTTTGAATCTTCTTTATCATGCTAAGAGGAGCAGGAAAAAGCAAAAAATTTCAGAATTGCACCTTGCAATGCGGAGAAATTACTGTTTGTGCATTTACAATATTCATTGATTTTTGCCATTGAAAAACGTCCAGAAATGATTGAAGCTACTGACTGAATGAAAGGAGCTGGCATCTCACTCTCTTTGAATCTTCTTTATCATGCTAAGAGGAGCAGGAAAAAGCAAAAAATTTCAGAATTGCACCTTACAATGCGGAGAAATTACAGTTTGTGCATTTACAATATTCATTGATTTTTGCCATTGAAAAACGTCCAGAAATGATTGAAGCTACTGACTGAATGAAAGGAGCTGGCATCTCACTCTCTTTGAATCTTCTTTATCATGCTAAGAGGAGCAGGAAAAAGCAAAAAATTTCAGAATTGCACCTTGCAATGCGGAGAAATTACTGTTTGTGCATTTACAATATTCATTGATTTTTGCCATTGAAAAACGTCCAGAAATGATTGAAGCTACTGACTGAATGAAAGGAGCTGGCATCTCACTCTCTTTGAATCTTCTTTATCATGCTAAGAGGAGCAGGAAAAAGCAAAAAATTTCAGAATTGCACCTTGCAATGCGGAGAAATTACTGTTTGTGCATTTACAATATTCATTGATTTTTGCCATTGAAAAACATCATGTTATTCATATACCAGAAATGTTTGAAGCTACTGACTGAATGAAAGGAGCTGGCATCTCACTCTCTTTGAATCTTCTTTATCATGCTAAGAGGAGCAGGAAAAAGCAAAAAATTTCAGAATTGCACCTTGCAATGCGGAGAAATTACTGTTTGTGCAATTACAATATTCATTCATTTTTGCCATTGAAAAACGTCCAGAAATGATTGAAGCTACTGACTGAATGAAAGGAGCTGGCATCTCACTCTCTATGAATCTTCTTTATCATGCTAAGAGGAGCAGGAAAAGCAAAAAATTTCAGAATTGCACCTTGCAATGCGAAGAAATTACAGTTTGTGCATTTACAATATTCATTGACTTTTGCCATTGAAAAACATCCAGAAATGATTGAAGCTACTGACTGAATGAAAGGAGCTGGCATCTCACTCTCTTTGAATCTTCTTTATCATGCTAAGAGGAGCAGGAAAAAGCAAAAAATTTCAGAATTGCACCTTGCAATGCGGAGAAATTACTGTTTGTGCATTTACAATATTCATTGATTTTTGCCATTGAAAAACGTCCAGAAATGATTGAAGCTACTGACTGAATGAAAGGAGCTGGCATCTCACTCTCTTTGAATCTTCTTTATCATGCTAAGAGGAGCAGGAAAAAGCAAAAAATTTCAGAATTGCGCCTTGCAATGCGGAGAAATTACTGTTTGTGCATTTACAAAATTCATTGATTTTTGCCATTGAAAAACATCATGTTATTCATTTACCAGAAATGATTGAAGCTACTGACTGAATGAAAGGAGCTGGCATCTCACTCTCTTTGAATCTTCTTTATCATGCTAAGAGGAGCAGGAAAAAGCAAAACATTTCAGAATTGCACCTTGCAATGCGAAGAAATTACTGTTTGTGCATTTACAATATTCATTGATTTTTGCCATTGAAAAACGTCCAGAAATGATTGAAGCTACTGACTGAATGAAAGGAGCTGGCATCTCACTCTCTTTGAATCTTCTTTATCATGCTAAGAGGAGCAGGAAAAAGCAAAAAATTTCAGAATTGCACCTTGCAATGCGGAGAAATTACTGTTTGTGCATTTACAATATTCATTGATTTTTACCATTGAAAAACGTCCAGAAATGATTGAAGCTACTGACTGAATGAAAGTAGCTGGCATCTCACTCTCTTTGAATCTTCTTTATCATGCTAAGAGGAGCAGGAAAAAGCAAAAAATTTCAGACTTGCACCTTGCAATGCGGAGAAATTACTGTTTGTGCATTTACAATATTCATTGATTTTTGCCATTGAAAAACATCATGTTATTCATATACCAGAAATGTTTGAAGCTACTGACTGAATGAAAGGAGCTGGCATCTCACTCTCTTTGAATCTTCTTTATCATGCTAAGAGGAGCAGGAAAAAGCAAAAAATTTCAGAATTGCACCTTGCAATGCGGAGAAATTACTGTTTGTGCATTTACAATATTCATTGATTTTTGCCATTGAAAAACGTCCAGAAATGATTGAAGCTACTGACTGAATGAAAGGAGCTGGCATCTCACTCTCTTTGAATCTTCTTTATCATGCTAAGAGGAGCAGGAAAAAGCAAAAAATTTCAGAATTGCACCTTACAATGCGGAGAAATTACAGTTTGTGCATTTACAATATTCATTGATTTTTGCCATTGAAAAACGTCCAGAAATGATTGAAGCTACTGACTGAATGAAAGGAGCTGGCATCTCACTCTCTTTGAATCTTCTTTATCAAGTTAAGAGGAGCAGGAAAAAGCAAAAAATTTCAGAATTGCACCTTGCAATGCGGAGAAATTACTGTTTGTGCATTTACAATATTCATTGATTTTTGCCATTGAAAAACATGTTATTCATATACCAGAAATGTTTGAAGCTACTGACTGAATGAAAGGAGCTGGAACCTCACTCTCTTTGAAACTTCTTTATCATGCTAAGAGGAGCAGGAAAAAGCAAAAAATTTCAGAATTGCACCTTGCAATGCGGAGAAATTACTGTTTGTACATTTACAATATTCATTGATTTTTGCCATTGAAAAACGTCCAGAAATGATTGAAGCTACTGACTGAATGAAAGGAGCTGGCATCTCACTCACTTTGAATCTTCTTTATCATGCTAAGAGGAGCAGGAAAAAGCAAAAAATTTCAGAATTGCACCTTGCAATGCGGAGAAATTACTGTTTGTGCATTTACAATATTCATTGATTTTTGCCATTGAAAAACGTCCAGAAATGATTGAAGCTACTGACTGAATGAAAGGAGCTGGCATCTCACTCTCTTTGAATCTTCTTTATCATGCTAAGAGGAGCAGGAAAAAGCAAACAATTTCAGAATTGCGCCTTGCAATGCGGAGAAATTACTGTTTGTGCATTTACAAAATTCATTGATTTTTGCCATTGAAAAACATCATGTTATTCATTTACCAGAAATGATTGAAGCTACTGACTGAATGAAAGGAGCTGGCATCTCACTCTCTTTGAATCTTCTTTATCATGCTAAGAGGAGCAGGAAAAAGCAAAAAATTTCAGAATTGCACCTTGCAATGCGGAGAAATTACTGTTTGTGCATTTACAATATTCATTGATTTTTGCCATTGAAAAACGTCCAGAAATGATTGAAGCTACTGACTGAATGAAAGGAGCTGGCATCTCACTCTCTTTGAATCTTCTTTATCATGCTAAGAGGAGCGGGAAAAGCAAAAAATTTCAGAATTGCACCTTGCAATGCGGAGAAATTACTGTTTGTGCATTTACAATATTCATTGATTTTTACCATTGAAAAACGTCCAGAAATGATTGAAGCTACTGACTGAATGAAAGTAGCTGGCATCTCACTCTCTTTGAATCTTCTTTATCATGCTAAGAGGAGCAGGAAAAAGCAAAAAATTTCAGACTTGCACCTTGCAATGCGGAGAAATTACTGTTTGTGCATTTACAATATTCATTGATTTTTGCCATTGAAAAACATCATGTTATTCATATACCAGAAATGTTTGAAGCTACTGACTGAATGAAAGGAGCTGGCATCTCACTCTCTTTGAATCTTCTTTATCATGCTAAGAGGAGCAGGAAAAAGCAAAAAATTTCAGAATTGCACCTTGCAATGCGGAGAAATTACTGTTTGTGCATTTACAATATTCATTGATTTTTGCCATTGAAAAACATCATGTTATTCATATACCAGAAATGTTTGAAGCTACTGACTGAATGAAAGGAGCTGGCATCTCACTCTCTTTGAATCTTCTTTATCATGCTAAGAGGAGCAGGAAAAAGCAAAAAATTTCAGAATTGCACCTTGCAATGCGGAGAAATTACTGTTTGTGCATTTACAATATTCATTGATTTTTGCCATTGAAAAACGTCCAGAAATGATTGAAGCTACTGACTGAATGAAAGGAGCTGGCATCTCACTCTCTTTGAATCTTCTTTATCATGCTAAGAGGAGCAGGAAAAAGCAAAAAATTTCAGAATTGCACCTTACAATGCGGAGAAATTACAGTTTGTGCATTTACAATATTCATTGATTTTTGCCATTGAAAAACGTCCAGAAATGATTGAAGCTACTGACTGAATGAAAGGAGCTGGCATCTCACTCTCTTTGAATCTTCTTTATCATGCTAAGAGGAGCAGGAAAAAGCAAAAAATTTCAGAATTGCACCTTGCAATGCGGAGAAATTACTGTTTGTGCATTTACAATATTCATTGATTTTTGCCATTGAAAAACGTCCAGAAATGATTGAAGCTACTGACTGAATGAAAGGAGCTGGCATCTCACTCTCTTTGAATCTTCTTTATCATGCTAAGAGGAGCAGGAAAAAGCAAAAAATTTCAGAATTGCACCTTGCAATGCGGAGAACTTACTGTTTGTGCATTTACAATATTCATTGATTTTTGCCATTGAAAAACATCATGTTATTCATATACCAGAAATGTTTGAAGCTACTGACTGAATGAAAGGAGCTGGCATCTCACTCTCTTTGAATCTTCTTTATCATGCTAAGAGGAGCAGGAAAAAGCAAAAAATTTCAGAATTGCACCTTGCAATGCGGAGAAATTACTGTTTGTGCAATTACAATATTCATTGATTTTTGCCATTGAAAAACGTCCAGAAATGATTGAAGCTACTGACTGAATGAAAGGAGCTGGCATCTCACTCTCTATGAATCTTCTTTATCATGCTAAGAGGAGCAGGAAAAGCAAAAAATTTCAGAATTGCACCTTGCAATGCGAAGAAATTACAGTTTGTGCATTTACAATATTCATTGACTTTTGCCATTGAAAAACATCCAGAAATGATTGAAGCTACTGACTGAATGAAAGGAGCTGGCATCTCACTCTCTTTGAATCTTCTTTATCATGCTAAGAGGAGCAGGAAAAAGCAAAAAATTTCAGAATTGCACCTTGCAATGCGGAGAAATTACTGTTTGTGCATTTACAATATTCATTGATTTTTGCCATTGAAAAACGTCCAGAAATGATTGAAGCTACTGACTGAATGAAAGGAGCTGGCATCTCACTCTCTTTGAATCTTCTTTATCATGCTAAGAGGAGCAGGAAAAAGCAAAAAATTTCAGAATTGCGCCTTGCAATGCGGAGAAATTACTGTTTGTGCATTTACAAAATTCATTGATTTTTGCCATTGAAAAACATCATGTTATTCATTTACCAGAAATGATTGAAGCTACTGACTGAATGAAAGGAGCTGGCATCTCACTCTCTTTGAATCTTCTTTATCATGCTAAGAGGAGCAGAAAAAGCAAAACATTTCAGAATTGCACCTTGCAATGCGAAGAAATTACTGTTTGTGCATTTACAATATTCATTGATTTTTGCCATTGAAAAACGTCCAGAAATGATTGAAGCTACTGACTGAATGAAAGGAGCTGGCATCTCACTCTCTTTGAATCTTCTTTATCATGCTAAGAGGAGCAGGAAAAAGCAAAAAATTTCAGAATTGCACCTTGCAATGCGGAGAAATTACTGTTTGTGCATTTACAATATTCATTGATTTTTACCATTGAAAAACGTCCAGAAATGATTGAAGCTACTGACTGAATGAAAGTAGCTGGCATCTCACTCTCTTTGAATCTTCTTTATCATGCTAAGAGGAGCAGGAAAAAGCAAAAAATTTCAGACTTGCACCTTGCAATGCGGAGAAATTACTGTTTGTGCATTTACAATATTCATTGATTTTTGCCATTGAAAAACATCATGTTATTCATATACCAGAAATGTTTGAAGCTACTGACTGAATGAAAGGAGCTGGCATCTCACTCTCTTTGAATCTTCTTTATCATGCTAAGAGGAGCAGGAAAAAGCAAAAAATTTCAGAATTGCACCTTGCAATGCGGAGAAATTACTGTTTGTGCATTTACAATATTCATTGATTTTTGCCATTGAAAAACGTCCAGAAATGATTGAAGCTACTGACTGAATGAAAGGAGCTGGCATCTCACTCTCTTTGAATCTTCTTTATCATGCTAAGAGGAGCAGGAAAAAGCAAAAAATTTCAGAATTGCACCTTACAATGCGGAGAAATTACAGTTTGTGCATTTACAATATTCATTGATTTTTGCCATTGAAAAACGTCCAGAAATGATTGAAGCTACTGACTGAATGAAAGGAGCTGGCATCTCACTCTCTTTGAATCTTCTTAATCAAGTTAAGAGGAGCAGGAAAAAGCAAAAAATTTCAGAATTGCACCTTGCAATGCGGAGAAATTACTGTTTGTGCATTTACAATATTCATTGATTTTTGCCATTGAAAAACATGTTATTCATATACCAGAAATGTTTGAAGCTACTGACTGAATGAAAGGAGCTGGAACCTCACTCTCTTTGAATCTTCTTTATCATGCTAAGAGGAGCAGGAAAAAGCAAAAAATTTCAGAATTGCACCTTGCAATGCGGAGAAATTACTGTTTGTACATTTACAATATTCATTGATTTTTGCCATTGAAAAACGTCCAGAAATGATTGAAGCTACTGACTGAATGAAAGTAGCTGGCATCTCACTCACTTTGAATCTTCTTTATCATGCTAAGAGGAGCAGGAAAAAGCAAAAAATTTCAGAATTGCACCTTGCAATGCGGAGAAATTACTGTTTGTGCATTTACAATATTCATTGATTTTTGCCATTGAAAAACGTCCAGAAATGATTGAAGCTACTGACTGAATGAAAGGAGCTGGCATCTCACTCTCTTTGAATCTTCTTTATCATGCTAAGAGGAGCAGGAAAAAGCAAACAATTTCAGAATTGCGCCTTGCAATGCGGAGAAATTACTGTTTGTGCATTTACAAAATTCATTGATTTTTGCCATTGAAAAACATCATGTTATTCATTTACCAGAAATGATTGAAGCTACTGACTGAATGAAAGGAGCTGGCATCATACTCTCTTTGAATCTTCTTTATCATGCTAAGAGGAGCAGGAAAAAGCAAAAAATTTCAGAATTGCACCTTGCAATGCGGAGAAATTACTGTTTGTGCATTTACAATATTCATTGATTTTTGCCATTGAAAAACGTCCAGAAATGATTGAAGCTACTGACTGAATGAAAGGAGCTGGCATCTCACTCTCTTTGAATCTTCTTTATCATGCTAAGAGGAGCGGGAAAAGCAAAAAATTTCAGAATTGCACCTTGCAATGCGGAGAAATTACTGTTTGTGCATTTACAATATTCATTGATTTTTACCATTGAAAAACGTCCAGAAATGATTGAAGCTACTGACTGAATGAAAGTAGCTGGCATCTCACTCTCTTTGAATCTTCTTTATCATGCTAAGAGGAGCAGGAAAAAGCAAAAAATTTCAGACTTGCACCTTGCAATGCGGAGAAATTACTGTTTGTGCATTTACAATATTCATTGATTTTTGCCATTGAAAAACATCATGTTATTCATATACCAGAAATGTTTGAAGCTACTGACTGAATGAAAGGAGCTGGCATCTCACTCTCTTTGAATCTTCTTTATCATGCTAAGAGGAGCAGGAAAAAGCAAAAAATTTCAGAATTGCACCTTGCAATGCGGAGAAATTACTGTTTGTGCATTTACAATATTCATTGATTTTTGCCATTGAAAAACATCATGTTATTCATATACCAGAAATGTTTGAAGCTACTGACTGAATGAAAGGAGCTGGCATCTCACTCTCTTTGAATCTTCTTTATCATGCTAAGAGGAGCAGGAAAAAGCAAAAAATTTCAGAATTGCACCTTGCAATGCGGAGAAATTACTGTTTGTGCATTTACAATATTCATTGATTTTTGCCATTGAAAAACGTCCAGAAATGATTGAAGCTACTGACTGAATGAAAGGAGCTGGCATCTCACTCTCTTTGAATCTTCTTTATCATGCTAAGAGGAGCAGGAAAAAGCAAAAAATTTCAGAATTGCACCTTACAATGCGGAGAAATTACAGTTTGTGCATTTACAATATTCATTGATTTTTGCCATTGAAAAACGTCCAGAAATGATTGAAGCTACTGACTGAATGAAAGGAGCTGGCATCTCACTCTCTTTGAATCTTCTTTATCATGCTAAGAGGAGCAGGAAAAAGCAAAAAATTTCAGAATTGCACCTTACAATGCGGAGAAATTACAGTTTGTGCATTTACAATATTCATTGATTTTTGCCATTGAAAAACGTACAGAAATGATTGAAGCTACTGACTGAATGAAAGGAGCTGGCATCTCACTCTCTTTGAATCTTCTTTATCATGCTAAGAGGAGCAGGAAAAAGCAAAAAATTTCAGAATTGCACCTTGCAATGCGGAGAAATTACTGTTTGTGCATTTACAATATTCATTGATTTTTGCCATTGAAAAACGTCCAGAAATGATTGAAGCTACTGACTGAATGAAAGGAGCTGGCATCTCACTCTCTTTGAATTTTCTTTATCATGCTAAGAGGAGCAGGAAAAAGCAAAAAATTTCAGAATTGCACCTTGCAATACGGAGAAATTACTGTTTGTGCATTTACAATATTCATTAATTTTTGCCATTGAAAAACATCATGTTATTCATATACCAGAAATGTTTGAAGCTACTGACTGAATGAAAGGAGCTGGCATCTCACTCTCTTTGAATCTTCTTTATCATGCTAAGAGGAGCAGGAAAAAGCAAAAAATTTCAGAATTGCACCTTGCAATGCGGAGAAATTACTGTTTGTGCATTTACAATATTCATTGATTTTTGCCATTGAAAAACGTCCAGAAATGATTGAAGCTACTGACTGAATGAAAGGAGCTGGCATCTCACTCTCTTTGAATCTTCTTTATCATGCTAAGAGGAGCAGGAAAAAGCAAAAAATTTCAGAATTGCACCTTGCAATGCGGAGAAATTACAGTTTGTGCATTTACAATATTCATTGATTTTTGCCATTGAAAAACGTCCAGAAATGATTGAAGCTACTGACTGAATGAAAGGAGCTGGCATCTCACTCTCTTTGAATCTTCTTTATCATGCTAAGAGGAGCAGGAAAAAGCAAAAAATTTCAGAATTGCTCCTTGCAATGCGGAGAAATTACTGTTTGTGCATTTACAATATTCATTGATTTTTGCCATTGAAAAACATGTTATTCATATACCAGAAATGTTTGAAGCTACTGACTGAATGAAAGGAGCTGGCACCTCACTCTCTTTGAATCTTCTTTATCATGCTAAGAGGAGCAGGAAAAAGCAAAAAATTTCAGAATTGCACCTTGCAATGCGGAGAAATTACTGTTTGTGCATTTACAATATTCATTGATTTTTGCCATTGAAAAACGTCCAGAAATGATTGAAGCTACTGACTGAATGAAAGGAGCTGGCATCTCACTCTCTTTGAATCTTCTTTATCATGCTAAGAGGAGCAGGAAAAAGCAAAAAATTTCAGAATTGCACCTTGCAATGCGGAGAAATTACTGTTTGTGCATTTACAATATTCATTGATTTTTGCCATTGAAAAACATCATGTTATTCATATACCAGAAATGATTGAAGCTACTGACTGAATGAAAGGAGCTGGCATCTCACTCTCTTTGAATCTTCTTTATCATGCTAAGAGGAGCAGGAAAATGTAAAAAATTTCAGAATTGCACCTTGCAATGCGGAGAAATTACTGTTTGTGCATTTACAATATTCAATGATTTTTGCCATTGAAAAACGTCCAGAAATGATTGAAGCTACTGACTGAACGAAAGGAGCTGGCATCTCACTCTCTTTGAATCTTCTTTATCATGCTAAGAGGAGCAGGAAAAAGCAAAAAATTTCAGAATTGCACCTTGCAATGCGGAGAAATTACTGTTTGTGCATTTACAATATTCATTGATTTTTGCCATTGAAAAACATCATGTTATTCATATACCAGAAATGTTTGAAGCTACTGACTGAATGAAAGGAGCTGGCATCTCACTCTCTTTGAATCTTCTTTATCATGCTAAGAGGAGCAGGAAAAAGCAAAAAATTTCAGAATTGCACCTTGCAATGCGGAGAAATTTCTGTTTGTGCATTTACAATATTCATTGATTTTTGCCATTGAAAAACGTCCAGAAATGATTGAAGCTACTGACTGAATGAAAGGAGCTGGCATCTCACTCTCTTTGAATCTTCTTTATCATGCTAAGGGGAGCAGGAAAAAGCAAAAAATTTCAGGATTGCACCTTGCAATGCGGAGAAATTACTGTTTGTGCATTTACAATATTCATTGATTTTTGCCATTGAAAAACGTCCAGAAATGATTGAAGCTACTGACTGAATGAAAGGAGCTGGCATCTCACTCTCTTTGAATCTTCTTTATCATGCTAAGAGGAGCAGGAAAAAGCAAAAAATTTCAGAATTGCACCTTACAATGCGGAGAAATTACAGTTTGTGCATTTACAATATTCATTGATTTTTGCCATTGAAAAACGTCCAGAAATGATTGAAGCTACTGACTGAATGAAAGGAGCTGGCATCTCACTCTCTTTGAATCTTCTTTATCATGCTAAGAGGAGCAGGAAAAAGCAAAAAATTTCAGAATTGCACCTTGCAATGCGGAGAAATTACTGTTTGTGCATTTACAATATTCATTGATTTTTGCCATTGAAAAACGTCCAGAAATGATTGAAGCTACTGACTGAATGAAAGGAGCTGGCATCTCACTCTCTTTGAATTTTCTTTATCATGCTAAGAGGAGCAGGAAAAAGCAAAAAATTTCAGAATTGCACCTTGCAATGCGGAGAAATTACAGTTTGTGCATTTACAATATTCATTGATTTTTGCCATTGAAAAACATGTTATTCATATACCAGAAATGTTTGAAGCTACTGACTGAATGAAAGGAGCTGGCACCTCACTCTCTTTGAATCTTCTTTATCATGCTAAGAGGAGCAGGAAAAAGCAAAAAATTTCAGAATTGCACCTTGCAATGCGGAGAAATTACTGTTTGTGCATTTACAATATTCATTGATTTTTGCCATTGAAAAACGTCCAGAAATGATTGAAGCTACTGACTGAATGAAAGGAGCTGGCATCTCACTCTCTTTGAATCTTCTTTATCATGCTAAGAGGAGCAGGAAAAAGCAAAAAATTTCAGAATTGCACCTTGCAATGCGGAGAAATTACTGTTTGTGCATTTACAATATTCATTGATTTTTGCCATTGAAAAACGTCCAGAAATGATTGAAGCTACTGACTGAATGAAAGGAGCTGGCATCTCACTCTCTTTGAATCTTCTTTATCATGCTAAGAGGAGCAGGAAAAAGCAAAAAATTTCAGAATTGCACCTTGCAATGCGGAGAAATTACAGTTTGTGCATTTACAATATTCATTGATTTTTGCCATTGAAAAACGTCCAGAAATGATTGAAGCTACTGACTGAATGAAAGGAGCTGGCATCTCACTCTCTTTGAATCTTCTTTATCATGCTAAGAGGAGCAGGAAAAAGCAAAAAATTTCAGAATTGCTCCTTGCAATGCGGAGAAATTACTGTTTGTGCATTTACAATATTCATTGATTTTTGCCATTGAAAAACATGTTATTCATATACCAGAAATGTTTGAAGCTACTGACTGAATGAAAGGAGCTGGCACCTCACTCTCTTTGAATCTTCTTTATCATGCTAAGAGGAGCAGGAAAAAGCAAAAAATTTCAGAATTGCACCTTGCAATGCGGAGAAATTACTGTTTGTGCATTTACAATATTCATTGATTTTTGCCATTGAAAAACGTCCAGAAATGATTGAAGCTACTGACTGAATGAAAGGAGCTGGCATCTCACTCTCTTTGAATCTTCTTTATCATGCTAAGAGGAGCAGGAAAAAGCAAAAAATTTCAGAATTGCACCTTGCAATGCGGAGAAATTACTGTTTGTGCATTTACAATATTCATTGATTTTTGCCATTGAAAAACATCATGTTATTCATATACCAGAAATGATTGAAGCTACTGACTGAATGAAAGGAGCTGGCATCTCACTCTCTTTGAATCTTCTTTATCATGCTAAGAGGAGCAGGAAAATGTAAAAAATTTCAGAATTGCACCTTGCAATGCGGAGAAATTACTGTTTGTGCATTTACAATATTCAATGATTTTTGCCATTGAAAAACGTCCAGAAATGATTGAAGCTACTGACTGAACGAAAGGAGCTGGCATCTCACTCTCTTTGAATCTTCTTTATCATGCTAAGAGGAGCAGGAAAAAGCAAAAAATTTCAGAATTGCACCTTGCAATGCGGAGAAATTACTGTTTGTGCATTTACAATATTCATTGATTTTTGCCATTGAAAAACATCATGTTATTCATATACCAGAAATGTTTGAAGCTACTGACTGAATGAAAGGAGCTGGCATCTCACTCTCTTTGAATCTTCTTTATCATGCTAAGAGGAGCAGGAAAAAGCAAAAAATTTCAGAATTGCACCTTGCAATGCGGAGAAATTTCTGTTTGTGCATTTACAATATTCATTGATTTTTGCCATTGAAAAACGTCCAGAAATGATTGAAGCTACTGACTGAATGAAAGGAGCTGGCATCTCACTCTCTTTGAATCTTCTTTATCATGCTAAGGGGAGCAGGAAAAAGCAAAAAATTTCAGGATTGCACCTTGCAATGCGGAGAAATTACTGTTTGTGCATTTACAATATTCATTGATTTTTGCCATTGAAAAACGTCCAGAAATGATTGAAGCTACTGACTGAATGAAAGGAGCTGGCATCTCACTCTCTTTGAATCTTCTTTATCATGCTAAGAGGAGCAGGAAAAAGCAAAAAATTTCAGAATTGCACCTTACAATGCGGAGAAATTACAGTTTGTGCATTTACAATATTCATTGATTTTTGCCATTGAAAAACGTCCAGAAATGATTGAAGCTACTGACTGAATGAAAGGAGCTGGCATCTCACTCTCTTTGAATCTTCTTTATCATGCTAAGAGGAGCAGGAAAAAGCAAAAAATTTCAGAATTGCACCTTGCAATGCGGAGAAATTACTGTTTGTGCATTTACAATATTCATTGATTTTTGCCATTGAAAAACGTCCAGAAATGATTGAAGCTACTGACTGAATGAAAGGAGCTGGCATCTCACTCTCTTTGAATTTTCTTTATCATGCTAAGAGGAGCAGGAAAAAGCAAAAAATTTCAGAATTGCACCTTGCAATGCGGAGAAATTACAGTTTGTGCATTTACAATATTCATTGATTTTTGCCATTGAAAAACATGTTATTCATATACCAGAAATGTTTGAAGCTACTGACTGAATGAAAGGAGCTGGCACCTCACTCTCTTTGAATCTTCTTTATCATGCTAAGAGGAGCAGGAAAAAGCAAAAAATTTCAGAATTGCACCTTGCAATGCGGAGAAATTACTGTTTGTGCATTTACAATATTCATTGATTTTTGCCATTGAAAAACGTCCAGAAATGATTGAAGCTACTGACTGAATGAAAGGAGCTGGCATCTCACTCTCTTTGAATCTTCTTTATCATGCTAAGAGGAGCAGGAAAAAGCAAAAAATTTCAGAATTGCACCTTGCAATGCGGAGAAATTACTGTTTGTGCATTTACAATATTCATTGATTTTTGCCATTGAAAAACATCATGTTATTCATATACCAGAAATGTTTGAAGCTACTGATTGAATGAAAGGAGCTGGCATCTCACTCTCTTTGAATCTTCTTTATCATGCTAAGACGAGCAGGAAAAAGCAAAAAATTTCAGAATTGCACCTTGCAATGCGGAGAAATTACTGTTTGTGCATTTACAATATTCATTGATTTTTGCCATTGAAAAACGTCCAGAAATGATTGAAGCTACTGACTGAATGAAAAGAGCTGGCATCTCACTCTCTTTGAATCTTCTTTATCATGCTAAGAGGAGTAGGAAAAAGCAAAAAATTTCAGAATTGCACCTTGCAATGCGGAGAAATTACAGTTTGTGCATTTACAATATTCATTGATTTTTGCCATTGAAAAACGTCCAGAAATGATTGAAGCTACTGACTGAATGAAAGGAGCTGGCATCTCACTCTCTTTGAATCTTCTTTATCATGCTAAGAGGAGCAGGAAAAAGCAAAAAATTTCAGAATTGCTCCTTGCAATGCGGAGAAATTACTGTTTGTGCATTTACAATATTCATTGATTTTTGCCATTGAAAAACATGTTATTCATATACCAGAAATGTTTGAAGCTACTGACTGAATGAAAGGAGCTGGCACCTCACTCTCTTTGAATCTTCTTTATCATGCTAAGAGGAACAGGAAAAAGCAAAAATTTCAGAATTGCACCTTGCAATGCGGAGAAATTACTGTTTGTGCATTTACAATATTCATTGATTTTTGCCATTGAAAAACGTTATTCATATACCAGAAATGTTTGAAGCTACTGACTGAATGAAAGGAGCTGGCACCTCACTCTCTTTGAATCTTCTTTATCATGCTAAGAGGAGCAGGAATAAGCAAAAAATTTGAGAATTGCACCTTGCAATGCGGAAAAATTACTGTTTGTGCATTTACAATATTCATTGATTTTTGCCATTGAAAAACGTCCAGAAATGATTGAAGCTACTGACTGAATGAAAGGAGCTGGCATCTCACTCTCTTTGAATCTTCTTTATCATGCTAAGAGGAGCAGAAAAAAGCAAAAAATTTCAGAATTGCACCTTGCAATGCGGAGAAATTACTGTTTGTGCATTTACAATATTCATTGATTTTTGCCATTGAAAAACGTCCAGAAATGATTGAAGCTACTGACTGATTGAAAGGAGCTGGCATCTCACTCTCTTTGAATCTTCTTTATCATGCTAAGAGGAGCAGGAAAAAGCAAAAAATTTCAGAATTGCGCCTTGCAATGCGGAGAAATTACTGTTTGTGCATTTACAAAATTCATTGATTTTTGCCATTGAAAAACATCATGTTATTCATTTACCAGAAATGATTGAAGCTACTGACTGAATGTAAGGAGCTGGCATCTCACTCTCTTTGAATCTTCTTTATCATGCTAAGAGGAGCAGGAAAAAGCAAAAAATTTCAGAATTGCACCTTGCAATGCGGAGAAATTACTGTTTGTGCATTTACAATATTCATTGATTTTTGCCATTGAAAAACGTCCAGAAATGATTGAAGCTACTGACTGAATGAAAGGAGCTGGCATCTCACTCTCTTTGAATCTTCTTTATCATGCTAAGAGGAGCAGGAAAAAGCAAAAAATTTCAGAATTGCACCTTGCAATGCGGAGAAATTACTGTTTGTGCATTTACAATATTCATTGATTTTTGCCATTGAAAAACATCATGTTATTCATATACCAGAAATGTTTGAAGCTACTGACTGAATGAAAGGAGCTGGCATCTCACTCTCTTTGAATCTTCTTTATCATGCTAAGAGGAGCAGGAAAAAGCAAAAAATTTCAGAATTGCACCTTGCAATGCGGAGAAATTACAGTTTGTGCATTTACAATATTCATTGATTTTTGCCATTGAAAAACAGCCAGAAATGATTGAAGCTACTGACTGAATGAAAGGAGCTGGCATCTCACTCTCTTTGAATCTTCTTTATCATGCTAAGAGGAGCAGGAAAAAGCAAAAAATTTCAGAATTGCTCCTTGCAATGCGGAGAAATTACTGTTTGTGCATTTACAATATTCATTGATTTTTGCCATTGAAAAACATGTTATTCATATACCAGAAATGTTTGAAGCTACTGACTGAATGAAAGGAGCTGGCACCTCACTCTCTTTGAATCTTCTTTATCATGCTAAGAGGAGCAGGAAAAAGCAAAAATTTCAGAATTGCACCTTGCAATGCGGAGAAATTACTGTTTGTGCATTTACAATATTCATTGATTTTTGCCATTGAAAAACGTCCAGAAATGATTGAAGCTACTGACTGAATGAAAGGAGCTGGCATCTCACTCTCTTTGAATCTTCTTTATCATGCTAAGAGGAGCAGGAAAAAGCAAAAAATTTCAGAATTGCACCTTGCAATGCGGAGAAATTACTGTTTGTGCATTTACAATATTCATTGATTTTTGCCATTGAAAAACGTCCAGAAATGATTGAAGCTACTGACTGAATGAAAGGAGCTGGCATCTCACTCTCTTTGAATCTTCTTTATCATGCTAAGAGGAGCAGGAAAAAGCAAAAAATTTCAGAATTGCACCTTGCAATGCGGAGAAATTACTGTTTGTGCATTTACAATATTCATTGATTTTTGCCATTGAAAAACGTCCAGAAATGATTGAAGCTACTGACTGAATGAAAGGAGCTGGCATCTCACTCTCTTTGAATTTTCTTTATCATGCTAAGAGGAGCAGGAAAAAGCAAAAAATTTCAGAATTGCACCTTGCAATGCGGAGAAATTACAGTTTGTGCATTTACAATATTCATTGATTTTTGCCATTGAAAAACATGTTATTCATATACCAGAAATGTTTGAAGCTACTGACTGAATGAAAGGAGCTGGCACCTCACTCTCTTTGAATCTTCTTTATCATGCTAAGAGGAGCAGGAAAAAGCAAAAAATTTCAGAATTGCACCTTGCAATGCGGAGAAATTACTGTTTGTGCATTTACAATATTCATTGATTTTTGCCATTGAAAAACGTCCAGAAATGATTGAAGCTACTGACTGAATGAAAGGAGCTGGCATCTCACTCTCTTTGAATCTTCTTTATCATGCTAAGAGGAGCAGGAAAAAGCAAAAAATTTCAGAATTGCACCTTGCAATGCGGAGAAATTACTGTTTGTGCATTTACAATATTCATTGATTTTTGCCATTGAAAAACATCATGTTATTCATATACCAGAAATGTTTGAAGCTACTGATTGAATGAAAGGAGCTGGCATCTCACTCTCTTTGAATCTTCTTTATCATGCTAAGACGAGCAGGAAAAAGCAAAAAATTTCAGAATTGCACCTTGCAATGCGGAGAAATTACTGTTTGTGCATTTACAATATTCATTGATTTTTGCCATTGAAAAACGTCCAGAAATGATTGAAGCTACTGACTGAATGAAAAGAGCTGGCATCTCACTCTCTTTGAATCTTCTTTATCATGCTAAGAGGAGCAGGAAAAAGCAAAAAATTTCAGAATTGCACCTTGCAATGCGGAGAAATTACAGTTTGTGCATTTACAATATTCATTGATTTTTGCCATTGAAAAACGTCCAGAAATGATTGAAGCTACTGACTGAATGAAAGGAGCTGGCATCTCACTCTCTTTGAATCTTCTTTATCATGCTAAGAGGAGCAGGAAAAAGCAAAAAATTTCAGAATTGCTCCTTGCAATGCGGAGAAATTACTGTTTGTGCATTTACAATATTCATTGATTTTTGCCATTGAAAAACATGTTATTCATATACCAGAAATGTTTGAAGCTACTGACTGAATGAAAGGAGCTGGCACCTCACTCTCTTTGAATCTTCTTTATCATGCTAAGAGGAACAGGAAAAAGCAAAAATTTCAGAATTGCACCTTGCAATGCGGAGAAATTACTGTTTGTGCATTTACAATATTCATTGATTTTTGCCATTGAAAAACGTCCAGAAATGATTGAAGCTACTGACTGAATGAAAGGAGCTGGCATCTCACTCTCTTTGAATCTTCTTTATCATGCTAAGAGGAGCAGGAAAAAGCAAAAAATTTCAGAATTGCACCTTGCAATGCGGAGAAATTACTGTTTGTGCATTTACAATATTCATTGATTTTTGCCATTGAAAAACGTCCAGAAATGATTGAAGCTACTGACTGAATGAAAGGAGCTGGCATCTCACTCTCTTTGAATCTTCTTTATCATGCTAAGAGGAGCAGGAAAAAGCAAAAAATTTCAGAATTGCACCTTGCAATGCGGAGAAATTACTGTTTGTGCATTTACAATATTCATTGATTTTTGCCATTGAAAAACGTCCAGAAATGATTGAAGCTACTGACTGAATGAAAGGAGCTGGCATCTCACTCTCTTTGAATCTTCTTTATCATGCTAAGAGGAGCAGGAAAAAGCAAAAAATTTCAGAATTGCACCTTGCAATGCGGAGAAATAACTGTTTGTGCATTTACAATATTCATTGATTTTTGCCATTGAAAAACGTTATTCATATACCAGAAATGTTTGAAGCTACTGACTGAATGAAAGGAGCTGGCACCTCACTCTCTTTGAATCTTCTTTATCATGCTAAGAGGAGCAGGAATAAGCAAAAAATTTGAGAATTGCGCCTTGCAATGCGGAGAAATTACTGTTTGTGCATTTACAAAATTCATTGATTTTTGCCATTGAAAAACATCATGTTATTCATTTACCAGAAATGATTGAAGCTACTGACTGAATGTAAGGAGCTGGCATCTCACTCTCTTTGAATCTTCTTTATCATGCTAAGAGGAGCAGGAAAAAGCAAAAAATTTCAGAATTGCACCTTGCAATGCGGAGAAATTACTGTTTGTGCATTTACAATATTCATTGATTTTTGCCATTGAAAAACGTCCAGAAATGATTGAAGCTACTGACTGAATGAAAGGAGCTGGCATCTCACTCTCTTTGAATCTTCTTTATCATGCTAAGAGGAGCAGGAAAAAGCAAAAAATTTCAGAATTGCACCTTGCAATGCGGAGAAATTACTGTTTGTGCATTTACAATATTCATTGATTTTTGCCATTGAAAAACATCATGTTATTCATATACCAGAAATGTTTGAAGCTACTGACTGAATGAAAGGAGCTGGCATCTCACTCTCTTTGAATCTTCTTTATCATGCTAAGAGGAGCAGGAAAAAGCAAAAAATTTCAGAATTGCACCTTGCAATGCGGAGAAATTACAGTTTGTGCATTTACAATATTCATTGATTTTTGCCATTGAAAAACAGCCAGAAATGATTGAAGCTACTGACTGAATGAAAGGAGCTGGCATCTCACTCTCTTTGAATCTTCTTTATCATGCTAAGAGGAGCAGGAAAAAGCAAAAAATTTCACAATTGCTCCTTGCAATGCGGAGAAATTACTGTTTGTGCATTTACAATATTCATTGATTTTTGCCATTGAAAAACATGTTATTCATATACCAGAAATGTTTGAAGCTACTGACTGAATGAAAGGAGCTGGCACCTCACTCTCTTTGAATCTTCTTTATCATGCTAAGAGGAGCAGGAAAAAGCAAAAATTTCAGAATTGCACCTTGCAATGCGGAGAAATTACTGTTTGTGCATTTACAATATTCATTGATTTTTGCCATTGAAAAACGTCCAGAAATGATTGAAGCTACTGACTGAATGAAAGGAGCTGGCATCTCACTCTCTTTGAATCTTCTTTATCATGCTAAGAGGAGCAGGAAAAAGCAAAAAATTTCAGAATTGCACCTTGCAATGCGGAGAAATTACTGTTTGTGCATTTACAATATTCATTGATTTTTGCCATTGAAAAACGTCCAGAAATGATTGAAGCTACTGACTGAATGAAAGGAGCTGGCATCTCACTCTCTTTGAATCTTCTTTATCATGCTAAGAGGAGCAGGAAAAAGCAAAAAATTTCAGAATTGCACCTTGCAATGCGGAGAAATTACTGTTTGTGCATTTACAATATTCATTGATTTTTGCCATTGAAAAACGTCCAGAAATGATTGAAGCTACTGACTGAATGAAAGGAGCTGGCATCTCACTCTCTTTGAATTTTCTTTATCATGCTAAGAGGAGCAGGAAAAAGCAAAAAATTTCAGAATTGCACCTTGCAATGCGGAGAAATTACAGTTTGTGCATTTACAATATTCATTGATTTTTGCCATTGAAAAACATGTTATTCATATACCAGAAATGTTTGAAGCTACTGACTGAATGAAAGGAGCTGGCACCTCACTCTCTTTGAATCTTCTTTATCA
Source organism: Phyllobates terribilis (assembly GCF_046119375.1). Taxonomy (NCBI): domain Eukaryota; kingdom Metazoa; phylum Chordata; class Amphibia; order Anura; family Dendrobatidae; genus Phyllobates; species Phyllobates terribilis. The sequence goes on from NW_027363543.1 coordinate 568,710, forward strand.
TGCTAAGAGGAGCAGGAAAAAGCAAAAAATTTCAGAATTGCACCTTGCAATGCGGAGAAATTACTGTTTGTGCATTTACAATATTCATTGATTTTTGCCATTGAAAAACGTCCAGAAATGATTGAAGCTACTGACTGAATGAAAGGAGCTGGCATCTCACTCTCTTTGAATCTTCTTTATCATGCTAAGAGGAGCAGGAAAAAGCAAAAAATTTCAGAATTGCACCTTGCAATGCGGAGAAATTACTGTTTGTGCATTTACAATATTCATTGATTTTTGCCATTGAAAAACATCATGTTATTCATATACCAGAAATGTTTGAAGCTACTGATTGAATGAAAGGAGCTGGCATCTCACTCTCTTTGAATCTTCTTTATCATGCTAAGACGAGCAGGAAAAAGCAAAAAATTTCAGAATTGCACCTTGCAATGCGGAGAAATTACTGTTTGTGCATTTACAATATTCATTGATTTTTGCCATTGAAAAACGTCCAGAAATGATTGAAGCTACTGACTGAATGAAAAGAGCTGGCATCTCACTCTCTTTGAATCTTCTTTATCATGCTAAGAGGAGCAGGAAAAAGCAAAAAATTTCAGAATTGCACCTTGCAATGCGGAGAAATTACAGTTTGTGCATTTACAATATTCATTGATTTTTGCCATTGAAAAACGTCCAGAAATGATTGAAGCTACTGACTGAATGAAAGGAGCTGGCATCTCACTCTCTTTGAATCTTCTTTATCATGCTAAGAGGAGCAGGAAAAAGCAAAAAATTTCAGAATTGCTCCTTGCAATGCGGAGAAATTACTGTTTGTGCATTTACAATATTCATTGATTTTTGCCATTGAAAAACATGTTATTCATATACCAGAAATGTTTGAAGCTACTGACTGAATGAAAGGAGCTGGCACCTCACTCTCTTTGAATCTTCTTTATCATGCTAAGAGGAACAGGAAAAAGCAAAAATTTCAGAATTGCACCTTGCAATGCGGAGAAATTACTGTTTGTGCATTTACAATATTCATTGATTTTTGCCATTGAAAAACGTCCAGAAATGATTGAAGCTACTGACTGAATGAAAGGAGCTGGCATCTCACTCTCTTTGAATCTTCTTTATCATGCTAAGAGGAGCAGGAAAAAGCAAAAAATTTCAGAATTGCACCTTGCAATGCGGAGAAATTACTGTTTGTGCATTTACAATATTCATTGATTTTTGCCATTGAAAAACGTCCAGAAATGATTGAAGCTACTGACTGAATGAAAGGAGCTGGCATCTCACTCTCTTTGAATCTTCTTTATCATGCTAAGAGGAGCAGGAAAAAGCAAAAAATTTCAGAATTGCACCTTGCAATGCGGAGAAATTACTGTTTGTGCATTTACAATATTCATTGATTTTTGCCATTGAAAAACGTCCAGAAATGATTGAAGCTACTGACTGAATGAAAGGAGCTGGCATCTCACTCTCTTTGAATCTTCTTTATCATGCTAAGAGGAGCAGGAAAAAGCAAAAAATTTCAGAATTGCACCTTGCAATGCGGAGAAATAACTGTTTGTGCATTTACAATATTCATTGATTTTTGCCATTGAAAAACGTTATTCATATACCAGAAATGTTTGAAGCTACTGACTGAATGAAAGGAGCTGGCACCTCACTCTCTTTGAATCTTCTTTATCATGCTAAGAGGAGCAGGAATAAGCAAAAAATTTGAGAATTGCACCTTGCAATGCGGAAAAATTACTGTTTGTGCATTTACAATACTCATTGATTTTTGCCATTGAAAAACGTCCAGAAATGATTGAAGCTACTGACTGAATGAAAGGAGCTGGCATCTCACTCTCTTTGAATCTTCTTTATCATGCTAAGAGGAGCAGGAAAAAGCAAAAAATTTCAGAATTGCACCTTGCAATGCGGAGAAATTACTGTTTGTGCATTTACAATATTCATTGATTTTTGCCATTGAAAAACGTCCAGAAATGATTGAAGCTACTGACTGATTGAAAGGAGCTGGCATCTCACTCTCTTTGAATCTTCTTTATCATGCTAAGAGGAGCAGGAAAAAGCAAAAAATTTCAGAATTGCGCCTTGCAATGCGGAGAAATTACTGTTTGTGCATTTACAAAATTCATTGATTTTTGCCATTGAAAAACATCATGTTATTCATTTACCAGAAATGATTGAAGCTACTGACTGAATGTAAGGAGCTGGCATCTCACTCTCTTTGAATCTTCTTTATCATGCTAAGAGGAGCAGGAAAAAGCAAAAAATTTCAGAATTGCACCTTGCAATGCGGAGAAATTACTGTTTGTGCATTTACAATATTCATTGATTTTTGCCATTGAAAAACGTCCAGAAATGATTGAAGCTACTGACTGAATGAAAGGAGCTGGCATCTCACTCTCTTTGAATCTTCTTTATCATGCTAAGAGGAGCAGGAAAAAGCAAAAAATTTCAGAATTGCACCTTGCAATGCGGAGAAATTACTGTTTGTGCATTTACAATATTCATTGATTTTTGCCATTGAAAAACATCATGTTATTCATATACCAGAAATGTTTGAAGCTACTGACTGAATGAAAGGAGCTGGCATCTCACTCTCTTTGAATCTTCTTTATCATGCTAAGAGGAGCAGGAAAAAGCAAAAAATTTCAGAATTGCACCTTGCAATGCGGAGAAATTACAGTTTGTGCATTTACAATATTCATTGATTTTTGCCATTGAAAAACAGCCAGAAATGATTGAAGCTACTGACTGAATGAAAGGAGCTGGCATCTCACTCTCTCTGAATCTTCTTTATCATGCTAAGAGGAGCAGGAAAAAGCAAAAAATTTCAGAATTGCTCCTTGCAATGCGGAGAAATTACTGTTTGTGCATTTACAATATTCATTGATTTTTGCCATTGAAAAACATGTTATTCATATACCAGAAATGTTTGAAGCTACTGACTGAATGAAAGGAGCTGGCACCTCACTCTCTTTGAATCTTCTTTATCATGCTAAGAGGAGCAGGAAAAAGCAAAAATTTCAGAATTGCACCTTGCAATGCGGAGAAATTACTGTTTGTGCATTTACAATATTCATTGATTTTTGCCATTGAAAAACGTCCAGAAATGATTGAAGCTACTGACTGAATGAAAGGAGCTGGCATCTCACTCTCTTTGAATCTTCTTTATCATGCTAAGAGGAGCAGGAAAAAGCAAAAAATTTCAGAATTGCACCTTGCAATGCGGAGAAATTACTGTTTGTGCATTTACAATATTCATTGATTTTTGCCATTGAAAAACGTCCAGAAATGATTGAAGCTACTGACTGAATGATAGGAGCTGGCATCTCACTCTCTTTGAATCTTCTTTATCATGCTAAGAGGAGCAGGAAAAAGCAAAAAATTTCAGAATTGCACCTTGCAATGCGGAGAAATTACTGTTTGTGCATTTACAATATTCATTGATTTTTGCCATTGAAAAACGTCCAGAAATGATTGAAGCTACTGACTGAATGAAAGGAGCTGGCATCTCACTCTCTTTGAATCTTCTTTATCATGCTAAGAGGAGCAGGAAAAAGCAAAAAATTTCAGAATTGCACCTTGCAATGCGGAGAAATAACTGTTTGTGCATTTACAATATTCATTGATTTTTGCCATTGAAAAACGTTATTCATATACCAGAAATGTTTGAAGCTACTGACTGAATGAAAGGAGCTGGCACCTCACTCTCTTTGAATCTTCTTTATCATGCTAAGAGGAGCAGGAATAAGCAAAAAATTTCAGAATTGCACCTTGCAATGCGGAAAAATTACTGTTTGTGCATTTACAATATTCATTGATTTTTGCCATTGAAAAACGTCCAGAAATGATTGAAGCTACTGACTGAATGAAAGGAGCTGGCATCTCACTCTCTTTGAATCTTCTTTATCATGCTAAGAGGAGCAGGAAAAAGCATAAAATTTCAGAATTGCACCTTGCAATGCGGAGAAATTACTGTTTGTGCATTTACAATATTCATTGATTTTTGCCATTGAAAAACGTCCAGAAATGATTGAAGCTACTGACTGATTGAAAGGAGCTGGCATCTCACTCTCTTTGAATCTTCTTTATCATGCTAAGAGGAGCAGGAAAAAGCAAAAAATCTCAGAATTGCGCCTTGCAATGCGGAGAAATTACTGTTTGTGCATTTACAATATTCATTGATTTTTGCCATTGAAAAACATCATGTTATTCATTTACCAGAAATGATTGAAGCTACTGACTGAATGTAAGGAGCTGGCATCTCACTCTCTTTGAATCTTCTTTATCATGCTAAGAGGAGCAGGAAAAAGCAAAAAATTTCAGAATTGCACCTTGCAATGCGGAGAAATTACTGTTTGTGCATTTACAATATTCGTTGATTTTTGCCATTGAAAAACGTCCAGAAATGATTGAAGCTACTGACTGAATGAAAGGAGCTGGCATCTCACTCTCTTTGAATCTTCTTTATCATGCTAAGAGGAGCAGGAAAAAGCAAAAAATTTCAGAATTGCACCTTGCAATGCGGAGAAATTACTGTTTGTGCATTTACAATATTCATTGATTTTTGCCATTGAAAAACATCATGTTATTCATATACCAGAAATGATTGAAGCTACTGACTGAATGAAAGGAGCTGGCATCTCACTCTCTTTGAATCTTCTTTATCATGCTAAGAGGAGCAGGAAAAAGCAAAAAATTTCAGAATTGCACCTTGCAATGCGGAGAAATTACTGTTTGTGCATTTACAATATTCATTGATTTTTGCCATTGAAAAACGTCCAGAAATGATTGAAGCTACTGACTGAATGAAAGGAGCTGGCATCTCACTCTCTTTGAATCTTCTTTATCATGCTAAGAGGAGCAGGAAAAAGCAAAAAATTTCAGAATTTCACCTTGCAATGCGGAGAAATTACTGTTTGTGCATTTACAATATTCATTGATTTTTGCCATTGAAAAACGTCCAGAAATGATTGAAGCTACTGACTGAATGAAAGGAGCTGGCATCTCACTCTCTTTGAATCTTCTTTATCATGCTAAGAGGAGCAGGAAAAAGCAAAAAATTTCAGAATTGCACCTTGCAATGCGGAGAAATTACTGTTTGTGCATTTACAATATTCATTGATTTTTGCCATTGAAAAACATCATGTTATTCATATACCAGAAATGATTGAAGCTACTGACTGAATGAAAGGAGCTGGCATCTCACTCTCTTTGAATCTTCTTTATCATGCTAAGAGGAGCAGGAAAAAGCAAAAAATTTCAGAATTGCACCTTGCAATGCGGAGAAATTACTGTTTGTGCATTTACAATATTCATTGATTTTTGCAGTTGAAAAACGTCCAGAAATGATTGAAGCTACTGACTGAATGAAAGGAGCTGGCTTCTCACTCTCTTTGAATCTTCTTTATCATGCTAAGAGGAGCAGGAAAAAGCAAAAAATTTCAGAATTGCACCTTGCAATGCGGAGAAATTACTGTTTGTGCATTTACAATATTCATTGATTTTTGCCATTGAAAAACGTCCAGAAATGATTGAAGCTACTGACTGAATGAAAGGAGTTGGCATCTCACTCTCTTTGAATCTTGTTTATCATGCTAAGAGGAGTAGGAAAAAGCAAAAAATTTCAGAATTGCACCTTGCAATGCGGAGAAATTACTGTTTGTGCATTTAGAATATTCATTGATTTTTGCCATTGAAAAACGTCCAGAAATGATTGAAGCTACTGACTGAATGAAAGGAGCTGGCATCTCACTCTCTTTGAATCTTCTTTATCATGCTAAGAGGAGCAGGAAAAAGCAAAAAATCTCAGAATTGCACCTTGCAATGCGGAGAAATTACTGTTTGTGCATTTACAATATTCATTGATTTTTGCCATTGAAAAACATCATGTTATTCATATACCAGAAATGATTGAAGCTACTGACTGAATGAAAGGAGCTGGCATCTCACTCTCTTTGAATCTTCTTTATCATGCTAAGAGGAGCAGGAAAAAGTAAAAAATTTCAGAATTGCACCTTGCAATGCGGAGAAATTACTGTTTGTGCATTTACAATATTCAATGATTTTTGCCATTGAAAAACGTCCAGAAATGATTGAAGCTACTGACTGAATGAAAGGAGCTGGCATCTCACTCTCTTTGAATCTTCTTTATCATGCTAAGAGGAGCAGGATAAAGCAAAAAATTTCAGAATTGCACCTTGCAATGCGGAGAAATTACTGTTTGTGCATTTACAATATTCATTGATTTTTGCCATTGAAAAACATCATGTTATTCATATACCAGAAATGTTTGAAGCTACTGACTGAATGAAAGGAGCTGGCATCTCACTCTCCTTGAATCTTCTTTATCATGCTAAGAGGAGCAGGAAAAAGCAAAAAATTTCAGAATTGCACCTTGCAATGCGGAGAAATTACTGTTTGTGCATTTACAATATTCATTGATTTTTGCCATTGAAAAACATCATGTTATTCATATACCAGAAATGTTTGAAGCTACTGACTGAATGAAAGGAGCTGGCATCTCACTCTCTTTGAATCTTCTTTATCATGCTAAGAGGAGCAGGAAAAAGCAAAAAATTTCAGAATTGCACCTTGCAATGCGGAGAAATTACTGTTTGTGCATTTACAATATTCATTGATTTTTGCCATTGAAAAACATCACGTTATTCATATACCAGAAATGATTGAAGCTACTGACTGAATGAAAGGAGCTGGCATCTCACTCTCTTTGAATCTTCTTTATCATGCTAAGAGGAGCAGGAAAAAGCAAAAAATTTCAGAGTTGCACCTTGCAATGCGGAGAAATTACTGTTTGTGCATTTACAATATTCATTGATTTTTGCAATTGAAAAACGTCCAGAAATGATTGAAGCTACTGACTGAATGAAAGGAGCTGGCATCTCACTCTCTTTGAATCTTCTTTATCATGCTAAGAGGAGCAGGAAAAAGCAAAAAATTTCAGAATTGCACCTTGCAATGCGGAGAAATTACTGTTTGTGCATTTACAATATTCATTGATTTTTGCCATTGAAAAACATCATGTTATTCATATACCAGGAATGTTTGAAGCTACTGACAATGAAAGGAGCTGGCATCTCACTCTCTTTGAATCTTCTTTATCATGCTAAGAGGAGCAGGAAAAAGCAAAAAATTTCAGAATTGCACCTTGCAATGCGGAGAAATTACTGTTTGTGCATTTACAATATTCATTGTTTTTTGCCATTGAAAAACGTCCAGAAATGATTGAAGCTACTGACTGAATGAAAGGAGCTGGCATCTCACTCTCTTTTAATCTTGTTTATCATGCTAAGAGGAGCAGGAAAAAGCAAAAAATTTCAGAATTGCACCTTGCAATGCGGAGAAATTACTGTTTGTGCATTTACAATATTCATTGATTTTTGCCATTGAAAAACGTCCAGAAATGATTGAAGCTACTGACTGAATGAAAGGAGCTGGCATCTCACTCTCTTTGAATCTTCTTTATCATGCTAAGAGGAGCAGGAAAAAGCAAAAAATTTCAGAATTGCACCTTGCAATGCGGAGAAATTACTGTTTGTGCATTTACAATATTCATTGATTTTTGCCATTGAAAAACATCATGTTATTCATATACCAGAAATGATTGAAGCTACTGACTGAATGAAAGGAGCTGGCATCTCACTCTCTTTGAATCTTCTTTATCATGCTAAGAGGAGCAGGAAAAAGCAAAAAATTTCAGAATTGCACCTTGCAATGCGGAGAAATTACTGTTTGTGCATTTACAATATTCAATGATTTTTGCCATTGAAAAACGTCCAGAAATGATTGAAGCTACTGACTGAATGAAAGGAGCTGGCATCTCACTCTCTTTGAATCTTCTTTATCATGCTAAGAGGAGCAGGAAAAAGCAAAAAATTTCAGAATTGCACCTTGCAATGCGGAGAAATTACTGTTTGTGCATTTACAATATTCATTGATTTTTGCCATTGAAAAACATCATGTTATTCATATACCAGAAATGATTGAAGCTACTGACTGAATGAAAGGAGCTGGCATCTCACTCTCTTTGAATCTTCTTTATCATGCTAAGAGGAGCAGGAAAAAGTAAAAAATTTCAGAATTGCACCTTGCAATGCGGAGAAATTACTGTTTGTGCATTTACAATATTCAATGATTTTTGCCTTTGAAAAACGTCCAGAAATGATTGAAGCTACTGACTGAACGAAAGGAGCTGGCATCTCACTCTCTTTGAATCTTCTTTATCATGCTAAGAGGAGCAGGAAAAAGCAAAAAATTTCAGAATTGCACCTTGCAATGCGGAGAAATTACTGTTTGTGCATTTACAATATTCATTGATTTTTGCCATCGAAAAACATCATGTTATTCATATACCAGAAATGATTGATGCTACTGACTGAATGAAAGGAGCTGGCATCTCACTCTCTTTGAATCTTCTTTATCATGCTAAGAGGAGCAGGAAAAAGCAAAAAATTTCAGAATTGCACCTTGCAATGCGGAGAAATTACTGTTTGTGCATTTACAATATTCATTGATTTTTGCCATTGAAAAACATCATGTTATTCATATACCAGAAATGTTTGAAGCTACTGACTGAATGAAAGGAGCTGGCATCTCACTCTCTTTGAATCTTCTTTATCATGCTAAGAGGAGCAGGAAAAAGCAAAAAATTTCAGAATTGCACCTTGCAATGCGGAGAAATTACTGTTTGTGCATTTACAATATTCATTGATTTTTGCAATTGAAAAACGTCCAGAAATGATTGAAGCTACTGACTGAATGAAAGGAGCTGGCATCTCACTCTCTTTGAATCTTCTTTATCATGCTAAGAGGAGCAGGAAAAAGCAAAACATTTCAGAAATGCACCTTGCAATGCGGAGAAATTACTGTTTGTGCATTTACAATATTCATTGATTTTTGCCATTGAAAAACATTATGTTATTCATATACCAGGAATGTTTGAAGCTACTGACTGAATGAAAGGAGCTGGCATCTCACTCTCTTTGAATCTTCTTTATCATGCTAAGAGGAGCAGGAAAAAGTAAAAAATTTCAGAATTGCACCTTGCAATGCGGAGAAATTACTGTTTGTGCATTTACAATATTCATTGATTTTTGCCATTGAAAAACGTCCAGAAATGATTGAAGCTACTGACTGAATGAAAGGAGCTGGCATCTCACTCTCTTTGAATCTTGTTTATCATGCTAAGAGGAGCAGGAAAAAGCAAAAAATTTCAGAATTGCACCTTGCAATGCGAAGAAATTACTGTTTGTGCATTTACAATATTCATTGATGTTTGCCATTGAAAAACGTCCAGAAATGATTGAAGCTACTGACTGAATGAAAGGAGCTGGCATCTCACTTTCTTTGAATCTTCTTTATTATGCTAAGAGGAGCAGGAAAAAGCAAAAAATTTCAGAATTGCACCTTGCAATGCGGAGAAATTACTGTTTGTGCATTTACAATATTCATTGATTTTTGCCATTGAAAAACATCATGTTATTCATATACCAGAAATGATTGAAGCTACTGACTGAATGAAAGGAGCTGGCATCTCACTCTCTTTGAATCTTCTTTATCATGCTAAGAGGAGCATTAAAAAGTAAAAAATTTCAGAATTGCACCTTGCAATGCGGAGAAATTACTGTTTGTGCATTTACAATATTCAATGATTTTTGCCATTGAAAAACGTCCAGAAATGATTGAAGCTACTGACTGAATGAATGGAGCTGGCATCTCACTCTCTTTGAATCTTCTTTATCATGCTAAGAGGAGCAGGAAAAAGCAAAAAACTTCAGAATTGCACCTTGCAATGTGGAGAAATTACTGTTTGTGCATTTACAATATTCATTGATTTTTGCCATTGAAAAACATCATGTTATTCATATACCAGAAATGATTGAAGCTACTGACTGAATGAAAGGAGCTGGCATCTCACTCTCTTTGAATCTTCTTTATCATGCTAAGAGGAGCAGGAAAAAGTAAAAAATTTCAGAATTGCACCTTGCAATGCGGAGAAATTACTGTTTGTGCATTTACAATATTCAATGATTTTTGCCTTTGAAAAACGTCCAGAAATGATTGAAGCTACTGACTGAACGAAAGGAGCTGGCATCTCACTCTCTTTGAATCTTCTTTATCATGCTAAGAGGAGCAGGAAAAAGCAAAAAATTTCAGAATTGCACCTTGCAATGCGGAGAAATTACTGTTTGTGCATTTACAATATTCATTGATTTTTGCCATTGAAAAACATCATGTTATTCATATACCAGAAATGTTTGAAGCTACTGACTGAATGAAAGGAGCTGGCATCTCACTCTCTTTGAATCTTCTTTATCATGCTAAGAGGAGCAGGAAAAAGCAAAAAATTTCAGAATTGCACCTTGCAATGCGGAGAAATTACTGTTTGTGCATTTACAATATTCATTGATTTTTGCCATTGAAAAACGTCCAGAAATGATTGAAGCTACTGACTGAATGAAAGGAGCTGGCATCTCACTCTGAATTTTCTTTATCATGCTAAGAGGAGCAGGAAAAAGCAAAAAATTTCAGAATTGCACCTTGCAATGCGGAGAAATTACTGTTTGTGCATTTACAATATTCATTGATTTTTGCCATTGAAAAACGTCCAGAAATGATTGAAGCTACTGACTGAATGAAAGGAGCTGGCATCTCACTCTCTTTGAATCTTCTTTATCATGCTAAGAGGAGCAGGAAAAAGCAAAAAATTTCAGAATTGCACCTTGCAATGCGGAGAAATTACTGTTTGTGCATTTACAATATTCATTGATTTTTGACATTGAAAAACATCATGTTATTCATATACCAGAAATGATTGAAGCTACTGACTGAATGAAAGGAGCTGGCATCTCACTCTCTTTGAATCTTCTTTATCATGCTAAGAGGAGCAGGAAAAAGTAAAAAATTTCAGAATTGCACCTTGCAATGCGGAGAAATTACTGTTTGTGCATTTACAATGTTCAATGATTTTTGCCATTGAAAAACGTCCAGAAATGATTGAAGCTACTGACTGAATGAAAGGAGCTGGCATCTCACTCTCTTTGAATCTTCTTTATCATGCTAAGAGGAGCAGGAAAAAGCAAAAAACTTCAGAATTGCACCTTGCAATGCGGAGAAATTACTGTTTGTGCATTTACAATATTCATTGATTTTTGCCATTGAAAAACATCATGTTATTCATATACCAGAAATGATTGAAGCTACTGACTGAATAAAAGGAGCTGGCATCTCACTCTCTTTGAATCTTCTTTATCATGCTAAGAGGAGCAGGAAAAAGTAAAAAATTTCAGAATTGCACCTTGCAATGCGGAGAAATTACTGTTTGTGCATTTACAATATTCAATGATTTTTGCCTTTGAAAAACGTCCAGAAATGATTGAAGCTACTGACTGAACGAAAGGAGCTGGCATCTCACTCTCTTTGAATCTTCTTTATCATGCTAAGAGGAGCAGGAAAAAGCAAAAAATTTCAGAATTGCACCTTGCAATGCGGAGAAATTACTGTTTGTGCATTTACAATATTCATTGATTTTTGCCATTGAAAAACATCATGTTATTCATATACCAGAAATGTTTGAAGCTACTGACTGAATGAAAGGAGCTGGCATCTCACTCTCTTTGAATCTTCTTTATCATGCTAAGAGGAGCAGGAAAAAGCAAAAAATTTCAGAATTGCACCTTGCAATGCGGAGAAATTACTGTTTGTGCATTTACAATATTCATTGATTTTTGCCATTGAAAAACGTCCAGAAATGATTGAAGCTACTGACTGAATGAAAGCAGCTGGCATCTCACTCTGAATTTTCTTTATCATGCTAAGAGGAGCAGGAAAAAGCAAAAAATTTCAGAATTGCACCTTGCAATGCGGAGAAATTACTGTTTGTGCATTTACAATATTCATTGATTTTTGCCATTGAAAAACGTCCAGAAATGATTGAAGCTACTGACTGAATGAAAGGAGCTGGCATCTCACTCTCTTTGAATCGTCTTTATCATGCTAAGAGGAGCAGGAAAAAGCAAAAAATTTCAGAATTGCACCTTGCAATGCGGAGAAATTACTGTTTGTGCATTTACAATATTCATTGATTTTTGCCATTGAAAAACATCATGTTATTCATATACCAGAAATGTTTGAAGCTACTGACTGAATGAAAGGAGCTGGCATCTCACTCTCTTTGAATCTTCTTTATCATGCTAAGAGGAGCAGGAAAAAGCAAAAAATTTCAGAATTGCACCTTGCAATGCGGAGAAATTACTGTTTGTGCATTTACAATATTCATTGATTTTTGCCATTGAAAAACATCATATTATTCATATACCAGAAATGTTTGAAGCTACTGACTGAATGAAAGGAGCTGGCATCTCACTCTCTTTGAATCTTCTTTATCATGCTTGGATTAGCAGGAAAAAGCAAAAAATTTCAGAATTGCACCTTGCAATGTGGAGATATTACTGTTTGTGCATTTACAATATTCATTGATTTTTGCCATTGAAAAACATGTTTTTCATATACCAGAAATGTTTGAAGCTACTGACTGAATGAAAGGAGCTGGCATCTCACTCTCTTTGAATCTTCTTTATCATGCTAGGATTAGCAGGAAAAAGCAAAAAATTTCAGAATTGCACCTTGCAATGTGGAGATATTACTGTTTGTGCATTTACAATATTCATTGATTTTTGCCATTGAAAAACATGTTTTTCATATACCAGAAATGTTTGAAGCTACTGACTGAATGAAAGGAGCTGGCATCTCACTCTCTTTGAATCTTCTTTATCATGCTAGGATTAACAGGAAAAAGCAAAAAATTTCAGAATTGCACCTTGCAATGTGGAGATATTACTGTTTGTGCATTTACAATATTCATTGATTTTTGCCATTGAAAAACGTCCAGAAATGTTTGAAGCTACTGACTGAATGAAAGGAGCTGGCATCTCACTCTCTTTGAATCTTCTTTATCATGCTAGGATTAGCAGGAAAAAGCAAAAAATTTCAGAATTGCACCTTGCAATGTGGAGATATTGCTGTTTGTGCATTTACAATATTCATTGATTTTTGCCATTGAAAAACATGTTTTTCATATACAAGAAATGTTTGAAGCTACTGACTGAATGAAAGGAGCTGGCATCTCACTCTCTTTGAATCTTCTTTATCATGCTAGGATTAGCAGGAAAAAGCAAAAAATTTCAGAATTGCACCTTGCAATGTGGAGATATTACTGTTTGTGCATTTACAATATTCATTGATTTTTGCCATTGAAAAACGTCCAGAAATGTTTGAAGCTACTGACTGAATGAAAGGAGCTGGCATCTCACTCTCTTTGAATCTTCTTTATCATGCTAGGATTAGCAGGAAAAAGCAAAAAATTTCAGAATTGCACCTTGCAATGTGGAGATATTACTGTTTGTGCATTTACAATATTCATTGATTTTTGCCATTGAAAAACATGTTTTTCATATACCAGAAATGTTTGAAGCTACTGACGGAATGAAAGGAGCTGGCATCTCACTCTCTTTGAATCTTCTTTATCATGCTAGGATTAGCAGGAAAAAGCAAAAAATTTCAGAATTGCACCTTGCAATGTGGAGATATTACTGTTTGTGCATTTACAATATTCATTGATTTTTGCCATTGAAAAACATGTTTTTCATATACCAGAAATGTTTGAAGCTACTGACTGAATGAAAGGAGCTGGCATCTCACTGTCTTTGAATCTTCTTTATCATGCTAGGATTAACAGGAAAAAGCAAAAAATTTCAGAATTGCACCTTGCAATGTGGAGATATTACTGTTTGTGCATTTACAATATTCATTGATTTTGCCATTGAAAAACGTCCAGAAATGTTTGAAGCTACTGACTGAATGAAAGGAGCTGGCATCTCACTCTCTTTAAATCTTCTTTATCATGCTAGGATTAGCAGGAAAAAGCAAAAAAATTTCAGAATTGCACCTTGCAATGTGGAGATATTACTGTTTGTGCATTTACAATATTCATTGATTTTTGCCATTGAAAAACATGTTTTTCATATACCAGAAATGTTTGAAGCTACTGACTGAATGAAAGGAGCTGGCATCTCACTCTCTTTGAATCTTCTTTATCATGCTAGGATAAGCAGGAAAAAGCAAAAAATTTCAGAATTGCACCTTGCAATGTGGAGATATTACTGTTTGTGCATTTACAATATTCATTGATTTTTGCCATTGAAAAACATGTTTTTCATATACCAGAAATGTTTGAAGCTACTGACTGAATGAAAGGAGCTGGCATCTCACTGTCTTTGAATCTTCTTTATCATGCTAGGATTAACAGGAAAAAGCAAAAAATTTCAGAATTGCATCTTGCAATGTGGAGATATTACTGTTTGTGCATTTACAATATTCATTGATTTTGCCATTGAAAAACGTCCAGAAATGTTTGAAGCTACTGACTGAATGAAAGGAGCTGGCATCTCACTCTCTTTAAATCTTCTTTATCATGCTAGGATTAGTAGGAAAAAGCAAAAAAATTTCAGAATTGCACCTTGCAATGTGGAGATATTACTGTTTGTGCATTTACAATATTCATTGATTTTTGCCATTGAAAAACATGTTTTTCATATACCAGAAATGTTTGAAGCTACTGACTGAATGAAAGGAGCTGGCATCTCACTCTCTTTGAATCTTCTTTATCATGCTAGCATAAGCAGGAAAAAGCAAAAAATTTCAGAATTGCACCTTGCAATGTGGAGATATTACTGTTTGTGCATTTACAATATTCATTGATTTTTGCCATTGAAAAACATGTTTTTCATATACCAGAAATGTTTGAAGCTACTGACTTGAATGAAAGGAGCTGGCATCTCACTCTCTTTGAATCTTCTTTATCATGCTAGGATTAACAGGAAAAAGCAAAAAATTTCAGAATTGCACCTTGCAATGTGGAGATATTACTGTTTGTGCATTTACAATATTCATTGATTTTTGCCATTGAAAAACGTCCAGAAATGTTTGAAGCTACTGACTGAATGAAAGGAGCTGGTATCTCACTCTCTTTGAATCTTCTTTATCATGCTAGGATTAGCAGGAAAAAGCAAAAAATTTCAGAATTGCACCTTGCAATGTGGAGATATTACTGTTTGTGCATTTACAATATTCATTGATTTTTGCCATTGAAAAACATGTTTTTCATATACAAGAAATGTTTGAAGCTACTGACTGAATGAAAGGAGCTGGCATCTCACTCTCTTTGAATCTTCTTTATCATGCTAGGATTAGCAGGAAAAAGCAAAAAATTTCAGAATTGCACCTTGCAATGTGGAGATATTACTGTTTGTGCATTTACAATATTCATTGATTTTTGCCATTGAAAAACGTCCAGAAATGTTTGAAGCTACTGACTGAATGAAATTAGCTGGCATCTCACTCTCTTTGAATCTTCTTTATCATGCTAGGATTAGCAGGAAAAAGCAAAAAATTTCAGAATTGCACCTTGCAATGTGGAGATATTACTGTTTGTGCATTTACAATATTCATTGATTTTGCCATTGAAAAACGTCCAGAAATGTTTGAAGCTACTGACTGAATGAAAGGAGCTGGCATCTCACTCTCTTTGAATCTTCTTTATCATGCTAGGATTAGCAGGAAAAAGCAAAAAATTTCAGAATTGCACCTTGCAATGTGGAGATATTACTGTTTGTGCATTTACAATATTCATTGATTTTTGCCATTGAAAAACATGTTTTTCATATACCAGAAATGTTTGAAGCTACTGACGGAATGAAAGGAGCTGGCATCTCACTCTCTTTGAATCTTCTTTATCATGCTAGGATTAGCAGGAAAAAGCAAAAAATTTCAGAATTGCACCTTGCAATGTGGAGATATTACTGTTTGTGCATTTACAATATTCATTGATTTTTGCCATTGAAAAACATGTTTTTCATATACCAGAAATGTTTGAAGCTACTGACTGAATGAAAGGAGCTGGCATCTCACTGTCTTTGAATCTTCTTTATCATGCTAGGATTAACAGGAAAAAGCAAAAAATTTCAGAATTGCACCTTGCAATGTGGAGATATTACTGTTTGTGCATTTACAATATTCATTGATTTTGCCATTGAAAAACGTCCAGAAATGTTTGAAGCTACTGACTGAATGAAAGGAGCTGGCATCTCACTCTCTTTGAATCTTCTTTATCATGCTAGGATAAGCAGGAAAAAGCAAAAAATTTCAGAATTGCACCTTGCAATGTGGAGATATTACTGTTTGTGCATTTACAATATTCATTGATTTTTGCCATTGAAAAACATGTTTTTCATATACCAGAAATGTTTGAAGCTACTGACGGAATGAAAGGAGCTGGCATCTCACTCTCTTTGAATCTTCTTTATCATGCTAGGATTAGCAGGAAAAAGCAAAAAATTTCAGAATTGCACCTTGCAATGTGGAGATATTACTGTTTGTGCATTTACAATATTCATTGATTTTTGCCATTGAAAAACATGTTTTTCATATACCAGAAATGTTTGAAGCTACTGACTGAATGAAAGGAGCTGGCATCTCACTGTCTTTGAATCTTCTTTATCATGCTAGGATTAACAGGAAAAAGCAAAAAATTTCAGAATTGCACCTTGCAATGTGGAGATATTACTGTTTGTGCATTTACAATATTCATTGATTTTGCCATTGAAAAACGTCCAGAAATGTTTGAAGCTACTGACTGAATGAAAGGAGCTGGCATCTCACTCTCTTTGAATCTTCTTTATCATGCTAGGATTAGCAGGAAAAAGCAAAAAAATTTCAGAATTGCACCTTGCAATGTGGAGATATTACTGTTTGTGCATTTACAATATTCATTGATTTTTGCCATTGAAAAACATGTTTTTCATATACCAGAAATGTTTGAAGCTACTGACTGAATGAAAGGAGCTGGCATCTCACTCTCTTTGAATCTTCTTTATCATGCTAGGATAAGCAGGAAAAAGCAAAAAATTTCAGAATTGCACCTTGCAATGTGGAGATATTACTGTTTGTGCATTTACAATATTCATTGATTTTTGCCATTGAAAAACATGTTTTTCATATACCAGAAATGTTTGAAGCTACTGACTTGAATGAAAGGAGCTGGCATCTCACTCTCTTTGAATCTTCTTTATCATGCTAGGATTAACAGGAAAAAGCAAAAAATTTCAGAATTGCACCTTGCAATGTGGAGATATTACTGTTTGTGCATTTACAATATTCATTGATTTTTGCCATTGAAAAACGTCCAGAAATGTTTGAAGCTACTGACTGAATGAAAGGAGCTGGTATCTCACTCTCTTTGAATCTTCTTTATCATGCTAGGATTAGCAGGAAAAAGCAAAAAATTTCAGAATTGCACCATGCAATGTGGAGATATTACTGTTTATGCATTTACAATATTCATTGATTTTTGCCATTGAAAAACATGTTTTTCATATACAAGAAATGTTTGAAGCTACTGACTGAATGAAAGGAGCTGGCATCTCACTCTCTTTGAATCTTCTTTATCATGCTAGGATTAGCAGGAAAAAGCAAAAAATTTCAGAATTGCACCTTGCAATGTGGAGATATTACTGTTTGTGCATTTACAATATTCATTGATTTTTGCCATTGAAAAACGTCCAGAAATGTTTGAAGCTACTGACTGAATGAAATTAGCTGGCATCTCACTCTCTTTGAATCTTCTTTATCATGGTAGGATTAGCAGGAAAAAGCAAAAAATTTCAGAATTGCACCTTGCAATGTGGAGATATTACTGTTTGTGCATTTACAATATTCATTGATTTTTGCCATTGAAAAACATGTTTTTCATATACCAGAAATGTTTGAAGCTTCTGACTGAATGAAAGGAGCTGGTATCTCACTCTCTTTGAATCTTCTTTATCATGCTAGGATTAACAGGAAAAAGCAAAAAATTTCAGAATTGCACCTTGCAATGTGGAGATATTACTGTTTGTGCATTTACAATATTCATTGATTTTTGCCATTGAAAAACGTCCAGAAATGTTTGAAGCTACTGACTGAATGAAAGGAGCTGGCATCTCACTCTCTTTGAATCTTCTTTATCATGCTAGGATTAACAGGAAAAAGCTAAAAATTTCAGAATTGCACCTTGCAATGTGGAGATATTACTGTTTGTGCATTTACAATATTCATTGATTTTTGCCATTGAAAAACATGTTTTTCATATACCAGAAATGTTTGAAGCTACTGACTGAATGAAAGGAGCTGGCATCTCACTCTCTTTGAATCTTCTTTATCATGCTAGGATTAGCAGGAAAAAGCAAAAAATTTCAGAATTGCACCTTGCAATGTGGAGATATTACTGTTTGTGCATTTACAATATTCATTGATTTTTGCCATTGAAAAACATGTTTTTCATATACCAGAAATGTTTGAAGCTACTGACTGAATGAAAGGAGCTGGCATCTCACTCTCTTTGAATCTTCTTTATCATGCTAGGATTAGCAGGAAAAAGCAAAAAATTTCAGAATTGCACCTTGCAATGTGGAGATATTACTGTTTGTGCATTTACAATATTCATTGATTTTTGCCATTGAAAAACATGTTTTTCATATACCAGAAATGTTTGAAGCTACTGACTGAATGAAAGGAGCTGGCATCTCACTCTCTTTGAATCTTCTTTATCATGCTAGGATTAGCAGGAAAAAGCAAAAAATTTCAGAATTGCACCTTGCAATGTGGAGATATTACTGTTTGTGCATTTACAATATTCATTGATTTTTGCCATTGTAAAACATGTTTTTCATATACCAGAAATGTTTGAAGCTACTGACTGAATGAAAGGAGCTGGCATCTCACTCTCTTTGAATCTTCTTTATCATGCTAGGATTAACAGGAAAAAACAAAAAATTTCAGAATTGCACCTTGCAATGTGGAGATATTACTGTTTGTGCATTTACAATATTCATTGATTTTTGCCATTGAAAAACATGTTTTTCATATACCAGAAATGTTTGAAGCTACTGACTGAATGAAAGGAGCTGGCATCTCACTCTCTTTGAATCTTCTTTATCATGCTAGGATTAACAGGAAAAAGCAAAAAATTTCAGAATTGCACCTTGCAATGTGGAGATATTACTGTTTGTGCATTTACAATATTCATTGATTTTTGCCATTGAAAAACGTCCAGAAATGTTTGAAGCTACTGACTGAATGAAAGGAGCTGGCATCTCACTCTCTTTGAATCTTCTTTATCATGCTAGGATTAGCAGGAAAAAGCAAAAAATTTCAGAATTGCACCTTGCAATGTGGAGATATTACTGTTTGTGCATTTACAATATTCATTGATTTTTGCCATTGAAAAACGTCCAGAAATGTTTGAAGCTACTGACTGAATGAAAGGAGCTGGCATCTCACTCTCTTTGATTCTTCTTTATCATGCTAGGATTAGCAGGAAAAAGCAAAAAATTTCAGAATTGCACCTTGCAATGTGGAGATATTACTGTTTGTGCATTTACAATATTCATTGATTTTTGCCATTGAAAAACATGTTTTTCATATACCAGAAATGTTTGAAGCTACTGACTGAATGAAAGGAGCTGGCATCTCACTCTCTTTGAATCTTCTTTATCATGCTAGGATTAGCAGGAAAAAGCAAAAAATTTCAGAATTGCACCTTGCAATGTGGAGATATTACTGTTTGTGCATTTACAATATTCATTGATTTTTGCCATTGAAAAACATGTTTTTCATATACCAGAAATGTTTGAAGCTACTGACTGAATGAAAGGAGCTGGCATCTCACTCTCTTTAAATCTTCTTTATCATGCTAGGATTAACAGGAAAAAGCAAAAAATTTCAGAATTGCACCTTGCAATGTGGAGATATTACTGTTTGTGCATTTACAATATTCATTGATTTTTGCCATTGAAAAACGTCCAGAAATGTTTGAAGCTACTGACTGAATGAAAGGAGCTGGCATCTCACTCTCTTTGAATCTTCTTTATCATGCTAGGATTAGCAGGAAAAAGCAAAAAATTTCAGAATTGCACCTTGCAATGCGGAGAAATTACTGTTTGTGCATTTACAATATTCATTGATTTTTGCCATTGAAAAACATCAATCATTTCTGGTATATGAATAACATGATATTTTTCAATGGCAAAAATCAATGAATTTTGTAAATGCACAAACAGTAATTTCTCCGCATTGCAAGGCGCAATTCTGAAATTTTTTGCTTTTTCCTGCTCCTCTTAGCATGATAAAGAAGTTTCAAAGAGAGTGAGATGCCAGCTCCTTTCATTCAGTCAGTAGCTTCAATCATTTCTGGACATTTTTCAATGGCAAAAATCAATGAATATTGTAAATGCACAAACAGTAATTTCTCCGCATTGCAAGGTGCAATTCTGAAATTTTTTGCTTTTTCCTGCTCCTCTTAGCATGATAAAGAAGATTCAAAGAGAGTGAGATGCCAGCTCCTTTCATTCAGTCAGTAGCTTCAATCATTTCTGGACGTTTTTCAATGCCAAAAATCAATGAATATTGTAAATGCACAAACAGTAATTTCTCCGCATTGCAAGGTGCAATTCTGAAATTTTTTGCTTTTTCCTGCTCCTCTTAGCATGATAAAGAAGATTCAAAGAGAGTGAGATGCCAGCTCCTTTCATTCAGTCAGTACCTTCAATCATTTCTGTACGTTTTTCAATGGCAAAAATCAATGAATATTGTAAATGCACAAACAGTAATTTCTCCGCATTGCAAGGTGCAATTCTGAAATTTTTTGCTTTTTCCTGCTCCTCTTAGCATGATAAAGAAGATTCAAAGAGAGTGAGATGCCAGCTCCTTTCATTCAGTCAGTAGCTTCAATCATTTCTGGACACTTTTCAATGGCAAAAATCAATGAATATTGTAAATGCACAAACTGTAATTTCTCCGCATTGCAAGGTGCAATTCTGAAATTTTTTGCTTTTTCCTGCTCCTCTTAGCATGATAAAGAAGATTCAAAGAGAGTGAGATGCCAGCTCCTTTCATTCAGTCAGTAGCTTCAATCATTTCTGGTATATGAATAACATGATGTTTTTCAATAGCAAAAATCAATGAATATTGTAAATGCACAAACAGTAATTTCTCCGCATTGCAAGGTGCAATTCTGAAATTTTTTGCTTTTTCCTGCTCCTCTTAGCATGATAAAGAAGATTCAAAGAGAGTGAGATGCCAGCTCCTTTCATTCAGTCAGTAGCTTCAATCATTTCTGGACGTTTTTCAATGCCAAAAATCAATGAATATTGTAAATGCACAAACAGTAATTTCTCCGCATTGCAAGGTGCAATTCTGAAATTTTTTGCTTTTTCCTGCTCCTCTTAGCATGATAAAGAAGATTCAAAGAGAGTGAGATGCCAGCTCCTTTCATTCAGTCAGTAGCTTCAATCATTTCTGGACGTTTTTCAATGGCAAAAATCAATGAATATTGTAAATGCACAAACTATAATTTCTCCGCATTGCAAGGTGCAATTCTGAAATTTTTTGCTTTTTCCTGCTCCTCTTAGCATGATAAAGAAGATTCAAAGAGAGTGAGATGCCAGCTCCTTTCATTCAGTCAGTAGCTTCAATCATTTCTGGTATATGAATAACATGATGTTTTTCAATAGCAAAAATCAATGAATATTGTAAATGCACAAACAGTAATTTCTCCGCATTGCAAGGTGCAATTCTGAAATTTTTTGCTTTTTCCTGCTCCTCTTAGCATGATAAAGAAGATTCAAAGAGAGTGAGATGCCAGCTCCTTTCATTCAGTCAGTAGCTTCAATCATTTCTGGACGTTTTTCAATGGCAAAAATCAATGAATATTGTAAATGCACAAACAGTAATTTCTCCGCATTGCAAGGTGCAATTCTGAAATTTTTTGCTTTTTCCTGCTCCTCTTAGCATGATAAACAAGATTCAAAGAGAGTGAGATGCCAGCTCCTTTCATTCAGTCAGTAGCTTCAATCATTTCTGGACGTTTTTCAATGGCAAAAATCATTGAATATTGTAAATGCACAAACAGTAATTTCTCCGCATTGCAAGGTGCAATTCTGAAATTTTTTGCTTTTTCCTGCTCCTCTTAGCATGATAAAGAAGATTCAAAGAGAGTGAGATGCCAGCTCCTTTCATTCAGTCAGTAGCTTCAATCATTTCTGGTATATGAATAACATGATGTTTTTCAATAGCAAAAATCAATGAATATTGTAAATGCACAAACAGTAATTTCTCCGCATTGCAAGGTGCAATTCTGAAATTTTTTGCTTTTTCCTGCTCCTCTTAGCATGATAAACAAGATTCAAAGAGAGTGAGATGCCAGCTCCTTTCATTCAGTCAGTAGCTTCAATCATTTCTGGACGTTTTTCAATGGCAAAAATCATTGAATATTGTAAATGCACAAACAGTAATTTCTCCGCATTGCAAGGTGCAATTCTGAAATTTTTTGCTTTTTCCTGCTCCTCTTAGCATGATAAAGAAGATTCAAAGAGAGTGAGATGCCAGCTCCTTTCATTCAGTCAGTAGCTTCAAACATTTCTGGTATATGAATAACATGATGTTTTTCAATGGCAAAAATCAATGAATATTGTAAATGCACAAACAGTAATTTCTCCGCATTGCAAGGTGCAATTCTGAAATTTTTTGCTTTTTCCTGCTCCTCTTAGCATGATAAAGAAGATTCAAAGAGAGTGAGATGCCAGCTCCTTTCGTTCAGTCAGTAGCTTCAATCATTTCTGGACGTTTTTCAATGGCAAAAATCATTGAATATTATAAATGCACAAACAGTAATTTCTCCGCATTGCAAGGTGCAATTCTGAAATTTTTTACTTTTTCCTGCTCCTCTTAGCATGATAAAGAAGATTCAAAGAGAGTGAGATGCCAGCTCCTTTCATTCAGTCAGTAGCTTCAATCATTTCTGGTATATGAATAACATGATGTTTTTCAATGGCAAAAATCAATGAATATTGTAAATGCACAAACAGTAATTTCTCCGCATTGCAAGGTGCAATTCTGAAATTTTTTGCTTTTTCCTGCTCCTCTTAGCATGATAAAGAAGATTCAAAGAGAGTGAGATGCCAGCTCCTTTCATTCAGTCAGTAGCTTCAATCATTTCTGGACGTTTTTCAATGGCAAAAATCAATGAATATTGTAAATGCACAAACAGTAATTTCTCCGCATTGCAAGGTGCAATTCTGAAATTTTTTGCTTTTTCCTGCTCCTCTTAGCATGATAAAGAAGATTCAAAGAGAGTGAGATGCCAGCTCCTTTCATTCAGTCAGTAGCTTCAATCATTTCTGGACGTTTTTCAATGGCAAAAATCATTGAATATTGTAAATGCACAAACAGTAATTTCTCCGCATTGCAAGGTGCAATTCTGAATTTTTTTACTTTTTCCTGCTCCTCTTAGCATGATAAAGAAGATTCAAAGAGAGTGAGATGCCAGCTCCTTTCATTCAGTCAGTAGCTTCAATCATTTCTGGTATATGAATAACATGATGTTTTTCAATCGCAAAAATCAATGAATATTGTAAATGCACAAACAGTAATTTCTCCGCATTGCAAGGTGCAATTCTGAAATGTTTTGCTTTTTCCTGCTCCTCTTAGCATGATAAAGAAGATTCAAAGAGAGTGAGATGCCAGCTCCTTTCATTCAGTCAGTAGCTTCAATCATTTCTGGACGTTTTTCAATGGCAAAAATCAATGAATATTGTAAATGCACAAACAGTAATTTCTCCGCATTGCAAGGTGCAATTCTGAAATTTTTTGCTTTTTCCTGCTCCTCTTAGCATGACAAAGAAGATTCAAATAGAGTGAGATGCCAGATCCTTTCCTTCAGTCAGTAGCTTCAATCATTTCTGGACGTTTTTCAATGGCAAAAATCAATGAATATTGTAAATGCACAAACAGTAATTTCTCCGCATTGCAAGGTGCAATTCTGAAATTTTTTGCTTTTTCCTGCTCCTCTTAGCATGATAAAGAAGATTCAAAGAGAGTGAGATGCCAGCTCCTTTCATTCAGTCAGTAGCTTCAATCATTTCTGGACGTTTTTCAATGGCAAAAATCATCGAATATTGTAAATGCACAAACAGTAATTTCTCCGCATTGCAAGGTGCAATTCTGAAATTTTTTACTTTTTCCTGCTCCTCTTAGCATGATAAAGAAGATTCAAAGAGAGTGAGATGCCAGCTCCTTTCATTCAGTCAGTAGCTTCAATCATTTCTGGTATATGAATAACATGATGTTTTTCAATCGCAAAAATCAATGAATATTGTAAATGCACAAACAGTAATTTCTCCGCATTGCAAGGTGCAATTCTGAAATGTTTTGCTTTTTCCTGCTCCTCTTAGCATGATAAAGAAGATTCAAAGAGAGTGAGATGCCAGCTCCTTTCATTCAGTCAGTAGCTTCAATCATTTCTGGACGTTTTTCAATGGCAAAAATCAATGAATATTGTAAATGCACAAACAGTAATTTCTCCGCATTGCAAGGTGCAATTCTGAAATTTTTTGCTTTTTCCTGCTCCTCTTAGCATGACAAAGAATATTCAAAGAGAGTGAGATGCCAGATCCTTTCCTTCAGTCAGTAGCTTCAATCATTTCTGGTATATGAATAACATGATGTTTTTCAATGGCAAAAATCAATGAATTTTGTAAATGCACAAACAGTAATTTCTCCGCATTGCAAGGCGCAATTCTGAAATTTTTTGCTTTTTCCTGCTCCTCTTAGCATGATAAAGAAGATTCAAAGAGAGTGAGATGCCAGCTCCTTTCATTCAGTCAGTAGCTTCAATCATTTCTGGACATTTTTCAATGGCAAAAATCAATGAATATTGTAAATGCACAAACAGTAATTTCTCCGCATTGCAAGGTGCAATTCTGAAATTTTTTGCTTTTTCCTGCTCCTCTTAGCATGATAAAGAAGATTCAAAGAGAGTGAGATGCCAGCTCCTTTCATTCAGTCAGTAGCTTCAATCATTTCTGGACGTTTTTCAATGGCAAAAATCAATGAATATTGTAAATGCACAAACAGTAATTTCTCCGCATTGCAAGGTGCAATTCTGAAATTTTTTGCTTTTTCCTGCTCCTCTTAGCATGATAAAGAAGATTCAAAGAGAGTGAGATGCCAGCTCCTTTCATTCAGTCAGTAGCTTCAATCATTTCTGGACGTTTTTCAATGGCAAAAATCAATGAATATTGTAAATGCACAAACTGCAATTTCTCCGCATTGCAAGGTGCAATTCTGAAATTTTTTGCTTTTTCCTGCTCCTCTTAGCATGATAAAGAAGATTCAAAGAGAGTGAGATGCCAGCTCCTTTCATTCAGTCAGTAGCTTCAATCATTTCTGGTATATGAATAACATGATGTTTTTCAATGGCAAAAATCAATGAATATTGTAAATGCACAAACAGTAATTTCTGCGCATTGCAAGGTGCAATTCTGAAATTTTTTGCTTTTTCCTGCTCCTCTTAGCATGATAAAGAAGATTCAAAGAGAGTGAGATGCCAGCTCCTTTCATTCAGTCAGTAGCTTCAATCATTTCTGGACGTTTTTCAATGGCAAAAATCATTGAATATTGTAAATGCACAAACAGTAATTTCTCCGCATTGCAATGTGCAATTCTGAAATTTTTTACTTTTTCCTGCTCCTCTTAGCATGATAACGAAGATTCAAAGAGAGTGAGATGCCAGCTCCTTTCATTCAGTCAGTAGCTTCAATCATTTCTGGTATATGAATAACATGATGTTTTTCAATCGCAAAAATCAATGAATATTGTAAATGCACAAACAGTAATTTCTCCGCATTGCAAGGTGCAATTCTGAAATGTTTTGCTTTTTCCTGCTCCTCTTAGCATGATAAAGAAGATTCAAAGAGAGTGAGATGCCAGCTCCTTTCATTCAGTCAGTAGCTTCAATCATTTCTGGACGTTTTTCAATGGCAAAAATCAATGAATATTGTAAATGCACAAACAGTAATTTCTCCGCATTGCAAGGTGCAATTCTGAAATTTTTTGCTTTTTCCTGCTCCTCTTAGCATGACAAAGAAGATTCAAAGAGAGTGAGATGCCAGATCCTTTCCTTCAGTCAGTAGCTTCAATCATTTCTGGTATATGAATAACATGATGTTTTTCAATGGCAAAAATCAATGAATTTTGTAAATGCACAAACAGTAATTTCTCCGCATTGCAAGGCGCAATTCTGAAATTTTTTGCTTTTTCCTGCTCCTCTTAGCATGATAAAGAAGATTCAAAGAGAGTGAGATGCCAGCTCCTTTCATTCAGTCAGTAGCTTCAATCATTTCTGGACATTTTTCAATGGCAAAAATCAATGAATATTGTAAATGCACAAACAGTAATTTCTCCGCATTGCAAGGTGCAATTCTGAAATTTTTTGCTTTTTCCTGCTCCTCTTAGCATGATAAAGAAGATTCAAAGAGAGTGAGATGCCAGCTCCTTTCATTCAGTCAGTAGCTTCAATCATTTCTGGACGTTTTTCAATGGCAAAAATCAATGAATATTGTAAATGCACAAACAGTAATTTCTCCGCATTGCAAGGTGCAATTCTGAAATTTTTTGCTTTTTCCTGCTCCTCTTAGCATGATAAAGAAGATTCAAAGAGAGTGAGATGCCAGCTCCTTTCATTCAGTCAGTAGCTTCAATCATTTCTGGACGTTTTTCAATGGCAAAAATCATTGAATATTGTAAATGCACAAACAGTAATTTCTCCGCATTGCAAGGTGCAATTCTGAAATTTTTTACTTTTTCCTGCTCCTCTTAGCATGATAAAGAAGATTCAAAGAGAGTGAGATGCCAGCTCCTTTCATTCAGTCAGTAGCTTCAATCATTTCTGGTATATGAATAACATGATGTTTTTCAATCGCAAAAATCAATGAATATTGTAAATGCACAAACAGTAATTTCTCCGCATTGCAAGGTGCAATTCTGAAATGTTTTGCTTTTTCCTGCTCCTCTTAGCATGATAAAGAAGATTCAAAGAGAGTGAGATGCCAGCTCCTTTCATTCAGTCAGTAGCTTCAATCATTTCTGGACGTTTTTCAATGGCAAAAATCAATGAATATTGTAAATGCACAAACAGTAATTTCTCCGCATTGCAAGGTGCAATTCTGAAATTTTTTGCTTTTTCCTGCTCCTCTTAGCATGACAAAGAAGATTCAAAGAGAGTGAGATGCCAGATCCTTTCTTTCAGTCAGTAGCTTCAATCATTTCTGGTATATGAATAACATGATGTTTTTCAATGGCAAAAATCAATGAATTTTGTAAATGCACAAACAGTAATTTCTCCGCATTGCAAGGTGCAATTCTGAAATTTTTTGCTTTTTCCTGCTCCTCTTAGCATGATAAAGAAGATTCAAAGAGAGTGAGATGCCAGCTCCTTTCATTCAGTCAGTAGCTTCAATCATTTCTGGACATTTTTCAATGGCAAAAATCAATGAATATTGTAAATGCACAAACAGTAATTTCTCCGCATTGCAAGGTGCAATTCTGAAATTTTTTGCTTTTTCCTGCTCCTCTTAGCATGATAAAGAAGATTCAAAGAGAGTGAGATGCCAGCTCCTTTCATTCAGTCAGTAGCTTCAATCATTTCTGGACGTTTTTCAATGGCAAAAATCAATGAATATTGTAAATGCACAAACAGTAATTTCTCCGCATTGCAAGGTGCAATTCTGAAATTTTTTGCTTTTTCCTGCTCCTCTTAGCATGATAAAGAAGATTCAAAGAGAGTGAGATGCCAGCTCCTTTCATTCAGTCAGTAGCTTCAATCATTTCTGGACGTTTTTCAATGGCAAAAATCAATGAATATTGTAAATGCACAAACTGCAATTTCTCCGCATTGCAAGGTGCAATTCTGAAATTTTTTGCTTTTTCCTGCTCCTCTTAGCATGATAAAGAAGATTCAAAGAGAGTGAGATGCCAGCTCCTTTCATTCAGTCAGTAGCTTCAATCATTTCTGGTATATGAATAACATGATGTTTTTCAATGGCAAAAATCAATGAATATTGTAAATGCACAAACAGTAATTTCTCCGCATTGCAAGGTGCAATTCTGAAATTTTTTGCTTTTTCCTGCTCCTCTTAGCATGATAAAGAAGTTTCAAAGAGAGTGAGATGCCATCTCCTTTCATTCAGTCAGTAGCTTCAATCATTTCTGGACGTTTTTCAATGGCAAAAATCAATGAATATTGTAAATGCACAAACTGCAATTTCTCCGCATTGCAAGGTGCAATTCTGAAATTTTTTGCTTTTTCCTGCTCCTCTTAGCATGATAAAGAAGATTCAAAGAGAGTGAGATGCCAGCTCCTTTCATTCAGTCAGTAGCTTCAATCATTTCTGGTATATGAATAACATGATGTTTTTCAATAGCAAAAATCAATGAATATTGTAAATGCACAAACAGTAATTTCTCCGCATTGCAAGGTGCAATTCTGAAATTTTTGGCTTTTTCCTGCTCCTCTTAGCATGATAAAGAAGATTCAAAGAGAGTGAGATGCCAGCTCCTTTCATTCAGTCAGTAGCTTCAATCATTTCTGGACGTTTTTCAATGGCAAAAATCAATGAATATTGTAAATGCACAAACAGTAATTTCTCCGCATTGCAAGGTGCAATTCTGAAATTTTTTGCTTTTTCCTGCTCCTCTTAGCATGATAAACAAGATTCAAAGAGAGTGAGATGCCAGCTCCTTTCATTCAGTCAGTAGCTTCAATCATTTCTGGACGTTTTTCAATGGCAAAAATCATTGAATATTGTAAATGCACAAACAGTAATTTCTCCGCATTGCAAGGTGCAATTCTGAAATTTTTTACTTTTTCCTGCTCCTCTTAGCATGATAAAGAAGATTCAAAGAGAATGAGATGCCAGCTCCTTTCATTCAGTCAGTAGCTTCAATCATTTCTGGTATATGAATAACATGATGTTTTTCAATCGCAAAAATCAATGAATATTGTAAATGCACAAACAGTAATTTCTCCGCATTGCAAGGTGCAATTCTGAAATTTTTTGCTTTTTCCTGCTCCTCTTAGCATGATAAAGAAGATTCAAAGAGAGTGAGATGCCAGCTCCTTTCATTCAGTCAGTAGCTTCAATCATTTCTGGACGTTTTTCAATGGCAAAAATCAATGAATATTGTAAATGCACAAACAGTAATTTCTCCGCATTGCAAGGTGCAATTCTGAAATTTTTTGCTTTTTCCTGCTCCTCTTAGCATGATAAAGAAGATTCAAAGAGAGTGAGATGCCAGCTCCTTTCCTTCAGTCAGTAGCTTCAATCATTTCTGGTATATGAATAACATGATGTTTTTCAATGGCAAAAATCAATGAATTTTGTAAATGCACAAACAGTAATTTCTCCGCATTGCAAGGCGCAATTCTGAAATTTTTTGCTTTTTCCTGCTCCTCTTAGCATGATAAAGAAGATTCAAAGAGAGTGAGATGCCAGCTCCTTTCATTCAGTCAGTAGCTTCAATCATTTCTGGACATTTTTCAATGGCAAAAATCAATGAATATTGTAAATGCACAAACAGTAATTTCTCCGCATTGCAAGGTGCAATTCTGAAATTTTTTGCTTTTTCCTGCTCCTCTTAGCATGATAAAGAAGATTCAAAGAGAGTGAGATGCCAGCTCCTTTCATTCAGTCAGTAGCTTCAATCATTTCTGGACGCTTTTCAATGGCAAAAATCAATGAATATTGTAAATGCACAAACTGTAATTTCTCCGCATTGCAAGGTGCAATTCTGAAATGTTTTGCTTTTTCCTGCTCCTCTTAGCATGATAAAGAAGATTCAAAGAGAGTGAGATGCCAGCTCCTTTCATTCAGTCAGTAGCTTCAATCATTTCTGGTATATGAATAACATGATGTTTTTCAATAGCAAAAATCAATGAATATTGTAAATGCACAAACAGTAATTTCTCCGCATTGCAAGGTGCAATTCTGAAATTTTTTGCTTTTTCCTGCTCCTCTTAGCATGATAAAGAAGATTCAAAGAGAGTGAGATGCCAGCTCCTTTCATTCAGTCAGTAGCTTCAATCATTTCTGGACGTTTTTCAATGGCAAAAATCAATGAATATTGTAAATGCACAAACAGTAATTTCTCCGCATTGCAAGGTGCAATTCTGAAATTTTTTGCTTTTTCCTGCTCCTCTTAGCATGATAAAGAAGATTCAAAGAGAGTGAGATGCCAGCTCCTTTCATTCAGTCAGTAGCTTCAATCATTTCTGGACGTTTTTCAATGGCAAAAATCAATGAATATTGTAAATGCACAAACTATAATTTCTCCGCATTGCAAGGTGCAATTCTGAAATTTTTTGCTTTTTCCTGCTCCTCTTAGCATGATAAAGAAGATTCAAAGAGAGTGAGATGCCAGCTCCTTTCATTCAGTCAGTAGCTTCAATTATTTCTGGTATATGAATAACATGATGTTTTTCAATAGCAAAAATCAATGAATATTGTAAATGCACAAACAGTAATTTCTCCGCATTGCAAGGTGCAATTCTGAAATTTTTTGCTTTTTCCTGCTCCTCTTAGCATGATAAAGAAGATTCAAAGAGAGTGAGATGCCAGCTCCTTTCATTCAGTCAGTAGCTTCAATCATTTCTGGACGTTTTTCAATGGCAAAAATCAATGAATATTGTAAATGCACAAACAGTAATTTCTCCGCATTGCAAGGTGCAATTCTGAAATTTTTTGCTTTTTCCTGCTCCTCTTAGCATGATAAACAAGATTCAAAGAGAGTGAGATGCCAGCTCCTTTCATTCAGTCAGTAGCTTCAATCATTTCTGGACGTTTTTCAATGGCAAAAATCATTGAATATTGTAAATGCACAAACAGTAATTTCTCCGCATTGCAAGGTGCAATTCTGAAATTTTTTGCTTTTTCCTGCTCTTCTTAGCATGATAAAGAAGATTCAAAGAGAGTGAGATGCCAGCTCCTTTCATTCAGTCAGTAGCTTCAAACATTTCTGGTATATGAATAACATGATGTTTTTCAAAGGCAAAAATCAATGAATATTGTAAATGCACAAACAGTAATTTCTCCGCATTGCAAGGTGCAATTCTGAAATTTTTTGCTTTTTCCTGCTCCTCTTAGCATGATAAAGAAGATTCAAAGAGAGTGAGATGCCAGCTCCTTTCGTTCAGTCAGTAGCTTCAATCATTTCTGGACGTTTTTCAATGGCAAAAATCATTGAATATTATAAATGCACAAACAGTAATTTCTCCGCATTGCAAGGTGCAATTCTGAAATTTTTTACTTTTTCCTGCTCCTCTTAGCATGATAAAGAAGATTCAAAGAGAGTGAGATGCCAGCTCCTTTCATTCAGTCAGTAGCTTCAATCATTTCTGGTATATGAATAACATGATGTTTTTCAATGGCAAAAATCAATGAATATTGTAAATGCACAAACAGTAATTTCTCCGCATTGCAAGGTGCAATTCTGAAATTTTTTGCTTTTTCCTGCTCCTCTTAGCATGATAAAGAAGATTCAAAGAGAGTGAGATGCCAGCTCCTTTCATTCAGTCAGTAGCTTCAATCATTTCTGGACGTTTTTCAATGGCAAAAATCAATGAATATTGTAAATGCACAAACAGTAATTTCTCCGCATTGCAAGGTGCAATTCTGAAATTTTTTGCTTTTTCCTACTCCTCTTAGCATGATAAAGAAGATTCAAAGAGAGTGAGATGCCAGCTCCTTTCATTCAGTCAGTAGCTTCAATCATTTCTGGACGTTTTTCAATGGCAAAAATCATTGAATATTGTAAATGCACAAACAGTAATTTCTCCGCATTGCAAGGTGCAATTCTGAAATTTTTTACTTTTTCCTGCTCCTCTTAGCATGATAAAGAAGATTCAAAGAGAGTGAGATGCCAGCTCCTTTCATTCAGTCAGTAGCTTCAATCATTTCTGGTATATGAATAACATGATGTTTTTCAATCGCAAAAATCAATGAATATTGTAAATGCACAAACAGTAATTTCTCCGCATTGCAAGGTGCAATTCTGAAATGTTTTGCTTTTTCCTGCTCCTCTTTGCATGATAAAGAAGATTCAAAGAGAGTGAGATGCCAGCTCCTTTCATTCAGTCAGTAGCTTCAATCATTTCTGGACGTTTTTCAATGGCAAAAATCAATGAATATTGTAAATGCACAAACAGTAATTTCTCCGCATTGCAAGGTGCAATTCTGAAATTTTTTGCTTTTTCCTGCTCCTCTTAGCATGACAAAGAAGATTCAAAGAGAGTGAGATGCCAGATCCTTTCCTTCAGTCAGTAGCTTCAATCATTTCTGGTATATGAATAACATGATGTTTTTCAATGGCAAAAATCAATGAATTTTGTAAATGCACAAACAGTAATTTCTCCGCATTGCAAGGCGCAATTCTGAAATTTTTTGCTTTTTCCTGCTCCTCTTAGCATGATAAAGAAGATTCAAAGAGAGTGAGATGCCAGCTCCTTTCATTCAGTCAGTAGCTTCAATCATTTCTGGACATTTTTCAATGGCAAAAATCAATGAATATTGTAAATGCACAAACAGTAATTTCTCCGCATTGCAAGGTGCAATTCTGAAATTTTTTGCTTTTTCCTGCTCCTCTTAGCATGATAAAGAAGATTCAAAGAGAGTGAGATGCCAGCTCCTTTCATTCAGTCAGTAGCTTCAATCATTTCTGGACGTTTTTCAATGGCAAAAATCAATGAATATTGTAAATGCACAAACAGTAATTTCTCCGCATTGCAAGGTGCAATTCTGAAATTTTTTGCTTTTTCCTGCTCCTCTTAGCATGATAAAGAAGATTCAAAGAGAGTGGGATGCCAGCTCCTTTCATTCAGTCAGTAGCTTCAATCATTTCTGGACGTTTTTCAATGGCAAAAATCATTGAATATTGTAAATGCACAAACAGTAATTTCTCCGCATTGCAAGGTGCAATTCTGAAATTTTTTACTTTTTCCTGCTCCTCTTAGCATGATAAAGAAGATTCAAAGAGAGTGAGATGCCAGCTCCTTTCATTCAGTCAGTAGCTTCAATCATTTCTGGTATATGAATAACATGATGTTTTTCAATCGCAAAAATCAATGAATATTGTAAATGCACAAACAGTAATTTCTCCGCATTGCAAGGTGCAATTCTGAAATGTTTTGCTTTTTCCTGCTCCTCTTAGCATGATAAAGAAGATTCAAAGAGAGTGAGATGCCAGCTCCTTTCATTCAGTCAGTAGCTTCAATCATTTCTGGACGTTTTTCAATGGCAAAAATCAATGAATATTGTAAATGCACAAACAGTAAT
Organism: Phyllobates terribilis; assembly: GCF_046119375.1. NCBI lineage: Eukaryota > Metazoa > Chordata > Amphibia > Anura > Dendrobatidae > Phyllobates > Phyllobates terribilis. Next base: position 601,985 of record NW_027363543.1, read on the forward strand.
TTCTCCGCATTGCAAGGTGCAATTCTGAAATTTTTTGCTTTTTCCTGCTCCTCTTAGCATGACAAAGAAGATTCAAAGAGAGTGAGATGCCAGATCCTTTCCTTCAGTCAGTAGCTTCAATCATTTCTGGTATATGAATAACATGATGTTTTTCAATGGCAAAAATCAATGAATTTTGTAAATGCACAAACAGTAATTTCTCCGCATTGCAAGGCGCAATTCTGAAATTTTTTGCTTTTTCCTGCTCCTCTTAGCATGATAAAGAAGATTCAAAGAGAGTGAGATGCCAGCTCCTTTCATTCAGTCAGTAGCTTCAATCATTTCTGGACATTTTTCAATGTCAAAAATCAATGAATATTGTAAATGCACAAACAGTAATTTCTCCGCATTGCAAGGTGCAATTCTGAAATTTTTTGCTTTTTCCTGCTCCTCTTAGCATGATAAAGAAGATTCAAAGAGAGTGAGATGCCAGCTCCTTTCATTCAGTCAGTAGCTTCAATCATTTCTGGACGTTTTTCAATGGCAAAAATCAATGAATATTGTAAATGCACAAACAGTAATTTCTCCGCATTGCAAGGTGCAATTCTGAAATTTTTTGCTTTTTCCTGCTCCTCTTAGCATGATAAAGAAGATTCAAAGAGAGTGAGATGCCAGCTCCTTTCATTCAGTCAGTAGCTTCAATCATTTCTGGACGTTTTTCAATGGCAAAAATCAATGAATATTGTAAATGCACAAACTGCAATTTCTCCGCATTGCAAGGTGCAATTCTGAAATTTTTTGCTTTTTCCTGCTCCTCTTAGCATGATAAAGAAGATTCAAAGAGAGTGAGATGCCAGCTCCTTTCATTCAGTCAGTAGCTTCAATCATTTCTGGTATATGAATAACATGATGTTTTTCAATGGCAAAAATCAATGAATATTGTAAATGCACAAACAGTAATTTCTCCGCATTGCAAGGTGCAATTCTGAAATTTTTTGCTTTTTCCTGCTCCTCTTAGCATGATAAAGAAGATTCAAAGAGAGTGAGATGCCAGCTCCTTTCATTCAGTCAGTAGCTTCAATCATTTCTGGACGTTTTTCAATGGCAAAAATCAATGAATATTGTAAATGCACAAACTGCAATTTCTCCGCATTGCAAGGTGCAATTCTGAAATTTTTTGCTTTTTCCTGCTCCTCTTAGCATGATAAAGAAGATTCAAAGAGAGTGAGATGCCAGCTCCTTTCATTCAGTCAGTAGCTTCAATCATTTCTGGTATATGAATAACATGATGTTTTTCAATGGCAAAAATCAATGAATATTGTAAATGCACAAACAGTAATTTCTCCGCATTGCAAGGTGCAATTCTGAAATTTTTTGCTTTTTCCTGCTCCTCTTAGCATGATAAAGAAGATTCAAAGAGAGTGAGATGCCAGCTCCTTTCATTCAGTCAGTAGCTTCAATCATTTCTGGACGTTTTTCAATGGCAAAAATCATTGAATATTGTAAATGCACAAACAGTAATTTCTCCGCATTGCAAGGTGCAATTCTGAAATTTTTTACTTTTTCCTGCTCCTCTTAGCATGATAAAGAAGATTCAAAGAGAGTGAGATGCCAGCTCCTTTCATTCAGTCAGTAGCTTCAATCATTTCTGGTATATGAATAACATGATGTTTTTCAATCGCAAAAATCAATGAATATTGCAAATGCACAAACAGTAATTTCTCCGCATTGCAAGGTGCAATTCTGAAATGTTTTGCTTTTTCCTGCTCCTCTTAGCATGATAAAGAAGATTCAAAGAGAGTGAGATGCCAGCTCCTTTCATTCAGTCAGTAGCTTCAATCATTTCTGGACGTTTTTCAATGGCAAAAATCAATGAATATTGTAAATGCACAAACAGTAATTTCTCCGCATTGCAAGGTGCAATTCTGAAATTTTTTGCTTTTTCCTGCTCCTCTTAGCATGACAAAGAAGATTCAAAGAGAGTGAGATGCCAGATCCTTTCCTTCAGTCAGTAGCTTCAATCATTTCTGGACGTTTTTCAATGGCAAAAATCAATGAATATTGTAAATGCACAAACAGTAATTTCTCCGCATTGCAAGGTGCAATTCTGAAATTTTTTGCTTTTTCCTGCTCCTCTTAGCATGATAAAGAAGATTCAAAGAGAGTGAGATGCCAGCTCCTTTCATTCAGTCAGTAGCTTCAATCATTTCTGGACGTTTTTCAATGGCAAAAATCATTGAATATTGTAAATGCACAAACAGTAATTTCTCCGCATTGCAAGGTGCAATTCTGAAATTTTTTACTTTTTCCTGCTCCTCTTAGCATGATAAAGAAGATTCAAAGAGAGTGAGATGCCAGCTCCTTTCATTCAGTCAGTAGCTTCAATCATTTCTGGTATATGAATAACATGATGTTTTTCAATCGCAAAAATCAATGAATATTGTAAATGCACAAACAGTAATTTCTCCGCATTGCAAGGTGCAATTCTGAAATGTTTTGCTTTTTCCTGCTCCTCTTAGCATGATAAAGAAGATTCAAAGAGAGTGAGATGCCAGCTCCTTTCATTCAGTCAGTAGCTTCAATCATTTCTGGACGTTTTTCAATGGCAAAAATCAATGAATATTGTAAATGCACAAACAGTAATTTCTCCGCATTGCAAGGTGCAATTCTGAAATTTTTTGCTTTTTCCTGCTCCTCTTAGCATGACAAAGAAGATTCAAAGAGAGTGAGATGCCAGATCCTTTCCTTCAGTCAGTAGCTTCAATCATTTCTGGTATATGAATAACATGATGTTTTTCAATGGCAAAAATCAATGAATTTTGTAAATGCACAAACAGTAATTTCTCCGCATTGCAAGGCGCAATTCTGAAATTTTTTGCTTTTTCCTGCTCCTCTTAGCATGATAAAGAAGATTTAAAGAGAGTGAGATGCCAGCTCCTTTCATTCAGTCAGTAGCTTCAATCATTTCTGGACATTTTTCAATGGCAAAAATCAATGAATATTGTAAATGCACAAACAGTAATTTCTCCGCATTGCAAGGTGCAATTCTGAAATTTTTTGCTTTTTCCTGCTCCTCTTAGCATGATAAAGAACATTCAAAGAGAGTGAGATGCCAGCTCCTTTCATTCATTCAGTAGCTTCAATCATTTCTGGACGTTTTTCAATGGCAAAAATCAATGAATATTGTAAATGCACAAACAGTAATTTCTCCGCATTGCAAGGTGCAATTCTGAAATTTTTTGCTTTTTCCTGCTCCTCTTAGCATGATAAAGAAGATTCAAAGAGAGTGAGATGCCAGCTCCTTTCATTCAGTCAGTAGCTTCAATCATTTCTGGACGTTTTTCAATGGCAAAAATCAATGAATATTGTAAATGCACAAACTGCAATTTCTCCGCATTGCAAGGTGCAATTCTGAAATTTTTTGCTTTTTCCTGCTCCTCTTAGCATGATAAAGAAGATTCAAAGAGAGTGAGATGCCAGCTCCTTTCATTCAGTCAGTAGCTTCAATCATTTCTGGTATATGAATAACATGATGTTTTTCAATAGCAAAAATCAATGAATATTGTAAATGCACAAACAGGAATTTCTCCGCATTGCAAGGTGCAATTCTGAAATTTTTGGCTTTTTCCTGCTCCTCTTAGCATGATAAAGAAGATTCAAAGAGAGTGAGATGCCAGCTCCTTTCATTCAGTCAGTAGCTTCAATCATTTCTGGACGTTTTTCAATGGCAAAAATCAATGAATATTGTAAATGCACAAACTGCAATTTCTCCGCATTGCAAGGTGCAATTCTGAAATTTTTTGCTTTTTCCTGCTCCTCTTAGCATGATAAAGAAGATTCAAAGAGAGTGAGATGCCAGCTCCTTTCATTCAGTCAGTAGCTTCAATCATTTCTGGTATATGAATAACATGATGTTTTTCAATAGCAAAAATCAATGAATATTGTAAATGCACAAACAGTAATTTCTCCGCATTGCAAGGTGCAATTCTGAAATTTTTGGCTTTTTCCTGCTCCTCTTAGCATGATAAAGAAGATTCAAAGAGAGTGAGATGCCAGCTCCTTTCATTCAGTCAGTAGCTTCAATCATTTCTGGACGTTTTTCAATGGCAAAAATCAATGAATATTGTAAATGCACAAACTGCAATTTCTCCGCATTGCAAGGTGCAATTCTGAAATTTTTTGCTTTTTCCTGCTCCTCTTAGCATGATAAAGAAGATTCAAAGAGAGTGAGATGCCAGCTCCTTTCATTCAGTCAGTAGCTTCAATCATTTTTGGTATATGAATAACATGATGTTTTTCAATAGCAAAAATCAATGAATATTGTAAATGCACAAACAGTAATTTCTCCGCATTGCAAGGTGCAATTCTGAAATTTTTGGCTTTTTCCTGCTCCTCTTAGCATGATAAAGAAGATTCAAAGAGAGTGAGATGCCAGCTCCTTTCATTCAGTCAGTAGCTTCAATCATTTCTGGACGTTTTTCAATGGCAAAAATCAATGAATATTGTAAATGCACAAACAGTAATTTCTCCGCATTGCAAGGTGCAATTCTGAAATTTTTTGCTTTTTCCTGCTCCTCTTAGCATGATAAACAAGATTCAAAGAGAGTGAGATGACAGCTCCTTTCATTCAGTCAGTAGCTTCAATCATTTCTGGACGTTTTTCAATGGCAAAAATCATTGAATATTGTAAATGCACAAACAGTAATTTCTCCGCATTGCAAGGTGCAATTCTGAAATTTTTTACTTTTTCCTGCTCCTCTTAGCATGATAAAGAAGATTCAAAGAGAATGAGATGCCAGCTCCTTTCATTCAGTCAGTAGCTTCAATCATTTCTGGTATATGAATAACATGATGTTTTTCAATCGCAAAAATCAATGAATATTGTAAATGCACAAACAGTAATTTCTCCGCATTGCAAGCTGCAATTCTGAAATTTTTTGCTTTTTCCTGCTCCTCTTAGCATGATAAAGAAGATTCAAAGAGAGTGAGATGCCAGCTCCTTTAATTCAGTCAGTAGCTTCAATCATTTCTGGACGTTTTTCAATGGCAAAAATCAATGAATATTGTAAATGCACAAACAGTAATTTCTCCGCATTGCAAGGTGCAATTCTGAAATTTTTTGCTTTTTCCTGCTCCTCTTAGCATGATAAAGAAGATTCAAAGAGAGTGAGATGCCAGCTCCTTTCCTTCAGTCAGTAGCTTCAATCATTTCTGGTATATGAATAACATGATGTTTTTCAATGGCAAAAATCAATGAATTTTGTAAATGCACAAACAGTAATTTCTCCGCATTGCAAGGCGCAATTCTGAAATTTTTTGCTTTTTCCTGCTCCTCTTAGCATGATAAAGAAGATTCAAAGAGAGTGAGATGCCAGCTCCTTTCATTCAGTCAGTAGCTTCAATCATTTCTGGACATTTTTCAATGGCAAAAATCAATGAATATTGTAAATGCACAAACAGTAATTTCTCCGCATTGCAAGGTGCAATTCTGAAATTTTTTGCTTTTTCCTGCTCCTCTTAGCATGATAAACAAGATTCAAAGAGAGTGAGATGCCAGCTCCTTTCATTCAGTCAGTAGCTTCAATCATTTCTGGACGTTTTTCAATGGCAAAAATCATTGAATATTGTAAATGCACAAACAGTAATTTCTCCGCATTGCAAGGTGCAATTCTGAAATTTTTTACTTTTTCCTGCTCCTCTTAGCATGATAAAGAAGATTCAAAGAGAATGAGATGCCAGCTCCTTTCATTCAGTCAGTAGCTTCAATCATTTCTGGTATATGAATAACATGATGTTTTTCAATCGCAAAAATCAATGAATATTGTAAATGCACAAACAGTAATTTCTCCGCATTGCAAGCTGCAATTCTGAAATTTTTTGCTTTTTCCTGCTCCTCTTAGCATGATAAAGAAGATTCAAAGAGAGTGAGATGCCAGCTCCTTTAATTCAGTCAGTAGCTTCAATCATTTCTGGACGTTTTTCAATGGCAAAAATCAATGAATATTGTAAATGCACAAACAGTAATTTCTCCGCATTGCAAGGTGCAATTCTGAAATTTTTTGCTTTTTCCTGCTCCTCTTAGCATGATAAAGAAGATTCAAAGAGAGTGAGATGCCAGCTCCTTTCCTTCAGTCAGTAGCTTCAATCATTTCTGGTATATGAATAACATGATGTTTTTCAATGGCAAAAATCAATGAATTTTGTAAATGCACAAACAGTAATTTCTCCGCATTGCAAGGCGCAATTCTGAAATTTTTTGCTTTTTCCTGCTCCTCTTAGCATGATAAAGAAGATTCAAAGAGAGTGAGATGCCAGCTCCTTTCATTCAGTCAGTAGCTTCAATCATTTCTGGACATTTTTCAATGGCAAAAATCAATGAATATTGTAAATGCACAAACAGTAATTTCTCCGCATTGCAAGGTGCAATTCTGAAATTTTTTGCTTTTTCCTGCTCCTCTTAGCATGATAAAGAAGATTCAAAGAGAGTGAGATGCCAGCTCCTTTCATTCAGTCAGTAGCTTCAATCATTTCTGGACGTTCTTCAATGGCAAAAATCAATGAATATTGTAAATGCACAAACAGTAATTTCTCCGCATTGCAAGGTGCAATTCTGAAATTTTTTGCTTTTTCCTGCTCCTCTTAGCATGATAAAGAAGATTCAAAGAGAGTGAGGTGCCAGCTCCTTTCATTCAGTCAGGAGCTTCAAACATTTCTGGTATATGAATAACATGTTTTTCAATGGCAAAAATCAATGAATATTGTAAATGCACAAACTGTAATTTCTCCGCATTGCAAGGTGCAATTCTGAAATTTTTTGCTTTTTCCTGCTCCTCTTAGCATGATAAAGAAGATTCAAAGAGAGTGAGATGCCAGCTCCTTTCATTCAGTCAGTAGCTTCAATCATTTCTGGACGTTTTTCAATGGCAAAAATCAATGAATATTGTAAATGCACAAACTGTAATTTCTCCGCATTGCAAGGTGCAATTCTGAAATTTTTTGCTTTTTCCTGCTCCTCTTAGCATGATAAAGAAGATTCAAAGAGAGTGAGATGCCAGCTCCTTTCATTCAGTCAGTAGCTTCAATCATTTCTGGACGTTTTTCAATGGCAAAAAGCCACGAATATTGTAAATGCACAAACAGTAATTTCTCCGCATTGCAAGGTGCAATTCTGAAATTTTTTGCTTTTTCCTGCTCCTCTTAGCATGATAAAGAAGATTCAAAGAGAGTGAGATGCCAGCTCCTTTCATTCAGTCAGTAGCTTCAATCATTTCTGGACGTTTTTCAATGGCAAAAATCAATGAATATTGTAAATGCACAAACTGTAATTTCTCCGCATTGCAAGGTGCAATTCTGAAATTTTTTGCTTTTTCCTGCTCCTCTTAGCATGATAAAGAAGATTCAAAGAGAGTGAGATGCCAGCTCCATTCATTGAGTCAGTAGCTTCAATCATTTCTGGACGTTTTTCAATGGCAAAAATCAATGAATATTGTAAATGCACAAACAGTAATTTCTCCGCATTGCAAGGTGCAATTCTGAAATTTTTTGCTTTTTCCTGCTCCTCTTAGAATGATAAAGAAGATTCAAAGAGAGTGAGATGCCAGCTCCTTTCATTCAGTCAGTACCTTCAATCATTTCTGGACGTTTTTCAATGGCAAAAATCAATGAATATTGTAAATGCACAAACAGTAATTTCTCCGCATTGCAAGGTGCAATTCTGAAATTTTTTGCTTTTTCCTGCTCCTCTTAGCATGATAAAGAAGATTCAAAGAGAGTGAGATGCCAGTTCCTTTCATTCAGTCAGTAGCATCAAACATTTTTGGTATATGAATAACATGATGTTTTTCAATGGCAAAAATCAATGAATATTGTAAATGCACAAACAGTAATTTCTCCGCATTGCAAGGTGCAAGTCTGAAATTTTTTGCTTTTTCCTGCTCCTCTTAGCATGATAAAGAAGATTCAAAGAGAGTGAGATGCCAGCTCCTTTCATTCAGTCAGTAGCTTCAATCATTTCTGGACGTTTTTCAATGGTAAAAATCAATGAATATTGTAAATGCACAAACAGTGATTTCTCCACATTGCAAGGTGCAATTCTGAAATTTTTTGCTTTATCCTGCTCCTCTTAGCATGATAAAGAAGATTCAAAGAGATTGAGATGCCAGCTCCTTTCATTCAGTCAGTAGCTTCAAACATTTCTGGTATATGAATAACATGATGTTTTTCAATGGCAAAAATCAATGAATATTGTAAATGCACAAACAGTAATTTCTCCGCATTGCAAGGTGCAATTCTGAAATTTTTTGCTTTTTCCTGCTCCTCTTAGCATGATAAAGAAGATTCAAAGAGAGTGAGATGCCAGCTCCTTTCATTCAGTCAGTAGCTTCAAACATTTCTGGTATATGAATAACATGATGTTTTTCAATGGCAAAAATCAATGAATATTGTAAATGCACAAACAGTAATTTCTCCGCATTGCAAGGTGCAAGTCTGAAATTTTTTGCTTTTTCCTGCTCCTCTTAGCATGATAAAGAAGATTCAAAGAGAGTGTGATGCCAGCTACTTTCATTCAGTCAGTAGCTTCAATCATTTCTGGACGTTTTTCAATGGTAAAAATCAATGAATATTGTAAATGCACAAACAGTAATTTCTCCACATTGCAAGGTGCAATTCTGAAATTTTTTGCTTTTTCCTGCTCCTCTTAGCATGATAAAGAAGATTCAAAGAGAGTGAGATGCCAGCTCCTTTCATTCAGTCAGTAGCTTCAAACATTTCTGGTATATGAATAACATGATGTTTTTCAATGGCAAAAATCAATGAATATTGTAAATGCACAAACAGTAATTTCTCCGCATTGCAAGGTGAAATTCTGAAATTTTTTGCTTTTTCCTGCTCCTCTTAGCATGATAAAGAAGATTCAAAGAGAGTGAGATGCCAGCTCCTTTCATTCAGTCAGTAGCTTCAATCATTTCTGGATGTTTTTCAATGGCAAAAATCAATGAATATTGTAAATGCACAAACTGTAATTTCTCCGCATTGCAAGGTGCAATTCTGAAATTTTTTGCTTTTTCCTGCTCCTCTTAGCATGATAAAGAAGATTCAAAGAGAGTGAGATGCCAGCTCCTTTCATTCAGTCAGTAGCTTCAATCATTTCTGGACGTTTTTCAATGGCAAAAATCAATGAATATTGTAAATGCACAAACAGTAATTTCTCCGCATTGCAAGGTGCAAGTCTGAAATTTTTTGCTTTTTCCTGCTCCTCTTAGCATAATAAAGAAGATTCAAAGAGAGTGAGATGCCAGCTCCTTTCATTCAGTCAGTAGCTTCAAACATTTCTGGTATATGAATAACATGATGTTTTTCAATGGCAAAAATCAATGAATATTGTAAATGCACAAACAGTAATTTCTCCGCATTGCAGGGTGCAAGTCTGAAATTTTTTGCTTTTTCCTGCTCCTCTTAGCATGATAAAGAAGATTCAAAGAGAGTGAGATGCCAGCTACTTTCATTCAGTCAGTAGCTTCAATCATTTCTGGACGTTTTTCAATGGTAAAAATCAATGAATATTGTAAATGCACAAACAGTGATTTCTCCACATTGCAAGGTGCAATTCTGAAATTTTTTGCTTTATCCTGCTCCTCTTAGCATGATAAAGAAGATTCAAAGAGATTGAGATGCCAGCTCCTTTCATTCAGTCAGTAGCTTCAAACATTTCTGGTATATGAATAACATGATGTTTTTCAATGGCAAAAATCAATGAATATTGTAAATGCACAAACAGTAATTTCTCCGCATTGCAAGGTGCAATTCTGAAATTTTTTGCTTTTTCCTGCTCCTCTTAGCATGATAAAGAAGATTCAAAGAGAGTGAGATGCCAGCTCCTTTCATTCAGTCAGTAGCTTCAAACATTTCTGGTATATGAATAACATGATGTTTTTCAATGGCAAAAATCAATGAATATTGTAAATGCACAAACAGTAATTTCTCCGCATTGCAAGGTGCAAGTCTGAAATTTTTTGCTTTTTCCTGCTCCTCTTAGCATGATAAAGAAGATTCAAAGAGAGTGTGATGCCAGCTACTTTCATTCAGTCAGTAGCTTCAATCATTTCTGGACGTTTTTCAATGGTAAAAATCAATGAATATTGTAAATGCACAAACAGTAATTTCTCCACATTGCAAGGTGCAATTCTGAAATTTTTTGCTTTTTCCTGCTCCTCTTAGCATGATAAAGAAGATTCAAAGAGAGTGAGATGCCAGCTCCTTTCATTCAGTCAGTAGCTTCAAACATTTCTGGTATATGAATAACATGATGTTTTTCAATGGCAAAAATCAATGAATATTGTAAATGCACAAACAGTAATTTCTCCGCATTGCAAGGTGCAATTCTGAAATTTTTTGCTTTTTCCTGCTCCTCTTAGCATGATAAAGAAGATTCAAAGAGAGTGAGATGCCAGCTCCTTTCATTCAGTCAGTAGCTTCAATCATTTCTGGATGTTTTTCAATGGCAAAAATCAATGAATATTGTAAATGCACAAACTGTAATTTCTCCGCATTGCAAGGTGCAATTCTGAAATTTTTTGCTTTTTCCTGCTCCTCTTAGCATGATAAAGAAGATTCAAAGAGAGTGAGATGCCAGCTCCTTTCATTCAGTCAGTAGCTTCAATCATTTCTGGACGTTTTTCAATGGCAAAAATCAATGAATATTGTAAATGCACAAACAGTAATTTTTCCGCATTGCAAGGTGCAATTCTGAAATTTTTTGCTTTTTCCTGCTCCTCTTAGCATGATAAAGAAGATTCAAAGAGAGTGAGATGCCAGCTCCTTTCATTCAGTCAGTACCTTCAATCATTTCTGGACGTTTTTCAATGGCAAAAATCAATGAATATTGTAAATGCACAAACAGTAATTTTTCCGCATTGCAAGGTGCAATTCTGAAATTTTTTGCTTTTTCCCGCTCCTCTTAGCATGATAAAGAAGATTCAAAGAGAGTGAGGTGCCAGCTCCTTTCATTCAGTCAGTAGCTTCAAACATTTCTGGTATATGAATAACATGTTTTTCAATGGCAAAAATCAATGAATATTGTAAATGCACAAACAGTAATTTCTCCGCATTGCAAGGTGCAATTCTGAAATTTTTTGCTTTTTCCTGCTCCTCTTAGCATGATAAAGAAGATTCAAAGAGAGTGAGATGCCAGCTCCTTTCATTCAGTCAGTAGCTTCAATCATTTCTGGACGTTTTTCAATGGCAAAAATCAATGAATATTGTAAATGCACAAACAGTAATTTCTCCGCATTGCAAGGTGCAATTCTGAAATTTTTTGCTTTTTCCTGCTCCTCTTAGCATGATAAAGAAGATTCAAAGAGAGTGAGATGCCAGCTCCTTTCATTCAGTCAGTAGCTTCAAACATTTCTGGTATATGAATAACATGATGTTTTTCAATGGCAAAAATCAATGAATATTGTAAATGCACAAACAGTAATTTCTCCGCATTGCAAGGTGCAAGTCTGAAATTTTTTGCTTTTTCCTGCTCCTCTTAGCATGATAAAGAAGATTCAAAGAGAGTGTGATGCCAGCTACTTTCATTCAGTCAGTAGCTTCAATCATTTCTGGACGTTTTTCAATGGTAAAAATCAATGAATATTGTAAATGCACAAACAGTAATTTCTCCACATTGCAAGGTGCAATTCTGAAATTTTTTGCTTTTTCCTGCTCCTCTTAGCATGATAAAGAAGATTCAAAGAGAGTGAGATGCCAGCTCCTTTCATTCAGTCAGTAGCTTCAAACATTTCTGGTATATGAATAACATGATGTTTTTCAATGGCAAAAATCAATGAATATTGTAAATGCACAAACAGTAATTTCTCCGCATTGCAAGGTGCAATTCTGAAATTTTTTGCTTTTTCCTGCTCCTCTTAGCATGATAAAGAAGATTCAAAGAGAGTGAGATGCCAGCTCCTTTCATTCAGTCAGTAGCTTCAATCATTTCTGGATGTTTTTCAATGGCAAAAATCAATGAATATTGTAAATGCACAAACTGTAATTTCTCCGCATTGCAAGGTGCAATTCTGAAATTTTTTGCTTTTTCCTGCTCCTCTTAGCATGATAAAGAAGATTCAAAGAGAGTGAGATGCCAGCTCCTTTCATTCAGTCAGTAGCTTCAATCATTTCTGGACGTTTTTAATGGCAAAAATCAATGAATATTGTAAATGCACAAACAGTAATTTTTCCGCATTGCAAGGTGCAATTCTGAAATTTTTTGCTTTTTCCTGCTCCTCTTAGCATGATAAAGAAGATTCAAAGAGAGTGAGATGCCAGCTCCTTTCATTCAGTCAGTACCTTCAATCATTTCTGGACGTTTTTCAATGGCAAAAATCAATGAATATTGTAAATGCACAAACAGTAATTTTTCCGCATTGCAAGGTGCAATTCTGAAATTTTTTGCTTTTTCCCGCTCCTCTTAGCATGATAAAGAAGATTCAAAGAGAGTGAGGTGCCAGCTCCTTTCATTCAGTCAGTAGCTTCAAACATTTCTGGTATATGAATAACATGTTTTTCAATGGCAAAAATCAATGAATATTGTAAATGCACAAACAGTAATTTCTCCGCATTGCAAGGTGCAATTCTGAAATTTTTTGCTTTTTCCTGCTCCTCTTAGCATGATAAAGAAGATTCAAAGAGAGTGAGATGCCAGCTCCTTTCATTCAGTCAGTAGCTTCAATCATTTCTGGACGTTTTTCAATGGCAAAAATCAATGAATATTGTAAATGCACAAACAGTAATTTCTCCGCATTGCAAGGTGCAATTCTGAAAATTTTTGCTTTTTCCTGCTCCTCTTAGCATGATAAAGAAGATTCAAAGAGAGTGAGATGCCAGCTCCTTTCATTCAGTCAGTAGCTTCAAACATTTCTGGTATATGAATAACATGATGTTTTTCAATGGCAAAAATCAATGAATATTGTAAATGCACAAACAGTAATTTCTCCGCATTGCAAGGTGCAAGTCTGAAATTTTTTGCTTTTTCCTGCTCCTCTTAGCATGATAAAGAAGATTCAAAGAGAGTGAGATGCCAGCTACTTTCATTCAGTCAGTAGCTTCAATCATTTCTGGACGTTTTTCAATGGTAAAAATCAATGAATATTGTAAATGCACAAACAGTAATTTCTCCACATTGCAAGGTGCAATTCTAAAATTTTTTGCTTTTTCCTGCTCCTCTTAGCATGATAAAGAAGATTCAAAGAGAGTGAGATGCCAGCTCCTTTCATTCAGTCAGTAGCTTCAAACATTTCTGGTATATGAATAACATGATGTTTTTCAATGGCAAAAATCAATGAATATTGTAAATGCACAAACAGTAATTTCTCCGCATTGCAAGGTGCAATTCTGAAATTTTTTGCTTTTTCCTGCTCCTCTTAGCATGATTCAAAGAGAGTGAGATGCCAGCTCCTTTCATTCAGTCAGTAGCTTCAATCATTTCTGGACATTTTTCAATGGCAAAAATCAATGAATATTGTAAATGCACAAACAGTAATTTCTCCGCATTGCAAGGTGCAATTCTGAAATTTTTTGCTTTTTCCTGCTCCTCTTAGCATGATAAAGAAGATTCAAAGAGAGTGAGATGTCAGCTCCTTTCATTCAGTCAGTAGCTTCAAACATTTCTGGTATATGAATAACATGATGTTTTTCAATGGCAAAAATCAATGAATATTGTAAATGCACAAACAGTAATTTCTCCGCATTGCAAGGTGCAATTCTGAAATTTTTTGCTTTTTCCTGCTCCTCTTAGCATGATAAAGAAGATTCAAAGAGAGTGAGATGCCAGCTCCTTTCATTCAGTCAGTAGCTTCAATCATTTCTGGTATATGAATAACATGATGTTTTTCAATGGCAAAAATCAATGAATATTGTAAATGCACAAACAGTAATTTCTCCGCATTGCAAGGTGCAATTCTGAAATTTTTTACTTTTTCCTGCTCCTCTTAGCATGATAAAGAAGATTCAAAGAGAGTGAGATGCCAGCTCCTTTCATTCAGTCAGTAGCTTCAAACATTTCTGGACGTTTTTCAATGGCAAAAATCAATGAATATTGTAAATGCACAAACAGTAATTTCTCCGCATTGCAAGGTGCAATTCTGAAATTTTTTGCTTTTTCCTGCTCCTCTTAGCATGATAAAGAAGATTCAAAGAGAGTGAGATGCCAGCTCCTTTCATTCAGTCAGTAGCTTCAATCATTTCTGGTATATGAATAACATGATGTTTAACAATGGCAAAAATCAATGAATATTGTAAATGCACAAACAGTAATTTCTCCGCATTGCAAGGTGCAATTCTGAAATTTTTTGCTTTTTCCTGCTCCTCTTAGCATGATAAAGAAGATTCAAAGAGAGTGAGATGCCAGCTCCTTTCATTCAGTCAGTAGCTTCAATCATTTCTGGATGTTTTTCAATGGCAAAAATCAATGAATATTGTAAATGCACAAACAGTAATTTCTCCGCATTGCAAGGTGCAATTCTGAAATTTTTTGCTTTTTCCTGCTCCTCTTAGCATGATAAAGAAGATTCAAAGAGAGTGAGATGCCAGCTCCTTTCATTCAGTCAGTAGCTTCAATCATTTCTGGACGTTTTTCAACGGCAAAAATCAATGAATATTGTAAATGCACAAACAGTAATTTCTCCGCATTGCAAGGTGCAATTCTGAAATTTTTTGCTTTTTCCTGCTCCTCTTAGCATGATAAAGAAGATTCAAAGAGAGTGAGATGCCAGCTCCTTTCATTCAGTCAGTAGCTTCAATCATTTCTGGACGTTTTTCAATGGCAAAAATCAATGAATATTGTAAATGCACAAACAGTAATTTCTCCGCATTGCAAGGTGCAATTCTGAAATTTTTTGCTTTTTCCTGCTCCTCTTAGCATGATAAAGAAGATTCAAAGAGAGTGAGATGCCAGCTCCTTTCATTCAGTCAGTAGCTTCAATCATTTCTGGACGTTTTTCAATGGCAAAAATCAATGAATATTGTAAATGCACAAACAGTAATTTCTCCGTATTGCAAGGTGCAATTCTGAAATTTTTTGCTTTTTCCTGCTCCTCTTAGCATGATAAAGAAGATTCAAAGAGAGTGAGATGCCAGCTCCTTTCATTCAGTCAGTAGCTTCAATCATTTCTGGACGTTTTTCAATGGCAAAAATCAATGAATATTGTAAATGCACAAGCAGTAATTTCTCCGCATTGCAAGGTGCAATTCTGAAATTTTTTGCTTTTTCCTGCTCCTCTTAGCATGATAAAGAAGATTCAAAGAGACTGAGATGCCAGCTCCTTTCATTCAGTCAGTAGCTTCAATCATTTCTGGACGTTTTTCAATGGCAAAAATCAATGAATATTGTAAATGCACAAACAGTAATTTCTCCGCATTGCAAGGTGCAATTCTGAAATTTTTTACTTTTTCCTGCTCCTCTTAGCATGAAAAAGAAGATTCAAAGAGAGTGAGATGCCAGCTCCTTTCATTCAGTCAGTAGCTTCAATCATTTCTGGTATATGAATAACATGATGTTTTTCAATGGCAAAAATCAATGAATATTGTAAATGCACAAACAGTAATTTCTCCGCATTGCAAGGTGCAATTCTGAATTTTTTTGCTTTTTCCTGCTCCTCTTAGCATGGTAAAGAAGATTCAAAGAGAGTGAGATGCCAGCTCCTTTCATTCAGTCAGTAGCTTCAATCATTTCTGGACGTTTTTCAATGGCAAAAATCAATGAATATTGTAAATGCACAAACAGTAATTTCTCCGCATTGCAAGGTGCAATTCTGAAATTTTTTGCTTTTTCCTGCTCCTCTTAGCATGATAAAGAAGATTCAAAGAGAGTGAGATGCCAGCTCCTTTCATTCAGTCAGTAGCTTCAATCATTTCTGGTATATGAATAACATGATGTTTTTCAATGGCAAAAATCAATGAATATTGTAAATGCACAAACAGTAATTTCTCCGCATTGCAAGGTGCAATTCTGAAATTTTTTGCTTTTTCCTGCTCCTCTTAGCATGATAAAGAAGATTCAAAGAGAGTGAGATGCCAGCTCCTTTCATTCAGTCAGTAGCTTCAATCATTTCTGGTATATGAATAACATGATGTTTTTCAATGGCAAAAATCAATGAATATTGTAAATGCACAAACAGTAATTTCTCCGCATTGCAAGGTGCAATTCTGAAATTTTTTGCCTTTTCCTGCTCCTCTTAGCATGATAAAGAAGATTCAAAGAGAGTGAGATGCCAGCTCCTTTCATTCAGTCAGTAGCTTCAATCATTTCTGGACGTTTTTCAATGGCAAAAATCAATGAATATTGTAAATGCACAAACAGTAATTTCTCCGCATTGCAAGGTGCAATTCTGAAATTTTTTGCTTTTTCCTGCTCCTCTTAGCATGATAAAGAAGATTCAAAGAGAGTGAGATGCCAGCTCCTTTCATTCAGTCAGTAGCTTCAATCATTTCTGGTATATGAATAACATGATGTTTAACAATGGCAAAAATCAATGAATATTGTAAATGCACAAACAGTAATTTCTCCGCATTGCAAGGTGCAATTCTGAAATTTTTTGCTTTTTCCTGCTCCTCTTAGCATGATAAAGAAGATTCAAAGAGAGTGAGATGCCAGCTCCTTTCATTCAGTCAGTAGCTTCTATCATTTCTGGATGTTTTTCAATGGCAAAAATCAATGAATATTGTAAATGCACAAACAGTAATTTCTCCGCATTGCAAGGTGCAATTCTGAAATTTTTTGCTTTTTCCTGCTCCTCTTAGCATGATAAAGAAGATTCAAAGAGAGTGAGATGCCAGCTCCTTTCATTCAGTCAGTAGCTTCAATCATTTCTGGACGTTTTTCAACGGCAAAAATCAATGAATATTGTAAATGCACAAACAGTAATTTCTCCGCATTGCAAGGTGCAATTCTGAAATTTTTTGCTTTTTCCTGCTCCTCTTAGCATGATAAAGAAGATTCAAAGAGAGTGAGATGCCAGCTCCTTTCATTCAGTCAGTAGCTTCAATCATTTCTGGACGTTTTTCAATGGCAAAAATCAATGAATATTGTAAATGCACAAACAGTAATTTCTCCGCATTGCAAGGTGCAATTCTGAAATTTTTTGCTTTTTCCTGCTCCTCTTAGCATGATAAAGAAGATTCAAAGAGAGTGAGATGCCAGCTCCTTTCATTCAGTCAGTAGCTTCAATCATTTCTGGACGTTTTTCAATGGCAAAAATCAATGAATATTGTAAATGCACAAACAGTAATTTCTCCGTATTGCAAGGTGCAATTCTGAAATTTTTTGCTTTTTCCTGCTCCTCTTAGCATGATAAAGAAGATTCAAAGAGAGTGAGATGCCAGCTCCTTTCATTCAGTCAGTAGCTTCAATCATTTCTGGACGTTTTTCAATGGCAAAAATCAATGAATATTGTAAATGCACAAGCAGTAATTTCTCCGCATTGCAAGGTGCAATTCTGAAATTTTTTGCTTTTTCCTGCTCCTCTTAGCATGATAAAGAAGATTCAAAGAGACTGAGATGCCAGCTCCTTTCATTCAGTCAGTAGCTTCAATCATTTCTGGACGTTTTTCAATGGCAAAAATCAATGAATATTGTAAATGCACAAACAGTAATTTCTCCGCATTGCAAGGTGCAATTCTGAAATTTTTTACTTTTTCCTGCTCCTCTTAGCATGAAAAAGAAGATTCAAAGAGAGTGAGATGCCAGCTCCTTTCATTCAGTCAGTAGCTTCAATCATTTCTGGTATATGAATAACATGATGTTTTTCAATGGCAAAAATCAATGAATATTGTAAATGCACAAACAGTAATTTCTCCGCATTGCAAGGTGCAATTCTGAATTTTTTTGCTTTTTCCTGCTCCTCTTAGCATGATAAAGAAGATTCAAAGAGAGTGAGATGCCAGCTCCTTTCATTCAGTAAGTAGCTTCAATCATTTCTGGACGTTTTTCAATGGCAAAAATCAATGAATATTGTAAATGCACAAACAGTAATTTCTCCGCATTGCAAGGTGCAATTCTGAAATTTTTTGCTTTTTCCTGCTCCTCTTAGCATGATAAAGAAGATTCAAAGAGAGTGAGATGCCAGCTCCTTTCATTCAGTCAGTAGCTTCAATCATTTCTGGTATATGAATAACATGATGTTTTTCAATGGCAAAAATCAATGAATATTGTAAATGCACAAACAGTAATTTCTCCGCATTGCAAGGTGCAATTCTGAAATTTTTTGCTTTTTCCTGCTCCTCTTAGCATGATAAAGAAGATTCAAAGAGAGTGAGATGCCAGCTCCTTTCATTCAGTCAGTAGCTTCAATCATTTCTGGTATATGAATAACATGATGTTTTTCAATGGCAAAAATCAATGAATATTGTAAATGCACAAACAGTAATTTCTCCGCATTGCAAGGTGCAATTCTGAAATTTTTTGCCTTTTCCTGCTCCTCTTAGCATGATAAAGAAGATTCAAAGAGAGTGAGATGCCAGCTCCTTTCATTCAGTCAGTAGCTTCAATCATTTCTGGACGTTTTTCAATGGCAAAAATCAATGAATATTTTAAATGCACAAACAGTAATTTCTCCGCATTGCAAGGTGCAATTCTGAAATTTTTTGCTTTTTCCTGCTCCTCTTAGCATGATAAAGAAGATTCAAAGAGAGTGAGATGCCAGCTCCTTTCATTCAGTCAGTAGCTTCAAACATTTCTGGTATATGAATAACATGATGTTTTTCAATGGCAAAAATCAATGAATATTGTAAATGCACAAACAGTAATTTCTCCGCATTGCAAGGTGCAATTCTGAAATTTTTTGCTTTTTCCTGCTCCTCTTCGCATGATAAAGAAGATTCAAAGAGAGTGAGATGCCAGCTCCTTTCATTCAGTCAGTAGCTTCAATCATTTCTGGACGTTTTTCAATGGCAAAAATCAATGAATATTGTAAATGCACAAACAGTAATTTCTCCGCATTGCAAGGTGCAATTCTGAAATTTTTTGCTTTTTCCTGCTCCTCTTAGCATGATAAAGAAGATTCAAAGAGAGTGAGATGCCAGCTCCTTTCATTCAGTCAGTAGCTTCAATCATTTCTGGTATATGAATAACATGATGTTTTTCAATGGCAAAAATAAATGAATATTGTAAATGCACAAACAGTAATTTCTCCGCATTGCAAGGTGCAATTCTGAAATTTTTTGCTTTTTCCTGCTCCTCTTAGCATGATAAAGAAGATTCAAAGAGAGTGAGATGCCAGCTCCTTTCATTCAGTCAGTAGCTTCAATCATTTCTGGATGTTTTTCAATGGCAAAAATCAATGAATATTGTAAATGCACAAACAGTAATTTCTCCGCATTGCAAGGTGCAATTCTGAATTTTTTTGCTTTTTCCTGCTCCTCTTAGCATGATAAAGAAGATTCAAAGAGAGTGAGATGCCAGCTCCTTTCATTCAGTCAGTAGCTTCAATCATTTCTGGATGTTTTTCAATGGCAAAAATCAATGAATATTGTAAATGCACAAACAGTAATTTCTCCGCATTGCAAGGTGCAATTCTGAAATTTTTTGCTTTTTTCTGCTCCTCTTAGCATGATAAAGAAGATTCAAAGAGAGTGAGATGCCAGCTCCTTTCATTCAGTCAGTAGCTTCAATCATTTCTGGTATATGAATAACATGATGTTTTTCAATGGCAAAAATCAATGAATATTGTAAATGCACAAACAGTAATTTCTCCGCATTGCAAGGTGCAATTCTGAAATTTTTTGCTTTTTCCTGCTCCTCTTAGCATGATAAAGAAGATTCAAAGAGAGTGAGATGCCAGCTCCTTTCATTCAGTCAGTAGCTTCAATCATTTCTGGACGTTTTTCAATGGCAAAAATCAATGAATATTGTAAATGCACAAACAGTAATTTCTCCGCATTGCAAGGTGCAATTCTGAAATTTTTTGCTTTTTCCTGCTCCTCTTAGCATGATAAAGAAGATTCAAAGAGAGTGAGGTGCCAGCTCCTTTCATTCAGTCAGTAGCTTCAAACATTTCTGGTATATGAATAACATGTTTTTCAATGGCAAAAATCAATGAATATTGTAAATGCACAAACAGTAATTTCTCCGCATTGCAAGGTGCAATTCTGAAATTTTTTGCTTTTTCCTGCTCCTCTTAGCATGATAAAGAAGATTCAAAGAGAGTGAGATGCCAGCTCCTTTCATTCAGTCAGTAGCTTCAATCATTTCTGGACGTTTTTCAATGGCAAAAATCAATGAATATTGTAAATGCACAAACAGTAATTTCTCCGCATTGCAAGGTGCAATTCTGAAATTTTTTGCTTTTTCCTGCTCCTCTTAGCATGATAAAGAAGATTCAAAGAGAGTGAGATGCCAGCTCCTTTCATTCAGTCAGTAGCTTCAAACATTTCTGGTATATGAATAACATGATGTTTTTCAATGGCAAAAATCAATGAATATTGTAAATGCACAAACAGTAATTTCTCCGCATTGCAAGGTGCAAGTCTGAAATTTTTTGCTTTTTCCTGCTCCTCTTAGCATGATAAAGAAGATTCAAAGAGAGTGAGATGCCAGCTACTTTCATTCAGTCAGTAGCTTCAATCATTTCTGGACGTTTTTCAATGGTAAAAATCAATGAATATTGTAAATGCACAAACAGTAATTTCTCCACATTGCAAGGTGCAATTCTAAAATTTTTTGCTTTTTCCTGCTCCTCTTAGCATGATAAAGAAGATTCAAAGAGAGTGAGATGCCAGCTCCTTTCATTCAGTCAGTAGCTTCAAACATTTCTGGTATATGAATAACATGATGTTTTTCAATGGCAAAAATCAATGAATATTGTAAATGCACAAACAGTAATTTCTCCGCATTGCAAGGTGCAATTCTGAAATTTTTTGCTTTTTCCTGCTCCTCTTAGCATGATTCAAAGAGAGTGAGATGCCAGCTCCTTTCATTCAGTCAGTAGCTTCAATCATTTCTGGACATTTTTCAATGGCAAAAATCAATGAATATTGTAAATGCACAAACAGTAATTTCTCCGCATTGCAAGGTGCAATTCTGAAATTTTTTGCTTTTTCCTGCTCCTCTTAGCATGATAAAGAAGATTCAAAGAGAGTGAGATGTCAGCTCCTTTCATTCAGTCAGTAGCTTCAAACATTTCTGGTATATGAATAACATGATGTTTTTCAATGGCAAAAATCAATGAATATTGTAAATGCACAAACAGTAATTTCTCCGCATTGCAAGGTGCAATTCTGAAATTTTTTGCTTTTTCCTGCTCCTCTTAGCATGATAAAGAAGATTCAAAGAGAGTGAGATGCCAGCTCCTTTCATTCAGTCAGTAGCTTCAATCATTTCTGGTATATGAATAACATGATGTTTTTCAATGGCAAAAATCAATGAATATTGTAAATGCACAAACAGTAATTTCTCCGCATTGCAAGGTGCAATTCTGAAATTTTTTACTTTTTCCTGCTCCTCTTAGCATGATAAAGAAGATTCAAAGAGAGTGAGATGCCAGCTCCTTTCATTCAGTCAGTAGCTTCAAACATTTCTGGACGTTTTTCAATGGCAAAAATCAATGAATATTGTAAATGCACAAACAGTAATTTCTCCGCATTGCAAGGTGCAATTCTGAAATTTTTTGCTTTTTCCTGCTCCTCTTAGCATGATAAAGAAGATTCAAAGAGAGTGAGATGCCAGCTCCTTTCATTCAGTCAGTAGCTTCAATCATTTCTGGTATATGAATAACATGATGTTTAACAATGGCAAAAATCAATGAATATTGTAAATGCACAAACAGTAATTTCTCCGCATTGCAAGGTGCAATTCTGAAATTTTTTGCTTTTTCCTGCTCCTCTTAGCATGATAAAGAAGATTCAAAGAGAGTGAGATGCCAGCTCCTTTCATTCAGTCAGTAGCTTCAATCATTTCTGGATGTTTTTCAATGGCAAAAATCAATGAATATTGTAAATGCACAAACAGTAATTTCTCCGCATTGCAAGGTGCAATTCTGAAATTTTTTGCTTTTTCCTGCTCCTCTTAGCATGATAAAGAAGATTCAAAGAGAGTGAGATGCCAGCTCCTTTCATTCAGTCAGTAGCTTCAATCATTTCTGGACGTTTTTCAACGGCAAAAATCAATGAATATTGTAAATGCACAAACAGTAATTTCTCCGCATTGCAAGGTGCAATTCTGAAATTTTTTGCTTTTTCCTGCTCCTCTTAGCATGATAAAGAAGATTCAAAGAGAGTGAGATGCCAGCTCCTTTCATTCAGTCAGTAGCTTCAATCATTTCTGGACGTTTTTCAATGGCAAAAATCAATGAATATTGTAAATGCACAAACAGTAATTTCTCCGCATTGCAAGGTGCAATTCTGAAATTTTTTGCTTTTTCCTGCTCCTCTTAGCATGATAAAGAAGATTCAAAGAGAGTGAGATGCCAGCTCCTTTCATTCAGTCAGTAGCTTCAATCATTTCTGGACGTTTTTCAATGGCAAAAATCAATGAATATTGTAAATGCACAAACAGTAATTTCTCCGTATTGCAAGGTGCAATTCTGAAATTTTTTGCTTTTTCCTGCTCCTCTTAGCATGATAAAGAAGATTCAAAGAGAGTGAGATGCCAGCTCCTTTCATTCAGTCAGTAGCTTCAATCATTTCTGGACGTTTTTCAATGGCAAAAATCAATGAATATTGTAAATGCACAAGCAGTAATTTCTCCGCATTGCAAGGTGCAATTCTGAAATTTTTTGCTTTTTCCTGCTCCTCTTAGCATGATAAAGAAGATTCAAAGAGACTGAGATGCCAGCTCCTTTCATTCAGTCAGTAGCTTCAATCATTTCTGGACGTTTTTCAATGGCAAAAATCAATGAATATTGTAAATGCACAAACAGTAATTTCTCCGCATTGCAAGGTGCAATTCTGAAATTTTTTACTTTTTCCTGCTCCTCTTAGCATGAAAAAGAAGATTCAAAGAGAGTGAGATGCCAGCTCCTTTCATTCAGTCAGTAGCTTCAATCATTTCTGGTATATGAATAACATGATGTTTTTCAATGGCAAAAATCAATGAATATTGTAAATGCACAAACAGTAATTTCTCCGCATTGCAAGGTGCAATTCTGAATTTTTTTGCTTTTTCCTGCTCCTCTTAGCATGATAAAGAAGATTCAAAGAGAGTGAGATGCCAGCTCCTTTCATTCAGTCAGTAGCTTCAATCATTTCTGGACGTTTTTCAATGGCAAAAATCAATGAATATTGTAAATGCACAAACAGTAATTTCTCCGCATTGCAAGGTGCAATTCTGAAATTTTTTGCTTTTTCCTGCTCCTCTTAGCATGATAAAGAAGATTCAAAGAGAGTGAGATGCCAGCTCCTTTCATTCAGTCAGTAGCTTCAATCATTTCTGGTATATGAATAACATGATGTTTTTCAATGGCAAAAATCAATGAATATTGTAAATGCACAAACAGTAATTTCTCCGCATTGCAAGGTGCAATTCTGAAATTTTTTGCTTTTTCCTGCTCCTCTTAGCATGATAAAGAAGATTCAAAGAGAGTGAGATGCCAGCTCCTTTCATTCAGTCAGTAGCTTCAATCATTTCTGGTATATGAATAACATGATGTTTTTCAATGGCAAAAATCAATGAATATTGTAAATGCACAAACAGTAATTTCTCCGCATTGCAAGGTGCAATTCTGAAATTTTTTGCCTTTTCCTGCTCCTCTTAGCATGATAAAGAAGATTCAAAGAGAGGGAGATGCCAGCTCCTTTCATTCAGTCAGTAGCTTCAATCATTTCTGGACGTTTTTCAATGGCAAAAATCAATGAATATTGTAAATGCACAAACAGTAATTTCTCCGCATTGCAAGGTGCAATTCTGAAATTTTTTGCTTTTTCCTGCTCCTCTTAGCATGATAAAGAAGATTCAAAGAGAGTGAGATGCCAGCTCCTTTCATTCAGTCAGTAGCTTCAATCATTTCTGGTATATGAATAACATGATGTTTAACAATGGCAAAAATCAATGAATATTGTAAATGCACAAACAGTAATTTCTCCGCATTGCAAGGTGCAATTCTGAAATTTTTTGCTTTTTCCTGCTCCTCTTAGCATGATAAAGAAGATTCAAAGAGAGTGAGATGCCAGCTCCTTTCATTCAGTCAGTAGCTTCTATCATTTCTGGATGTTTTTCAATGGCAAAAATCAATGAATATTGTAAATGCACAAACAGTAATTTCTCCGCATTGCAAGGTGCAATTCTGAAATTTTTTGCTTTTTCCTGCTCCTCTTAGCATGATAAAGAAGATTCAAAGAGAGTGAGATGCCAGCTCCTTTCATTCAGTCAGTAGCTTCAATCATTTCTGGACGTTTTTCAACGGCAAAAATCAATGAATATTGTAAATGCACAAACAGTAATTTCTCCGCATTGCAAGGTGCAATTCTGAAATTTTTTGCTTTTTCCTGCTCCTCTTAGCATGATAAAGAAGATTCAAAGAGAGTGAGATGCCAGCTCCTTTCATTCAGTCAGTAGCTTCAATCATTTCTGGACGTTTTTCAATGGCAAAAATCAATGAATATTGTAAATGCACAAACAGTAATTTCTCCGCATTGCAAGGTGCAATTCTGAAATTTTTTGCTTTTTCCTGCTCCTCTTAGCATGATAAAGAAGATTCAAAGAGAGTGAGATGCCAGCTCCTTTCATTCAGTCAGTAGCTTCAATCATTTCTGGACGTTTTTCAATGGCAAAAATCAATGAATATTGTAAATGCACAAACAGTAATTTCTCCGTATTGCAAGGTGCAATTCTGAAATTTTTTGCTTTTTCCTGCTCCTCTTAGCATGATAAAGAAGATTCAAAGAGAGTGAGATGCCAGCTCCTTTCATTCAGTCAGTAGCTTCAATCATTTCTGGACGTTTTTCAATGGCAAAAATCAATGAATATTGTAAATGCACAAGCAGTAATTTCTCCGCATTGCAAGGTGCAATTCTGAAATTTTTTGCTTTTTCCTGCTCCTCTTAGCATGATAAAGAAGATTCAAAGAGACTGAGATGCCAGCTCCTTTCATTCAGTCAGTAGCTTCAATCATTTCTGGACGTTTTTCAATGGCAAAAATCAATGAATATTGTAAATGCACAAACAGTAATTTCTCCGCATTGCAAGGTGCAATTCTGAAATTTTTTACTTTTTCCTGCTCCTCTTAGCATGAAAAAGAAGATTCAAAGAGAGTGAGATGCCAGCTCCTTTCATTCAGTCAGTAGCTTCAATCATTTCTGGTATATGAATAACATGATGTTTTTCAATGGCAAAAATCAATGAATATTGTAAATGCACAAACAGTAATTTCTCCGCATTGCAAGGTGCAATTCTGAATTTTTTTGCTTTTTCCTGCTCCTCTTAGCATGATAAAGAAGATTCAAAGAGAGTGAGATGCCAGCTCCTTTCATTCAGTCAGTAGCTTCAATCATTTCTGGACGTTTTTCAATGGCAAAAATCAATGAATATTGTAAATGCACAAACAGTAATTTCTCCGCATTGCAAGGTGCAATTCTGAAATTTTTTGCTTTTTCCTGCTCCTCTTAGCATGATAAAGAAGATTCAAAGAGAGTGAGATGCCAGCTCCTTTCATTCAGTCAGTAGCTTCAATCATTTCTGGTATATGAATAACATGATGTTTTTCAATGGCAAAAATCAATGAATATTGTAAATGCACAAACAGTAATTTCTCCGCATTGCAAGGTGCAATTCTGAAATTTTTTGCTTTTTCCTGCTCCTCTTAGCATGATAAAGAAGATTCAAAGAGAGTGAGATGCCAGCTCCTTTCATTCAGTCAGTAGCTTCAATCATTTCTGGTATATGAATAACATGATGTTTTTCAATGGCAAAAATCAATGAATATTGTAAATGCACAAACAGTAATTTCTCCGCATTGCAAGGTGCAATTCTGAAATTTTTTGCCTTTTCCTGCTCCTCTTAGCATGATAAAGAAGATTCAAAGAGAGTGAGATGCCAGCTCCTTTCATTCAGTCAGTAGCTTCAATCATTTCTGGACGTTTTTCAATGGCAAAAATCAATGAATATTGTAAATGCACAAACAGTAATTTCTCCGCATTGCAAGGTGCAATTCTGAAATTTTTTGCTTTTTCCTGCTCCTCTTAGCATGATAAAGAAGATTCAAAGAGAGTGAGATGCCAGCTCCTTTCATTCAGTCAGTAGCTTCAAACATTTCTGGTATATGAATAACATGATGTTTTTCAATGGCAAAAATCAATGAATATTGTAAATGCACAAACAGTAATTTCTCCGCATTGCAAGGTGCAATTCTGAAATTTTTTGCTTTTTCCTGCTCCTCTTAGCATGATAAAGAAGATTCAAAGAGAGTGAGATGCCAGCTCCTTTCATTCAGTCAGTAGCTTCAATCATTTCTGGACGTTTTTCAATGGCAAAAATCAATGAATATTGTAAATGCACAAACAGTAATTTCTCCGCATTGCAAGGTGCAATTCTGAAATTTTTTGCTTTTTCCTGCTCCTCTTAGCATGATAAAGAAGATTCAAAGAGAGTGAGATGCCAGCTCCTTTCATTCAGTCAGTAGCTTCAATCATTTCTGGATGTTTTTCAATGGCAAAAATCAATGAATATTGTAAATGCACAAACAGTAATTTCTCCGCATTGCAAGGTGCAATTCTGAATTTTTTTGCTTTTTCCTGCTCCTCTTAGCATGATAAAGAAGATTCAAAGAGAGTGAGATGCCAGCTCCTTTCATTCAGTCAGTAGCTTCAATCATTTCTGGATGTTTTTCAATGGCAAAAATCAATGAATATTGTAAATGCACAAACAGTAATTTCTCCGCATTGCAAGGTGCAATTCTGAAATTTTTTGCTTTTTTCTGCTCCTCTTAGCATGATAAAGAAGATTCAAAGAGAGTGAGATGCCAGCTCCTTTCATTCAGTCAGTAGCTTCAATCATTTCTGGTATATGAATAACATGATGTTTTTCAATGGCAAAAATCAATGAATATTGTAAATGCACAAACAGTAATTTCTCCGCATTGCAAGGTGCAATTCTGAAATTTTTTGCTTTTTCCTGCTCCTCTTAGCATGATAAAGAAGATTCAAAGAGAGTGAGATGCCAGCTCCTTTCATTCAGTCAGTAGCTTCAATCATTTCTGGACGTTTTTCAATGGCAAAAATCAATGAATATTGTAAATGCACAAACAGTAATTTCTCCGCATTGCAAGGTGCAATTCTGAAATTTTTTGCTTTTTCCTGCTCCTCTTAGCATGATAAAGAAGATTCAAAGAGAGTGAGATGCCAGCTCCTTTCATTCAGTCAGTAGCTTCAATCATTTCTGGTATATGAATAACATGATGTTTTTCAATGGCAAAAATCAATGAATATTGTAAATGCACAAACAGTAATTTCTCCGCATTGCAAGGTGCAATTCTGAAATTTTTTGCTTTTTCCTGCTCCTCTTAGCATGATAAAGAAGATTCAAAGACAGTGAGATGCCAGCTCCTTTAATTCAGTCAGTAGCTTCAATCATTTCTGGACGTTTTTCAATGGCAAAAATCAATGAATATTGTAAATGCACAAACAGTAATTTCTCCGCATTGCAAGGTGCAATTCTGAAATTTTTTGCTTTTTCCTGCTCCTCTTAGCATGATAAAGAAGATTCAAAGAGAGTGAGATGCCAGCTCCTTTCATTCAGTCAGTAGCTTCAAACATTTCTGGAATATGAATAACATGATGTTTTTCAATGGCAAAAATCAATGAATATTGTAAATGCACAAACAGTAATTTCTCCGCATTGCAAGGTGCAATTCTGAAATTTTTTGCTTTTTCCTGCTCCTCTTAGCATGATAAAGAAGATTCAAAGAGAGTGAGATGCCAGCTCCTTTCATTCAGTCAGTAGCTTCAATCATTTCTGGACGTTTTTCAATGGCAAAAATCAATGAATATTGTAAATGCACAAACAGTAATTTCTCCGCATTGCAAGGTGCAATTCTGAAATTTTTTGCTTTTTCCTGCTCCTCTTAGCATGATAAAGAAGATTCAAAGAGAATGAGATGCCAGCTCCTTTCATTCAGTCAGTAGCTTCAATCATTTCTGGACGTTTTTCAACGGCAAAAATCAATGAATATTGTAAATGCACAAACAGTAATTTCTCCGCATTGCAAGGTGCAATTCTGAAATTTTTTGCTTTTTCCTGCTCCTCTTAGCATGATAAAGAAGATTCAAAGAGAGTGAGATGCCAGCTCCTTTCATTCAGTCAGTAGCTTCAATCATTTCTGGACGTTTTTCAATAGCAAAAATCAATGAATATTGTAAATGCACAAACAGTAATTTCTCCGCATTGCAAGGTGCAATTCTGAAATTTTTTGCTTTTTCCTGCTCCTCTTAGCATGATAAAGAAGATTCAAAGAGAGTGAGATGCCAGCTCCTTTAATTCAGTCAGTAGCTTCAATCATTTCTGGACGTTTTTCAATGGCAAAAATCAATGAATATTGTAAATGCACAAACAGTAATTTCTCCGCATTGCAAGGTGCAATTCTGAAATTTTTTGCTTTTTCCTGCTCCTCTTAGCATGATAAAGAAGATTCAAAGAGAGTGAGATGCCAGCTCCTTTCATTCAGTCAGTAGCTTCAAACATTTCTGGAATATGAATAACATGATGTTTTTCAATGGCAAAAATCAATGAATATTGTAAATGCACAAACAGTAATTTCTCCGCATTGCAAGGTGCAATTCTGAAATTTTTTGCTTTTTCCTGCTCCTCTTAGCATGATAAAGAAGATTCAAAGAGAGTGAGATGCCAGCTCCTTTCATTCAGTCAGTAGCTTCAATCATTTCTGGACGTTTTTCAATGGCAAAAATCAATGAATATTGTAAATGCACAAACAGTAATTTCTCCGCATTGCAAGGTGCAATTCTGAAATTTTTTGCTTTTTCCTGCTCCTCTTAGCATGATAAAGAAGATTCAAAGAGAATGAGATGCCAGCTCCTTTCATTCAGTCAGTAGCTTCAATCATTTCTGGACGTTTTTCAACGGCAAAAATCAATGAATATTGTAAATGCACACACAGTAATTTCTCCGCATTGCAAGGTGCAATTCTGAAATTTTTTGCTTTTTCCTGCTCCTCTTAGCATGATAAAGAAGATTCAAAGAGAGTGAGATGCCAGCTCCTTTCATTCAGTCAGTAGCTTCAATCATTTCTGGACGTTTTTCAATAGCAAAAATCAATGAATATTGTAAATGCACAAACAGTAATTTTTCCGCATTGCAAGGTGCAATTCTGAAATTTTTTGCTTTTTCCTGCTCCTCTTAGCATGATAAAGAAGATTCAAAGAGAGTGAGATGCCAGCTCCTTTCATTCAGTCAGTAGCTTTAATCATTTCTGGACGTTTTTCAATGGCAAAAATCAATGAATATTGTAAATGCACAAACAGTAATTTCTCCGCATTGCAAGGTGCAATTCTGAAATTTTTTGCTTTTTCCTGCTCCTCTTAGCATGATAAAGAAGACTCAAAGAGAGTGAGATGCCAGCTCCTTTCATTCAGTCAGTAGCTTCAATCATTTCTGGACGTTTTTCAATGGCAAAAATCAATGAATATTGTAAATGCACAAGCAGTAATTTCTCCGCATTGCAAGGTGCAATTCTGAAATTTTTTGCTTTTTCCTGCTCCTCTTAGCATGATAAAGAAGATTCAAAGAGAGTGAGATGCCAGCTCCTTTCATTCAGTCAGTAGCTTCAATCATTTCTGGACGTTTTTCAATGGCAAAAATCAATGAATATTGTAAATGCACAAACAGTAATTTCTCCGCATTGCAAGGTGCAATTCTGAAATGTTTTGCTTTTTCCTGCTCCTCTTAGCATGAAAAAGAAGATTCAAAGAGCGTGAGATGCCAGCTCCTTTCATTCAGTCAGTAGCTTCAATCATTTCTGGTATATGAATAACATGATGTTTTTCAATGGCAAAAATCAATGAATATTATAAATGCACAAACAGTAATTTCTCCGCATTGCAAGGTGCAATTCTGAATTTTTTTGCTTTTTCCTGCTCCTCTTAGCATGATAAAGAAGATTCAAAGAGAGTGAGATGCCAGCTCCTTTCATTCAGTCAGTAGCTTCAATCATTTCTGGACGTTTTTCAATGGCAAAAATCAATGAATATTGTAAATGCACAAACAGTAATTTCTCCGCATTGCAAGGTGCAATTCTGAAATTTTTTGCTTTTTCCTGCTCCTCTTAGCATGATAAAGAAGATTCAAAGAGAGTGAGATGCCAGCTCCTTTCAGTCAGTAGCTTCAATCATTTCTGGACATTTTTCAATGGCAAAAATCAATGAATATTGTAAATGCACAAACAGTAATTTCTCCGCATTGCAAGGTGCAATTCTGAAATTTTTTGCTTTTTCCTGCTCCTCTTAGCATGATAAAGAAGATTCAAATAGAGTGAGATGCCAGCTCCTTTCATTCAGTCAGTAGCTTCAAACATTTCTGGTATATGAATAACATGATGTTTTTCAATGGCAAAAATCAATGAATATTGTAGATGCACAAACAGTAATTTCTCCGCATTGCAAGGTGCAATTCTGAAATTTTTTGCTTTTTCCTGCTCCTCTTAGCATGATAAAGAAGATTCAAAGAGACTGAGATGCCAGCTCCTTTCATTCAGTCAGTAGCTTCAATCATTTCTGGACGTTTTTCAATGGCAAAAATCAATGAATATTGTAAATGCACAAACAGTAATTTCTCCGCATTGCAAGGTGCAATTCTGAAATTTTTTGCTTTTTCCTGCTCCTCTTAGCATGATAAAGAAGATTCAAAGAGAGTGAGATGCCAGCTCCTTTCATTCAGTCAGTAGCTTCAATCATTTCTGGACGTTTTTCAATGGCAAAAATCAATGAATATTGTAAATGCACAAACAGTAATTTCTCCGCATTGCAAGGTGCAATTCTGAAATTTTTTGCTTTTTCCTGCTCCTCTTAGCATGATAAAGAAGATTCAAAGAGAGTGAGATGCCAGCTCCTTTCATTCAGTCAGTAGCTTCAAACATTTCTGGTATATGAATAACATGATGTTTTTCAATGGCAAAAATCAATGAATATTGTAAATGCACAAACAGTAATTTCTTCGCATTGCAAGGTGCAATTCTGAAATTTTTTGCTTTTTCCTGCTCCTCTTAGCATGATAAAGAAGATTCAAAGAGAGTGAGATGCCAGCTCCTTTCATTCAGTCAGTAGCTTCAAACATTTCTGGTATATGAATAACATGATGTTTTTCAATGGCAAAAATCAATGAATATTGTAAATGCACAAACAGTAATTTCTCCGCATTGCAAGGTGCAATTCTGAAATTTTTTGCTTTTTCCTGCTCCTCTTAGCATGATAAAGAAGATTCAAAGAGAGTGAGATGCCAGCTCCTTTCATTCAGTCAGTAGCTTCAATCATTTCTGGACGTTTTTCAATGGCAAAAATCAATGAATATTGTAAATGCACAAACAGTAATTTCTCCGCATTGCAAGGTGCAATTCTGAAATTTTTTGCTTTTTCCTGCTCCTCTTAGCATGATAAAGAAGATTCAAAGAGAGTGAGATGCCAGCTCCTTTCATTCAGTCAGTAGCTTCAATCATTTCTGGACGTTTTTCAATGGCAAAAATCAATGAATATTGTAAATGCACAAACAGTAATTTCTCCGCATTGCAAGGTGCAATTCTGAAATTTTTTGCTTTTTCCTGCTCCTCTTAGTATGATAAAGAAGATTCAAAGAGAGTGAGATGCCAGTTCCTTTCATTCAGTCAGTAGCTTCAAACATTTCTGGAATATGAATAACATGATGTTTTTCAATGGCAAAAATCAATGAATATTGTAAATGCACAAACAGTAATTTCTCCGCATTGCAAGGTGCAATTCTGAAATTTTTTGCTTTTTCCTGCTCCTCAGCATGATAAAGAAGATTCAAAGAGAGTGAGATGCCAGCTCCTTTCATTCAGTCAGTAGCTTCAATCATTTCTGGTATATGAATAACATGATGTTTTTCAATGGCAAAAATTAATGAATATTGTAAATGCACAAACAGTAATTTCTCCGCATTGCAAGGTGCAATTCTGAAATTTTTTGCTTTTTCCTGCTCCTCTTAGCATGATAAAGAAGATTCAAAGAGAGTGAGATGCCAGCTCCTTTCATTCAGTCAGTAGCTTCAATCATTTCTGGACGTTTTTCAATGGCAAAAATCAATGAATATTGTAAATGCACAAACAGTAATTTCTCCGCATTGAAGGTGCAATTCTGAAATTTTTTGCTTTTTCCTGCTCCTCTTAGCATGATAAAGAAGATTCAAAGAGAGTGAGATGCCAGCTCCTTTCATTCAGTCAGTAGCTTCAAACATTTCTGGTATATGAATAACATGATGTTTTTCAATGGCAAAAATCAATGAATATTGTAAATGCACAAACAGTAATTTCTCCGCATTGCAAGGTGCAATTCTGAAATTTTTTGCTTTTTCCTGCTCCTCTTAGCATGATAAAGAAGATTCAAAGAGAGTGAGATGAGAGCTCCTTTCATTCAGTCAGTAGCTTCAATCATTTCTGGACGTTTTTCAACGGCAAAAATCAATGAATATTGTAAATGCACAAACAGTAATTTCTCCGCATTGCAAGGTGCAATTCTGAAATTTTTTGCTTTTTCCTGCTCCTCTTAGCATGATAAAGAAGATTCAAAGAGAGTGAGATGCCAGCTCCTTTCATTCAGTCAGTAGCTTCAATCATTTCTGGACGTTTTTCAATGGCAAAAATCAATGAATGTTGTAAATGCACAAACAGTAATTTCTCCGCATTGCAAGGTGCAATTCTGAAATTTTTTCTTTTTCCTGCTCCTCTTAGCATGATAAAGAAGATTCAAAGAGAGTGAGATGCCAGCTCCTTTCATTCAGTCAGTAGCTTCAATCATTTCTGGTATATGAATAACATGATGTTTTTCAATGGCAAAAATCAATGAATATTGTAAATGCACAAACAGTAATTTCTCCGCATTGCAAGGTGCAATTCTGAAATTTTTTGCTTTTTCCTGCTCCTCTTAGCATGATAAAGAAGATTCAAAGAGAGTGAGATGCCAGCTCCTTTCATTCAGTCAGTAGCTTCAATCATTTCTGGACGTTTTTCAATGGCAAAAATCAATGAATATTGTAAATGCACAAACAGTAATTTCTCCGCATTGCAAGGTGCAATTCTGAAATTTTTTGCTTTTTCCTGCTCCTCTTAGCATGGTAAAGAAGACTCAAAGAGAGTGAGATGCCAGCTCCTTTCATTCAGTCAGTAGCTTCAATCATTTCTGGACGTTTTTCAACGGCAAAAATCAATGAATATTGTAGATGCACAAACAGTAATTTCTCCGCATTGCAAGGTGCAATTCTGAAATTTTTTGCTTTTTCCTGCTCCTCTTAGCATGATAAAGAAGATTCAAAGAGACTGAGATGCCAGCTCCTTTCATTCAGTCAGTAGCTTCAATCATTTCTGGACGTTTTTCAATGGCAAAAATCAATGAATATTGTAAATGCACAAACAGTAATTTCTCCGCATTGCAAGGTGCAATTCTGAAATTTTTTGCTTTTCCTGCTCCTCTTAGCATGATAAAGAAGATTCAAAGAGAGTGAGATGCCAGCTCCTTTCATTCAGTCAGTAGCTTCAATCATTTCTGGATGTTTTTCAATGGCAAAAATCAATGAATATTGTAAATGCACAAACAGTAATTTCTCCGCATTGCAAGGTGCAATTCTGAAATTTTTTGCTTTTTCCTGCTCCTCTTAGCATGATAAAGAAGATTCAAAGAGAGTGAGATGCCAGCTCCTTTCATTCAGTCAGTAGCTTCAATCATTTCTGGACGTTTTTCAATGGCAAAAATCAATGAATATTGTAAATGCACAAACAGTAATTTCTCCGCATTGCAAGGTGCAATTCTGAAATTTTTTGCTTTTTCCTGCTCCTCTTAGCATGATAAAGAAGATTCAAAGAGAGTGAGATGCCAGCTCCTTTCATTCAGTCAGTAGCATCAAACATTTCTGGTATATGAATAACATGATGTTTTTCAATGGCAAAAATCAATGAATATTGTAAATGCACAAACAGTAATTTCTCCGCATTGCAAGGTGCAATTCTGAAATTTTTTGCTTTTTCCTGCTCCTCTTAGCATGATAAAGAAGATTCAAAGAGAGTGAGATGCCAGCTCCTTTCATTCAGTCAGTAGCTTCAATCATTTCTGGACGTTTTTCAATGGCAAAAATCAATGAATATTGTAAATGCACAAACAGTAATTTCTCCGCATTGCAAGGTGCAATTCTGAAATTTTTTGCTTTTTCCTGCTCCTCTTAGCATGATAAGGATTCAAAGAGAGTGAGATGCCAGCTCCTTTCATTCAGTCAGTAGCTTCAATCATTTCTGGTATATGAATAACATGATGTTTTTCAATGGCAAAAATTAATGAATATTGTAAATGCACAAACAGTAATTTCTTCGCATTGCAAGGTGCAATTCTGAAATTTTTTGCTTTTTCCTGCTCCTCTTAGCATGATAAAGAAGATTCAAAGAGAGTGAGATGCCAGCTCCTTTCATTCAGTCAGTAGCTTCAATCATTTCTGGACGTTTTTCAATGGCAAAAATCAATGAATATTGTAAATGCACAAACAGTAATTTCTCCGCATTGAAGGTGCAATTCTGAAATTTTTTGCTTTTTCCTGCTCCTCTTAGCATGATAAAGAAGATTCAAAGAGAGTGAGATGCCAGCTCCTTTCATTCAGTCAGTAGCTTCAAACATTTCTGGTATATGAATAACATGATGTTTTTCAATGGCAAAAATCAATGAATATTGTAAATGCACAAACAGTAATTTCTCCGCATTGCAAGGTGCAATTCTGAAATTTTTTGCTTTTTCCTGCTCCTCTTAGCATGAAAAAGAAGATTCAAAGAGAGTGAGATGAGAGCTCCTTTCATTCAGTCAGTAGCTTCAATCATTTCTGGACGTTTTTCAATGGCAAAAATCAATGAATATTGTAAATGCACAAACAGTAATTTCTCCGCATTGCAAGGTGCAATTCTGAAATTTTTTGCTTTTTCCTGCTCCTCTTAGCATGATAAAGAAGATTCAAAGAGAGTGAGATGCCAGCTCCTTTCATTCAGTCAGTAGCTTCAATCATTTCTGGACGTTTTTCAATGGCAAAAATCAATGAATATTGTAAATGCACAAACAGTAATTTCTCCGCATTGCAAGGTGCAATTCTGAAATTTTTTGCTTTTTCCTGCTCCTCTTAGCATGATAAAGAAGATTCAGAGAGAGTGAGATGCCAGCTCCTTTCATTCAGTCAGTAGCTTCAATCATTTCTGGTATATGAATAACATGATGTTTTTCAATGGCAAAAATCAATGAATATTGTAAATGCACAAACAGTAATTTCTCCGCATTGCAAGGTGCAATTCTGAAATTTTTTGCTTTTTCCTGCTCCTCTTAGCATGATAAAGAAGATTCAAAGAGAGTGAGATGCCAGCTCCTTTCATTCAGTCAGTAGCTTCAATCATTTCTGGACGTTTTTCAATGGCAAAAATCAATGAATATTGTAAATGCACAAACAGTAATTTCTCCGCATTGCAAGGTGCAATTCTGAAATTTTTTGCTTTTTCCTGCTCCTCTTAGCATGATAAAGAAGATTCAAAGAGAGTGAGATGCCAGCTCCTTTCATTCAGTCAGTAGCTTCAAACATTTCTGGTATATGAATAACATGATGTTTTTCAATGGCAAAAATCAATGAATATTGTAAATGCACAAACAGTAATTTCTTCGCATTGCAAGGTGCAATTCTGAAATTTTTTGCTTTTTCCTGCTCCTCTTAGCATGATAAAGAAGATTCAAAGAGAGTGAGATGCCAGCTCCTTTCATTCAGTCAGTAGCTTCAAACATTTCTGGTATATGAATAACATGATGTTTTTCAATGGCAAAAATCAATGAATATTGTAAATGCACAAACAGTAATTTCTCCGCATTGCAAGGTGCAATTCTGAAATTTTTTGCTTTTTCCTGCTCCTCTTAGCATGATAAAGAAGATTCAAAGAGAGTGAGATGCCAGCTCCTTTCATTCAGTCAGTAGCTTCAATCATTTCTGGACGTTTTTCAATGGCAAAAATCAATGAATATTGTAAATGCACAAACAGTAATTTCTCCGCATTGCAAGGTGCAATTCTGAAATTTTTTGCTTTTTCCTGCTCCTCTTAGCATGATAAAGAAGATTCAAAGAGAGTGAGATGCCAGCTCCTTTCATTCAGTCAGTAGCTTCAATCATTTCTGGACGTTTTTCAATGGCAAAAATCAATGAATATTGTAAATGCACAAACAGTAATTTCTCCGCATTGCAAGGTGCAATTCTGAAATTTTTTGCTTTTTCCTGCTCCTCTTAGTATGATAAAGAAGATTCAAAGAGAGTGAGATGCCAGCTCCTTTCATTCAGTCAGTAGCTTCAAACATTTCTGGTATATGAATAACATGATGTTTTTCAATGGCAAAAATCAATGAATATTGTAAATGCACAAACAGTAATTTCTCCGCATTGCAAGGTGCAATTCTGAAATTTTTTGCTTTTTCCTGCTCCTCAGCATGATAAAGAAGATTCAAAGAGAGTGAGATGCCTGCTCCTTTCATTCAGTCAGTAGCTTCAATCATTTCTGGTATATGAATAACATGATGTTTTTCAATGGCAAAAATTAATGAATATTGTAAATGCACAAACAGTAATTTCTCCGCATTGCAAGGTGCAATTCTGAAATTTTTTGCTTTTTCCTGCTCCTCTTAGCATGATAAAGAAGATTCAAAGAGAGTGAGATGCCAGCTCCTTTCATTCAGTCAGTAGCTTCAATCATTTCTGGACGTTTTTCAATGGCAAAAATCAATGAATATTGTAAATGCACAAACAGTAATTTCTCCGCATTGAAGGTGCAATTCTGAAATTTTTTGCTTTTTCCTGCTCCTCTTAGCATGATAAAGAAGATTCAAAGAGAGTGAGATGCCAGCTCCTTTCATTCAGTCAGTAGCTTCAAACATTTCTGGTATATGAATAACATGATGTTTTTCAATGGCAAAAATCAATGAATATTGTAAATGCACAAACAGTAATTTCTCCGCATTGCAAGGTGCAATTCTGAAATTTTTTGCTTTTTCCTGCTCCTCTTAGCATGATAAAGAAGATTCAAAGAGAGTGAGATGAGAGCTCCTTTCATTCAGTCAGTAGCTTCAATCATTTCTGGACGTTTTTCAATGGCAAAAATCAATGAATATTGTAAATGCACAAACAGTAATTTCTCCGCATTGCAAGGTGCAATTCTGAAATTTTTTGCTTTTTCCTGCTCCTCTTAGCATGATAAAGAAGATTCAAAGAGAGTGAGATGCCAGCTCCTTTCATTCAGTCAGTAGCTTCAATCATTTCTGGACGTTTTTCAATGGCAAAAATCAATGAATATTGTAAATGCACAAACAGTAATTTCTCCGCATTGCAAGGTGCAATTCTGAAATTTTTTGCTTTTTCCTGCTCCTCTTAGCATGATAAAGAAGATTCAAAGAGAGTGAGATGCCAGCTCCTTTCATTCAGTCAGTAGCTTCAATCATTTCTGGTATATGAATAACATGATGTTTTTCAATGGCAAAAATCAATGAATATTGTAAATGCACAAACAGTAATTTCTCCGCATTGCAAGGTGCAATTCTGAAATTTTTTGCTTTTTCCTGCTCCTCTTAGCATGATAAAGAAGATTCAAAGAGAGTGAGATGCCAGCTCCTTTCATTCAGTCAGTAGCTTCAATCATTTCTGGACGTTTTTCAATGGCAAAAATCAATGAATATTGTAAATGCACAAACAGTAATTTCTCCGCATTGCAAGGTGCAATTCTGAAATTTTTTGCTTTTTCCTGCTCCTCTTAGCATGGTAAAGAAGACTCAAAGAGAGTGAGATGCCAGCTCCTTTCATTCAGTCAGTTGCTTCAATCATTTCTGGACGTTTTTCAACGGCAAAAATCAATGAATATTGTAGATGCACAAACAGTAATTTCTCCGCATTGCAAGGTGCAATTCTGAAATTTTTTGCTTTTTCCTGCTCCTCTTAGCATGATAAAGAAGATTCAAAGAGACTGAGATGCCAGCTCCTTTCATTCAGTCAGTAGCTTCAATCATTTCTGGACGTTTTTCAATGGCAAAAATCAATGAATATTGTAAATGCACAAACAGTAATTTCTCCGCATTGCAAGGTGCAATTCTGAAATTTTTTGCTTTTTCCTGCTCCTCTTAGCATGATAAAGAAGATTCAAAGAGAGTGAGATGCCAGCTCCTTTCATTCAGTCAGTAGCTTCAATCATTTCTGGATGTTTTTCAATGGCAAAAATCAATGAATATTGTAAATGCACAAACAGTAATTTCTCCGCATTGCAAGGTGCAATTCTGAAATTTTTTGCTTTTTCCTGCTCCTCTTAGCATGATAAAGAAGATTCAGAGAGAGTGAGATGCCAGCTCCTTTCATTCAGTCAGTAGCTTCAATCATTTCTGGACGTTTTTCAATGCCAAAAATCAATGAATATTGTAAATGCACAAACAGTAATTTCTCCGCATTGCAAGGTGCAATTCTGAAATTTTTTGCTTTTTCCTGCTCATCTTAGCATGATAAAGAAGTTTCAAAGAGAGTGAGATGCCAGCTCCTTTCATTCAGTCAGTAGCATCAAACATTTCTGGTATATGAATAACATGATGTTTTTCAAAGGCAAAAATCAATGAATATTGTAAATGCAGAAACAGTAATTTCTTCGCATTGCAAGGTGCAATTCTGAAATTTTTTGCTTTTTCCTGCTCCTCTTAGCATGATAAAGAAGATTCAAAGAGAGTGAGATGCCAGCTCCTTTCATTCAGTCAGTAGCTTCAAACATTTCTGGTATATGAATAACATGATGTTTTTCAATGGCGGCAAAAATCAATGAATATTGTAAATGCACAAACAGTAATTTCTCCGCATTGCAAGGTGCAATTCTGAAATTTTTTGCTTTTTCCTGCTCCTCTTAGCATGATAAAGAAGATTCAAAGAGAGTGAGATGCCAGCTCCTTTCATTCAGTCAGTAGCTTCAATCATTTCTGGACGTTTTTCAATGGCAAAAATCAATGAATATTGTAAATGCACAAACAGTAATTTCTCCGCTTTGCAAGGTGCAATTCTGAAATTTTTTGCTTTTTCCTGCTCCTCTTAGCATGATAAAGATTCAAAGAGAGTGAGATGCCAGCTCCTTTCATTCAGTCAGTAGCTTCAATCATTTCTGGTATATGAATAACATGATGTTTTTCAATGGCAAAAATTAATGAATATTGTAAATGCACAAACAGTAATTTCTCCGCATTGCAAGGTGCAATTCTGAAATTTTTTGCTTTTTCCTGCTCCTCTTAGCATGATAAAGAAGATTCAAAGAGAGTGAGATGCCAGCTCCTTTCATTCAGTCAGTAGCTTCAATCATTTCTGGACGTTTTTCAATGGCAAAAATCAATGAATATTGTAAATGCACAAACAGTAATTTCTCCGCATTGAAGGTGCAATTCTGAAATTTTTTGCTTTTTCCTGCTCCTCTTAGCATGATAAAGAAGATTCAAAGAGAGTGAGATGCCAGCTCCTTTCATTCAGTCAGTAGCTTCAAACATTTCTGGTATATGAATAACATGATGTTTTTCAATGGCAAAAATCAATGAATATTGTAAATGCACAAACAGTAATTTCTCCGCATTGCAAGGTGCAATTCTGAAATTTTTTGCTTTTTCCTGCTCCTCTTAGCATGAAAAAGAAGATTCAAAGAGAGTGAGATGAGAGCTCCTTTCATTCAGTCAGTAGCTTCAATCATTTCTGGACGTTTTTCAATGGCAAAAATCAATGAATATTGTAAATGCACAAACAGTAATTTCTCCGCATTGCAAGGTGCAATTCTGAAATTTTTTGCTTTTTCCTGCTCCTCTTAGCATGATAAAGAAGATTCAAAGAGAGTGAGATGCCAGCTCCTTTCATTCAGTCAGTAGCTTCAATCATTTCTGGTATATGAATAACATGATGTTTTTCAATGGCAAAAATCAATGAATATTGTAAATGCACAAACAGTAATATCTCCACATTGCACGGTGCAATTCTGAAATTTTTAGCTTTTTCCTGTTAATCCTAGCATGATAAAGAAGATTCAAAGAGAGTGAGATGCCAGCTCCTTTCATTCAGTCAGTAGCTTCAAACATTTCTGGTATATGAAAAACATGTTTTTCAATGGCAAAAATCAATGAATATTGTAAATGCACAAACAGTAATATCTCCACATTGCAAGGTGCAATTCTGAAATTTTTTGCTTTTTCCTGTTAATCCTAGCATGATAAAGAAGATTCAAAGAGAGTGAGATGCCAGCTCCTTTCATTCAGTCAGTAGCTTCAAACATTTCTGGTATATGAAAAACATGTTTTTCAATGGCAAAAATCAATGAATATTGTAAATGCACAAACAGTAATATCTCCACATTGCAAGGTGCAATTCTGAAATTTTTTGCTTTTTCCTGCTAATCCTAGCATGATAAAGAAGATTCAAAGAGAGTGAGATGCCAGCTCCTTTCATTCAGTCAGTAGCTTCAAACATTTCTGGTATATGAAAAACATGTTTTTCAATGGCAAAAATCAATGAATATTGTAAATGCACAAACAGTAATATCTCCACATTGCACTGTGCAATTCTGAAATTTTTAGCTTTTTCCTGTTAATCCTAGCATGATAAAGAAGATTCAAAGAGAGTGAGATGCCAGCTCCTTTCATTCAGTCAGTAGCTTCAAACATTTCTGGTATATGAAAAACATGTTTTTCAATGGCAAAAATCAATGAATATTGTAAATGCACAAACAGTAATATCTCCACATTGCAAGGTGCAATTCTGAAATTTTTTGCTTTTTCCTGCTAATCCTAGCATGATAAAGAAGATTCAAAGAGAGTGAGATGCCAGCTCCTTTCATTCAGTCAGTAGCTTCAAACATTTCTGGTATATGAAAAACATGTTTTTCAATGGCAAAAATCAATGAATATTGTAAATGCACAAACAGTAATATCTCCACATTGCACGGTGCAATTCTGAAATTTTTAGCTTTTTCCTGTTAATCCTAGCATGATAAAGAAGATTCAAAGAGAGTGAGATGCCAGCTCCTTTCATTCAGTCAGTAGCTTCAAACATTTCTGGTATATGAAAAACATGTTTTTCAATGGCAAAAATCAATGAATATTGTAAATGCACAAACAGTAATATCTCCACATTGCAAGGTGCAATTCTGAAATTTTTTGCTTTTTCCTGTTAATCCTAGCATGATAAAGAAGATTCAAAGAGAGTGAGATGCCAGCTCCTTTCATTCAGTCAGTAGCTTCAAACATTTCTGGTATATGAAAAACATGTTTTTCAATGGCAAAAATCAATGAATATTGTAAATGCACAAACAGTAATATCTCCACATTGCAAGGTGCAATTCTGAAATTTTTTGCTTTTTCCTGCTAATCCTAGCATGATAAAGAAGATTCAAAGAGAGTGAGATGCCAGCTCCTTTCATTCAGTCAGTAGCTTCAAACATTTCTGGTATATGAAAAACATGTTTTTCAATGGCAAAAATCAATGAATATTGTAAATGCACAAACAGTAATATCTCCACATTGCACGGTGCAATTCTGAAATTTTTAGCTTTTTCCTGTTAATCCTAGCATGATAAAGAAGATTCAAAGAGAGTGAGATGCCAGCTCCTTTCATTCAGTCAGTAGCTTCAAACATTTCTGGTATATGAAAAACATGTTTTTCAATGGCAAAAATCAATGAATATTGTAAATGCACTAACAGTAATATCTCCACATTGCACAGTGCAATTCTGAAATTTTTAGCTTTTTCCTTTTAATCCTAGCATGATAAAGAAGATTCAAAGAGAGTGAGATGCCAGCTCCTTTCATTCAGTCAGTAGCTTCAAACATTTCTGGTATATGAAAAACATGTTTTTCAATGGCAAAAATCAATGAATATTGTAAATGCACAAACAGTAATATCTCCACATTGCAAGGTGCAATTCTGAAATTTTTTGCTTTTTCCTGTTAATCCTAGCATGATAAAGAAGATTCAAAGAGAGTGAGATGCCAGCTCCTTTCATTCAGTCAGTAGCTTCAAACATTTCTGGTATATGAAAAACATGTTTTTCAATGGCAAAAATCAATGAATATTGTAAATGCACAAACAGTAATATCTCCACATTGCAAGGTGCAATTCTGAAATTTTTTGCTTTTTCCTGCTAATCCTAGCATGATAAAGAAGATTCAAAGAGAGTGAGATGCCAGCTCCTTTCATTCAGTCAGTAGCTTCAAACATTTCTGGTATATGAAAAACATGTTTTTCAATGGCAAAAATCAATGAATATTGTAAATGCACAAACAGTAATATCTCCACATTGCACGGTGCAATTCTGAAATTTTTAGCTTTTTCCTGTTAATCCTAGCATGATAAAGAAGATTCAAAGAGAGTGAGATGCCAGCTCCTTTCATTCAGTCAGTAGCTTCAAACATTTCTGGTATATGAAAAACATGTTTTTCAATGGCAAAAATCAATGAATATTGTAAATGCACAAACAGTAATATCTCCACATTGCAAGGTGCAATTCTGAAATTTTTTGCTTTTTCCTGCTAATCCTAGCATGATAAAGAAGATTCAAAGAGAGTGAGATGCCAGCTCCTTTCATTCAGTCATTAGCTTCAAACATTTCTGGTATATGAAAAACATGTTTTTCAATGGCAAAAATCAATGAATATTGTAAATGCACAAACAGTAATATCTCCACATTGCACGGCGCAATTCTGAAATTTTTAGCTTTTTCCTGTTAATCCTAGCATGATAAAGAAGATTCAAAGAGAGTGAGATGCCAGCTCCTTTCATTCAGTCAGTAGCTTCAAACATTTCTGGTATATGAAAAACATGTTTTTCAATGGCAAAAATCAATGAATATTGTAAATGCACAAACAGTAATATCTCCACATTGCAAGGTGCAATTCTGAAATTTTTTGCTTTTTCCTGTTAATCCTAGCATGATAAAGAAGATTCAAAGAGAGTGAGATGCCAGCTCCTTTCATTCAGTCAGTAGCTTCAAACATTTCTGGTATATGAAAAACATGTTTTTCAATGGCAAAAATCAATGAATATTGTAAATGCACAAACAGTAATATCTCCACAT
The DNA here is from genome assembly GCF_046119375.1 of Phyllobates terribilis. Lineage (NCBI taxonomy): Eukaryota > Metazoa > Chordata > Amphibia > Anura > Dendrobatidae > Phyllobates > Phyllobates terribilis. The sequence continues at coordinate 645,229 of NW_027363543.1, forward strand.
TGCAAGGTGCAATTCTGAAATTTTTTGCTTTTTCCTGCTAATCCTAGCATGATAAAGAAGATTCAAAGAGAGTGAGATGCCAGCTCCTTTCATTCAGTCAGTAGCTTCAAACATTTCTGGTATATGAAAAACATGTTTTTCAATGGCAAAAATCAATGAATATTGTAAATGCACAAACAGTAATATCTCCACATTGCAAGGTGCAATTCTGAAATTTTTTGCTTTTTCCTGCTAATCCTAGCATGATAAAGAAGATTCAAAGAGAGTGAGATGCCAGCTCCTTTCATTCAGTCAGTAGCTTCAAACATTTCTGGTATATGAAAAACATGTTTTTCAATGGCAAAAATCAATGAATATTGTAAATGCACAAACAGTAATATCTCCACATTGCACGGTGCAATTCTGAAATTTTTACCTTTTTCCTGTTAATCCTAGCATGATAAAGAAGATTCAAAGAGAGTGAGATGCCAGCTCCTTTCATTCAGTCAGTAGCTTCAAACATTTCTGGTATATGAAAAACATGTTTTTCAATGGCAAAAATCAATGAATATTGTAAATGCACAAACAGTAATATCTCCACATTGCAAGGTGCAATTCTGAAATTTTTTGCTTTTTCCTGTTAATCCTAGCATGATAAAGAAGATTCAAAGAGAGTGAGATGCCAGCTCCTTTCATTCAGTCAGTAGCTTCAAACATTTCTGGTATATGAAAAACATGTTTTTCAATGGCAAAAATCAATGAATATTGTAAATGCACAAACAGTAATATCTCCACATTGCAAGGTGCAATTCTGAAATTTTTTGCTTTTTCCTGCTAATCCTAGCATCATAAAGAAGATTCAAAGAGAGTGAGATGCCAGCTCCTTTCATTCAGTCAGTAGCTTCAAACATTTCTGGTATATGAAAAACATGTTTTTCAATGGCAAAAATCAATGAATATTGTAAATGCACAAACAGTAATATCTCCACATTGCACGGTGCAATTCTGAAATTTTTAGCTTTTTCCTGTTAATCCTAGCATGATGAAGAAGATTCAAAGAGAGTGAGATGCCAGCTCCTTTCATTCAGTCAGTAGCTTCAAACATTTCTGGTATATGAAAAACATGTTTTTCAATGGCAAAAATCAATGAATATTGTAAATGCACAAACAGTAATATCTCCACATTGCAAGGTGCAATTCTGAAATTTTTTGCTTTTTCCTGCTAATCCTAGCATGATAAAGAAGATTCAAAGAGAGTGAGATGCCAGCTCCTTTCATTCAGTCAGTAGCTTCAAACATTTCTGGTATATGAAAAACATGTTTTTCAATGGCAAAAATCAATGAATATTGTAAATGCACAAACAGTAATATCTCCACATTGCACGGTGCAATTCTGAAATTTTTAGCTTTTTCCTGTTAATCCTAGCATGATAAAGAAGATTCAAAGAGAGTGAGATGCCAGCTCCTTTCATTCAGTCATTAGCTTCAAACATTTCTGGTATATGAAAAACATGTTTTTCAATGGCAAAAATCAATGAATATTGTAAATGCACAAACAGTAATATCTCCACATTGCACGGTGCAATTCTGAAATTTTTAGCTTTTTCCTGTTAATCCTAGCATGATAAAGAAGATTCAAAGAGAGTGAGATGCCAGCTCCTTTCATTCAGTCAGTAGCTTCAAACATTTCTGGTATATGAAAAACATGTTTTTCAATGGCAAAAATCAATGAATATTGTAAATGCACAAACAGTAATATCTCCACATTGCAAGGTGCAATTCTGAAATTTTTTGCTTTTTCCTGTTAATCCTAGCATGATAAAGAAGATTCAAAGAGAGTGAGATGCCAGCTCCTTTCATTCAGTCAGTAGCTTCAAACATTTCTGGTATATGAAAAACATGTTTTTCAATGGCAAAAATCAATGAATATTGTAAATGCACAAACAGTAATATCTCCACATTGCAAGGTGCAATTCTGAAATTTTTTGCTTTTTCCTGCTAATCCTAGCATGATAAAGAAGATTCAAAGAGAGTGAGATGCCAGCTCCTTTCATTCAGTCAGTAGCTTCAAACATTTCTGGTATATGAAAAACATGTTTTTCAATGGCAAAAATCAATGAATATTGTAAATGCACAAACAGTAATATCTCCACATTGCAAGGTGCAATTCTGAAATTTTTAGCTTTTTCCTGTTAATCCTAGCATGATAAAGAAGATTCAAAGAGAGTGAGATGCCAGCTCCTTTCATTCAGTCAGTAGCTTCAATCATTTCTGGACGTTTTTCAATGGCAAAAATCAATGAATATTGTAAATGCACAAACAGTAATTTCTCCGCATTGCAAGGTGCAATTCTGAAATTTTTTGCTTTTTCCTGCTCCTCTTAGCATGATAAAGAAGATTCAAAGAGAGTGAGATGCCAGCTCCTTTCATTCAGTCAGTAGCATCAAACATTTCTGGTATATGAATAACATGATGTTTTTCAATGGCAAAAATCAATGAATATTGTAAATGCACAAACAGTAATTTCTTCGCATTGCAAGGTGCAATTCTGAAATTTTTTGCTTTTTCCTGCTCCTCTTAGCATGATAAAGAAGATTCAAAGAGAGTGAGGTGCCAGCTCCTTTCATTCAGTCAGTAGCTTCAAACATTTCTGGTATATGAATAACATGATGTTTTTCAATGGCGGCAAAATTCAATGAATATTGTAAATGCACAAACAGTAATTTCTCCGCATTGCAAGGTGCAATTCTGAAATTTTTTGCTTTTTCCTGCTCCTCTTAGCATGATAAAGAAGATTCAAAGAGAGTGAGATGCCAGCTCCTTTCATTCAGTCAGTAGCTTCAATCATTTCTGGACGTTTTTCAATGGCAAAAATCAATGAATATTGTAAATGCACAAACAGTAATTTCTCCGCATTGCAAGGTGCAATTCTGAAATTTTTTGCTTTTTCCTTCTCCTCTTAGCATGATAAAGAAGATTCAAAGAGAGTGAGATGCCAGCTCCTTTCATTCAGTCAGTAGCTTCAATCATTTCTGGACGTTTTTCAATGGCAAAAATCAATGAATATTGTAAATGCACAAACAGTAATTTCTCCGCATTGCAAGGTGCAATTCTGAAATTTTTTGCTTTTTCCTGCTCCTCTTAGTATGATAAAGAAGATTCAAAGAGAGTGAGATGCCAGCTCCTTTCATTCAGTCAGTAGCTTCAAACATTTCTGGTATATGAATAACATGATGTTTTTCAATGGCAAAAATCAATGAATATTGTAAATGCACAAACAGTAATTTCTCCGCATTGCAAGGTGCAATTCTGAAATTTTTTGCTTTTTCCTGCTCCTCTTAGCATGATAAAGAAGATTCAAAGAGAGTGAGATGCCAGCTCCTTTCATTCAGTCAGTAGCTTCAATCATTTCTGGACGTTTTTCAATGGCAAAAATCAATGAATATTGTAAATGCACAAACAGTAATTTCTCCGCATTGAAGGTGCAATTCTGAAATTTTTTGCTTTTTCCTGCTCCTCTTAGCATGATAAAGAAGATTCAAAGAGAGTGAGATGCCAGCTCCTTTCATTCAGTCAGTAGCTTCAAACATTTCTGGTATATGAATAACATGATGTTTTTCAATGGCAAAAATCAATGAATATTGTAAATGCACAAACAGTAATTTCTCCGCATTGCAAGGTGCAATTCTGAAATTTTTTGCTTTTTCCTGCTCCTCTTAGCATGATAAAGAAGATTCAAAGAGAGTGAGATGAGAGCTCCTTTCATTCAGTCAGTAGCTTCAATCATTTCTGGACGTTTTTCAATGGCAAAAATCAATGAATATTGTAAATGCACAAACAGTAATTTCTCCGCATTGCAAGGTGCAATTCTGAAATTTTTTGCTTTTTCCTGCTCCTCTTAGCATGATAAAGAAGATTCAAAGAGAGTGAGATGCCAGCTCCTTTCATTCAGTCAGTAGCTTCAATCATTTCTGGACGTTTTTCAATGGCAAAAATCAATGAATATTGTAAATGCACAAACAGTAATTTCTCCGCATTGCAAGGTGCAATTCTGAAATTTTTTGCTTTTTCCTGCTCCTCTTAGCATGATAAAGAAGATTCAAAGAGAGTGAGATGCCAGCTCCTTTCATTCAGTCAGTAGCTTCAATCATTTCTGGTATATGAATAACATGATGTTTTTCAATGGCAAAAATCAATGAATATTGTAAATGCACAAACAGTAATATCTCCACATTGCACGGTGCAATTCTGAAATTTTTAGCTTTTTCCTGTTAATCCTAGCATGATAAAGAAGATTCAAAGAGAGTGAGATGCCAGCTCCTTTCATTCAGTCAGTAGCTTCAATCATTTCTGGACGTTTTTCAATGGCAAAAATCAATGAATATTGTAAATGCACAAACAGTAATTTCTCCGCATTGCAAGGTGCAATTCTGAAATTTTTTGCTTTTTCCTGCTCCTCTTAGCATGATAAAGAACATTCAAAGAGAGTGAGATGCCAGCTCCTTTCATTCAGTCAGTAGCATCAAACATTTCTGGTATATGAATAACATGATGTTTTTCAATGGCAAAAATCAATGAATATTGTAAATGCACAAACAGTAATTTCTTCGCATTGCAAGGTGCAATTCTGAAATTTTTTGCTTTTTCCTGCTCCTCTTAGCATGATAAAGAAGATTCAAAGAGAGTGAGATGCCAGCTCCTTTCATTCAGTCAGTAGCTTCAAACATTTCTGGTATATGAATAACATGATGTTTTTCAATGGCGGCAAAAATCAATGAATATTGTAAATGCACAAACAGTAATTTCTCCGCATTGCAAGGTGCAATTCTGAAATTTTTTGCTTTTTCCTGCTCCTCTTAGCATGATAAAGAAGATTCAAAGAGAGTGAGATGCCAGCTCCTTTCATTCAGTCAGTAGCTTCAATCATTTCTGGACGTTTTTCAATGGCAAAAATCAATGAATATTGTAAATGCACAAACAGTAATTTCTCCGCATTGCAAGGTGCAATTCTGAAATTTTTTGCTTTTTCCTGCTCCTCTTAGCATGATAAAGAAGATTCAAAGAGAGTGAGATGCCAGCTCCTTTCATTCAGTCAGTAGCTTCAATCATTTCTGGACGTTTTTCAATGGCAAAAATCAATGAATATTGTAAATGCACAAACAGTAATTTCTCCGCATTGCAAGGTGCAATTCTGAAATTTTTTGCTTTTTCCTGCTCCTCTTAGTATGATAAAGAAGATTCAAAGAGAGTGAGATGCCAGCTCCTTTCATTCAGTCAGTAGCTTCAAACATTTCTGGTATATGAATAACATGATGTTTTTCAATGGCAAAAATCAATGAATATTGTAAATGCACAAACAGTAATTTCTCCGCATTGCAAGGTGCAATTCTGAAATTTTTTGCTTTTTCCTGCTCCTCTTAGCATGATAAAGAAGATTCAAAGAGAGTGAGATGCCAGCTCCTTTCATTCAGTCAGTAGCTTCAATCATTTCTGGACGTTTTTCAATGGCAAAAATCAATGAATATTGTAAATGCACAAACAGTAATTTCTCCGCATTGAAGGTGCAATTCTGAAATTTTTTGCTTTTTCCTGCTCCTCTTAGCATGATAAAGAAGATTCAAAGAGAGTGAGATGCCAGCTCCTTTCATTCAGTCAGTAGCTTCAAACATTTCTGGTATATGAATAACATGATGTTTTTCAATGGCAAAAATCAATGAATATTGTAAATGCACAAACAGTAATTTCTCCGCATTGCAAGGTGCAATTCTGAAATTTTTTGCTTTTTCCTGCTCCTCTTAGCATGATAAAGAAGATTCAAAGAGAGTGAGATGAGAGCTCCTTTCATTCAGTCAGTAGCTTCAATCATTTCTGGACGTTTTTCAATGGCAAAAATCAATGAATATTGTAAATGCACAAACAGTAATTTCTCCGCATTGCAAGGTGCAATTCTGAAATTTTTTGCTTTTTCCTGCTCCTCTTAGCATGATAAAGAAGATTCAAAGAGAGTGAGATGCCAGCTCCTTTCATTCAGTCAGTAGCTTCAATCATTTCTGGACGTTTTTCAATGGCAAAAATCAATGAATATTGTAAATGCACAAACAGTAATTTCTCCGCATTGCAAGGTGCAATTCTGAAATTTTTTGCTTTTTCCTGCTCCTCTTAGCATGATAAAGAAGATTCAAAGAGAGTGAGATGCCAGCTCCTTTCATTCAGTCAGTAGCTTCAATCATTTCTGGTATATGAATAACATGATGTTTTTCAATGGCAAAAATCAATGAATATTGTAAATGCACAAACAGTAATATCTCCACATTGCACGGTGCAATTCTGAAATTTTTAGCTTTTTCCTGTTAATCCTAGCATGATAAAGAATATTCAAAGAGAGTGAGATGCCAGCTCCTTTCATTCAGTCAGTAGCTTCAAACATTTCTGGTATATGAAAAACATGTTTTTCAATGGCAAAAATCAATGAATATTGTAAATGCACAAACAGTAATATCTCCACATTGCACGGTGCAATTCTGAAATTTTTTGCTTTTTCCTGTTAATCCTAGCATGATAAAGACGATTCAAAGAGAGTGAGATGCCAGCTCCTTTCATTCAGTCAGTAGCTTCAAACATTTCTGGTATATGAAAAACATGTTTTTCAATGGCAAAAATCAATGAATATTGTAAATGCACAAACAGTAATATCTCCACATTGCAAGGTGCAATTCTGAAATTTTTTGCTTTTTCCTGCTAATCCTAGCATGATAAAGAAGATTCAGAGAGAGTGAGATGCCAGCTCCTTTCATTCAGTCAGTAGCTTCAAACATTTCTGGTATATGAAAAACATGTTTTTCAATGGCAAAAATCAATGAATATTGTAAATGCACAAACAGTAATATCTCCACATTGCACGGTGCAATTCTGAAATTTTTTGCTTTTTCCTGTTAATCCTAGCATGATAAAGAAGATTCAAAGAGAGTGAGATGCCAGCTCCTTTCATTCAGTCAGTAGCTTCAAACATTTCTGGTATATGAAAAACATGTTTTTCAATGGCAAAAATCAATGAATATTGTAAATGCACAAACAGTAATATCTCCACATTGCAAGGTGCAATTCTGAAATTTTTTGCTTTTTCCTGCTAATCCTAGCATGATAAAGAAGATTCAGAGAGAGTGAGATGCCAGCTCCTTTCATTCAGTCAGTAGCTTCAAACATTTCTGGTATATGAAAAACATGTTTTTCAATGGCAAAAATCAATGAATATTGTAAATGCACAAACAGTAATATCTCCACATTGCACGGTGCAATTCTGAAATTTTTAGCTTTTTCCTGTTAATCCTAGCATGATAAAGAAGATTCAAAGAGAGTGAGATGCCAGCTCCTTTCATTCAGTCAGTAGCTTCAAACATTTCTGGTATATGAAAAACATGTTTTTCAATGGCAAAAATCAATGAATATTGTAAATGCACAAACAGTAATATCTCCACATTGCAAGGTGCAATTCTGAAATTTTTTGCTTTTTCCTGTTAATCCTAGCATGATAAAGAAGATTCAAAGAGAGTGAGATGCCAGCTCCTTTCATTCAGTCAGTAGCTTCAAACATTTCTGGTATATGAAAAACATGTTTTTCAATGGCAAAAATCAATGAATATTGTAAATGCACAAACAGTAATATCTCCACATTGCAAGGTGCAATTCTGAAATTTTTTGCTTTTTCCTGCTAATCCTAGCATGATAAAGAAGATTCAAAGAGAGTGAGATGCCAGCTCCTTTCATTCAGTCAGTAGCTTCAAACATTTCTGGTATATGAAAAACATGTTTTTCAATGGCAAAAATCAATGAATATTGTAAATGCACAAACAGTAATATCTCCACATTGCACGGTGCAATTCTGAAATTTTTAGCTTTTTCCTGTTAATCCTAGCATGATAAAGAAGATTCAAAGAGAGTGAGATGCCAGCTCCTTTCATTCAGTCAGTAGCTTCAAACATTTCTGGTATATGAAAAACATGTTTTTCAATGGCAAAAATCAATGAATATTGTAAATGCACAAACAGTAATATCTCCACATTGCAAGGTGCAATTCTGAAATTTTTTGCTTTTTCCTGCTAATCCTAGCATGATAAAGAAGATTCAAAGAGAGTGAGATGCCAGCTCCTTTCATTCAGTCAGTAGCTTCAAACATTTCTGGTATATGAAAAACATGTTTTTCAATGGCAAAAATCAATGAATATTGTAAATGCACAAACAGTAATATCTCCACATTGCAAGGTGCAATTCTGAAATTTTTTGCTTTTTCCTGTTAATCCTAGCATGATAAAGAAGATTCAAAGAGAGTGAGATGCCAGCTCCTTTCATTCAGTCAGTAGCTTCAAACATTTCTGGTATATGAAAAACATGTTTTTCAATGGCAAAAATCAATGAATATTGTAAATGCACAAACAGTAATATCTCCACATTGCAAGGTGCAATTCTGAAATTTTTTGCTTTTTCCTGCTAATCCTAGCATGATAAAGAAGATTCAAAGAGAGTGAGATGCCAGCTCCTTTCATTCAGTCAGTAGCTTCAAACATTTCTGGTATATGAAAAACATGTTTTTCAATGGCAAAAATCAATGAATATTGTAAATGCACAAACAGTAATATCTCCACATTGCACGGTGCAATTCTGAAATTTTTAGCTTTTTCCTGTTAATCCTAGCATGATAAAGAAGATTCAAAGAGAGTGAGATGCCAGCTCCTTTCATTCAGTCAGTAGCTTCAAACATTTCTGGTATATGAAAAACATGTTTTTCAATGGCAAAAATCAATGAATATTGTAAATGCACAAACAGTAATATCTCCACATTGCAAGGTGCAATTCTGAAATTTTTTGCTTTTTCCTGCTAATCCTAGCATGATAAAGAAGATTCAAAGAGAGTGAGATGCCAGCTCCTTTCATTCAGTCAGTAGCTTCAAACATTTCTGGTATATGAAAAACATGTTTTTCAATGGCAAAAATCAATGAATATTGTAAATGCACAAACAGTAATATCTCCACATTGCACGGTGCAATTCTGAAATTTTTAGCTTTTTCCTGTTAATCCTAGCATGATAAAGAAGATTCAAAGAGAGTGAGATGCCAGCTCCTTTCATTCAGTCAGTAGCTTCAAACATTTCTGGTATATGAAAAACATGTTTTTCAATGGCAAAAATCAATGAATATTGTAAATGCACAAACAGTAATATCTCCACATTGCAAGGTGCAATTCTGAAATTTTTTGCTTTTTCCTGTTAATCCTAGCATGATAAAGAAGATTCAAAGAGAGTGAGATGCCAGCTCCTTTCATTCAGTCAGTAGCTTCAAACATTTCTGGTATATGAAAAACATGTTTTTCAATGGCAAAAATCAATGAATATTGTAAATGCACAAACAGTAATATCTCCACATTGCAAGGTGCAATTCTGAAATTTTTTGCTTTTTCCTGCTAATCCTAGCATGATAAAGAAGATTCAAAGAGAGTGAGATGCCAGCTCCTTTCATTCAGTCAGTAGCTTCAAACATTTCTGGTATATGAAAAACATGTTTTTCAATGGCAAAAATCAATGAATATTGTAAATGCACAAACAGTAATATCTCCACATTGCACGGTGCAATTCTGAAATTTTTAGCTTTTTCCTGTTAATCCTAGCATGATAAAGAAGATTCAAAGAGAGTGAGATGCCAGCTCCTTTCATTCAGTCAGTAGCTTCAAACATTTCTGGTATATGAAAAACATGTTTTTCAATCGCAAAAATCAATGAATATTGTAAATGCACAAACAGTAATATCTCCACATTGCAAGGTGCAATTCTGAAATTTTTTGCTTTTTCCTGCTAATCCTAGCATGATAAAGAAGATTCAAAGAGAGTGAGATGCCAGCTCCTTTCATTCAGTCAGTAGCTTCAAACATTTCTGGTATATGAAAAACATGTTTTTCAATGGCAAAAATCAATGAATATTGTAAATGCACAAACAGTAATATCTCCACATTGCACGGTGCAATTCTGAAATTTTTAGCTTTTTCCTGTTAATCCTAGCATGATAAAGAAGATTCAAAGAGAGTGAGATGCCAGCTCCTTTCATTCAGTCAGTAGCTTCAAACATTTCTGGTATATGAAAAACATGTTTTTCAATGGCAAAAATCAATGAATATTGTAAATGCACAAACAGTAATATCTCCACATTGCAAGGTGCAATTCTGAAATTTTTTGCTTTTTCCTGTTAATCCTAGCATGATAAAGAAGATTCAAAGAGAGTGAGATGCCAGCTCCTTTCATTCAGTCAGTAGCTTCAAACATTTCTGGTATATGAAAAACATGTTTTTCAATGGCAAAAATCAATGAATATTGTAAATGCACAAACAGTAATATCTCCACATTGCAAGGTGCAATTCTGAAATTTTTTGCTTTTTCCTGCTAATCCTAGCATGATAAAGAAGATTCAAAGAGAGTGAGATGCCAGCTCCTTTCATTCAGTCAGTAGCTTCAAACATTTCTGGTATATGAAAAACATGTTTTTCAATGGCAAAAATCAATGAATATTGTAAATGCACAAACAGTAATATCTCCACATTGCACGGTGCAATTCTGAAATTTTTAGCTTTTTCCTGTTAATCCTAGCATGATAAAGAAGATTCAAAGAGAGTGAGATGCCAGCTCCTTTCATTCAGTCAGTAGCTTCAAACATTTCTGGTATATGAAAAACATGTTTTTCAATGGCAAAAATCAATGAATATTGTAAATGCACAAACAGTAATATCTCCACATTGCAAGGTGCAATTCTGAAATTTTTTGCTTTTTCCTGCTAATCCTAGCATGATAAAGAAGATTCAAAGAGAGTGAGATGCCAGCTCCTTTCATTCAGTCAGTAGCTTCAAACATTTCTGGTATATGAAAAACATGTTTTTCAATGGCAAAAATCAATGAATATTGTAAATGCACAAACAGTAATATCTCCACATTGCACGGTGCAATTCTGAAATTTTTAGCTTTTTAATGTTAATCCTAGCATGATAAAGAAGATTCAAAGAGAGTGAGATGCCAGCTCCTTTCATTCAGTCAGTAGCTTCAAACATTTCTGGTATATGAAAAACATGTTTTTCAATGGCAAAAATCAATGAATATTGTAAATGCACAAACAGTAATATCTCCACATTGCAAGGTGCAATTCTGAAATTTTTTGCTTTTTCCTGTTAATCCTAGCATGATAAAGAAGATTCAAAGAGAGTGAGATGCCAGCTCCTTTCATTCAGTCAGTAGCTTCAAACATTTCTGGTATATGAAAAACATGTTTTTCAATGGCAAAAATCAATGAATATTGTAAATGCACAAACAGTAATATCTCCACATTGCAAGGTGCAATTCTGAAATTTTTTGCTTTTTCCTGCTAATCCTAGCATGATAAAGAAGATTCAAAGAGAGTGAGATGCCAGCTCCTTTCATTCAGTCAGTAGCTTCAAACATTTCTGGTATATGAAAAACATGTTTTTCAATGGCAAAAATCAATGAATATTGTAAATGCACAAACAGTAATATCTCCAAATTGCACGGTGCAATTCTGAAATTTTTAGCTTTTTCCTGTTAATCCTAGCATGATAAAGAAGATTCAAAGAGAGTGAGATGCCAGCTCCTTTCATTCAGTCAGTAGCTTCAAACATTTCTGGTATATGAAAAACATGTTTTTCAATGGCAAAAATCAATGAATATTGTAAATGCACAAACAGTAATATCTCCACATTGCAAGGTGCAATTCTGAAATTTTTTGCTTTTTCCTGCTAATCCTAGCATGATAAAGAAGATTCAAAGAGAGTGAGATGCCAGCTCCTTTCATTCAGTCAGTAGCTTCAAACATTTCTGGTATATGAAAAACATGTTTTTCAATGGCAAAAATCAATGAATATTGTAAATGCACAAACAGTAATATCTCCACATTGCACGGTGCAATTCTGAAATTTTTAGCTTTTTCCTGTTAATCCTAGCATGATAAAGATTCAAAGAGAGTGAGATGCCAGCTCCTTTCATTCAGTCAGTAGCTTCAAACATTTCTGGTATATGAAAAACATGTTTTTCAATGGCAAAAATCAATGAATATTGTAAATGCACAAACAGTAATATCTCCACATTGCAAGGTGCAATTCTGAAATTTTTTGCTTTTTCCTGCTAATCCTAGCATGATAAAGAAGATTCAAAGAGAGTGAGATGCCAGCTCCTTTCATTCAGTCAGTAGCTTCAAACATTTCTGGTATATGAAAAACATGTTTTTCAATGGCAAAAATCAATGAATATTGTAAATGCACAAACAGTAATATCTCCACATTGCACGTTGCAATTCTGAAATTTTTAGCTTTTTCCTGTTAATCCTAGCATGATAAAGAAGATTCAAAGAGAGTGAGATGCCAGCTCCTTTCATTCAGTCAGTAGCTTCAAACATTTCTGGTATATGAAAAACATGTTTTTCAATGGCAAAAATCAATGAATATTGTAAATGCACAAACAGTAATATCTCCACATTGCAAGGTGCAATTCTGAAATTTTTTGCTTTTTCCTGCTAATCCTAGCATGATAAAGAAGATTCAAAGAGAGTGAGATGCCAGCTCCTTTCATTCAGTCAGTAGCTTCAAACATTTCTGGTATATGAAAAACATGTTTTTCAATGGCAAAAATCAATGAATATTGTAAATGCACAAACAGTAATATCTCCACATTGCACGGTGCAATTCTGAAATTTTTAGCTTTTTCCTGTTAATCCTAGCATGATAAAGAAGATTCAAAGAGAGTGAGATGCCAGCTCCTTTCATTCAGTCATTAGCTTCAAACATTTCTGGTATATGAAAAACATGTTTTTCAATGGCAAAAATCAATGAATATTGTAAATGCACAAACAGTAATATCTCCACATTGCACGGTGCAATTCTGAAATTTTTAGCTTTTTCCTGTTAATCCTAGCATGATAAAGAAGATTCAAAGAGAGTGAGATGCCAGCTCCTTTCATTCAGTCAGTAGCTTCAAACATTTCTGGTATATGAAAAACATGTTTTTCAATGGCAAAAATCAATGAATATTGTAAATGCACAAACAGTAATATCTCCACATTGCAAGGTGCAATTCTGAAATTTTTTGCTTTTTCCTGTTAATCCTAGCATGATAAAGAAGATTCAAAGAGAGTGAGATGCCAGCTCCTTTCATTCAGTCAGTAGCTTCAAACATTTCTGGTATATGAAAAACATGTTTTTCAATGGCAAAAATCAATGAATATTGTAAATGCACAAACAGTAATATCTCCACATTGCAAGGTGCAATTCTGAAATTTTTTGCTTTTTCCTGCTAATCCTAGCATGATAAAGAAGATTCAAAGAGAGTGAGATGCCAGCTCCTTTCATTCAGTCAGTAGCTTCAAACATTTCTGGTATATGAAAAACATGTTTTTCAATGGCAAAAATCAATGAATATTGTAAATGCACAAACAGTAATATCTCCACATTGCACGGTGCAATTCTGAAATTTTTAGCTTTTTCCTGTTAATCCTAGCATGATAAAGAAGATTCAAAGAGAGTGAGATGCCAGCTCCTTTCATTCAGTCAGTAGCTTCAAACATTTCTGGTATATGAAAAACATGTTTTTCAATGGCAAAAATCAATGAATATTGTAAATGCACAAACAGTAATATCTCCACATTGCAAGGTGCAATTCTGAAATTTTTTGCTTTTTCCTGCTAATCCTAGCATGATAAAGAAGATTCAAAGAGAGTGAGATGCCAGCTCCTTTCATTCAGTCAGTAGCTTCAAACATTTCTGGTATATGAAAAACATGTTTTTCAATGGCAAAAATCAATGAATATTGTAAATGCACAAACAGTAATATCTCCACATTGCACGGTGCAATTCTGAAATTTTTAGCTTTTTCCTGTTAATCCTAGCATGATAAAGAAGATTCAAAGAGAGTGAGATGCCAGCTCCTTTCATTCAGTCAGTAGCTTCAAACATTTCTGGTATATGAAAAACATGTTTTTCAATGGCAAAAATCAATGAATATTGTAAATGCACAAACAGTAATATCTCCACATTGCAAGGTGCAATTCTGAAATTTTTTGCTTTTTCCTGTTAATCCTAGCATGATAAAGAAGATTCAAAGAGAGTGAGATGCCAGCTCCTTTCATTCAGTCAGTAGCTTCAAACATTTCTGGTATATGAAAAACATGTTTTTCAATGGCAAAAATCAATGAATATTGTAAATGCACAAACAGTAATATCTCCACATCGCAAGGTGCAATTCTGAAATTTTTTGCTTTTTCCTGCTAATCCTAGCATGATAAAGAAGATTCAAAGAGAGTGAGATGCCAGCTCCTTTCATTCAGTCAGTAGCTTCAAACATTTCTGGTATATGAAAAACATGTTTTTCAATGGCAAAAATCAATGAATATTGTAAATGCACAAACAGTAATATCTCCAAATTGCACGGTGCAATTCTGAAATTTTTAGCTTTTTCCTGTTAATCCTAGCATGATAAAGAAGATTCAAAGAGAGTGAGATGCCAGCTCCTTTCATTCAGTCAGTAGCTTCAAACATTTCTGGTATATGAAAAACATGTTTTTCAATGGCAAAAATCAATGAATATTGTAAATGCACAAACAGTAATATCTCCACATTGCAAGGTGCAATTCTGAAATTTTTTGCTTTTTCCTGCTAATCCTAGCATGATAAAGAAGATTCAAAGAGAGTGAGATGCCAGCTCCTTTCATTCAGTCAGTAGCTTCAAACATTTCTGGTATATGAAAAACATGTTTTTCAATGGCAAAAATCAATGAATATTGTAAATGCACAAACAGTAATATCTCCACATTGCACGGTGCAATTCTGAAATTTTTAGCTTTTTCCTGTTAATCCTAGCATGATAAAGATTCAAAGAGAGTGAGATGCCAGCTCCTTTCATTCAGTCAGTAGCTTCAAACATTTCTGGTATATGAAAAACATGTTTTTCAATGGCAAAAATCAATGAATATTGTAAATGCACAAACAGTAATATCTCCACATTGCAAGGTGCAATTCTGAAATTTTTTGCTTTTTCCTGCTAATCCTAGCATGATAAAGAAGATTCAAAGAGAGTGAGATGCCAGCTCCTTTCATTCAGTCAGTAGCTTCAAACATTTCTGGTATATGAAAAACATGTTTTTCAATGGCAAAAATCAATGAATATTGTAAATGCACAAACAGTAATATCTCCACATTGCACGTTGCAATTCTGAAATTTTTAGCTTTTTCCTGTTAATCCTAGCATGATAAAGAAGATTCAAAGAGAGTGAGATGCCAGCTCCTTTCATTCAGTCAGTAGCTTCAAACATTTCTGGTATATGAAAAACATGTTTTTCAATGGCAAAAATCAATGAATATTGTAAATGCACAAACAGTAATATCTCCACATTGCAAGGTGCAATTCTGAAATTTTTTGCTTTTTCCTGCTAATCCTAGCATGATAAAGAAGATTCAAAGAGAGTGAGATGCCAGCTCCTTTCATTCAGTCAGTAGCTTCAAACATTTCTGGTATATGAAAAACATGTTTTTCAATGGCAAAAATCAATGAATATTGTAAATGCACAAACAGTAATATCTCCACATTGCACGGTGCAATTCTGAAATTTTTAGCTTTTTCCTGTTAATCCTAGCATGATAAAGAAGATTCAAAGAGAGTGAGATGCCAGCTCCTTTCATTCAGTCATTAGCTTCAAACATTTCTGGTATATGAAAAACATGTTTTTCAATGGCAAAAATCAATGAATATTGTAAATGCACAAACAGTAATATCTCCACATTGCACGGTGCAATTCTGAAATTTTTAGCTTTTTCCTGTTAATCCTAGCATGATAAAGAAGATTCAAAGAGAGTGAGATGCCAGCTCCTTTCATTCAGTCAGTAGCTTCAAACATTTCTGGTATATGAAAAACATGTTTTTCAATGGCAAAAATCAATGAATATTGTAAATGCACAAACAGTAATATCTCCACATTGCAAGGTGCAATTCTGAAATTTTTTGCTTTTTCCTGTTAATCCTAGCATGATAAAGAAGATTCAAAGAGAGTGAGATGCCAGCTCCTTTCATTCAGTCAGTAGCTTCAAACATTTCTGGTATATGAAAAACATGTTTTTCAATGGCAAAAATCAATGAATATTGTAAATGCACAAACAGTAATATCTCCACATTGCAAGGTGCAATTCTGAAATTTTTTGCTTTTTCCTGCTAATCCTAGCATGATAAAGAAGATTCAAAGAGAGTGAGATGCCAGCTCCTTTCATTCAGTCAGTAGCTTCAAACATTTCTGGTATATGAAAAACATGTTTTTCAATGGCAAAAATCAATGAATATTGTAAATGCACAAACAGTAATATCTCCACATTGCACGGTGCAATTCTGAAATTTTTAGCTTTTTCCTGTTAATCCTAGCATGATAAAGAAGATTCAAAGAGAGTGAGATGCCAGCTCCTTTCATTCAGTCAGTAGCTTCAAACATTTCTGGTATATGAAAAACATGTTTTTCAATGGCAAAAATCAATGAATATTGTAAATGCACAAACAGTAATATCTCCACATTGCAAGGTGCAATTCTGAAATTTTTTGCTTTTTCCTGCTAATCCTAGCATGATAAAGAAGATTCAAAGAGAGTGAGATGCCAGCTCCTTTCATTCAGTCAGTAGCTTCAAACATTTCTGGTATATGAAAAACATGTTTTTCAATGGCAAAAATCAATGAATATTGTAAATGCACAAACAGTAATATCTCCACATTGCACGGTGCAATTCTGAAATTTTTAGCTTTTTCCTGTTAATCCTAGCATGATAAAGAAGATTCAAAGAGAGTGAGATGCCAGCTCCTTTCATTCAGTCAGTAGCTTCAAACATTTCTGGTATATGAAAAACATGTTTTTCAATGGCAAAAATCAATGAATATTGTAAATGCACAAACAGTAATATCTCCACATTGCAAGGTGCAATTCTGAAATTTTTTGCTTTTTCCTGTTAATCCTAGCATGATAAAGAAGATTCAAAGAGAGTGAGATGCCAGCTCCTTTCATTCAGTCAGTAGCTTCAAACATTTCTGGTATATGAAAAACATGTTTTTCAATGGCAAAAATCAATGAATATTGTAAATGCACAAACAGTAATATCTCCACATCGCAAGGTGCAATTCTGAAATTTTTTGCTTTTTCCTGCTAATCCTAGCATGATAAAGAAGATTCAAAGAGAGTGAGATGCCAGCTCCTTTCATTCAGTCAGTAGCTTCAAACATTTCTGGTATATGAAAAACATGTTTTTCAATGGCAAAAATCAATGAATATTGTAAATGCACAAACAGTAATATCTCCACATTGCACGGTGCAATTCTGAAATTTTTAGCTTTTTCCTGTTAATCCTAGCATGATAAAGAAGATTCAAAGAGAGTGAGATGCCAGCTCCTTTCATTCAGTCAGTAGCTTCAAACATTTCTGGTATATGAAAAACATGTTTTTCAATGGCAAAAATCAATGAATATTGTAAATGCACAAACAGTAATATCTCCACATTGCAAGGTGCAATTCTGAAATTTTTTGCTTTTTCCTGCTAATCCTAGCATGATAAAGAAGATTCAAAGAGAGTGAGATGCCAGCTCCTTTCATTCAGTCAGTAGCTTCAAACATTTCTGGTATATGAAAAACATGTTTTTCAATGGCAAAAATCAATGAATATTGTAAATGCACAAACAGTAATATCTCCACATTGCACGGTGCAATTCTGAAATTTTTAGCTTTTTCCTGTTAATCCTAGCATGATAAAGAAGATTCAAAGAGAGTGAGATGCCAGCTCCTTTCATTCAGTCAGTAGCTTCAAACATTTCTGGTATATGAAAAACATGTTTTTCAATGGCAAAAATCAATGAATATTGTAAATGCACAAACAGTAATATCTCCACATTGCAAGGTGCAATTCTGAAATTTTTTGCTTTTTCCTGTTAATCCTAGCATGATAAAGAAGATTCAAAGAGAGTGAGATGCCAGCTCCTTTCATTCAGTCAGTAGCTTCAAACATTTCTGGTATATGAAAAACATGTTTTTCAATGGCAAAAATCAATGAATATTGTAAATGCACAAACAGTAATATCTCCACATTGCAAGGTGCAATTCTGAAATTTTTTGCTTTTTCCTGCTAATCCTAGCATGATAAAGAAGATTCAAAGAGAGTGAGATGCCAGCTCCTTTCATTCAGTCAGTAGCTTCAAACATTTCTGGTATATGAAAAACATGTTTTTCAATGGCAAAAATCAATGAATATTGTAAATGCACAAACAGTAATATCTCCACATTGCACGGTGCAATTCTGAAATTTTTAGCTTTTTCCTGTTAATCCTAGCATGATAAAGAAGATTCAAAGAGAGTGAGATGCCAGCTCCTTTCATTCAGTCAGTAGCTTCAAACATTTCTGGTATATGAAAAACATGTTTTTCAATGGCAAAAATCAATGAATATTGTAAATGCACAAACAGTAATATCTCCACATTGCACGGTGCAATTCTGAAATTTTTAGCTTTTTCCTGTTAATCCTAGCATGATAAAGAAGATTCAAAGAGAGTGAGATGCCAGCTCCTTTCATTCAGTCAGTAGCTTCAAACATTTCTGGTATATGAAAAACATGTTTTTCAATGGCAAAAATCAATGAATATTGTAAATGCACAAACAGTAATATCTCCACATTGCAAGGTGCAATTCTGAAATTTTTTGCTTTTTCCTGCTAATCCTAGCATGATAAAGAAGATTCAAAGAGAGTGAGATGCCAGCTCCTTTCATTCAGTCAGTAGCTTCAAACATTTCTGGTATATGAAAAACATGTTTTTCAATGGCAAAAATCAATGAATATTGTAAATGCACAAACAGTAATATCTCCACATTGCACGGTGCAATTCTGAAATTTTTAGCTTTTTCCTGTTAATCCTAGCATGATAAAGAAGATTCAAAGAGAGTGAGATGCCAGCTCCTTTCATTCAGTCAGTAGCTTCAAACATTTCTGGTATATGAAAAACATGTTTTTCAATGGCAAAAATCAATGAATATTGTAAATGCACAAACAGTAATATCTCCACTTTGCACGGTGTAATTCTGAAATTTTTAGCTTTTTCCTGTTAATCCTAGCATGATAAAGAAGATTCAAAGAGAGTGAGATGCCAGCTCCTTTCATTCAGTCAGTAGCTTCAAACATTTCTGGTATATGAAAAACATGTTTTTCAATGGCAAAAATCAATGAATATTGTAAATGCACAAACAGTAATATCTCCACATTGCAAGGTGCAATTCTGAAATTTTTTGCTTTTTCCTGTTAATCCCAGCATGATAAAGAAGATTCAAAGAGAGTGAGATGCCAGCTCCTTTCATTCAGTCAGTAGCTTCAAACATTTCTGGTATATGAAAAACATGTTTTTCAATGGCAAAAATCAATGAATATTGTAAATGCACAAACAGTAATATCTCCACATTGCAAGGTGCAATTCTGAAATTTTTTGCTTTTTCCTGCTAATCCTAGCATGATAAAGAAGATTCAAAGAGAGTGAGATGCCAGCTCCTTTCATTCAGTCAGTAGCTTCAAACATTTCTGGTATATGAAAAACATGTTTTTCAATGGCAAAAATCAATGAATATTGTAAATGCACAAACAGTAATATCTCCACATTGCAAGGTGCAATTCTGAAATTTTTTGCTTTTTCCTGCTAATCCTAGCATGATAAAGAAGATTCAAAGAGAGTGAGATGCCAGCTCCTTTCATTCAGTCAGTAGCTTCAAACATTTCTGGTATATGAAAAACATGTTTTTCAATGGCAAAAATCAATGAATATTGTAAATGCACAAACAGTAATATCTCCACATTGCACGGTGCAATTCTGAAATTTTTAGCTTTTTCCTGTTAATCCTAGCATGATAAAGAAGATTCAAAGAGAGTGAGATGCCAGCTCCTTTCATTCAGTCAGTAGCTTCAAACATTTCTGGTATATGAAAAACATGTTTTTCAATGGCAAAAATCAATGAATATTGTAAATGCACAAACAGTAATATCTCCACATTGCACGGTGAAATTCTGAAATTTTTAGCTTTTTCCTGTTAATCCTAGCATGATAAAGAATATTCAAAGAGAGTGAGATGCCAGCTCCTTTCATTCAGTCAGTAGCTTCAAACATTTCTGGTATATGAAAAACATGTTTTTCAATGGCAAAAATCAATGAATATTGTAAATGCACAAACAGTAATATCTCCACATTGCAAGGTGCAATTCTGAAATTTTTTGCTTTTTCCTGTTAATCCTAGCATGATAAAGAAGATTCAAAGAGAGTGAGATGCTAGCTCCTTTCATTCAGTCAGTAGCTTCAAACATTTCTGGTATATGAAAAACATGTTTTTCAATGGCAAAAATCAATGAATATTGTAAATGCACAAACAGTAATATCTCCACATTGCAAGGTGCAATTCTGAAATTTTTTGCTTTTTCCTGCTAATCCTAGCATGATAAAGAAGATTCAAAGAGAGTGAGATGCCAGCTCCTTTCATTCAGTCAGTAGCTTCAAACATTTCTGGTATATGAAAAACATGTTTTTCAATGGCAAAAATCAATGAATATTGTAAATGCACAAACAGTAATATCTCCACATTGCACGGTGCAATTCTGAAATTTTTAGCTTTTTCCTGTTAATCCTAGCATGATAAAGAAGATTCAAAGAGAGTGAGATGCCAGCTCCTTTCATTCAGTCAGTAGCTTCAAACATTTCTGGTATATGAAAAACATGTTTTTCAATGGCAAAAATCAATGAATATTGTAAATGCACAAACAGTAATATCTCCACATTGCACGGTGCAATTCTGAAATTTTTAGCTTTTTCCTGTTAATCCTAGCATGATAAAGAAGATTCAAAGAGAGTGAGATGCCAGCTCCTTTCATTCAGTCAGTAGCTTCAAACATTTCTGGTATATGAAAAACATGTTTTTCAATGGCAAAAATCAATGAATATTGTAAATGCACAAACAGTAATATCTCCACATTGCAAGGTGCAATTCTGAAATTTTTTGCTTTTTCCTGTTAATCCTAGCATGATAAAGAAGATTCAAAGAGAGTGAGATGCCAGCTCCTTTCATTCAGTCAGTAGCTTCAAACATTTCTGGTATATGAAAAACATGTTTTTCAATGGCAAAAATCAATGAATATTGTAAATGCACAAACAGTAATATCTCCACATTGCAAGGTGCAATTCTGAAATTTTTTGCTTTTTCCTGCTAATCCTAGCATGATAAAGAAGATTCAAAGAGTGTGAGATGCCAGCTCCTTTCATTCAGTCAGTAGCTTCAAACATTTCTGGTATATGAAAAACATGTTTTTCAATGGCAAAAATCAATGAATATTGTAAATGCACAAACAGTAATATCTCCACATTGCACGGTGCAATTCTGAAATTTTTAGCTTTTTCCTGTTAATCCTAGCATGATAAAGAAGATTCAAAGAGAGTGAGATGCCAGCTCCTTTCATTCAGTCAGTAGCTTCAAACATTTCTGGTATATGAAAAACATGTTTTTCAATGGCAAAAATCAATGAATATTGTAAATGCACAAACAGTAATATCTCCACATTGCAAGGTGCAATTCTGAAATTTTTTGCTTTTTCCTGCTAATCCTAGCATGATAAAGAAGATTCAAAGAGAGTGAGATGCCAGCTCCTTTCATTCAGTCAGTAGCTTCAAACATTTCTGGTATATGAAAAACATGTTTTTCAATGGCAAAAATCAATGAATATTGTAAATGCACAAACAGTAATATCTCCACATTGCACGGTGCAATTCTGAAATTTTTAGCTTTTTCCTGTTAATCCTAGCATGATAAAGAAGATTCAAAGAGAGTGAGATGCCAGCTCCTTTCATTCAGTCAGTAGCTTCAAACATTTCTGGTATATGAAAAACATGTTTTTCAATGGCAAAAATCAATGAATATTGTAAATGCACAAACAGTAATATCTCCACATTGCAAGGTGCAATTCTGAAATTTTTTGCTTTTTCCTGTTAATCCTAGCATGATTAAGAAGATTCAAAGAGAGTGAGATGCCAGCTCCTTTCATTCAGTCAGTAGCTTCAAACATTTCTGGTATATGAAAAACATGTTTTTCAATGGCAAAAATCAATGAATATTGTAAATGCACAAACAGTAATATCTCCACATTGCAAGGTGCAATTCTGAAATTTTTTGCTTTTTCCTGCTAATCCTAGCATGATAAAGAAGATTCAAAGAGAGTGAGATGCCAGCTCCTTTCATTCAGTCAGTAGCTTCAAACATTTCTGGTATATGAAAAACATGTTTTTCAATGGCAAAAATCAATGAATATTGTAAATGCACAAACAGTAATATCTCCACATTGCACGGTGCAATTCTGAAATTTTTAGCTTTTTCCTGTTAATCCTAGCATGATAAAGAAGATTCAAAGAGAGTGAGATGCCAGCTCCTTTCATTCAGTCAGTAGCTTCAAACATTTCTGGTATATGAAAAACATGTTTTTCAATGGCAAAAATCAATGAATATTGTAAATGCACAAACAGTAATATCTCCACATTGCAAGGTGCAATTCTGAAATTTTTTGCTTTTTCCTGCTAATCCTAGCATGATAAAGAAGATTCAAAGAGAGTGAGATGCCAGCTCCTTTCATTCAGTCAGTAGCTTCAAACATTTCTGGTATATGAAAAACATGTTTTTCAATGGCAAAAATCAATGAATATTGTAAATGCACAAACAGTAATATCTCCACATTGCAAGGTGCAATTCTGAAATTTTTTGCTTTTTCCTGTTAATCCTAGCATGATAAAGAAGATTCAAAGAGAGTGAGATGCCAGCTCCTTTCATTCAGTCAGTAGCTTCAAACATTTCTGGTATATGAAAAACATGTTTTTCAATGGCAAAAATCAATGAATATTGTAAATGCACAAACAGTAATATCTCCACATTGCAAGGTGCAATTCTGAAATTTTTTGCTTTTTCCTGCTAATCCTAGCATGATAAAGAAGATTCAAAGAGAGTGAGATGCCAGCTCCTTTCATTCAGTCAGTAGCTTCAAACATTTCTGGTATATGAAAAACATGTTTTTCAATGGCAAAAATCAATGAATATTGTAAATGCACAAACAGTAATATCTCCACATTGCATGGTGCAATTCTGAAATTTTTAGCTTTTTCCTGTTAATCCTAGCATGATAAAGAAGATTCAAAGAGAGTGAGATGCCAGCTCCTTTCATTCAGTCAGTAGCTTCAAACATTTCTGGTATATGAAAAACATGTTTTTCAATGGCAAAAATCAATGAATATTGTAAATGCACAAACAGTAATATCTCCACATTGCAAGGTGCAATTCTGAAATTTTTTGCTTTTTCCTGTTAATCCTAGCATGATAAAGAAGATTCAAAGAGAGTGAGATGCCAGCTCCTTTCATTCAGTCAGTAGCTTCAAACATTTCTGGTATATGAAAAACATGTTTTTCAATGGCAAAAATCAATGAATATTGTAAATGCACAAACAGTAATATCTCCACATTGCAAGGTGCAATTCTGAAATTTTTTGCTTTTTCCTGCTAATCCTAGCATGATAAAGAAGATTCAAAGAGAGTGAGATGCCAGCTCCTTTCATTCAGTCAGTAGCTTCAAACATTTCTGGTATATGAAAAACATGTTTTTCAATGGCAAAAATCAATGAATACTGTAAATGCACAAACAGTAATATCTCCACATTGCAAGGTGCAATTCTGAAATTTTTTGCTTTTTCCTGTTAATCCTAGCATGATAAAGAAGATTCAAAGAGAGTGAGATGCCAGCACCTTTCATTCAGTCAGTAGCTTCAAACATTTCTGGTATATGAAAAACATGTTTTTCAATGGCAAAAATCAATGAATATTGTAAATGCACAAACAGTAATATCTCCACATTGCACGGTGCAATTCTGAAATTTTTAGCTTTTTCCTGTTAATCCTAGCATGATAAAGAAGATTCAAAGAGAGTGAGATGCCAGCTCCTTTCATTCAGTCAGTAGCTTCAAACATTTCTGGTATATGAAAAACATGTTTTTCAATGGCAAAAATCAATGAATATTGTAAATGCACAAACAGTAATATCTCCACATTGCAAGGTGCAATTCTGAAATTTTTTGCTTTTTCCTGTTAATCCTAGCATGATAAAGAAGATTCAAAGAGAGTGAGATGCCAGCTCCTTTCATTCAGTCAGTAGCTTCAAACATTTCTGGTATATGAAAAACATGTTTTTCAATGGCAAAAATCAATGAATATTGTAAATGCACAAACAGTAATATCTCCACATTGCAAGGTGCAATTCTGAAATTTTTTGCTTTTTCCTGCTAATCCTAGCATGATAAAGAAGATTCAAAGAGAGTGAGATGCCAGCTCCTTTCATTCAGTCAGTAGCTTCAAACATTTCTGGTATATGAAAAACATGTTTTTCAATGGCAAAAATCAATGAATATTGTAAATGCACAAACAGTAATATCTCCACATTGCACGGTGCAATTCTGAAATTTTTAGCTTTTTCCTGTTAATCCTAGCATGATAAAGAAGATTCAAAGAGAGTGAGATGCCAGCTCCTTTCATTCAGTCAGTAGCTTCAAACATTTCTGGTATATGAAAAACATGTTTTTCAATGGCAAAAATCAATGAATATTGTAAATGCACAAACAGTAATATCTCCACATTGCAAGGTGCAATTCTGAAATTTTTTGCTTTTTCCTGCTAATCCTAGCATGATAAAGAAGATTCAAAGAGAGTGAGATGCCAGCTCCTTTCATTCAGTCAGTAGCTTCAAACATTTCTGGTATATGAAAAACATGTTTTTCAATGGCAAAAATCAATGAATATTGTAAATGCACAAACAGTAATATCTCCACATTGCAAGGTGCAATTCTGAAATTTTTTGCTTTTTCCTGTTAATCCTAGCATGATAAAGAAGATTCAAAGAGAGTGAGATGCCAGCTCCTTTCATTCAGTCAGTAGCTTCAAACATTTCTGGTATATGAAAAACATGTTTTTCAATGGCAAAAATCAATGAATATTGTAAATGCACAAACAGTAATATCTCCACATTGCAAGGTGCAATTCTGAAATTTTTTGCTTTTTCCTGCTAATCCTAGCATGATAAAGAAGATTCAAAGAGAGTGAGATGCCAGCTCCTTTCATTCAGTCAGTAGCTTCAAACATTTCTGGTATATGAAAAACATGTTTTTCAATGGCAAAAATCAATGAATATTGTAAATGCACAAACAGTAATATCTCCACATTGCACGGTGCAATTCTGAAATTTTTAGCTTTTTCCTGTTAATCCTAGCATGATAAAGAAGATTCAAAGAGAGTGAGATGCCAGCTCCTTTCATTCAGTCAGTAGCTTCAAACATTTCTGGTATATGAAAAACATGTTTTTCAATGGCAAAAATCAATGAATATTGTAAATGCACAAACAGTAATATCTCCACATTGCAAGGTGCAATTCTGAAATTTTTTGCTTTTTCCTGTTAATCCTAGCATGATAAAGAAGATTCAAAGAGAGTGAGATGCCAGCTCCTTTCATTCAGTCAGTAGCTTCAAACATTTCTGGTATATGAAAAACATGTTTTTCAATGGCAAAAATCAATGAATATTGTAAATGCACAAACAGTAATATCTCCACATTGCAAGGTGCAATTCTGAAATTTTTTGCTTTTTCCTGCTAATCCTAGCATGATAAAGAAGATTCAAAGAGAGTGAGATGCCAGCTCCTTTCATTCAGTCAGTAGCTTCAAACATTTCTGGTATATGAAAAACATGTTTTTCAATGGCAAAAATCAATGAATATTGTAAATGCACAAACAGTAATATCTCCACATTGCACGGTGCAATTCTGAAATTTTTAGCTTTTTCCTGTTAATCCTAGCATGATAAAGAAGATTCAAAGAGAGTGAGATGCCAGCTCCTTTCATTCAGTCAGTAGCTTCAAACATTTCTGGTATATGAAAAACATGTTTTTCAATGGCAAAAATCAATGAATATTGTAAATGCACAAACAGTAATATCTCCACATTGCAAGGTGCAATTCTGAAATTTTTTGCTTTTTCCTGCTAATCCTAGCATGATAAAGAAGATTCAAAGAGAGTGAGATGCCAGCTCCTTTCATTCAGTCAGTAGCTTCAAACATTTCTGGTATATGAAAAACATGTTTTTCAATGGCAAAAATCAATGAATATTGTAAATGCACAAACAGTAATATCTCCACATTGCACGGTGCAATTCTGAAATTTTTAGCTTTTTCCTGTTAATCCTAGCATGATAAAGAAGATTCAAAGAGAGTGAGATGCCAGCTCCTTTCATTCAGTCAGTAGCTTCAAACATTTCTGGTATATGAAAAACATGTTTTTCAATGGCAAAAATCAATGAATATTGTAAATGCACAAACAGTAATATCTCCACATTGCAAGGTGCAATTCTGAAATTTTTTGCTTTTTCCTGTTAATCCTAGCATGATAAAGAAGATTCAAAGAGAGTGAGATGCCAGCTCCTTTCATTCAGTCAGTAGCTTCAAACATTTCTGGTATATGAAAAACATGTTTTTCAATGGCAAAAATCAATGAATATTGTAAATGCACAAACAGTAATATCTCCACATTGCAAGGTGCAATTCTGAAATTTTTTGCTTTTTCCTGCTAATCCTAGCATGATAAAGAAGATTCAAAGAGAGTGAGATGCCAGCTCCTTTCATTCAGTCAGTAGCTTCAAACATTTCTGGTATATGAAAAACATGTTTTTCAATGGCAAAAATCAATGAATATTGTAAATGCACAAACAGTAATATCTCCACATTGCACGGTGCAATTCTGAAATTTTTAGCTTTTTCCTGTTAATCCTAGCATGATAAAGAAGATTCAAAGAGAGTGAGATGCCAGCTCCTTTCATTCAGTCAGTAGCTTCAAACATTTCTGGTATATGAAAAACATGTTTTTCAATGGCAAAAATCAATGAATATTGTAAATGCACAAACAGTAATATCTCCACATTGCAAGGTGCAATTCTGAAATTTTTTGCTTTTTCCTGTTAATCCTAGCATGATAAAGAAGATTCAAAGAGAGTGAGATGCCAGCTCCTTTCATTCAGTCAGTAGCTTCAAACATTTCTGGTATATGAAAAACATGTTTTTTAATGGCAAAAATCAATGAATATTGTAAATGCACAAACAGTAATATCTCCACATTGCAAGGTGCAATTCTGAAATTTTTTGCTTTTTCCTGCTAATCCTAGCATGATAAAGAAGATTCAAAGAGAGTGAGATGCCAGCTCCTTTCTTTCAGTCAGTAGCTTCAAACATTTCTGGTATATGAAAAACATGTTTTTCAATGGCAAAAATCAATGAATATTGTAAATGCACAAACAGTAATATCTCCACATTGCACGGTGCAATTCTGAAATTTTTAGCTTTTTCCTGTTAATCCTAGCATGATAAAGAAGATTCAAAGAGAGTGAGATGCCAGCTCCTTTCATTCAGTCAGTAGCTTCAAACATTTCTGGTATATGAAAAACATGTTTTTCAATGGCAAAAATCAATGAATATTGTAAATGCACAAACAGTAATATCTCCACATTGCAAGGTGCAATTCTGAAATTTTTTGCTTTTTCCTGCTAATCCTAGCATGATAAAGAAGATTCAAAGAGAGTGAGATGCCAGCTCCTTTCATTCAGTCAGTAGCTTCAAACATTTCTGGTATATGAAAAACATGTTTTTCAATGGCAAAAATCAATGAATATTGTAAATGCACAAACAGTAATATCTCCACATTGCACGGTGCAATTCTGAAATTTTTAGCTTTTTCCTGTTAATCCTAGCATGATAAAGAAGATTCAAAGAGAGTGAGATGCCAGCTCCTTTCATTCAGTCAGTAGCTTCAAACATTTCTGGTATATGAAAAACATGTTTTTCAATGGCAAAAATCAATGAATATTGTAAATGCACAAACAGTAATATCTCCACATTGCACGGTGCAATTCTGAAATTTTTAGCTTTTTCCTGTTAATCCTAGCATGATAAAGAAGATTCAAAGAGAGTGAGATGCCAGCTCCTTTCATTCAGTCAGTAGCTTCAAACATTTCTGGTATATGAAAAACATGTTTTTCAATGGCAAAAATCAATGAATATTGTAAATGCACAAACAGTAATATCTCCACATTGCAAGGTGCAATTCTGAAATTTTTTGCTTTTTCCTGCTAATCCTAGCATGATAAAGAAGATTCAAAGAGAGTGAGATGCCAGCTCCTTTCATTCAGTCAGTAGCTTCAAACATTTCTGGTATATGAAAAACATGTTTTTCAATGGCAAAAATCAATGAATATTGTAAATGCACAAACAGTAATATCTCCACATTGCACGGTGCAATTCTGAAATTTTTAGCTTTTTCCTGTTAATCCTAGCATGATAAAGAAGATTCAAAGAGAGTGAGATGCCAGCTCCTTTCATTCAGTCAGTAGCTTCAAACATTTCTGGTATATGAAAAACATGTTTTTCAATGGCAAAAATCAATGAATATTGTAAATGCACAAACAGTAATATCTCCACATTGCAAGGTGCAATTCTGAAATTTTTTGCTTTTTCCTGTTAATCCTAGCATGATAAAGAAGATTCAAAGAGAGTGAGATGCCAGCTCCTTTCATTCAGTCAGTAGCTTCAAACATTTCTGGTATATGAAAAACATGTTTTTCAATGGCAAAAATCAATGAATATTGTAAATGCACAAACAGTAATATCTCCACATTGCAAGGTGCAATTCTGAAATTTTTTGCTTTTTCCTGCTAATCCTAGCATGATAAAGAAGATTCAAAGAGTGTGAGATGCCAGCTCCTTTCATTCAGTCAGTAGCTTCAAACATTTCTGGTATATGAAAAACATGTTTTTCAATGGCAAAAATCAATGAATATTGTAAATGCACAAACAGTAATATCTCCACATTGCACAGTGCAATTCTGAAATTTTTAGCTTTTTCCTGTTAATCCTAGCATGATAAAGAAGATTCAAAGAGAGTGAGATGCCAGCTCCTTTCATTCAGTCAGTAGCTTCAAACATTTCTGGTATATGAAAAACATGTTTTTCAATGGCAAAAATCAATGAATATTGTAAATGCACAAACAGTAATATCTCCACATTGCAAGGTGCAATTCTGAAATTTTTTGCTTTTTCCTGCTAATCCTAGCATGATAAAGAAGATTCAAAGAGAGTGAGATGCCAGCTCCTTTCATTCAGTCAGTAGCTTCAAACATTTCTGGTATATGAAAAACATGTTTTTCAATGGCAAAAATCAATGAATATTGTAAATGCACAAACAGTAATATCTCCACATTGCAAGGTGCAATTCTGAAATTTTTTGCTTTTTCCTGCTAATCCTAGCATGATAAAGAAGATTCAAAGAGAGTGAGATGCCAGCTCCTTTCATTCAGTCAGTAGCTTCAAACATTTCTGGTATATGAAAAACATGTTTTTCAATGGCAAAAATCAATGAATATTGTAAATGCACAAACAGTAATATCTCCACATTGCACGGTGCAATTCTGAAATTTTTAGCTTTTTCCTGTTAATCCTAGCATGATAAAGAAGATTCAAAGAGAGTGAGATGCCAGCTCCTTTCATTCAGTCAGTAGCTTCAAACATTTCTGGTATATGAAAAACATGTTTTTCAATGGCAAAAATCAATGAATATTGTAAATGCACAAACAGTAATATCTCCACATTGCAAGGTGCAATTCTGAAATTTTTTGCTTTTTCCTGCTAATCCTAGCATGATAAAGATGATTCAAAGAGAGTGAGATGCCAGCTCCTTTCATTCAGTCAGTAGCTTCAAACATTTCTGGTATATGAAAAACATGTTTTTCAATGGCAAAAATCAATGAATATTGTAAATGCACAAACAGTAATATCTCCACATTGCACGGTGCAATTCTGAAATTTTTAGCTTTTTCCTGTTAATCCTAGCATGATAAAGAAGATTCAAAGAGAGTGAGATGCCAGCTCCTTTCATTCAGTCAGTAGCTTCAAACATTTCTGGTATATGAAAAACATGTTTTTCAATGGCAAAAATCAATGAATATTGTAAATGCACAAACAGTAATATCTCCACATTGCAAGGTGCAATTCTGAAATTTTTTGCTTTTTCCTGTTAATCCTAGCATGATAAAGAAGATTCAAAGAGAGTGAGATGCCAGCTCCTTTCATTCAGTCAGTAGCT
Organism: Phyllobates terribilis; assembly: GCF_046119375.1. NCBI lineage: Eukaryota > Metazoa > Chordata > Amphibia > Anura > Dendrobatidae > Phyllobates > Phyllobates terribilis. Next base: position 675,483 of record NW_027363543.1, read on the forward strand.
TCAAACATTTCTGGTATATGAAAAACATGTTTTTCAATGGCAAAAATCAATGAATATTGTAAATGCACAAACAGTAATATCTCCACATTGCAAGGTGCAATTCTGAAATTTTTTGCTTTTTCCTGCTAATCCTAGCATGATAAAGAAGATTCAAAGAGAGTGAGATGCCAGCTCCTTTCATTCAGTCAGTAGCTTCAAACATTTCTGGTATATGAAAAACATGTTTTTCAATGGCAAAAATCAATGAATATTGTAAATGCACAAACAGTAATATCTCCACATTGCACGGTGCAATTCTGAAATTTTTAGCTTTTTCCTGTTAATCCTAGCATGATAAAGAAGATTCAAAGAGAGTGAGATGCCAGCTCCTTTCATTCAGTCAGTAGCTTCAAACATTTCTGGTATATGAAAAACATGTTTTTCAATGGCAAAAATCAATGAATATTGTAAATGCACAAACAGTAATATCTCCACATTGCAAGGTGCAATTCTGAAATTTTTTGCTTTTTCCTGCTAATCCTAGCATGATAAAGAAGATTCAAAGAGAGTGAGATGCCAGCTCCTTTCATTCAGTCAGTAGCTTCAAACATTTCTGGTATATGAAAAACATGTTTTTCAATGGCAAAAATCAATGAATATTGTAAATGCACAAACAGTAATATCTCCACATTGCAAGGTGCAATTCTGAAATTTTTTGCTTTTTCCTGCTAATCCTAGCATGATAAAGAAGATTCAAAGAGAGTGAGATGCCAGCTCCTTTCTTTCAGTCAGTAGCTTCAAACATTTCTGGTATATGAAAAACATGTTTTTCAATAGCAAAAATCAATGAATATTGTAAATGCACAAACAGTAATATCTCCACATTGCACGGTGCAATTCTGAAATTTTTAGCTTTTTCCTGTTAATCCTAGCATGATAAAGAAGATTCAAAGAGAGTGAGATGCCAGCTCCTTTCATTCAGTCAGTAGCTTCAAACATTTCTGGTATATGAAAAACATGTTTTTCAATGGCAAAAATCAATGAATATTGTAAATGCACAAACAGTAATATCTCCACATTGCAAGGTGCAATTCTGAAATTTTTTGCTTTTTCCTGCTAATCCTAGCATGATAAAGAAGATTCAAAGAGAGTGAGATGCCAGCTCCTTTCATTCAGTCAGTAGCTTCAAACATTTCTGGTATATGAAAAACATGTTTTTCAATGGCAAAAATCAATGAATATTGTAAATGCACAAACAGTAATATCTCCACATTGCACGGTGCAATTCTGAAATTTTTAGCTTTTTCCTGTTAATCCTAGCATGATAAAGAAGATTCAAAGAGAGTGAGATGCCAGCTCCTTTCATTCAGTCAGTAGCTTCAAACATTTCTGGTATATGAAAAACATGTTTTTCAATGGCAAAAATCAATGAATATTGTAAATGCACAAACAGTAATATCTCCACATTGCACGGTGCAATTCTGAAATTTTTAGCTTTTTCCTGTTAATCCTAGCATGATAAAGAAGATTCAAAGAGAGTGAGATGCCAGCTCCTTTCATTCAGTCAGTAGCTTCAAACATTTCTGGTATATGAAAAACATGTTTTTCAATGGCAAAAATCAATGAATATTGTAAATGCACAAACAGTAATATCTCCACATTGCAAGGTGCAATTCTGAAATTTTTTGCTTTTTCCTGCTAATCCTAGCATGATAAAGAAGATTCAAAGAGAGTGAGATGCCAGCTCCTTTCATTCAGTCAGTAGCTTCAAACATTTCTGGTATATGAAAAACATGTTTTTCAATGGCAAAAATCAATGAATATTGTAAATGCACAAGCAGTAATATCTCCACATTGCACGGTGCAATTCTGAAATTTTTAGCTTTTTCCTGTTAATCCTAGCATGATAAAGAAGATTCAAAGAGAGTGAGATGCCAGCTCCTTTCATTCAGTCAGTAGCTTCAAACATTTCTGGTATATAAAAAACATGTTTTTCAATGGCAAAAATCAATGAATATTGTAAATGCACAAACAGTAATATCTCCACATTGCAAGGTGCAATTCTGAAATTTTTTGCTTTTTCCTGTTAATCCTAGCATGATAAAGAAGATTCAAAGAGAGTGAGATGCCAGCTCCTTTCATTCAGTCAGTAGCTTCAAACATTTCTGGTATATGAAAAACATGTTTTTCAATGGCAAAAATCAATGAATATTGTAAATGCACAAACAGTAATATCTCCACATTGCAAGGTGCAATTCTGAAATTTTTTGCTTTTTCCTGCTAATCCTAGCATGATAAAGAAGATTCAAAGAGTGTGAGATGCCAGCTCCTTTCATTCAGTCAGTAGCTTCAAACATTTCTGGTATATGAAAAACATGTTTTTCAATGGCAAAAATCAATGAATATTGTAAATGCACAAACAGTAATATCTCCACATTGCACGGTGCAATTCTGAAATTTTTAGCTTTTTCCTGTTAATCCTAGCATGATAAAGAAGATTCAAAGAGAGTGAGATGCCAGCTCCTTTCATTCAGTCAGTAGCTTCAAACATTTCTGGTATATGAAAAACATGTTTTTCAATGGCAAAAATCAATGAAAATTGTAAATGCACAAACAGTAATATCTCCACATTGCAAGGTGCAATTCTGAAATTTTTTGCTTTTTCCTGCTAATCCTAGCATGATAAAGAAGATTCAAAGAGAGTGAGATGCCAGCTCCTTTCATTCAGTCAGTAGCTTCAAACATTTCTGGTATATGAAAAACATGTTTTTCAATGGCAAAAATCAATGAATATTGT